>NC_073746.1:89954797-90594063 GCF_029784135.1 Toxorhynchites rutilus septentrionalis
AATAGATGGATCCAGTAGTAAGTGCTGATCGTTTAGGCATACCCAAAATGTCATGAATCAATCTTAGAAATGCGACAAAGAAACCGCTTCAACGCATCAGTACTTACTTCTATACCTTTTGTAATTTGAAAATGTTTGATTTGGGGCCAATTGATATCCCAAACTGCGAAGTTTATATCGAGTATTCGGTGAGACCATGTCGTTGTTATTTATTATGTACTGTTGAACCGAACGAAATCATACGATTGAACCGAACACTACACTACGTACAAGCAGGGGCACGAAAAAATAATTCTATTCTCATGCTGCCAAACTCGTTAAAAACAATATCACATGGTTTAGCTCATATGAAGACATACATAAATGAATTGATTTGTAGATCAAATCCCTATCTTCCGCATCAAACAGTTTTTTTTTCAAATTGTGTAGCGAAACTAGTTTTCTTTGAAAACTACCGGTAAAGTTTTGCACGATTTTTTTGTGCAGTCCATATCTCTCACACAAAAATAGGTTTACCTGTAATAAATTTTACAGAACATTCACCAAAAATATTCATCAAAGCAGAAAATCGTCATACGAAGTATTCTTTCCTCTCTTTTCTTTTTGTTCGAACAATTTAAGTTGCGGCAAAAGAGCTTTAGCAGACGGCAGAAGACAATGGCGAAATCGCAGCCTTCTGAGTCTATTAAATTTCGAGTACCGGCGATGTTTCCAAAAGCGGATCAAGTGCGACGGCACAATTGAAAACTACTTTGTATTCTCTCTACTGATGCTGGCTTTTTTACGTTTTGGCAGATCCTATTGCAGATTCAGGTTTACGCCTGAAGCATCGGCTAGAATTATGTTTTTTGTGTGTCTGGACTCGAACATTATCGCAATATCAGACCGTTATCGTGTATCTGGTAAAGCAGAAATTTCTTTGTAAATTCAGTTTCGACATGCCATGAATTATTTAACGTTCAGATTATGGGCACTATTGCAGAAAACGAGAAGAGCAATACGTCTCGTCTCGTCTCGTCTCGTCTCGTCTCGGCTTCAGTCACTGTCACGAGTTTCATTGAAATGTTTTATTGGGTAGACTGGAAAGACTTCTCTGTATAATCAGTGATGTCAGATGTGAAGATACTTTTAAATCTATGTGCATGTACTCGTCTGTTTTTTAGTCGAATATGAAAAAAAAACGAGACGAGCGTTCGCCTTCTCATGTAGTATTCTGAAATACGGCCCTATGTCGCGATTTTTTAATATGATTAATAATTCATGCCTATGGTACAACCCGACTTTTTTTTGTTTTTGTTTTCGAATGGTCATTGGTCAGTTTGATACCACATAAAAACTCCTAATAATCTTACAGCTTCTACCTACTTAGAGAAATGGCCTTCATCACTGAAAAAAATATTGAAAGGGTGAGTCCCAGGCACGACCGCATAGTTGACATAGGATTACGATATTTTTTTTATCCCTTTTGTTTATTTTAGGCTCATTAGCATTTTAGCTGTAACAGAGCCGAATTTTAATCGTGTACATGTTACATGTGTATCATATCTATAATTAGCACATTACGCAGTTGCCATTTTTTCGGCGTTAGAGTATTCCCTTCTATACCATTGCACATGGTACACATTTACAGAGTAGTCATTTAGGCGTAAGTGTTTTCCTTCTGTTCTTCCATTTTCCAGTTAGACCGGACAGCGGAGACAGTTGATTGATCATTGTTGAGTTATTTATAGAATAGCAGCCCGATGTGTCTTGAAGAGCAGAGCAGTTGTATGGATGAATCGATCTTATTTCGACCGTGGATCGATCTCCATCTCCGCTGATGATTGTTGCGTGGACGTAGTTATTCTGTAACAACACAAAGGTGGTCAATGAGGTCCCTGAGTTTTGTAATCACGATCGATCACTTACTAAGCGAACGTGCAACCAATGTGACTACGGAGACCCCCGATTACGATATTTGTTGCATGTTGATTTTGGATATATTCAAAGAAGATAGCCCGCAGATACAGTCGACCACATGCAGCCGAATTCGTCACGTTGGTCTACTTTGTAGACCGTGTTAACACATTAAGGACCGCACGTTTTGGGGCAAACTAGAACGCTTCATTTGTTCGGATTCCACGAATCAGATCGTTTGCCTCGACGTGCATGAGATGAAGGCGAACCATCAATAGCCCTTGTTAGATTCTTGGCAAACCAAGAATTCAATCTTCAAGTGTAGAAAACAAGGGTTATTTAGTGATCCATCCGTAACAGACGGCACGCGAAACACGAGATATCTCGTGAGCGGTCCGCAATGTGTTAAGAGAATACCTATCAATTTGCAGTGAATGAAATATGCGAATTATATTTTCTCGCTCGATTATAAGAGCCCCTGCAGCTTCGGCGAGAAAAAAATTAAGGTTTTAAACTTCTCCAATTCATTCGCCTCTAACCTAGGTCAGTTTGGGGAAATAAACTAAATTATCGGCCTTGAAAAAGGCCATTTGGAAAGTCTTGGAATCACGTTAAAAGAAATATGATAGTTATTTTGATGCATACAATTTTTATTTTGAATATGTTTCAAATGAATTTCGGGACTTTTTGTTGAAATTAACATTTACAACAAAGATTGAAATACATATTTTATTCAGATTAGACTTATTCTATTTAAATCCTATAAATTATCCATCAGCAACGCAAATCACCGATAGAAGCCCGACCGGGCAAGAGCAGTGTCCACAAGCATCACCTACATCACCATCAATCACCGCTTGCGGCGGCAGTGCAGAGGTCTTCCCAGGACAACGCCGAAGGCGTCCACCATCCGGCAAATCATTCAACTCTGAATCCGGTGTATGAGTACTCGGAGGAGATGAACGCAGCCGCCGAAGCGGATTTCAACGAGCGCCGCTCGGTGCTGTGGAATATCTGCGCCGAGCATCGAATAATCGGCAAGTATCCGCCGAACGCGTGGGAGTTTTTCATCTCACCCGGACATGGGCTGGCCTGGTGCAATATCTTCAAGGCCGCCAGCAGCACGTGGATGTACTACTTTAACATTCTAGGTAAGTTCCTTGGGTTTTTGAGGGGGTTGATTGCTTTTCTCAATGTGCCGCTCTTTTCTTGCAGGTGGCTACGATGTGCGCTTTCTGCAGCGGACGCGCTCCTCGCCAATCGATTTGGCTCGCAATCGATTCCCACGGCCAAGCACTGCCGAGCTGAACGACTATCTGTCGAACACGATATCGTTCCTGATAGTGCGCGAGCCCTTCGAGCGGTTGGTTTCGGCCTACCGGAACAAGCTGGAAGGCTGTCGGAACAAATACTACAAACTGCTGGGTGAACAGATCGTGAGAAAGTTTCGCAAGAAACCCAAAAACGGCAAGCTATTGACGGTGAGCATTGGAGCATTTAACGATAAAAAAACCTATTTTTCATAACCTCGTGTACCCTAGAAATACCCCAAAGGACCAACATTCCGCGAGTTTCTCCAGTTTCTCGTAAGTCACTACAAAAGTGGTGGCCGCTTCGACGAACACTGGAGTCCGGTGTACTCGTTCTGTACCCCTTGCAGCATCAACTTCACCCTGATTGCGAAGGTCGAGACGTTCCAGAGGGACAGCGAGTACATTATACGGCAGGCCGGACTGGAGACGCTGCTGCTGAACAAGCTCCCCCGCAGCAAGGCCCGTGCGATAGCGAATCGTTCCACAAGCAATACCAGAAGTCTGACGCCGAGGTACAGGTATCTCGAAGTTGTGCTGCTAACTAATATACTAAAACGTTTTTTTTTCAAATTTTCCATTCAGATATTTTTCCCAAATCGACGAACATTTGCTGACAGAAGTGCTCGAAATCTACCAGCTCGATTTCGAGCTGTTTGGCTACAACAGCACGAAGTACTATAGCTTCGTGCAAGAGTCGATGGACGACGGATAACAGCGTTAGAAGCAGAACGTGAACAAATGACGTGGCAAACCCGTAAGGCAAGAAAAACCACGTTCAAAAACACAGTCACCAGCGGAAAAGACTTAAATTTAGGATAGTGTAAAAAAACATACAAATCATATGAAATCCCTGTTCGTTGTACGTTTCGTGAAGATGTTGTAGCGTGAAATATTCATATATTTTTGGAAAAACGTAAAGGCACGATAAGAAAAAACAACAGTTAACGATTGTTTTTGTAGGTTAGTTTCGTATTATATGTTGAAACGTATAAAGGAAAGTGTCAAAGCAGAAGATATCATACCGAGACAGCACAAATCATAAAAAAAGCACAATTATCAATGGAAGCACACAAAACACTTAACAAAAAGCTAATCCCACCTAGTTGACGTCAACAAGCACCAAAACATGGCGTAGACACTTTGGGAAAAGGGGAGCATTTATAATTCGTATTGCCAACCTGGCTTATTATTAGATGTGATCGATGTTATTATATACGTATATGCCCCGCCCGTAATTTGCATACACTACAGTGTCGTCCAAACAATTCCCCCATTGCTATTGCGTTTCGCAGTCACCACTGTCCACGATAATGTGTTGTAATAGGGTGAGAAGGGAATTCCCAGCCGGGCGATAACTTTTAGCAACATAAACACAGCACACATGCACACACGTTTCGAGTGTATCGACATCCTGCGACAAAACACGCGTAGCTACCGCTGCAGGTCAATGTTGGATCCAAGCGCATATGTGATAACGTTTCCAGACCTGTATTCAGGCTGAAGATAGATGTAGTTAGAAGTGCCAAATAGTCACTGAAAGTTATCGTCTTCGATCGATGTTTATTTTTATGCTTCTC
This sequence comes from Toxorhynchites rutilus septentrionalis, assembly GCF_029784135.1. NCBI lineage: Eukaryota > Metazoa > Arthropoda > Insecta > Diptera > Culicidae > Toxorhynchites > Toxorhynchites rutilus. The sequence goes on from NC_073746.1 coordinate 89,959,584, forward strand.
TACTTGTGCTGCACGACTCCACAAAACAAAACAAAAACATCCGATTACACCGACAAAGCGTGAAGCGTGATAAATCTTCAACATACCCCAGAGTAAATGTTGTGTCAAAGACGATACCCACAAAACCCCAGCACCAACCAAAAATACCCAACCGAGAAAAAAAGATCTCTACAAATCTAGCTGTTATTCGGAAACAAATCACTCTCAGAGCGGGAAAGATTCTGCTCGAGTTAGTTATACACGGAAACAAATCTCACAATATTGTATATGTGTATGTTTAGGACGAAGAACAAAAAAAACACTGTTTCGAAAAAAACTATCTATTTTTATAGCGATATTTGAAACATTGAAACATTATAAAACGATCGAAAAATCAATTCTAAATTTTTGACCCAGCGTGTTTTGCTTTTTGAACAACAACAACAACAGAGAATGACTATCGAAAATCTAGCAAAAAAAAATGAAATCGTGAATAATTTTGTTTACACCCACACAGAGACACACTAACACTAGTGAACAGAAAGCGTGCGCGCGTAGCTTATACAAGCGGAGGAGACGGGAGCCTACACTGTACTATTGAATGTCGTTGTCAACTACGTACCTTGTATTTACATAAAAATTGAGAGATATTAAGTTAGACACAACCGATATGAAATTGTGACCGGATGTTTGTTTCACCACGTATTATATATTCTTCATACTACCTTTCATTCATGCAAACTTACGCATGTAAACAACATTCGCAGAATAAGTCATTCCAATATACCAATGTATGGGTGGGCAGCTGACATGGAGTTGAATGGGAAAGATTATCTGCAAACTGTATTTGTACATTCGACATATTCGAGGCAAGAAAAAGTAAACACGACAACAGACTGATTCAATAAAAAGGAATATATCTTGTAGTTGAAAGGTTCGAACATATAAAACAACATTCTCAACATTATTCGATAAATATCCGAAAAACCACAAACAAATGAAATTTTAGAAAAAATTGATGAATTAAGACAAAAGCGAATAGCCTTCTTGAAACCCATATACAAATTGCATATTTAACCTCGATCCGTGGCAAATGACCGTTCAATGAAAAAGCGGTGGAACACAGTCAAAAATATGTTTCTCAGATTTTATTGATATTGTCATTGTCATTTTTACACTTTCTTTCCTCAAACAACATGTTGTTTTCCGGAAAGTTTAAAACAAAGTTTCTTCGAAAAATTCCAACAAGTCCGAATAAATTAAGGTACAAAAGTACTTAAAACTAATTAAACTAAACATTCATAACATTATATTCTGTCAAATATAAACCGGGAATTTGAAAGCTTTAAGCTTCCCGCTGAACGTTTTTTAAAATTTTCGACGTAGGATTACGTCTTTCGGGAACATATTGGTGGTACAAATTGACAAACTAAAATCGATCGCATCGTTAATAATGTCCAATTCCAAACGTTTTTTGCTCAGTCATTTCATGATGGATTGATAACATCCGTCAATCGGTTTTTGGCACTACATAATAATTTTTTAATTGAATAAAATAATATATGTCATGAAACTAACTATCGACCAATTGAAAAATCTCAACCGTTATCCAAACGAAAATACCTCGTATGGTCGAAATTGATAATACAAGCTTCTTCTTGTACTCACAATTAATGCTCAGTCATTTTCTGATAGATTAGCGAGAGTTTTGCATCAATCGTTTTGGGCACTCCATAACAATTAGTTACAGTGAAAATGAATAAAATTAAACATTTTATGAAATTACAGACTTCAAAATCAGGGTGCCTGGAGAAATCATCATTGCAAATACCTAAAACAAGGTGGGGCAGGTATGATGGCATCCATCCAACGACTAATTTCCGTCCTTCTCTCATTATCACAAATGAAGTGAACAAACACCCAACAGCCAAGCAATTGAAGTCCAGGGTGCCTAGAGAAATCATCATTGCAAATACATAAAACTAGACGGGGGGAGGTATGGTGGCATCTTATATCTTGATACGCACCATCCAACGACTAATTGCCATTCTTCTCTCATCATCACTCGGTTGAAAACGCTGGGGGATTATACAAATACCGGACAGCCAAGCAAGACTTTTCAGGGCCACTATATCATTATTAAAGAGTTTAACGATGCAATTCTTCAACCATATACAAAATCATCATGCAACAGATAGCCTAACGGAATCCTACGTCAACTCTGCGGTCGTGTCTCGGACACAACCCTCCTGTGACTTTTTTTTAAGGTTGGTACTACTTTCAGTGGTCGTAATGACAATTTTGAGCGCGAATTGTCATTTAGTTTGTTTACAACGTTATTAAGGACAAGTTAACTTTTTTAGCTCGGCGATTTTTGATATGGATAATTCTATTGGTCAAAGAAATTTTGTATTGTAAACCAAATTTCTTGGGGCGAAATGTTAAAAATGTTGCAGAATACATTTGGTGACTCAACTATGACGGCCGAGAAGGGATGAACGATTTGCCACGCCAAGGACGACCATCTATTTCTTGAACTGATGAAAATATCAACAAAATAAAAGGAATGATGTTCGGAAATCGTCATTTAAGTTTGAAAGTACTGTCCCGTGAATTGAATATCTCTCATGACACCGTTCGTCATATTTTGGGTGTTTTTGTGGCATGAGAAAAGTCGCAGCACAACTATTGTCAAAAGATTTTATTTTTTTCAAAAATTTTATCGCCTTCAAGAGGTTGAAGATATGCTTGAACGATAAAATTCTGATCCCATGTTCATCCAACACATAATTACTTGTGGCGAAACACCTTGGGACCCTTTTTGACATCATTGAAGACATGAAAATTCACTGCGTGAACTGAATTCCTGATACAGTTACAAAGAGTGTTTCGATAACTGGAAAAAGTGTATTGCTTCAGAAGGGGTCTATTTGGAAGGCGATAGTATAAATTTAGATGAAATTCCCGGTATATATTTGGCAAAATTTATATCTTTTTAAGGACAATATTTTTCCACATATTTTTTCCTGAATTCATATTGAAAATCGGTAAGAATGTTTAATTCCATAAAACATTATTCGCATCATTTCATTTAGCCTCATCCATGGAACTCCACCTGCGAATGACGGATCTCTATAATAGCATGTCCGAAAAAGACGGTGGACACTTAAGGTGAAGGTGGAAGCTGGTCATTGTAATAGTATAGGTAAAACCACGTGTAAAAATGGGGGTAATAGTGTTTGTGAGGGAAGAGCAAAACACACGTAAATAGATCAATTCACTTATCAGACTGTGTGGCGCTTCATTGACACGAGTCTTTGAATACATTTGAAAAACATTACAATTCAATACTCAAATAAAATGTATGAATGATATATTCCGATGAACAATTGCAAATATAAATATATATAGAAGGTGCATTTGCATATGAAACGAAATTCTGATTATACGCAGGCGTAACATGAGCAAATTTATAACACGTGCGAATTGGGGCTCTTTTGGTATTAATAAGTTCTTCCGCATAGTAACTCGATGTTGATAATTCCTTAATATTTTCCTTCGTTGATCGTATTGTTTTCACATATTAACGTTGGAGAGCTTTAACCCTTTCCTTCGTTGGTCGAGGCATTTTGATTGAATGCAATACTTTTCCGTTTACTATTTTTGAAAGCATAGGCATCCGTGGCAGTGTTCCGAGCTCTGCAATACAATTTTCTTACCCAATGTTAAAGTTACTAAAACTTACATTATAGACCCATTAAACGCGAAAATAATAATTGTATTGATATCAACACAATTTTATTCTATTGATATTCATGACATGAAACGCTATGACTCAGGAATATCATTTTATTGAGTGGTTTTTATAGCTGTTTCGATGATGTTGTCTGGCATCAGTGTCGAAAAAATAACGATGCTTTCACCAATACAAACAAAACCATTGCCGAAAATTGAAAAATAAAAATATAACTTTCAGAGCACTAGTTCGAGTTTTCCGACGTATTTCACGCTGTCGCACTGCAGATGAAAATTTAATATCTTGTGAATAATCGATTAGAGTTTGGTTTATATTACTTGATGGGAAGTGTGCGAAAACGATCATTTTCTTTACACTGTTTCGCAAAATTATTGATTTTCGGGTGAGGGGTGAGGGAGGGAGATGAATGAAATGAGCGCCATTGTGGCAGCCATTTGTGGCTAGCTTCCACCTTCACCTTAACCTCGATTTACTACTAAGAATGATCGAGACAGTAATCGAGAGAGGTCAGATGTCGCTCAAACAGAATCGGAGAGGAGATTAGTATTGCGCACTAATGATGACCGACACGAAGAACGCCTTCAATAGCTAGAAGGCCATCGCCGAGGAGCTACACAGAATAAAGTGGGGTACACATACAACGTCACCGTCAATTATTCTCTTGGACTTATTTTGCCTACGTCGAGGTTGCCGTTGATGGTGTATGTGAATGCGAGCATACAAATCCCAAGAGAAAATATTTGATGTTTCAACGTAACGTGAAGGTTTACTTCACGGTGACGGGACGTTGTATGTGTAGCGCACTTAAAAATACCTTTACCTTCTACATGCGCATAAATCTGAGGAATTATTCCCAAAAATGGGTATACAATACAGACAGATGAAGAAAACGAAGACCATCCAGAGTAGAACGGCATGCTAATAATGAAGCTACCCAAAAATGTGGAGATCGTGGGATTTGCGGACGACATAGTTACAACCGTAATATGCGACAAGCTACAGAAAGTAAAAGTATTGGTGTCTAAAGCAATATACACGAATAGCAACTGTATAGGAAGTCCAATGCTGAATTGCCTCAAACTCTCGTATATTGATGACCCGAAGCTCTTCTACATGATATAGCAGCCACAAGACCCAGTTTTCCTGCAACAATAGCTAGAGGCATTCGCTGAATGGTGTTGTATTACCCGAATGTCCAAATGCGCGGTTAATCCATGTGGACCCAAAAACTCTCCTCTTCGCTTCGGTTATGCTTTGGCAGGCGTACAATTGAAGCTAGAATCGACTCTTAAAGAAATGGGCATCCTGATCGACACGAAACTGACTTTCAAGGTTCACATCGCATTGGTAGTGTTTAAAGCCTCTTCGCAACTGCGATTCCTTTTTCGCTTTGCCTATTCTGGAAAATTCGTCGGTCATCTGGTCTTCCTAATACCAGAATGAAAACCAATCATTGAGGCGATACAGCGTAAATTCGTTCGCTTTGCTCTACGTCATCTCAGGTGGACAGATCCACCTGCCTAATTATAAGAACCGTTGCATGTTTATACATAAATCTGGAGTTACTAGAAGAGAGACGCAACGTGGTCAAAGCATGCTTCATAGAAGATCTCCTGCAAGGTAATACGAACTGTCCTGCTATGCTTCGCGCTTTAGGTATCAATATACGTCGCCGAAGTCTTCGTACGGATTCGTTCCTCAGTACCCCTACTGCTAGAACTTATTATGGTTTACAAGAACCATTGCGGAGTATGTGTTGTCTTTCTAATAAGTGTTGCCAAGTCTTCAGTTTCAATGTGTCAAGTGAAACAAATAAGTGTAGCTTTAGACATTTTCTATGTTAAATTATGTTGCTTTACTTCATCTCCCACTGTCATTAGGGTAAACTTTTCCTGTTGACCAAATTTAGGTACTATTATTAAGCAACTGCAAAGCAGACCTGCGAGCAGAAGTCTCCGTCGGAGAACATACTATTGCCTCGACGATCATTTTAACTTCAACCACCAAGTAGAATATATCAGTGGGAAGGCGACAAATGACGGCCGTTCGGTGGCCAGAATTACTACATGGTCACGGAATTTTAAGTGAAAACAATCGGTTTTTGGGCAAAGCTGTATTTACGCCTCAACATAATTTCCTTCGAGGGCATTACACTTGGTATAGCGAGTTTCCAACATTTCGATTTCCTTTCTGTAGTACGAATCGTCTAAATCTTCGAAGTATGCCTCAGTACCACTTTGCAGACTGCCTATTGAACTCAGGAGTATGGTAATGAATCCACGTTTCAACCATTGTCAAAAAACGTCGAAAGAAGTTCACTTGATTACGCTGCAACAACGCCAAACCGGTCGTTGAATCATCAACGCGCTGCTATTTTTGATCAACGGTCATCAAACGCGGCATGTATTTGTGTATTTGTTTTACGATTTCTGGATTCGTAGCCTCTTTTGACCTCCCAAAGCGAGGAGCATTTACGATACTTGTACGGCCCATTTTAAATTCACTAAACCACCGATAAACTGTCGCTCTCGAAGGAGTGGATGTGGAATAACATTTCGTCACACACAGCATTGATTGTTCAGGAGTATTTCTCATCAAAAAACAATGTTTGATCAAAACACGATATTCCTCTGTCTCCATTTTCTATACGAATGCTCAGATAGTAACGCTTAAACAACTGTAGTTTGTTAACAAATAAACGATATGTCATGAAACTTAACACATAAGCTAGTGACAGATGAACCTCTCGAAATGAATCTTGTTGATTTTTAGTGGCGCCATCTGTTGAAACATCCCGGAACTTTGTCAAACCCATCCCATGTAGTATGTCAAACAACACAGAACCAAGACGCAACAAAAGGGCGTTTATCTTTGACGATATTGATATGGTTGAAGGTTCACGACACTATATCCTCATGGAATCCGGAATGTATTCTGAGTGACAAAGCTCTAGAATACGCGAGACCACAGTGCGGAAGAAATTCCTTTGACGAAAAATCCCCCGATTAGAACGGGAATCGAACCCGAACCACCGACATGACAATGTGTGATGCTAACTACTCGACACGAGTGCACAGAGCTCTATCCACAGTGGCTTTATTCGACGCGGAGTCTGAGTGCGAAACCGTTTCGGAAGGGCGAAAGTATGTTTTGAATCAGAAATATTACACACAACAGCGTGATTATTTTTATTTTTTTTATTGTTTCCAAATCCGAGGTGAGGACTTGCCAAAATGAAGCTCTGTATCGGATTTTTTGCCGTCAAGAGGAGAGTGTTTATGTATTATAGCATCACACATCCACGTTGAGCGTTATTAAAGATAGATTGAAGTGGTAACCATAGTATCATGTTTTTTTTATTATAAATGTGGAATTATGGTGCGGTTAAGCAATAAACTTAGGTTAGGGAAAAGAAATCCAATATTTTCACGAAAGATGGCTGACTGATCGATATCTCGTACAGTGTCGATCAAACAATTAGAAGTTTATGCTCGTTGACAAGGTTCCTTTCACACAACATTTCACACAAAAAAAATATTTTGCTGTTTTTTATTTGTTTCATTTAGTTGTAAGTTACAGGATGTTAACAATGGAAGTCAGCAAAGAGAAAATTCGGTACATTTCACAGTTTTATTTCTTGATAAAGGCGAAAATGCAAGCCAGGCCACTGAAATTGTGAATGGCGTTTATGGTGTCGATACTGTAAAAGCTTATCACGTGCAATTTAGTGTTTTTTTTTTTTTTAATGCAATACACTAAATTCAGATCTCCACTTTCAACAACTGGACTGTTTGAAGCTAACGATTGACCAGAAACGACCAGAATTTTCCAACTCAAGAGGTGTTGTGTTCCATCAGGACAACGCAAGACCACACACGTCTGTAATGACTCACCAGAATCCTCGAGAGCTTGGTTGGGGAATTTTAATGCACCCACCATATAGTCCGGATCTGGCACCAAGCGATTACCACCTTTTTCTCGCATTACAAAACTTCCTGAGTGATAAGAAATTGGGAAATTGGGCAACACATTATACAACATATATATTATGAGATAGCTGCGGCGTTAAAAAATTGTGTAACTTTAAAGCTACGATAGAGCTGATTTTGATCGTTTAATTGGTCTTCTTCTATGTTAGAGGCGAACGTATTGAATAAAATAATTTAGTGGTTCTACGTAAATGATGCGGTCGGGTCCGGGTATCCCTATTTTGCTTTAATTGAAATCGACATGTTTGTTCTGTCTTGATTTTTTATCTGTCCATTCACATGATTATCATATTTACGTTATGCACTCACATAGCACATTTAGTCTTCTGTCATTATGATCATTGGTTGGGAATCAGTTCTTTGGCTCCAATCTCACAGTGACTCATGTGAGGATCTAATCCTGATGTTCTCAACGGGACTGAATGATCAACGATTCATGCTGATTATCTGCTGATTACCTTCCAGGACAAGCATTATCGTCAATAGTTTCACAACAACTATCGAAAGGTTCAATAAGTTTGATGCCGTAAGCAGTACAGTACGAAGAATCCGTCTCCAGGAAGGTTTCAACTTGTACTGAGACAGCGAACAACTAAACCGTTCCCTTAACCAGAATACTGTGTCCAGACGTACCCGGAAGCTGTATGATCAGCTGTTGACCAAGCTCGACGCTACGGGAATGCCGCCATCGATCAAATACCAGAACAAAAATTCCTACCAAATACAAGTTAGATTTGCACGAAAAAACATAGTCTACCCACACCACATCACTGCCATTACAGTCATGAAAAGAAATCTGAAGGTATATGGTAAATGACCAAAAGAAGCACTCAAATGAAATAATGCACGATATAAATGTGAGTCTAAGTGACTGAGCTAAATTTCGGAAAAACTCCGAGAATTTCTTAAGAACCGTGACGGATATTTATTCTATTATTTCATGAAAATATAAAGAAAAATCTAGAGTTGAGCCAAAATAACTTGTCAATACTTCAATTTAAATCCGAAATACACGCAAATGTTGTTGTTTCATTACTAAATGAACTACACTTTGTGCGTCTTTGAAAATCTTCCACGGTAGTAACAGTAAAATTGAAAAAAATGTCCAAAGAAACCACATACAACGGTAACATAGTTTCCAAAACAGAATCAAAATTATGTTAATATTTACAAAACTGATTCAAGATTTTGTTTCAAAATAGATTTGGTTTTGATTGTTTTTTAGAGATATAAGAATGCGAATATATGAATAATGAATGTTCAAAAAAGTTCACGTCAATCTAATTTTTATGTTGATAAAACAATGTATAGCTCAAAAAGAAAAACTTTAATGGGCCGTCTCACTATTAATATTCCAATGCTATTGTATATTCTTCCCTCCATAGGTTATAGCGCTAAACAGAAATGATTCGGCCAAAAATAGAATACGTTCAAAATTGTTCATACCAGTTTGAAAAAACAAAATCAAAACTACTCACTTGACAGCACCGTCAGCAGGAAGATGTAGTCGGAAAAGGAAATCAGTCCGTACGCTCCGAGTTTGTAGAAAATGCTGTCACTGTTCAGCTGCAAATCGAGTCGTGTCGAGACGCTCTGCGTTGGCAGCCGCCGTCGGAATCGATGGAAATGCAAAGGAAAAACAAATCAACATTAGAATACATCGGTGCTGCTAGTAGCGCTGGCTACAAAGTGTCGATTTTGCATTTTGGTAAGGTTAAAAGGAAAAAAATATACTAAATAAGATTTGCTTTCAATACTAGGTTGCAGGCGGAAATGAAACTAGTACAGAAGGGGCGGGTGGCGGGTAAACTGATAAATCTAATAGACCTAGGGCGTAAACGAGGCACAAAATTCATGTCGAAAACGAAATCCTTTGGTTCGGCGACTTTGTCTTGTCGTAAAGAAGAAGAAAAGTGGATGGAAAAGGTAAAGGACACTAGAGAAATAAATAAACACGAAATCGACTGTTGCTCGTGCAAGATAATTGTTTTTCTTCGAAGCGATCTAAAAGTGGAAAATGAGGTGCGAAAAACGCTGAACGGTTTTTTTGTTCTATCAAAACGTGCTCTAGACATGAATTGCATGCTGACTTAGTACCGGTAGCTTTTTGAGTTGTTGCGATAAACGATTTTTCACTAGCTTGGAAGAAACGAAACAACAATTTGCACTAGAGATATGTTTTAATACATTCATTGCATGACTTCAGCAGGCATGATTCGAAGATAAACAAATGAAAGAAAATGAATAAAAGAATCAAGAATTGAGTAGCCCCAATTAAAAATTTATTGAAAATATGAGACACTATAGTCAACGATTTATCGAACCTTTGATTAGTTGTGCACAGTGACCAACACAAAAATATCCACGCGTTAATTCGAAAATCCGCGTAAGAAAAAAACATGTCACTTAATGATAGATATCAAATGAGACTATTCTCGTACCGCTGAAATATTCTGTAGCGCAAGTTAGTTGCGCTTTCTATCTGTTCCAAATATTCCAATTGGAATTCTATTGTTCACGTCCTCTGTATTGTGTTTTTTTTTTGTCATACCCAATATAAAATTGTTTCAATGCACAACGTAGAACGGAACTAAAAAATGTAGTGTTGTTGCTGTTGGGCCACCCAGGGCTACGTAGACAGAGAAATACATTCACGAATCGCTGCCCGTAAAAACCCCGTCCCGTTGTACCGCTCGGTGAGTTCCCCGTTACCCAACACCTAAAATCCACGTAAGAATCGTGATAAGATCCGGCACTAATTTCTTTCATAAACGCTACGCTTCGTTACAAGCACAATTACCGTAATATGCTCTGATGGAGCATAAGAGAGAAATGTGAGCTGAGGGAGAGATGTGATATTGTTCTGCTCTACCGCGGGATCGCGCAAAAAACCGCGTTAATTGGGAAACCCGCGTATTAAAAACCGCGTTAATTGGAAAATCAGCGTAAAAAAACCGCGTTGATTGTAAAATCCGCGTAAAAAAAACTCGTAAAAAACCGCGCAAAGAACGCGTAAAAAACCTGGGTGTATTCGGTTCTGTCTGTGGACACCTGGTTATCTAAATTAGTGATTGGAGATACCAGAAACCAATCAATTCTGTAACAGTATTATGGTGTTTACGAGCTACTGTAACGCCTAGGTTTTGACACCTCGCGAAAGCCTAATATTAGGCTGTCAAAAAAGTCCTGCGGTATTTTTTTTTTAATTTTCATTTGTTCATAAAATTAGTTACAATCATCTGTTTTAAGTCAAATATGCGCCGTTTTGTTCGATGACTTGTTCCCAACGAGATGCCAACTTCATAATACCCCTGTTATAGAAGCTCCCTTCCTTATTGGCAAAAAACTCGGATAGCCAATTTTCACAGGCCTCTTTTGTGGCTAACTTCTGACTACCTAGCTCGTTCGCCATGGACAAAAACAGGTGGTAGTCACTTGGTGCAAGGTCCGGACTATACGGCGGATGCAAAAGAACCTCCCATCCGAGCTCCCGGAGCTTCTGGCACGTCACCAAAGAAGTGTGTGGCCTGGCGTTGACCTGATGGAAGACAATGCGGCCTCTGTTTATCAAAGATGGCCTCTTCTTCATGAGTGCTACCTTCAAGCGGTCCAGTTGTTGGCAGTACAGGTCCGAATTGAGCGTTTGGCCATAGGGAAGCAGCTCATAATAGATTATTCATTGACAATCCCACCAAACACACAGCAGAACCTTCCTGGCCGTTAATGAGGGCTTGGCCACCGTCTGAGCCGCTTCAGCGGGCTTCGAAGACGACCGTTTGCGCTTCACGTTGTCGTAAGTGACCTACATTTCATCGCCAGTCACCATCCGCTTCAGAAACGGTCAAATATGGTTTTTTGCGTCAAAGTGTGTGGAACCCATACATCGAGCTTCTTTGTGAATCCAAGCTTCTTCAAATGATTAATAACGGTTTGATGACTTATCCCCAGCTCTTGGCCGATGCTACGGCTGCTACTATGCCGGTCTTTCTCGGCTAATTCAGCGATTTTGTCGCAATTTTCGACGACAGGCCTTCCGGAGCGTGGCGCATCTTCGACGACCTCTACACCAGAACGAAAACGTTGAAACCATTGTTGTGCGGTGGAAATGAAAACTGTATCGGGTCATAAACTGCACAAATGTTATTGGCAGCTTGAGATGCATTTTTGCCTTTGTCATAGTAGTACTGTAAAATATGTCGGATTTTTTCTTTATTTTGCTCCATATTTGCGACACTATTACTCACGAACGACTTAACCAAACAATACACTGTCAAGGACTATATTATAGCGCGCAAAAATACCTTTCCAACAAGCTATAGTATGGCTCGATACAATGAATACAACTAGAACTACGCGCTTACAACGACACCTCGCGGAAATACAGCAGGACTTTTTTGACAGCCTAATATATCGATAGAGACATCGTTGTGTGTTGAGAGTGAGCAGCTCAGAGCAACTTCCGTCATGTCTGCTAGGAAATAACGCTGATATCTGATGCTGCGTCTAGTTGGACTGATCTGTCTGTCGTTTACCTCCGCCTTCACAAATCACCTTCGCTTCCAGACGTTCTTCACCTGCACGCTTTCGATCACCATCGACTTAAATGAGTGCCGCTTGACAGGGTTTTCCCTTTTTGGCGCAATAGTAGGATCCGTCATTGTCTTTCTGCTTTCAGTTCACAGACGAACATGAGGCATTTGAATTGCTCCTCTGAAATATTCCCCACTTCAATTGAGACCATATATGATTTTTTTTAGTAAATTTATCAGCGATAGCAAACTTAAACAAAATCCATCTTCACGTTTGTTTCCTCACTATTTTCATGAGTAAGTCTCCTGGGCAGGGCTAGACAATTTCGAAACTAAAAGATGTTTTTTTACTTCATCCTTGCTCTTCAATCAGTTTAAATTTCGATTGTGTATATTCACTACGTATGCTGAAACATCTATTCTTCAATTTGGTTTTCGTTCTGCTGTTGTTTCTTTTGAATTTGAAAGCAGACACTTTCTCTTGAAGATGGAAAGTGCCCTATTCATTATCATTTGAATCGGCTTTATGTCACTTTCAGTTTCACGTGTGCAAGGACGATCACTGCTTTTGCTGCGATTTGAGTCGTCTCGATTTTGTTGTATTGGTCTTGGCCCATAAATCAATATAGGGGATAGAAAAATCGGAAAACTCTGAATTTTTTTTTTTTAATTTAATGATAAGCATTGTTTTGACGTAGGATTACGTCTTTCGGGAACATATTGGGGTGCAAATTGAAAATCGAAAATCCAGCACATCGTGAAAATTGTCCAATTTCAAACGCTTATAGCTCAGTCATTTCACTATATATTGATGAGATTTTTGCGTCAATCAATTTCGGCACTCCATAACAATTATTTACATTGAATAAAATAATATATTTCATGAAACTATCGATAAATTGAGAAATCTCAACCCCTATTCTAACGGAAATACCCACTACTGATTGGTTGAAATTGACGTCACATGCGCCGGCTCATGTACTTACAATTATTGATCAGTTATTTCCTGATGGATTTACGAGATATTTGCACCAATCGATCTGAGCACTCCATAACAAGTCATCACAATGGATAAAATAATATATCATATGAAACTAACTATCAAACAATCTAAAAATCTTCAAACGGAAATACCTCGTTCTGATTGGTCGAATTAACAGATACGGAGAAATCGGCATTTCAAATACATCAAAGTAAAGGGAACTTTTGTTCCCACCGAAGTGTGTTCCCTAATAGAGACGTTAAAACCAAGCTGCCTGAGGGAAATCGGCATTGCAAACCCATGAAATTGGGCGGAGCTTTTGTTCCCACCAACATGTATTCTCTAACAGATATTTCAAATTCAAGGTACCTGGGGGAAATCAGCATATAAATACTCTCGTGGTCCATAGTTCAACAAACAACGCGCACAAATGGATAGTGCTCATGGTAACTAGCGTGGGCATTGCTGATTGCATACATGCTGGCGAATAAGTTGGGAACGATGGACAAATATTTTTTAAATTTTCGTTCCAATAAGAATCTTTCGATGGATTGATCCGCGTTGACGGCATTGAGCTTCGTATTACGAAATGGTGGAGTATGCATGACAATATGGGTTTGCAGAAGAAATGAACACACTTTCAAAATCAAATTATGAATAAAAATTATTTTTCTCAAATCTTATTAGTACTCTATGTAAATGAAAATCACTTTTGCTTGTAAGAAGTGAAAAAATATCATACAAAAAATGTGTCTAAAGATAATTTTATATTATAATGGTAAGCTTTGTTGAGAATATCTGAAAATTCATAGAAAATAGTTTAAATTAGGATCAGAACAACGTACTTTTAGTAGGTAAATAACGCCAAGAAAAAAATGTCATTCAAATTTTAGCAATTTAAAACTGCCTTAGTGCCGACTAATCTGATAGAGAATAGTTGGCTCCATACAAACTAATGTCGTATCCAGATGTTGACACCACTCCGCCGTCAACGCGAAGTAAAGAATGATGTTTCAATGAACTGAATAGAACTTATGTTTGATAGAATATTAATAAAATTTAAACTTTTATGTTGGTTGCTTCGTGCAATTTCATATCAATGACCGATCATACATTGTAAAACTTTTAGCACAAGTGTAATTGTAAAATTGTATATGGTAGCGGTTATGTCAAAATGACTTGAAATATGAAACGATTTTCTTTCTCCCAAGAAAAGTTCATGCGACGAGAAAAATTGGAAAAATGAAGGTGTACCGTGTTCCGTTGGGTTGAATAAACACTCAGAAAGTGAAAATTATAGATGAAATTGCCTTTTCCATTTCAAATATATTTTCTCTATAATAAAGTAACACTTTTTTCTGGTGAGAAAAATTGATAACTTTGTTCGATAATGATAGTTATCATACATAACACAGGAGCCATATCGTTCAGGGCCGCAGAGGGCGGCTTTCATTATATCTCATTCCACTTTGGCATCTTCTATCGTGATAACCGGCATCCAATGACTAATCACCATCCTTCTATCATCATCACTCGGTTGTGAACACTGGTCGAGTGAACAAACATTACCTAACAATCAGACAAAACGGCCCTTTACCGGGCCACCAAATCATTATCGCAGAGTTTAACAATGTAATTCTTCAAACATTTCCAAAACAACATATAGCCTAACGAAATCCCACGTCAACTATGCGGTCGTGTTTCGGACACAACCATCCTGTGACTTTTTCCATTCGATGGTTGAGGTAAAGAAATTGATCTTTGTTTTAAGGTGGAAATGGATTTTCAGGCGGAATAATGTATTCCTATCTATGTAAATAAAAAAGGAAAGCCAAATGTGTTGTTAATCGCAAAATCCGACGAAGGAAAGGTCCCTTTTGAGCAGTCTTCATTTTGTTGTATTTGTTGAATTCTGCCCATAGAACAATGTTATGATGATAAAAAGTATAGAAATTTGTTCTGAAGAATTCATATCAAAACATTAATTTTGGCCGGCACGAAGTTCGCCGGGTCAGTTAGTTCGATATAAGAACCATTCATTTTCATTTGACGATTTGATAATGTCGCTTCGGTGTGAAAAATTAAAGAAATGGACGTGGAACGAAACGAGACTACATAAAGGTGAAGCAAAATTCTCTTTATTGAGCGTGAAGAGAGAGAGTAGCACTATTTCCAGTCTGCACAAGTTTGCAACAAATTGAAAGGCGATAGACTCATTATTGTGTGATGAAGTGTCAATTGAAGTGAATTTGTATAGCCCTGCTCCTGGGTACTTCGTGAGCACCTTATTGTACAACTTCCGAGTGCGTGTTTTGCCCAATCTAATCTGCTACAGCGTTTGATTTGGTTGTTCGCTGGCACGAAAATTGCGATAACATTTTCCCAGGTGAATTCTCTGGACAGTAGTTTAGTTGAAGGTGCAATTTTGTCGACATCAACGACAATTATACATTTTCAAAATAAACTGGTATCAAAACATTTCAGAACGCTAGAGAAGAAACTGCTATTTAATAAAAAAAAGTCACAGTATTTTTGTGAGGCTGCTGTCCGGCATTCTAGCAACATGGCTCGCCCCTTGCCCTTCGTTAGGGGTCGGGTTTTGTTGAACCTTGGGGATTTGTGGAGCCCCCGATTTCTGTTGACTATGCGTCTTCGAATTTCGATTGCCTTGTTTATACAAGGTTCCTTTTTCTATTCGAATTACAGTGGGACCCCGATTATCCCCGTGCGGATGATCCACGGTGCGGAATATTCGCGGTAGCAAGTTCCATAATAAATCTATAGGCCTTTCCGGATTCTGTCAATGAATGATAGTCTCATGTATCTTTGTTTTGGTCATGGCTTTCACATTGTCTGATCCCTTGTGTACACGACCTTGTAGATGGATTGTTCTGTAGTGATCAAACATGGTTTTCATGCTGAATATATTTTTTTTCATGTTTCGAATTCATTTTAAGTCCTTTATTACGTTATCCGCGATTATCGTTATTCGCGATGAGCTAGCCAGACTACTCCACGGATAATCGGGGTTCTACTGTATCTGAAACACATCACAGTGATAGTCGACCAGAGTTCATTATTCAAACAGTTGATTATAAAATCGATAACTTTCGAAACCCAACTCTGCGGCATCTAAGCTGTCGGTCGTGTTGTTGTAGGCTTAGCTTCATAATCCTGGTGGAGGTTGAAAGTTCTAGATATACGGGTTTTAAGAGCTTTCATCTACCATTTGGTAACATTCTACTGGCACAATTTCTGGAATCGCATTTTTCTTCAAATAATTTGCAATCGTTAGGTTTGTAGAAAATGTTCTTGGAACAAGTTCTGGGATTACTTTTAATCCGATCGCATCGACCAAAATTTGTTCAAAATTTGTTGTACAGTTGCGCGACTTCTTATGACCATTCGTGCGATTTCTCTCAGACTTTTCCTATTTTTATAATGCTAAATCACCAAATTTCTAGTTCCAAATGTTCTATTCTCACCCTTTTGATCTTCGTTCAACTACAATTTTGCCTCTTATGTTGATGTTCGGATATCAATGGACTGACAGATGAATAATCATATGCAGCAGCACTGAATCCGTCTCGCAATACATGCAATACATGCAATACATGCTTAGAAATGATAGAATAATATGTATATCGTGAAAAATTATATAGAATTATAGAACGTTTGAGTAAGGATGTTTATGTTTTGTTATTTCTAGCTCACTATCTATACATAGGAGGATATTTGTGTGCTGGTCACTGTACACGATTCTATTTAATATGAAATATTCCAAGTAGCAAAGTAAAACTCAAGAACGAAAATGATTAATCAATCCTGCATGCTGCATGCCTTCAGAGTGCATTTACTTCAAACAGTTGTGACTGTGAACCCAGCACATTACTAAAGCGTTCCTTGTGCAACAATCGGCGAGTGCTTTTGAAGAAATATATACATTATGTTTGTAGCATCGAATTATTTTCAATCGGGATTTGACCCTAATATTTGCCTCGAGCCGAATGCAACAGCGTGGAACAGACAGAATATGAAAACTATAATTTTGGTTTGACACCAATCAACGGTTAATGATAAACGAAATTTGAATGAGTAATTATGATGAAAAAATTCACAATCAGATACGCGGAGAGCAGAATCAGTAGCGGAAAAGAGAGTAAAAATTTATAGAACAGTAGGAACCATGATTTATGGTGTGATTTTTATACCTCTTCAATACTCTGAAAGTACACAAGTGAGTTTTTTTGGTTTAGTATTAGAAGCATAGAATTGGTTTTAGAGTTTCCATTATTTTTTGATACAAATTATGAAAAAAAGAAGGAAAGGTGAAGAAAAAGACAAAATGTTACATTCATGGTCAGATTTAGTTAGCGACATTTTGAAATGATTTTTCTTTTCTTTTTCGTAAGACCTAGTGGCAACAAATTAACTGTTTTCTTCAGAACGAAACAAAAAACCAGGGAACGAAACGGCAATCTCAAACATGTTCAAAAAATAGTAAGTACGTGGGTCGAGTTAATGAAAGGAGGGAAGTAATCGTACCAATTCTCAACCAAAAGTGAATAAAGAGAGAATCCGAAGAAACAGTAAGAAGGTGGACGGACGGAACAGATGCTACAACTATCAGGACAATGCTAATTTCGTAGAATCGTGATCACAAAGTGTGTGGGTGTGTCCTTCAAAACTGAATGGAGGATAGTGATTTTTTTTCTGGTGATAGGAGAGTGGAAGTCAAAATGTGAGAGCAACGCTACCAGAGGATGTCGAGACTCTGGTGAACGAAAAAAAAGTATGAATAAACAGTGTTTCGATCAATTGTGAGTGGAGGTATTGCACTGTTTGTGTTGTATGTTCACAAATCATCGGCCAAAGATTTTACCTACCTTAGCATCGTATCGTTTGTATTGATCCAATCCGAGTCCTGTCGTTGATGTTGGGAAAAGATAAGAATAGGTTGATTAAAGCAATTTTGGTACATTAGGTGATATTTAGTTATTAATTAAGTATAACGCATGCAACATCAACTAACAACACATAGTTGATAAGTTGAGGGTAAAAGTCTAACAAAGTGAGAGCTACTCCTAACAAGAGGTGAACATGCCTGGTGGACGCTAAAAATATTGTAGTAATCATCAAACACACAAAGAGAAACACCAATGAAAAAACAAACAAGGAAGAGTCATAGCCTGAAATACCCTCTGGTTGCTTCATGCCCGGTGTCATGCTTGTGAGAAAGTCAATTGGCGTCATAAATACTTCAACGCTATCGCCCACGTTCTGCGGTGCCTGAATGGTTGCGAAGTAGCGGAAGACCTTGTCCGGGGTAGAGTATTGTCGAATGCGATTTTCGTACTCGATTATCTGTGCGAATGGGTAAAGACAAATGCATTATTATGAGGAACGATCATCAATTGGAATGAAATACACAAGATAATAATAACTGAAGAGAAAATGAATGAAATAGAACGAAGTTAACATGCAAACACATTGAGAATTTTTGAAAACATCTGCGTTTAGTTTTGTCAATCCATGCATTACAAATGGATCTTCCCATGCGGACAATTTTTACCGCGAACGGATTTTGGCGATTTACATACTAAACAAATCGGAAATTCCGTAAGATTTGTTTAATATGCCATACAATAGAATCCCCTGGTTAGTAAATGGTTAAAATTCATGAAAACTTTAAGTGTTTCTATTTTCCCATACATTTGTTTTGTCCATTTGAGTGCTTTCCCGAACAGAGATATCAAAAACGAGCAACTTATCGACGACCAACGGAGGGGAAATCGTAGGATTTAATGTCTTCGTGAACAAAGGAAAAGAAGAAGAATGAAGGGGAATACTTGCCTAGAGTATAAACAGTGAATCTCGCTGAGGCAAACTTTCATTCGGCATCGGACTGTTGAGTAATCCAGTTCACTTTGCTTTCGTTGCGCTTCGATCTAAGATTGGACCCCACCAGTGGTAATCGAACTTGGAAATCGTCGTGTGATTTTTCTGTTCGTTTTTCGCGTTATTCGTATCGTGTGTTCTTCTTTCCGCGTCATAAATTGGACGCTTCGCGTAGTGTGCGATGAGCAAGAAGAAGAGGAACCGAGCCTTCGCAAATGTGACACCGCACCGAACAACAGCGAAGTAGGCGATTTCGGCGCGTCGGTCGAAAATGTAAACGCCCAGGCAGCAACCAAAATTAAGCTCCCCCCGCTGGTGGTGAAGGCGATCGCTCTTGACAAACTCATTAGCGAATTCGCATCGATGGGTGTTACAGCAGAGTACAAGCTGTGTGGCATAATTCAGTCTTTTTCCAAGCAGTTAACATTGTTTATTTTCCGTCTTCATAAGGGCTTCGTTGGTGCCTTTGAGAATGCATCAATGCATTAAACTGACGTTATGGCGAAGCAGACGTTAGGGTTGTGCACCAAAAAATTATTTGGGAATACCAAGCATCTTGAATGTCTTACTGGAATATTATAAGTTATTTGGGTTCGCGTGCCAGTCGCAAAACTGTCGCAAATCTTCAACTAGGATTGCATTTGCGCTAATATTGATCATAATGAAGCATTGCTACTTTTTTCGAGGTTGTTATTCACAAAAAGAGTTTATTTCTCTTGTTAGGCATCAAGAATTTTGTATGTGATTAGGCTTTGCTTGACAGTAGCAAAACTTCCTCCACTAAGGGTGACACCTGCGCTTCTCTCGTGCATGAGAAAGTAATGCAACTCTTTTCGAGGCCAGTAATATTATTAGTAATTTCAAGCCACCAATGTATGGCTCTGTATGCATGCTATGGTGAACGCTTGTTTGGCGCTTGGTTTACGCTTAGTTTGTACGAACGATATCTAGAAGTGCGATTCCTTTGAGGCAATACTAAATAACATGTAGCATGATATTTGATACTTGCAAGTGTTGTCATTGTTGTTGTTCACATGCGGTGCCAAAGATATATTGATGTAGTTATGAGATATGGAATAATGGTGCTGGTGCAACATGTATATAATCGACTGTAGCCGAGTCTATGTCAATTTCGAAAAAGGCCACCGGAATAGCCTTCTAGGTAAATTTTCAATGCATTGACATGAAATAAATTGCGACATAAGATTGTTTTGCGAGGGCAAGAATGAATCATCAATCAATTATCGTCAACTGATTCTACAATGAAAAAATCATTTCAGAGATTATTCTACTAAGCAGCTGTTTCTAAAATTTCACAGCAAGCGACTTATATAAAATAACAGCGTAGTTCTACGTCAACAATGCGGTCGTATCTTGGACACAACCTCCTATAATTTTTTTTATAGCCTTATGGTCATATTGATAGACGCAGACGAATGGACTGCAAAGTTTAAAGGCTCTTAAAAACAAAGAAGAAGAAAAAGACATTTGTTTTCTAAGATTGGGTTTTATATGCAGATTCCTATAAGAGAATATTTAATTGGGGTAAACAACACGCTACAACACGCGACCACTTTATAATCACTAGAACTGATTTCTCTTGATCCATATAATGTTCATCATGTCTTATTATCAGTCGAAAGAGCATTGCAGTTTTGGATATTGAGATAGTTTTCTCACCGTTTGAAATCCCGAACAAATGTTTCGAATGGAATGTTTTCATTGACTAATATAATACAGTTAATCGTATTATATTAGTCAAATCATTTCATTCGATACCCATATGCGGGAGTTGCATGAAAAAAGAAATTAGCCATCTTGGAGCTCGATTTATCACACATAACTGTGCTCTACTAGTCAAGTCCATTCATCTGATACTCGTATGATTTTTCAGGTTTTCATAAGAAATGTAGTCTGCCACTTTGTAACGGTCGCCATTTTGGATTTACATTTTCCATAAATAACTACGTTCTGTGTACTAGTCAACTCCTTTCATTTGATTCCCACATTGATGGGGTTTTGACAAAATATCTAGTCTGTCGTTTTATAACGGCCGCCATCTTAGATTTCATTTTTAATAATAACTGTTTCCTACTAGTCAAATCCTTTCATTAGATACCCATATTGATGGGGTTTTGAAAAAAAAGTACATATTTCGTCATGTTGGCCAATGGTCATTGATTACATATTTTCTCGAAACTCCATCAATATGGGTATCAAATGAATGGACTTGACTAGTAGAATACAGTTATTTATCAAAAAAGCAAATCCAAAATGGCCACCACTAACTCAGTGATGGGGTTTCTACTAAACTAAACTAAACTTAGAGTTACTAGATAGGAAAATTTTTGAACAGGAAGTGGTTTAACAGGTTCCGAAAGGATAGGAGTTGTATGGACTTGCCGCGGTCAGACCGCCCACATGTAATCGCAAATGCTAAGCAGGTCCGCAATGAGGTTAGGAATAATTCAAGGCAATCAACGAGGTCATTGATCAGAAAATAGCGATGTTCAGCTTCCACTGTGACTAGAACTCTGCATTCCCTTGGATACCCATCTCATGGCACTAGTTATCAACTATTTAAGTCGGACACGATGATATTACAGAGAGGTGTTGGATTATCTGAATTTATACTTGAGAGAAACGAGTGTGGAAACTCGCTCTTCAGTCTGGTAACCAGTGCACAATGGTCCCGGATGTGCATTTAAGTGGAAATTAGCATTTAGAGCTCGACAGTTATTCTTTAGACAAAAACGCTCAATATCATGTTATCAAAAATAGGGTGACCAAAATTGTCGAGAAACAAAAAAATATAACTTCCTTATATTTATAGATAGATGTAAACATAGTTCGACAATGTTGTAGTTCCAGTTATTTGAAACAAAGTAGAACAAAGTTTTTTTTCTATCTCTTGAAATAACCGATATAGCGCCTTTTTTCTATGTTGCATAATCAAAGTTATTGATGGTTTTTCACCCAAAACTCATGTTTTCAATTTTAATTTACTCTAACACGAAAAATAACGTTTTGAAAATCACACACTATGTAGGATGAAATATGCTCTTTCAAATGTCATCAATAAACTTTGTTTATGTTTGCCCCAGAAAGAATGACAAACAATTGCAGAGAGCGTATTTTTTGGGAAGAAATATCAATAACTTTGAGTGAAGTTGAGATATTAAACAAGTTCTGCATCGCAAAATGTTTGTATTTATAAGCTCTAAAAGTCCTTTGAAGACATTATGTATTTAGTTGGCTACAATGATGTTTTTATTACAAATTTTAATGACAAGTAATGTTGATAACACATGCTAATAAGCCATGCATGTTATGACTAAATCCGTCAGTACAGTCACATACAACATAGAAAAAAAAAGACATTGATACCAATTTCACTTCAATATTTTCCTCTACTTAAAACGGATCGTGTTTGTCTACGAAAATTAACTTAAAAGGGCCTAAGAAATGTTTATAAATACTACTTGGTGATAGAAAATTAGTTTTTGCGCATTTTTGAGTAATCATGAACAGTTTTGTATCGATAAAAAAACTATGGATGTGGTAATACCAATGATATAACCGTAAGATTGACGTAGGACTGCCGTTGGCTTAGTAATCAATTGTGTTCTTCAATTAATAATAATCCCACTTCGGATGTCCCTCATTGGGTACGATATCGCCGCTGCGCAGAGCTATCTTGTGTGTGTATTGATTAAATTATTGATGAAACTACTAAATTAATGGAACTATTTATGAATTCAATTGCGAACAAATCCCAATTTAAGTCAATTCATGCATTATGGTAGTAGTTATCGCAGCAAATAGTTATCAACATTTTGCTTAATCATCAAACGGTATGCGTAGAAGTTCAGTGAGCTGGCGACATGGAGAGATATCCTCCAATGCAATGAATAATCGAGCCAAAGCGTTGCATTTGTACCCGCTTTTGTAGACCCTGTTAGCGGAACTCCGGAATCCGGAGTTCAAAAATGCATGGGGGTATAAAAGTATAGCCGACTTGAATGTATCTGCAATGCCGATTTTCCCAACTTCTTGGTTTCGGAATCTGAATTGGGAAAACACCTTCCGGTTTGCAAAAATGCAAGCGAGTACAAAAGTACTCGCAGCTTGCATCTATTTTGCAATGTCGATTTCCCCAGGCCTCATGGTTTCGAAGTCTGTGTTAGGGAAACATTCCAATTTGCAAAAACGCAAACAAGTACAAAAGTACCCGCTGCTTGCATCTAATTTGCTATGTCAATTTCCCCTGGCTCCATGGTTTTGAATTTTGTGTTAGGGAAACATTCCGATTTCCAGAAACGCAAGCGAGTACAAAAGTACTCGCTGCTTGCATCTGTTTTGCAATGTCGATTTCCCCAGGCTTTATGTTTTTGAAGTCTTTGTTAGGGAAACATTCCGATTTCCAGAAACGCAAGCGAATACAAAAGTACCCGCAGCTCGCATCTATTTTGCTATGCCGATTTCCCCAGGCTTCATGATTTTGAAGTCTGTTTTAGGGAAACATTCCAATTTAAAAAAGTCACAGGGGGGTTGTGTCCGGGACACGACCGCATAGTTGACGTAGGGTTCCGTTAGGCTATCTGTTGATTTTGGATATGTTTGGAGAATTACATCGTTAAACTCTTTGATAATGATTTGGTGACCCTGAAAAGGGCCGTTTTGTTTGGTTGTTGTTATGTATGGATGAAATAAAGAAAAAAAAACTCACCAATGCAATATAAAATAATTACCAATACCGAACACAATTATCAACTTTTCTCACCAGTAAAAACATGGTACTTTAATATAGAGAAAACATAATTGATTTGGAAAAGGTAATTTTCTTCTATGACTTTTACTTTCTGAGTGTTTATTCAACCCAATGAGAATTTTTATTGAACTAACAAAACCTAATACTACATGTAGAGCATATGGGAAATCACTTTTTCTAACATTGTGCTAAATTTATCGCAATACACGATCGGTCATTGATATGAAATTTAATGAAACAGCAAACACTAAAGTTCCAAATTTAAATTTTATTTACTAGAATTGGTCGTATCACTCACCTTACTTGCAATATATAAATGCCCCCGACTTGCATATATTTGCAATGCCGATTTCCCCTGGGCACCTTGGTTTTGATGTATCTGTTAGGGAATACATTTCGGTAGGAACAAAAGCTTCCCCTACTTTCATGTAATTGCAATGCCTATTTCCCCCAGGCAGCTTGGTTTTGATGTCTCTGTTAGGGAATACATTTCGGTAGGAATTAAAGCTTCCCCTACTTTCATGTATTTGCAATGCCGATTTCCCCCAGGCAGCTTGGTTTTGATGTCTCTGTTAGGGAACACATCTCGGTAGGAACAAGAGTTCCCCCTACTTTTATGTATTTGCAATGTCGATTTCTCCCAGGCAGCTTGGTTTTGATGTCTCTGTTAGGGACCCGCCGCATTTGTCATCAATATCGACCAATCAGAAGTGGGTATTTCCGTTAGGATAGGGGTTGAGATTTTTTAATTGTTCGATAGTTAGTTTCATCACATATATTATTTTCTTCAATATAAAAAATTGTTATGGAGTGCCGAAATCGATTGACGCAAAAATTTCATCAATCCATCATGAAATGACTGAGCAATAAGCGTTTGAAATTGGATAATTTTCACGATGTGCTCGATTTTCGATTTTCAATTTGTACCCCAATATGTTCCCGAAAGACGTAATCCTACGTCAAAAATCGAAGGGTTGTATCGAGACACGACCGCCTAGGACGGAGGACTACGCAATCTTTTTTTTGAAATTTGTTGGTTTATCATTTCGGATATTATTTGCGAATACGTCGAAAGTTCATAAATAGCTCTTTAGTAAAAAGTTCCGCGGACCCTGAAATGTTTTGATGTCTTGCGTGGTTTCGTAGAACCATTTCGAGAAGCAACGATTCTTTCTTATCTTCGCGAGAACAATACGCTAATTGGTCAT
Organism: Toxorhynchites rutilus septentrionalis; assembly: GCF_029784135.1. Lineage (NCBI taxonomy): Eukaryota > Metazoa > Arthropoda > Insecta > Diptera > Culicidae > Toxorhynchites > Toxorhynchites rutilus. Next base: position 89,984,697 of record NC_073746.1, read on the forward strand.
ATGTCGCAATTTGTTTCTTTATATCAATGCACGCATTGCACTGAATATTTAACTATAAGTATCTTCCGTGAATCGCCATTCAACAAGCATCAAACACGCATCTAACAGATATACACATTTGCAGCGATAAACTTCAAGTGAAATATTTGCTAGCGTTCACAGCTCGAGGGGAAACATAAAACACAAAACGAGCAGAATGAGTGACTTTTGTTGTTTCGGGTATAGATAGATCCTAAGAATTTTCCTCAGAGGAGATGCAATACTTATACGCTAGCGATAGCTTACTTACATCGCAAATATTCTCTTTACTCTATCCCCCTTCGTTGTTTCTATTCTTCTTCTTCTTCTTTTCTTTTATTTACGGAGACTATAAATCCAACGATTCATTTGTCTCCGACTGTTTCTATTCTAGCGGCTACATAAGTTGCTCGTTATTGACAGCTCTGTTCGGGAAAGCACACAAATAGACAGAACAAATGTATAGGAAAATGGGAATGCTTCCAATTTTCATCAATTTAAACCATATACAGACTATGGGATTGTAATGTATAGCATATCAAACAAATCTTATTCAATATAAAAAATTGTTATGGAGTGCCGAAATCGATTGACGCAAAAATTTCATCAATCCATCATGAAATGACTGAGCAATAAGCGTTTGAAATTGGATAATTTTCACGATGTGCTCGATTTTCGATTTTCAATTTGTACCCCAATATGTTCCCGAAAGACGTAATCCTACGTCAAAAATCGAAGGGTTGTATCGAGACACGACCGCCTAGGACGGAGGACTACGCAATCTTTTTTTTGAAATTTGTTGATTTATCATTTCGGATATTATTTGCGAATACGTCGAAAGTTCATAAATAGCTCTTTAGTAAAAAGTTCCGCGGACCCTGAAATGTTTTAATGTCTTGCGTGGTTTCGTAGAACCATTTCGAGAAGCAACGATTCTTTCTTATCTTCGCGAGAACAATACGCTAATTGGTCATATGTCGCAATTTGTTTCTTTATATCAATGCACGCATTGCACTGAATATTTAACTATAAGTATCTTCCGTGAATCGCCATTCAACAAGCATCAAACACGCATCTAACAGATATACACATTTGCAGCGATAAACTTCAAGTGAAATATTTGCTAGCGTTCACAGCTCGAGGGGAAACATAAAACACAAAACGAGCAGAATGAGTGACTTTTGTTGTTTCGGGTATAGATAGATCCTAAGAATTTTCCTCAGAGGAGATGCAATACTTATACGCTAGCGATAGCTTACTTACATCGCAAATATTCTCTTTACTCTATCCCCCTTCGTTGTTTCTATTCTTCTTCTTCTTCTTTTCTTTTATTTACGGAGACTATAAATCCAACGATTCATTCGTCTCCGACTGTTTCTATTCTAGCGGCTACATAAGTTGCTCGTTATTGACAGCTCTGTTCGGGAAAGCACACAAATAGACAGAACAAATGTATAGGAAAATGGGAATGCTTCCAATTTTCATCAATTTAAACCATATACAGACTATGGGATTGTAATGTATAACATATCAAACAAATCTTAGAAAGTTCCCGATTCGATTGGTATGCAAATCGTTAAAATCCATTCGCAGCAAAAATAGTTAACGTTAACTTTATTTCATAAAAACGTGACCTGTTTTCTGATTAGGCACCCTTAATGTAAGACGTAGTCCTACGTCAAAAACGCAAAGGAGTACAAAAGTATCCGCTTATTGCATCTAATTTACTATGCCAATTTCCACAGGCTCCATGGTTTTGATGTCTGTGTTAGGGAAACATCCATCCATTGCAGCGATCGTACCTCAATCGTTGCGCAATCATAACTGAGTGGATTTCCGAACGGCACTCGCTTATATACCGATTGGTGTGATTTCAATAGCCTGTTTTGAAAGCAATTCACTCAAAATCTCGGTCTCCGGCGTAACGCTTTCGTTTTTGAAACGTTGAACTTACACCCCAGAATAGAAATTAAAGACGTAGTCCTACGTCAAAAATGTTTTGACGTAGGACTACGTCTTTCATTTCTATACCGGGGTGTAAAATCAAAGTTTCGAAAACGAAAGCGTTACGCCGGAGACCGAGATTTTGAGTGTTAATAGCTCCCCGGGAAGAGATCGGAGCAGCCGCCACAAACACGCGCGGAACTCTTCGTTTGGATTCCGGAAAGATCCAATCGTTAATGAAAAATACATTCATGTGAAAGATTTTATTTTAATGTTTTCTGACCATATAACCATATAACACAGCGACCAAATATTTTTCAATCGAGTGCTATTAACAGGTGGTTATCGAGTTAGCATTAACCACTGGTGGGTTTCGAGTATCGAGGAAAATCAGGAAAGAACTAATCGTTGTTGAAAAATAATCTGCCAGTTCCCCTGGGAATTGAAAAAATACATTGATGCGAAAGAGTGTATTCTAATGTTTCTAAAGTGACGAACCAGCCAAATGAGTTGAAAATCACTATAATACAGATATAAAAAAATATATATTCTAATGTTTTCTATCCATATAACACCAACCAAATACATTTGGTTTTGTGATTTTTCAATCAATCGCAATTGACAGGAAAGATTCTGAAAATTATTCTTCCCCATAAGTAGAAAATTTTCGTATCCAATATTGTATGCGCGCGCAACGGAAAATGTTTCGCATCTATGGGCCCTATTATAGAAATCGAGGCGATAAGAATTTTGCTCGTTAGCTCTATTTTACTATTATAGAAATCGAGCAATTCGATAGCACCGAGCGAGTGATAACTATCGATGCATGTGTCAGAACTTTTCGAGTTGTTTGGTTCACTTGTTGCATATCTTCAGAGAATTATTTTGTTTTGGCTTGCATCCCTTTGGGAAACATTTCAGAAACGCTTCAATATATGCAATTTGCAACACATGTTCGTTTGTTTTGATCAGCATTTGGTTTACGGTGCTGCCAGAATAGTCTATACAAGGTATGTGTTCAATCTAGCATTATTTACATTAATCATGTTATAACTTACAATGCAGAATTTACTTCCAGTGCATATTTCAGTGGCTGAAAATGAGTGGTGGAAGAAAAAATACCAAATCACCACCAGTTTGAACGGCTCCTTGAAACAATGGAAGCGAACGTAGACATTACTCGAGATCTTTGTAGAGGCAGTTCTAATATAATCCCGGTGTAGGAAAAGTTGGAGGAATCCAGAGAGGAACTTAATGCACTGAGACCACCAATGTATCTAGGTTCAGAATGGCAGAAAGTAAGTATTTCTTTTACGATGCACATAACTTTCATAAGTAAATTTTATCATACTCCTTGAATATCGTTCAACCGAATTTCCTACCTAAAAATTGCTTACTTCTACTAGCATACATTAGTACGTTATTTTTGGCAGGAATTTTCTTTTTTATATTCTTTTCTGTACTATGCCAAACTATACCACTTTCACTACAATAGAACAAACTAATGGTCGGAGTGGTATAATGCTCTATACCATATGCTAAAGCTATCCTGCAAAACAATAATGATTTTATTCAAATTACAGATTTGGATTGATATGAGGGGAAAGGTAAAGAAAACACTAGCACACAATAAGCGAGAATTTAGAGGAACAGGTGGTGGCCCCAATACAATAAAGCTATCGACACCGCTACAACAAGAAATCGACGCTAAAAGAGAATTACATGTTGCATTACATGAATAACAAAAATTGTTTTGCTAAAAGAAAAGTGAAATTCATGCATGACTCTTCACGGAATTCCATAGATTTTCTAATAATTATATTTTTTGTACAGCAAATTGTTCCACGCTGTCGTTTTTATTACACATGCATGCGTGCCTTACGCCTATAAAGCTTTATTCTTTGAGGGAATATCAATTTACTCCAAAACATAACCATATTAACACTTTTGGGAATACATTTTCATAGCAGATGCCTCAAAAAAAGATTTGACATCCTTTTTATAGTGCTTCATGAAACATTTCAAACTTGTTTCAAAATATTTCATCACAACCGCTGACATTCGAGCTTGCTAACGAATCGAGCAGTTTTCCTCGATTTCTATAATTCCAGATTTTACTCGGTGTGATAGTGATAGTGATTGTATCGAATCCTCGATTCGATTTCTATAATAGGGCCCTATTTATCTATCTATCTTCTATATATAAAAAAATGGAGTGATGTCTGTCTGTCTGTCTGATTCTTATAGACTCGGAAACTACTGAACCGATCGACATGAAAATTGGTATGTAGGGGTTTTTGGGGCCGGGGAAGGTTTTCGTGATATTTTGAGCCCCTCCCCCCTCTCTAAGGGGGGGCTGCCATACAAATGAAGCACAAATTTCTGCATTACTCGGAAATTAACCAAGCAAACGAAACCAAAGTTGGCATGTGAAAGTTTTAGGGTGCAATAAATGTTTCTATGATGGTTAGACAGTCCTTCCCCCACTCAAAGGGGGGGCTGCCATACAAATGAAACACAAATTTCTGCATTACTCGAGAATTAATCAAGCAAATGAAACCAAATTTGGCATGTGGAGGGTTTAGGATGCAATAAATGTTTCTATGGTGATAAGATACTCCTTCCCCCTCTCTTAGAGGGGGCTGCCATACAAATGAAACACAATTTTTTGCATTACTCGGAAATTAATCAATCAAACGAAACCAAAGTTGGCATGTGAAAGTTTTAGGGTGCAATAAATGTTTCTATGATGGTTAGACAGTCCTTCCCCCACTCAAAGAGGGGGCTGCCATACAAATGAAACACAAATTTCTGCATTACTCGAGAATTAATCAAGCAAATGAAACCAAATTTAGCATGTGGAGGTTTTAGGATGCAATAAATGTTTCTATGGTGTTAAGATACTCCTTCCCCCTCTCTTAGAGGGTGTTGCCGTACAAATGAAACACAAATTTTTGCATTACCCGAGAATTAATCAAGCAAATTAAACCAAATTAGGCATATGGAAACTTTAGGGTGCAATGAATGTTTCTATGGTGGTTAGATACCCCTCCCCCCTCTCTTAGGGGTGGCTGCCATACAAATAAAACTTTAATTGCTGCATTACTCGAGAATTAATCAAGTAAATGGGCGGGACGAAGTTTGCCGGGTTAGCTAGTAATTCTATAATTTTCAATCGATTATTGCTCATTCGTCGAAAGTTTCAAACTCAGAGAGTTCATTCCTCTCTAGTTTGCCTTCCAAATTGCCATCGTAAACGACACCTTCTCTCGATTCAATGATGCACAAAAAGCATACTTAAGCGATATTCTGGTGGTGAAACCCATTCATTTTTCGTGAGGACATCGACAAAACAACATCGTTACTGAACGAGCTGAACGTGCTGGACGAGCTGAACGGCGAGGGATCGAGGGATTCATTACCTGGCCTGACCTGACCTGAAAGACATGCAGTTTGTTTGGAACTGTGAGGGAGTGCAGAAAAGCCGATCGATCAGAAGGAGAAGAGAAGGTGACCAAGAGAGTATCAGCATCGAAAAACGGTTCCCCGGGAAGACATCAAAGCAGCCGCCACACACACATACACGCGCGGAATTCTTTTCGTTTGCTGGTTATCGAGAAGAAACCTGGAAAGATCCAATCGTTGCTGAAAAATAATCTGCCAGTTCCCCTGAGAATTGAAAAATACATTCATGCGAAAGAGTTTATTTTAATGTATCCAACCATATAACACATCGACCAAAAATTCAATCAAGTAACAGGTGGTTATCGAGTTAGCATTAACCATTGGTGGGTTTCGAGTATCGAGAAAAATCTGGAAAAACCTAATCGATGCTGAAAAATAATCTGCCAGTTCCATGGGAATTGGAAAATACATTCATGCGAAAGAGTTTCTTTTAATGTTTTCTAACCATGCAACACAGCGACCAAATACATTTGATTTTGTAATTTTTCAATGAAGTGTAATTAGCAGGAATATTTTTATAATTATAATTGTCATTAGCAGGAATATTTTTATATTAGGATATTTTCGTATCCAATATTGTATGCGCGCAACGGAAAATGTTTCGCATCGCGAAAATTATATAATTTTCAATCGATTATTGCTCATTCGTCGAAAGTTTCAAACTCAGAGAGTTCATTCCCTTCTAGTTTGCCTTCCAAATTGCCATCGTAAACGACACATTCTCTCGAATCAATCATGCACAAAAAGCATACTTAAGCGATATTCTGGTGGTGAAACGTATTCATTTTTCGTGAGGACATCGACAAGGCAACATCGTAATTGAACGAGCTGAACGTGCTGGACAAGCTGGGCGGCGAGGGATCGAGGGATTCCTTACCTGGCCTGACCTGTCCTGAAAAACATGTAGTTTGTGTGGAACTGTGAGGGAGGGCAGAAAAGCCGATCCATCATAAGGAGAAGAGAAGACGACCGAGAGAGTACCAGCATCGAAAATTGGTTCCGCTTGAGGTATCGAAGCAACTGCCACACGCATACACGCGTGCAACTCTTTAAGTTCGCTGGTTATCGAGAAGTATCCGGAAAGAAGTGATCGTTGCTGTAAAATAATCTGCCAGTCCCCCTTGAACTTGAAAATTACATTCAAGAGAAAGAGTTTATTGTAATGTTTTCTATCCATTTAATACTGCGACCAAATACAATTAATTATGTAATTTTTCAATCAAGTTCAATCAACAGGTGGTTATCGAGTTAGCATTAACCACTGGTGGATTTCGAGAAGAATCGAGGAGAATCCGGAAAGATGTCGTTGCTGCAAAATAATCAGCAAGTTTCCCTTGGAATTGAAAACTACATGCAAGCGAACGAATTTATTTTAATGTTTTCTATCCATATAATACTGCGACCAAATACATTTAGTTCTGTGATTTTTCAATCAAGTACAATTAGCAGGAAAGCTTCTGAAGATTATTCTTCCCCATCAGTAGGACATTTTCGTATCCAATATTGGATGCATAAAACCTTGTACCTCCAACGTAACGCTCTCGTTTCGAAGTCATTTATTCATTCATTCAGAATGAATTCAGATTCAACTTCAAACAAATGATCACTAAATCAACGATAGTCCTACGTCACCATTGCGGTTATACCATAGATATAACCCACTTCCTGTTTTTTAAAAGAAGGCTAGCTGATTGGATTGAATTTAATATGTCGAAAATCTGAATTGATCCAGGTGTTCAAAAGCTCTGAATTTTTGGAAAAAAAGATCATTTTTAGCAAAAATGCGAAAAAATGGATTTTTCGGACCACCCTAAAATGGGAATGGTCACCCTAACAAAAAAATAAAAAATACTGGTCTAATAATTTGCGATAAAGGACAAAACTACCACTTCTGACGAAAATCTGAGAACCACTATATCGGTTTGGCATGGAATGATTGTATATATATTAGGGTACCAATGAATTTATGAGAAAATATCTCTAGGGTCGATTTTTGGAACCAAAAAAAATAAAAAATATACTCAAATTTTAACGTTTGTGACAACAGTAAATAAAGTCCAAATGAGCTAATATCTTGCATAGGGTATATTATTGTGCAAATCAACATTTCGTAGCAAGTTCCGAATGAAGAATCGAGATAACTATTTTTATTGGTACCCTAAACCATACTTTTCGTTTCGCATGTCGAAAAAAAAGGCCCAGAGTGTCGACTTTTGACAAAAAAAAATATTTTCGGGATGACACTAGATCTCGACGTTTCATGCAATTTTAAGACATTTGTCATCAAAATTTTGGGTGATTTTTCGATTTTCAACGAACTGAAATTTTGACCGCTTTGCGCCCCTCTCCCGTAAGTCCGATTGAGCTGATATTTTGCATAGGGTGTTTTTTCGAGGTGGTGAACATTTTTTATGGGGTAACTTTTTGAAACTTGAGATGATCATTTTCATTGGCACCCTAATATATATAAATGGATTTCTGTCTGTCTGTCTGTTTGTCTGTCTGATTCTTATGGACTCGGAAACTACTGAACCGATCGACATGAAAATTGGTATGTGGGGGTTTTTGGGGTCGGGGAAGATTCTTTTTAGAAATGGGCAAAACAGTTCACTTTAATGAACCGTTCAGTGACCAACCGTTCACTTAAGTGAACTAGTTCTTTTGAGCAGTTCACTCACTCTTTCGTACATTAGAGGGATATGCCAAATCATGTATAAAAAAGTGTGAAATGTTATGTAGGACTGTTCTTTTCATTCATAAAATGCTGTTTGTTAGCAATAACTCTGTGTCCGAATTTTGTTGAAAATATATTAGCAAAATAGAAAATCAAACTATGATTTTGAAATTTTGATCTAGTTTGAGCCGTGATTTATTATTTTCAGCACAAACTAGCGTTGCGCTGCTTTTCTACAATGTTTTGCAATAACTGTTATAGCAAAACTGTACCAAAACGCGAAAGACTTTCTCGAAATTATCAAGCACAATATGATATAATATAAAAACATTTCATATCAGCGACACAAATTTTTATTTACTGTTGAAAAATACTGTTTGAATCGTTTCGCTTTCAACTGTTTTTTTTTTTTGTGATTGCATATCTTACTGAAATATTTACCCTCAACTTAAAAATATGAAATTAAAACTTTATTTGATAAATAATCGAACAATCCAATTTAAGAACCATCGTGTCCTGAAATATTGCGTTTTATTATGAAAACGACAATACCGACATCTTATTTTTGTTATTTCATGGGGCTTTCGTTTGTTTCCATTCGTTAATTTGAGGACTATTTACCTTGCAGCAGCATTCGTGCATAACTCGTTCGCTCGGTTTGCTCTTATACACCGATCACCATACACAGTTCGTTCTGAACTGTACGCACAGTTCAGCCAGCGGTCAGTTCGTTCTGAACTGTATACACAGTTCCGCCAGCGGCCATCGTCAACAGTTCGTTCTGAACTGCATACACAGTTCATCGTCCACCGTTCAGTTCGTTCTGAACTGAACTGAAGTTCAGCCAGCGGTCTTCGTACACAGTTCGTTCTGAACTGGGTAAGCAGTTCATGTGAACTGTTGCCCAGTAAAAAAGAACAACCGTGCGTTAACTCTTTTTGGTGAACTAGTTCTTTTGAACAGTTCATGAACGGTTTGCCCATCTCTAGTTCTTATGATAGTTCGAGACCCATCCCTCCTTTCTAAAGGGGGGCTGCCATACAAATGAAACACAAATTTCTGCATTACTCGAGAATTTATCAAGCAAATGAAACCAAATCAGGCATATGGAAGTAGGAAGTAGGGTGCAATGAATGTTTCTATGGTGGTTAGATACTACACCCCTCTCCTCTCTAAGGGGTGGGCTGCCATACAAATCAAACACAAATTTCTGCATAACTCGAGAACTAATGAAGCAAATGGAGCCAAATTCGGGTCCCATAAAAATAATGCACATATATTATATTTCGCATGTGTTCTACAATTACATATTGACAAGCGTTGTTAGTCCATTTGATGTTTGCAGTAACGAAATTGATCTTTGTTCGAAAGAGGAAATGGATTTTATAAAGTGATAAAACGAACTCCTATATCATGTTCTATCTATATAAATAAAAATGGATCGCCGAATGTGTTGATAAGAGCAAAACTCGAAAAAGGAATCGTCCGATTTAGGACTGTCTTCATTCTACCATATTTCTGTGTCAAACATTTATTTCATGTAACGGAGAAACGTGTTATTTGCAAGTGAATGAAAAATCTTGCACGAGAATTGTGTCTGAAAATAATCTGATATTATAATGTTGAGTTTAGGTAGAAGTACTGAAATGTTATAGTAAAAAATAATTTTGAAGGGTACATTAGAAGATCAATCAATGAACAGTTCTGCGATTGGACCCATGAACATGCACTTAGTAAGAAAACGTGGATGTGATAACGAAAAATAAATTTTGGGCGGGACGAAGTTTGCCGGGTCAGCTAGTAACATATAAATGTTCCTTCGTGGTTTAGGCCGTTTCTATTCTATGAACCTCCACGCTAAATTTCCGGAGCTCCGGCAATCAATGTGTGTAGGCTGGTGTTGTCCTGATGGAACAAAATTCCTCTTCTATTACTTAAAGTTATATTTTTGGTAGCAGAGCATAACCACAAGAGAGTGACACAGCAGAACCTTACAGTGCACGAATCTTGATATCTATTCAGTGAGTTGTAACCCACTTTTCACCACCATGCATAATGTATTTCCGAAATACGTAAATTTCATTACGATTCATTAAATGGAAATGAATTTGGCGGTTACCTTTCCGGCTCCCATACATTGAGCAATTCTTATTGGGTTCAGGCTCATTCAAGAGGCTCCAAACAGACTGTTTCGCAATGTTTAAGTCCCGGACAAGGAAACAATGCTTACTATCATTTCGATCAAATTTCGTTTTTTATTAGCTAATGTTCGTCGTTTAGGCGCTCCCCTACAATACTGGGTCAAGCAAGCACGAAACCGTATGAAAGCTACGAAGAATACTAAAGCCATTTATTGGAAAATAATTAATTTCTCGTCACTACACCATGTTTCCTTTTTTGCCAGATTTAGTTATTTTGAAGATGAATAACTAGCTTACCATCACTATTAATTTCTAGAATTTGTTAGTAGCAGTTTTCTCAAAACCCCGCTTCTTTCTGTCGTTTGCCAGCATTTGGTTAGTGGAAATGATCAAGCACCAGGCATATAAAAGTAAGTATTTACCATCCGGCTGTTTCAGTCCCGGTGTAATGGCACGCAGGAAGTCCTGCGGGGTCATATAGACAGTGCAGGATTCGCCTTGGATCAGCTTCACGGTAGCGAAATAGCGAAAGATTTTGTCCGGCGTAGAGAACGATCGCATGCGGTTTTCGTACTCGATTATCTATGCGGATGCATTGGCAGTTGCGTAAATCAATTCACACAAACGCGATTATTGTTAATGGAACAAATATGTGAAATTAACAAAACAAAAATAAAGTCTACATTTTGAAGGCTCAAACTAAATTGTATTACTTGGAACTATAAATACTAATAATCAAAAAAAAGTCGCAAAATTCAACCGAACTATCCAGCGTTTACCTTGCGATCTCGGAATCCGATTTTCTCCTTACGCATTTTCTTCTTATCGTCGTCATCACCTTCGGAGTCATCGTCCTGTTCGAGTTCTTTGGAACCATTCTTGCCTACATGTACACCAGCATCGGCATCCACCTTTGGCCAACCGATGGCTCTTCCTAGTCTATAATTTCAGCAAAGCAAATTTTGATCCACTATTCGATCTATAACAGCTGCCAATACTTACTTCTTCCAGTCCAGACAAGAACCGATCATCATCGCTACCAGAAAAGCGGAAAAGATCTTGGTAAAAGTTGCCTCACCCTCGGGCTTGTGCCCGAAGTTCTTATGTCCCCTCTCACTCTGACCATTGTTATTGCGCTTATCTCTTTGATCTGCTGTTACACGAGCCACTAGTGGTGGACCGCTATTCCCAAGCACTCTAAGCTGACCGGAGCCAGAGCCTGAGAATAACCCTCTTGAAACGATCACAACGTCGAGAAATCTTCCTCTGGACAATAGTAACCATTGCGGATTTACATATGCAAAACTTCTTGCAAAGGACATTTCGAAAAGCTACAAAAGCAAACAATATGATTTTGCTGCCGAGTGTTTAGCGTAACGCATGAAGTATTCACCTTATTTGCCAATTATGGTAAAGCGAAAAATCGATCGCTAGGCGACCCTTCAATCGCACGTACCCACGGGGAAATAAGTTTATTTTTGCACCATTTAACACCCAACACCACTGTCTATTTGGTTTGAAGTTTCTGATTGGAGAAAATGCAGTGCATCGAGAATTTAGTCGAGGGGATGGTGCATGGCGTATGTTACATGTCATGTGATACCCGACAAATAATGTTCAGGGCAAAGCAGCTGATACAATCGGCTTGTTTTATAATTTCCATATTTTTCTCTTCGTGAGTCACTGGAAGGGAACCATTTGCTTTATATGTTCTCAGGCCTCACAAGGTCATCGCATTGAAATAAGATTGATGAAGATATTGATTATGGATGGATTAAGTTGTTGTTAACTGACTCATCCATTTGATATTCGAATATATTTATCCCTCTTTGAAATATTGGAGTCTGCTCCAAGAGTAAAAACGAAAATGGTGATCGTTTGAATTGGTGAAATATTGATTAGTATTAGTACAAGAACTGATCACATTTGGTTTTCTATAATATGGATGATTGATGTAAATATTGATTGTGGAACGTGCGGATAATTCTTATCAAATGTTTTTCCCTCTTTAAGACAGTATTTTAGTCTAGAAATTTGAAAAAAAAAACGCTCCCGGGCGCACGATTAGAGGGGTGCAGAATGTTCAGGAAAATTCAATTTAAATTAATAACTGAATGTGGGAGACATTCACCCATATTCCGGAATCCGATCGGGTTTGGAATTAGCAAAATGTTGCAATCTGTTATCGTTTGATTTGGAATTGTTTCGAATTTTTTTTTCATCTAGGCAATTTTACTGATATTTAAATTTTGTCGCAAATTTTGCAGGCTAGAGGGATATGGTATTTCTTTTCTTTATACCTCAGTTCAGTTATCTGTGCTAACGGCATCTTTTTTTAAGAGATCACTTTGCGATTACTGTGTTATCAAAGGTGGCTGGCAGATATTTGTACACCTCGACATTTCCGGTTTTCTTTGCAGACTATTTAAAAGGTCGTCTGGCATTTCTGGAGGGGAAGGCGTTTACTCTAACAAAGGCCAAAACTAGAACAACACATTCGTCAATCTTTTTAAACTTCATTTAATTTTTTTTTATTTGAGTTGCATTCTTCCTCTAAAAGTGACGTTTATTCAGCGCTAGCCAATTCAGTAGGCCTGAAAGTGCCTCTACCCTCAACAGGAAGCACCAATTGGATAATACGTAATTCATTGTAATAATAGACCTGAATCACAAAGACCACCAAAACAATAATCCTCACAAAGGAGAAATTTTCCTCCGTTCTCCACCACCCACGTAAGGCCGAGGACATAGTGAAGGCGATGCAAACCGCCCTGACCTGATGTAGTAAACGCGATTTCAATGCGGTAAAACTATGTGTGGAGTGTTTTGCCGCGAGTGAACGCAAGTGATGGTTGTCAGATGATTTATCTATAATAATCTTCACAACCAAGTAACCAAATGCTACTGAGAAAAACATTAGATTTGCTGTAATTGCAATTTAGATTTTCGGTTGAAGCTTTTTTGAGAAAAATGTCGCAAACATACAATTTATTACTAAATTAAATATCTCACAATTCAACTTTTTACAGAATGAAGATGTGTTACCATATCTGGCATCCTTGTGCTGGGTAGTTTACATGTGGAATGGAGTGGAATGAAACATCAAAAAACGCGCGATCTAAGCGATCAGCATGTCATAGTACGCGATGAGCAACAATTAATCGCTGCGCATCGCATCGCAAAGCATCGCACCGCATTCACTATGTCCTCTGCCTAACAAACGCAAGCAGAACGGCAAAATTTTGTCCATTCAAAGCCGGTCCCACCCAGCAAACATTAAGTCGTATGAATAGCTATAATTGGAGGCGATATACATACAACCAAGACACATTTGTATGATATATGATGCATACCCAGCAAACATTAAATCGCATAACAAGCGTATATATAACATCATATGCCCAAAAATTTGGTTGGCATATAATGCGCCTAACTGGCATATGCATGCAAAAGTGGAGGCCATATACATACATGGCAAATGCTTACCGAATTTGTTTGGATGAATATGCAACTTTTACCGGCTATAATAGCGATTATGTTGAATTGAATTGCGATCTAATATGAATATATTCATGAATTGTCAAAGCACCAAATACGTCTTTTGTCATACTCATATACGATATATTACAGACATAGAAAAAAACAAATGGCGCAAAATATTTTCGTGGAATGATTATTATAGCCTCACGAATCGCCATTTTTATATATGAGTATTTATGTTTGTAGAAATAATAATTGTTTAATTGACTTGTGTTGGGCGTGGAATATGAATGTTTAAAATGGCACAGATTGGTGTTTGGAGAAAACTGCTCCGATGTGGGTTCGAACTCCGGTCGTCTGGATTATCATCCACCAGCTATCTCGCGCGGCTATCTGAAATTTAATTCAACAGCGGTTAAAACTTTCAAGTGCATCAGCATTTCATTGACATTTCAATGTGATGTAATATGTTCTTTATTAGGAGGTAATAATATATTTACTGTTTCATGATTTTCTTCAGCATGCAACACGATTTACTACAGTACTGAATCGATTTAAATTATACGCTTATGCGACACACAAACTGCATCAGCGTAATATACGCATATGATGCGGATTAAATATATTTTACGACAATGTACATCGTAAAATTGATGTTTATTATACCGAATTGCGACTTAATTTGATAATGGTATATAAAATCGAGTTTTTACATTTTATGCGATTTCAAATATAAACGACACATACTTTGATTGATATTATATGCGATTATGATTTATTCGGATTTCTTGTAAGACTTGGCACGTGCAAAATTATACGATTTAATGTTTGCTGGGTATAACAAGCACATACATGCAAAATTGGAGGCGATATACGTATATGCCATATTTTGTACGCATAAAAAGCCGTATATAATGATATGCGATGCTTTTTGGACTGATTTGCGATATGATCAGACAATGTTACCACTCAATCCATCGATGACATGGAAAATCGTGTTTTTGCATTTTATGCGATTGTGATTTGATGCGAATTTATATGTAACTTATAATGTGCAAAGTTATACGATTTAATGTTTGCTGGGCACTTTCATAGATGGGCCTCATCAAATATCTGAATATACATTAGGGTGAAGAAGGGATGGAGAGGGATTGAATCGAAATATTTTGACGTAGGACTACGTCTAACCGGAAGATATAGGGGGTGAAATGGAAATCTAGGCACTGAACAAGTAGGAAAAATTGCAAGATTTGGAACGCTTATAACTCGAGCATTTCTCAATAGATCGCAAAGGTTTTTGCATCAATTGATAGGAAATATATCTACGCATCTATCATAACGAATAACATTTCATTTTTCTTGAGATAAATAATTGAATAATTGTGAAATATCAAGCATTGTCAAAATGCACTATGTGCCCATTTTTGATTGGTCCATTTTGTGCTCCTCAAATCGTACCGACCAAAACGGGCAACCAGAGCAGCAGCGAAATAGAATGAAGCACGATTGGAAAGGAAAAAGAAAAAAATGAACGAAACATTGGTCGCAGTCTCACACATGCGTAATTCTCGAGCCAGCCAATCAGCTTAAAAATCCCCGCTCCGCTGCCGTAACGATCATTCTCATCCAAACCGTACACCACATTGTTTCGCATCACATCACATCAACAAACCAACACAAGCAGCCATGTCAGGACATAGCAAAGGAGGAAAAGTGAAGGGAAAGGCAAAATCCCGCTCGAACCGTGTTTAGTTTCGGCCGCCGAAGTGATCGAGTTAGCTGGTAAAGCTGCTCGCGACGATTAAAAAAACTGCATTCGGATCAGAACACATTCGGAGGACATCAAGACAACTAGCATTTGCAGCGAGTGGCAAGTGGCAAACGCAATCGCAAAACGGCAGCTGGTAGCAGAAGAAAAAATGTTTTTTTTTATCAATCTGCTTTGGTGGCAAATCCAGAACAAGGCGGCATCGAGGGCGTTCGAAATGGTTTTTTCAAAACCACGAGTACAAAGTTTTCTAAATTGGAACCATTCCATAAAACAAGGCGCTTTTCAGGGCCATTAAACCTTCCAAAAAAGAGTTTAAGAAATACTGTTCAATGCTTTCTAAAACAATATCCAAAATAATAATAAAACACAAATTGATTTTTTCATAATTTGTTTGCCAGGAGATCATTTGTTTGAGTATGTGAATTTGGCAGTTGTTCTGAGCTTATTGATTTTCACCAATTCTTAAATTGCTTCTAGATTGAAAGTACAGTAATTTACACTTATCTCGACATTTAGCTAATTGGACGGACCTGTAATGCGACATATTTAGTTGGACATTTTTGTAAACATAGAGTTCGGGGTCCAAATTATGACCCCACATTGAATGCCGACACTGTACCACTGTCTTCGCAAATATTCAATTACAGGTTAAAATTACCTCCAATCCGATACTGAGTGGTGGTAATGCGACGTGCCATTGAATGTAATTTATTGTAAAATATGTCACAAGCTGGATGGGAAGAAATTTTCCAACTGTGAAAGCTGAGGCGAGTGGCAAATGCAATCGCTAAACAGAAAGGTTTAGCCGAACAAGATGGGGATATCGAGTGACAACAAAACAATAAACTCTTTAGATTGAAGATAATTTTGTGATCCTGAAAAGGACCCTTTTTAGCCTGCATGTGAATCCAACGAGCGAACAAATCGTAATGAATGTATTTTTTTTGCCATCGCTCCCTTTTAACGCTCATTCGTTCGTCTCGTTGGACTCGCCCCTCTGGCTGAGTCTGCCGATTTGTCTCTATCCTGTGAGTGTGTACCGCTAGAGTATAAAACACGCGGACCCCAAAAAAATATCATATTTTCTTTCAACCCGTGTAGTTGTACGGCATCGGCATCGTGGACGTAACAAAGGAGGACAAGTTAAGGGAAAGGCAAAGTCTCACTCGAACCGTGCAAGTCTCCAGTTTCCTGTTGGTCGCATTCACTGATTGCTCCGCAAGGGTAACTAGGCCGAACGGATTGGTGCCGGAGCACCAGTATACCTAACAGCGATTATAGAGTTTCGGCCGTCGGAGTGCTCGAGTTGGCTTGCAAAGCTGCTCACGACAATCATAAAACCCGCATCAAGAACAGAGCAGCTTCGGTTCGGCGCTCATCAAGGCAACAATTAGTTTCAGTGAGTGGCAAAGTGTTTCTCCGGCACGTCGCATTAAATGTAATTTACTGAACAACATGTCACAAGCTGGATAGGAAGAAATTTTCCAACTGTGAAAGCTGTGGCGAGTGGGAATATCGAGTGATAACAAAAACACAACACCAAAGGTTCTGTTCAGAACCATCAACATATTCATAAAGAGTAAACAGTGAACTAATCCATTTTTCAGGTAGATAGGTAGGTATTCAAGTAGGAGAAGAAAATAAAACAATATATTTAAAATATATATTTAACAAAAGCTGTCCCCTTTGTATAGTCCTACGTCACTCCGGTTATGTCCCTGACATTACCCACCCGTCTTTTTTGGAAAGAAAAGAGCAATCCAATAATACTTTTAATCTTTAATTAAAATCCAAAAGCCGGACTTCATAGGGGGTGTTCTAGGTAAGAATTCTCATATTAAAATCAATCTGGTAAAAATTTCTCTCTCATTTTGACCATTGTTATTGTGCTTGTCAGTTTTTATTTTTGGTTTTGGTTTCATAGTTGTATGACTACTGCGATCGATATTTTAAGTTCGGAATTCGCCGCATGTTTGGGTTTGAGACGAACTGGTAGCAGAATGCAAGATATACTCGATTGGATTGTGAAATCCGATTGCCAATCTGGCTCTGGAATAGGGGTGAATAACAGAGGGTCGATTTAGAACCTCCTTTTTTAGATCGACTCAGGGCCACCTCGTCTTTTTTCAAATAACGCCATGCCGTGTACTACAGGCAACAGGTATATTTAATTTATATAGCTTGTTTTGATGTGCAGACCATAAGCAATCCATATTGCCTAGCTTTGTAAATTTTCTCCATTTAAAAGAACATTCATCTCATTTTTCGTACAGGTTAAAAATCTATCTTTTCCCTTTAATAGCACAAAAGTCCGATGTTTCTTGTTGCAAGCAGAGCTTATATAAATGGCGATAGGACTCTGACCATTAATCGATCTTCATCACTGATGATTGTTGCGTGGACGTAGTTATACTGTAACAATACAAAGATGGTAAACTGAGGACCCTGAGTTTTGAACTCACGAGCGATCGCTTCCCAGCAAACATTAAATCGTATAACTTGACATATATGAGACGTATATAAAGCAGAATGGCATTATAAACGTATATGATGTCGTTCGGTGCATGCATCGCGTATATCTGAGATCGAATAAAATGCAAAAAATCTGATTTTATTTATAGCGAGATAGTTTATAGATTAAGTTTATAGTTTATAGATTAAATCGTAATTGGGTATAACAAACATCGGTTAAGAACATATGAACTATCGTAAAATTTAACTTATCGACATCACTTATGCACTTCAGGCAAATGTAGCTCGAGAGTCGCATAAATTAATGTGGTCGTTGGTCACGACATTCTGAATTGAGAGAAAAAATTGTTCTCAGACAAATGAACCAAAAGTCTCTAGAATTGAAATCGTTCCTGTGAATTTCCTGGACTATGATCTGAAGTAAACGAGACTGAGTATTTGGTTTATTTGACTGGGATGACTTCCTTTTCTTCAGGACACAGTTATATAAGTAAAATCGCCAATGCATATCTTTTGTATCATATGTACGAATTTTAACTGCTCCAGATAGCTACTGCTTGATAACTGCTTGACACAACGGGAGTTCGAATTACATCAGAGCAATTTTATTAACCTCGGTCACCACTCATTTTAAACATTCCACAATTTCATCTTAAACAATTCGCCAGCATTTGCCATGCAACCGTCAAATCGTATGAATAGCCATAATTGGAGTCGATATACATACATCCTAGACACATTTGGATGATATATAATGCATATAACTAGCATCCACACGCAAAAGTGTAGACGATACACGTATATGCAATATAAAATCGTATATAACGATATACGATGCTTTTAATACTGATAGGCAATGGTGTAGAAAATCGTACGATTTCGGATACAAATGATGAATGCTTTGATTGATATTTTATGCGATTGTAATTTGATAGATTTAATGTTTAATGTACGGTTTAATGTTTGCTGGGTGTGTATCGTTTTTGCATGTATATGCTAGATGGGTACATCATATATCACCCAAAATATAGAATATAGGTTGATGTATATGCGCTACTTATATGATTTATTGCTTGTTGGGTTAGTAAGCGAACGCACAACCATTGTGGCTACGAAGGCCAACTGCGTTTCATTTGAGATTACTAAAAAATCGGTAGGTAGCACCATTCCCGAGATCCAAAAGTAGTCTGGTTCTAGGATTGGGCGATCTTGGATCGATATTTAGAAGATCGATCATTTCCTCTCCGATTTCTGATTTTTCGGATTGATTCTTTGTATTCCAGAAACTCGCGAAAATCGATATTTTTTTTCGATCATTCCAATCTTTTTAATCGCAGAGAAAATAATCAGTGAGCTTTTATTTCAATCTCACCAAAAACCACTTGACGAATGTCATAAACATTGGAAGCCTTTCAAGGTTGCCAAATTAGTGGTCGTAAATTTAGGAGAAGCAGTTTTGTATGTTTAGTCATTATAAAACAAGTGGTCACAAGTTATATTTACATCATTATATTTGCTAGGCTGACAGTGAAACAAGATGGATGGTGACATCAGGCCCAGCTGAAGCGTTCTTTCCTGGAATTGGGACTATTACCGAATACTATCGACTAAATGCCAAATGTAGGACACGGTTGAATTCAACAGGATTCTTGTCAGCGTAGTTCTCTATGAATATCAGTTGTTGAATTTTTAATAATTTTCAATTAATTTATTAATTTAAATAATTCCATAACGGTCCAATATGAATGCATTGGAAACTACATTTTTTTCTCTTGAGACCTTCATCCTGAGAATCAAATTGAAATGCCTTTGATATTTGAATAGAAATGTGAAATGTTTATGCCATGTTTAAAGAAACGTAAACACTTATATAGAACAAGTAAATAAATTGGAAAAGGCCTTCGATTTTCCAAAGATCGTTTCAGATCATTGGTACCGATTAAATCAGTGAATCAATCCCTACACCGTTTAGAAATTCGATCCATCATGATCATAATGTTTTTCTAAAGATCGTCCTACCATAACCGGTTCAGGATCACCAGTCGGACTAACTTCTCCTACTATTCATTTACAAAATAATATCAATTTCGCATGAGTTACGAGATAAAAATGTCTCAATACTCCTTTGTTCAAAATCAGTTAAAATAATTAGGTCGACATGCTTTCAATCTAGCTGCAAAATGATGAAATATATAATCTCGTGGTATAAGTATAAGTGATAGAGACAATTCTGATCGCAGGCGTTTGAAAATCTGCATTCCTTCAATAATTTTAGTGATTCACTAATCATGCACATGCAGATTTAATTCACCAAATCAACGGAAAACTCTTTTGTATCGCAAATTACTAAAATTTATGCTCAGTATACAAAAACTGTCGAATTTCGAAAAGGTAACCACTTGTTAGTATCCCCCCGGACTGTGCTATCAAAAAAAGTACGCAGCAAGTTTAGCAAATTGAATGCACCAATCGTGCGGCGATGACATTGGCAAAAAGTTGTTAGCAGTCGTGAAAAACAGAAGAACATTCTAGTCTGTGAATCTTTCATCGGCCGGAAGCCTATTCAGTGATTCGTGATAACATCTCCAACATTTTCTCAGCACATTTTACATTAGCCGACTGCAAAGTATGCAATATGGTATTTGCGTGCCTGTGTGTGTGTGTGTTTTTCTAGCTTGTTTTCTCTTCTACCGGCAATTTAGGGCTGACCGCAACGAAAAGCAATGGCATGTCCAATTGATCCCTCAGAGCTGAAGAAGCTCAAGATATTCGTTGATTTATGCGCCGCCCAACCACAGATACTCAATCTACCTCAACTGGATTTTTTGAAACAGTTCGTGGAGAAGCTGGGCGGAAAGATACCGGAAGGAACGCCAGACTTTGGTGGGGCCGACAAACCAAAGCACGCTGAAACTGAAACGAAAGCAGAGGAGCCTGCGAAGAAGGAAGACTCCGAACCAGAATCGGATGTTGAGCTGGATATGGAAGGCTGCGTTGAGCCGGATGATGTGACGGAGCATCCGATGGGAGATATGGACAAGGAACCCAGCGAAGATGACCTCGATAAAGCCAATGAGTTCCGTGCACAAGCGGCAGCAGCTTATTCTGAACAAAACTATGAGGATGCTGTTAAGTTCTTTACCGAAGCAATTCTCCTCAATCCAAAAAGTGCACTATATTATGCCAAACGTGGTCAGGCTTATTTGAAGCTAGTCAAGCCGAACGCCTGTATCCAGGATTGCAACCGAGCCCTGGAGATGAATCCAGATTCTGCATCCGCTTATAAATTCCGTGGAAGAGCTCATCGTTTGCTGGGCAAATGGGAAGAGGCTGCCAAAGATCTTCGTCAAGCGGGCAAATTAGATTTCGACGAAGAAATTGACGAATGGCTGAAGGAAGTGACTCCAAATGCGAAAAAGATTGAGCAACATAAGTTAAAGCAGGAACGTCGCCGTCTGGAGAAAGAGCTTCGCGAACGACAGGAACGCGTTCGCAAGGCACAGGAAGCCAACAAGAAGGCGGCGGAGGAAAATGCTCGCGGTGAGAACGCGGGAGACTTCGGGGACTTCATGGGTGGCGGCGGCGGCGGTGGTCTTGGTGGCACGGAAGATATCCTCAATGCCTTCAAGGATCCTGAGGTAGCGGCCGCCCTTCAGGATATTATGTCGAATCCGGCGAACATTGGCAAATACCAAAACAATCCGAAAGTGATGAATATCGTCACCAAAATTGCATCTCAGGCGCAGTCTGGCTTTGGAGGTTTCCCTGGAGGGTTTCCAGGTGCCCCAGGTGGTGGTGCTGGCGGATTCCCTGGTGGTTTTCCTGGAGGCTTCCCGGGAGCTGGGGCAGGAGGATTTCCAGGATTTGGGGGTGGTTCGCCTGGAACTGGGGGCAGTAAGAGTACTGATGATTTAGATTAGGATTGCGCCGCTGCATTTTGATTTGAGTTTAGTGTACTAATGATTATGGCTTTTAAATTGATTTGAAGCGAAGCTAAGTTGAAGTTGAAGCAGATATAACTATAAATATAAAAATCTATATTGTTCATCAAATAGCTTTCCAGTGCATAATTATTCCGAACAATAACCTATCAGTTCAAATATAATATGAATAAATATGAATAACGTTCTTAAAGAAGCCTTTGAATTGTTGTATATATCTGATGGTGAAAGAGCCTCAAACAAACTGATCAAGTGCCAGGGCGCCCTCCACAGTTTCTTCCGCCCCTACTGCATTATGTGGGTCACTGATGCAACGGACCTTCTTTACCGCGCAGCTTGTGGTGCTTCAACGAATAATCCTAATAGTCAAAATTTTTCGGGTTCCGACAGCCTCACTCTGTCCGAAAAGAACCTTCATAGAGATTGACTCTATGAGCGTAGAAGAGGATGTTGTGTTGAGAGCGGATGTTCAGCCCTTTTTTTTCCATCCTAAACACTCCGACTCGTGGCGAGTCACCAGAGGATGAGAATGACGAGAGTAACGTCTCTACAAAAACTGGATCTAAAGTGGTAGATTCAGTCCAAGTTCACACTCCGTGGAAGAAAAACCTTTCAAAGGGTCAGAAAAGAAAACTGAAGAACCAGGTTGCAGCTGGGGTCCCTGCAAAGGAAGTTCGGCAGCAAGCATTGAGTCAGCATTTCTCTGGACCAACAAAACGCTTTCGAGGTTCGGAACTACCTAGTAGTGTCGAAAAACAAATATTCAAAAAACGGGAGCAGAATCTCTGCCCCCGGAAATAAGAGGGTTGAATGAGCAACAAAAGCTATTCATAATGCCGGAAAGATAGAAGTTGGGTGTCAAAAAACTTTTGATTGAACAATTGAATTTTGAACGAATTTGAACAATTTGGTAGTCGATTGAAACAATCTAGTTTATTATGATTTTTTGAGATAAAATTAATAACATCACCATCAAAACCACTAACTTTTAAGGTTTTCACTTCCAAAATGTTATTTAATCCTCTAACGTAGATGTTTCACAACTACACTTAAACGCCAAATTGAGTATACAGTCTATCGCAAAAGTGAGTGTACAAATGCTACTTGACGATACTTTCCATTTAGGGGATGTTCACATACCACGTGGACAACTTTAGGGGGGGTAGGGGTTACGAAAATGTCCACGTTTGTCCAGTGTGGGGGGAGGAGGTATAGATTACATCCACGTGGACACTAATAAATATTTTGAAAAACAAATATATATCTGTATTCAACAATATATGAAAAATATTCTGCATTGCAAGAAAATGTATCCGTATTTCTGCTGTCTGATACTACTGCGCGGTGAAACTCCATATTTCTTCACGTCGTTGAAATTCTTTGCTGAAATTTGTATTCAGAGAGTATCGCACATGAGCTGAGAGCGATCGAAGAATCTTGCGTTATCATTATCGATCAGAATTGGAACGCTATTATCGGCAGGATCAAGATGCCACCAAAGCATTTTTTTGACGTAGGACTACGTCTTTCATTTCTATACCGGGGTGTAAAATCAAAATTTCGAAAACGAAAGCGTTACGCCGGAGACCGAGATTTTGAGCGTTAATAGCTCCTAAACAACTGAACGAAATGGTATGATAAACACTTCATTCGAAAGATAAAATGTCTACGCGTTCTATACTTGTTACTTTCTGATCCAAAAACTTGTTTCAATAGTCTTAAAATTGCTTTCAAAATAGGCTATTGAAATCACCAATCGGTATATAAGCGAGCACCGCTCGGGAATCCAACAATTGAACAGCGATTGGAGCATGTTGTCGCTATTGTGGTGAAGCTCTTCGTTTATCATGAAAGCGCGGATGAACGGTGTCACCAAGAGCCTGTTTGTGCACCTTAGGCCAGAAGGGAATCCATCAGGAGGAGAGTGATGCCACAAACGGTTCCCCGGGAAGATCTCGAAGCAACCGCAACACACACCCACACACATACACGCGCGGAATTCTTTCCGTTTGGATGCCATTCAGCATCGAGAAAGATCCGGAAAATAATCTGCCAGTTCCTCTGGGAATTTAAAAATACTGGGTTTTCCAACTTTAGATTCCGAAAGTAAATTGAAATAAAACATACTTAGAATTCGAATTTCGATGAAACTTTTTTTTTCAAATTTTGGTTTAGCCATTATGTGTGAAATACAACATCATTCAAATGTCCACCTAGGGCTTCCTCGCACACCTTGATCCGAAACAGGTAATTTTCGATGACTTTTCGGCACATATGGGGCGGTATCTCGGTCATAACTTCACGAATGTTGTCTTTCAAATGTTCAAGAGTTTGCGGAGAATTGGCATAGACACGGTCTTTCGCATAACCCCACAAAAAAAAACTAGCGGGTTCAAATCGCATGATCTGAACGGCCAATTGGCATCGCCAAAACGCGAAATTATGCGTCCCTCAAATTTCGTTCGCAATATGGCCATGTTCGGCCGTATTGTGTGGCACGTGGCGCCGTCCTGCTGAAACCACATGTCATCCGTATCCATATCTTCAATTTATGGCAAAAAAAATCGGTTAACATGCGGCCATAGCGCTCACCATTCACAGTTACCGTCTCGCCGTCCTCATTTTCAAAGAAATACGGCCCGATGACTCCACCAGACCATAATGCGCCCCAAACAGTGACTTTTGGCGGATGCAATGGCCTCTCAACAATCACGTGTGGATTTTCTGAGCCCCATATACGGAAATTTTGGGTGTTCACATAGCCACCGAGCTCGAAATGTGCCTCATTGCTGAAGAAAATTTGATGAGAAAATTCAGCATTTTGCTGCTGTTGTTCGTTCACCCAATCGACGTATGCCCGACGCATTCCATGGTCACCACGCTCTAATGTTTGTACCAGTTGGACTTTATATGGATGTAGGTGCAAGTCCAAATGAAAAATTCGCCACAATGATGTGTTTGACAAGCCCAATTGCTGAGCACGCCGTGGAATCGAAACATTCGGGTAATCCTTCACACTGGCAGCAACAGCAGCAATATTTTCGGCCGAACGCACATTACGATGATTCACAGGTTTCACAATATCCGCTACGGATTCAATTTGTTCGAATTTACGCACTACATTAGCGATTGTGTGCTCTGTGGCCGTCCATGACGACCAAAATCCGTCCGTAATGCTCGAAAAACATTTGCCGGTTTTTCATCATTTTTATAGTATAATTTAACAAAATTAACACGTTGTGCGATGCTAATACGATTCATATTGTAAAATGGCAGACATTCAACTAACGATATGACGCTTTGGTTGACAGCTATGTCAAACGGTTGTCAGCGCAGGGCTGTATACTTTCGGAAGCCCGAAATGGAAAACCCTGTACATAACGAAAATAGTTACAAGCTGAAGTTAAAAAAAATAATTGTGCCAGAAAAATCGAACAGATTCAGAATAAGTAAAGATGCCGCTGTCGCATAAACCTCGGGCAGTTCAAAAATATCTTTTTGACAAAATAACGGCCGTTTGAAAAACAAAATGCGGTTTAAAACGTTTTTCCTTATGTTTCCCGATTTAAAAAAAAAAGTAAAATTTAAAAGTTATCATTTTTCAGTGGTTCATGCGATAAAGAGATGCATGTAGATTATATTCATATAAATTCAACATGAATCGGTTCAGTAGAACTTGAGATATTATGTACGCTAGTTTGAAAAAAAACTAGTTTCGAAAAAACGCGTTTGAAGTTCATTGTTATGACCGTACCAGGTTAGATACAGCATCACTAAAATGTCTCTAACTCGGTAAATAATAGGATTTTCGATATGTCCTTTTAGAGTATATTCTTGAATGCCTAAACTAAAAAAAATGAAGGAAAAAAATTTTGAATTTTTTCAAATTTCTAGACTAGAATACTGCCTTAAATGAATACTTCATAAGGTAAATGATTTTGGTTCGTCCAGTCGAAAATATGTTCATGGTTTGCCCACTTTTTATAATGCTCTAATTCAGCACACCTTTGTCAAAACAGATATTCGAATGTTTCAAAACATATAAATAAAATTGTCTTTTTCATGATTTACAGTAGTTTTATAGTATATTAGCTGACTCGGCAAACCTCGTCCCGCCCAAAATTTATTTTTCGTTATCACATTCACGTGATCATTTCACTTTCATGGGTCCAATCGCAGAACTGTTCATAGGTTGATCTTCTATTCCACCCTTTAAAATTACATTTTACTATAAAGTTCCTAATACTTCTACCAAAACTCTTCATTATAATATTATTATTAGAGGATTATTTTCAGATACAATTCTCGTTCAAGATTTTCCACCCACTTGCAAAAAACATGTTTCTCCGTTACATGGCATAAATGTTTGATACAGAAAATATGATAGAATAAAGACAGCCCTAAATCGGACAATTCCTTCCTCGAGTTTTACTCTTATCAACACATCCGGCGATCCATTTATATTTATATAGACAGGAGAAGCTATATGAGTGAGTTTTGTCACATTAAAATCAATTTCCTCTTTCGAACAAAGATCATTTTTGTTAGCGCAAACATCAAATGGACTAACAACGTTTGTCACTATGAAATTGTAGAACATATGGGAATTAAATTTCCCCAAATTTTCCCATTTTCTTCAGAGTTTTCCGAAAATTTTCAATTGTCATGTTTGGTTGGAATATGTTTGATTGAAATGGGTGTTTTAATTTTTTGGGACCAGAGGATGGAGGGGTGTCATACCATCATAGAAACATTCCTAGTACCCAAAAACCCTCACTTCCCAAATTTGGTTCCGTTCGCATGATTGATTCTCGAGTAATGCAGCCCCCCCCTTAGAGAGAAGGGAGGAGTGTTGATTCACGATAGAAACCTTCACATGCCAAATTTGGCTCAATTTGCTTGATTAGTTCTCGAGTTATGCAGAAATTTGTGCTTCGTTTGTATGACAGCCCCACCTTCGAGAGGGGGGAGGAGTGTCTATTTACCATACAAACGTTTCTTGCCCCCTAAAACTTTTCATATAAATTAAACAATATATTTCATATTTCATAAACTAAAAATTTTTTCTTAATTTTTACGTTTTTTACCATCCGATTTTTGTCCCGGATACGTCCAACGATGTTGGAATATTTAAAAATAAACCAATGTTCATTCTTTCATTCAAATACACAAATTGTCAATTTGTATAACACACACCGAAGACACGCCGCTGGCACGGTGCAATGTGAGTGAATTAAAATATGGCGAGAAGTGAACACGCCCCGCTCATGCCACGTTGACGCCCCGCTGCAGTGAGAACATGACCTTATGCAGAAATTTGTGTTTCATTTATATGGCAGCCCCCCTAAGAGAGGGGGAAGTGTCTATTTACCATTAAAACATTTCTTGCCACCTAAAACCTTCATATGCTAAATTTGGCTCCATTTGCTTGATTGGTTTTCGAGTTATGCAAAATTTGTGTTTCATTTGTATGGCAGGCCCCTCTTAGAGAGGGAGGAGGAGTTTCTGCTTACCATAGAAACGTTTCTCATCCACTACAACCTTCACATGCCAAATTTGGCTCCATTTGCTTGATTAGTTCTTGAGTTATGAAGAAATTTGTGTCGTTTGTATGGCAGCCCCCCTTAGAGAAGGGGGGGGGTGTCTAACCACCAAGAAACATTTATGGCACATCAAAACCTCCACATGCCAAGTTTGGTTTCTTTTGCATGATTAATTCTCGAATAGTGCAGAAATTTGTGTTTTGTATGGCAGCCCCCCCTTAGTGAGGGAAGAGGGGTCTCGAACTATCATAAGAACCTTCCCCGACCCCAAAAACCCCTACATACCAATTTTCATGTAGATCGGTTCAGTAGTTTTCGAGTGCTTGAGAATCATATTCGGCTATCCGGAATCCAGAAAGACAGAAAGACAGAAAGACAGACAGACAACATTCCATATATAGATTTTTACGGAATCACATGTTTTAAAGGATTATAAAATATAGCGCGGACTCGATTATATACAGTTTTTGATTTCTTTTCACTGTATATAATCGAGTCAAAAAAATTTTTTATTGGTTTTTTTCGCATGTATTTTTGGTTCTTTGAATATTTTTATTGAATTTGGATTTTGATTCATCTCCTTAAAGTCAGAAAACACCTTTCTCACATGAAAAAAATAAATTTATCAAAATTCTCTCAGGAAGTGTTAGACGATCAAATTTGATGGAAAAAATCCTTCTACGCATATGTTTGAATTTCAACAATGACATAGTTATTGAACTTTTTTTTTGTTTCGGACTTTGTTGCCTCAAACTGGCTCTACATTACAAAGTACGCTACGGAAAACAATTCTGTTGCTTTCATTTGAGAGACGGGAAAATTTAGTACAGGATATAGTAGTGGAACATCTAAGTTAGTTCATTTTAATAACATTTTGGAAGTGAAAAACTTGAAAGTTAATAATTTTTAATATTTTATTATTAATTTCATCGTTAAAATTTAAATTGAACTAGATTGTTTCTATCAATTAAATTGAAGCTCTCTAACCACCCTACAATTTTTTCTTTGACACCCAACTTCTATCTTTCTTAATTTGACTGCAATATCGATAATAACAATTCTTGGTGAAAATTCAAGCAAAATCTTCAAAAATCACGATTTTTACCCCACTGTACATGTAATAGCCACATACATTACATTTTAACGTTGAAAGGTTACATTTCTTCTTGAAATAAGTCATATTTGAAATATAAAAAAAAATGTATATAATCGAGTCCAAAATTGTATATAATCGAATCACATATAATCGAGTTCGTATATAATCGAGTCTGTATATAATCGAGTCCGACCTGTACATCTTCTATTGGTGTCAATGCGCCCCTCATTCGAGTTAATTTTTTAATCGATCACCAGGTGATTATTTGGCATGTATTCAGACCTTTTCTGGAATATAACTGCTTGCACACCATTTGTATCAAATTTACATAGCTAAACCAATTAATAAACGCATTTTGATGCAATTAATTCTGATCATGAGTTGTCTAATTCGCTAATGTTGTTTTGTCTACATGATTTCTATGACAACCGCGAAAATCGTTAAAAAATATAAAAATTTGAATAATTTCAACGCCTTATGGTAGTATTAGCAATAAGAGACTTGGGGCTCTTCAACAAACCCAAACTCGTATCGATTATATGTGATTTTATGAAGAAAAATCGATTTGCATTTACTAGTTGCGTAAAAACACCTTAAATCGGACAAAGCAAGATCATTTACCCTATATTCGAAATTTTTATAATCGCAAAAATAACATTTGTTTTCATTTTTTAACTTTCAAGCCAATTATCAAAACCGTATATAAACGTTGAGAATCAAATCATGATTTATATTTCTATTGTAGTTTTGACTACACTGAACTGAGAAAGGCTACAATGAAATCTATTGTTTGTGAACTATAATCCATCAATTGCCCATCCTTTGTGTTTTTTTTAACGAAAGGATCTATCAATAACAGTATGTTTTGATATATTTTAGCTGTGCATCAAATCATATTCTTTTATGATCTATTGAACGAGTTTTCAGATCTCCGGAGTCGGTATATCCACCCTTCACAAACGATATGGGGAGTTTTAAAGCGCACCACAAATGTGCCGTCTGTCACTGAGCCAATTCGCACGCCTTTGAAGCCATTTCAATCCATCAGGAGGAGGATGAGGAGGGGACACGTTTCGAAAGATACTTGTCGCGACGGTGAACAACTAATGCTCACGGTTTGAAAATGGTATGTATTGAAAGTTTCTGACGATGCAATCGTGATTTCGATCACGTCTAGGACGTGACCTGAGAGTATTTACTAACTGCTCTCGAGCCAATGCGCCGCGTCACATTCATGTAAAGTACCGCCTCGACATGATTTTGCTTTCATTGACCCGTATTCCGTTTTTGATGTTGCTGGGAATGGTGAACATATTCAGCTATCGTTCGTCTTCTTGAGAAACAAAGGTGCGTTCTGATGCATTAAAGCATACATTGAATGCAAACTGATATAACCAAAATCTAGCTCTTGTGGCTAGAATCCAGGCTTTGTAAATTTCCCCAACACTCTGGTATTTATAGCAATTTAAGACAGTGATCGATCCGTTTAACGAGCAACCAACAATTTCGCCCCGTCATCGTTTACCAGTTCATGTTTTTTTTTCGAGCGATGAAAAATGCCCCAAATGCGGTCAGCCAGCAAAAGCTGCAATTATTTGCACAGGAGGCAAGCACAAAACAAGCCCAAAGCATCGAAACAGGGCAGAAAGAAACAAATTAAACAATCACACGAAGAAACAACCAAACCAAACAAACAATTAACATACACAGCCGGCAGATGTGCAGCCGAGCAACATGCAACATGTAACCTTGATATCGATTACCTATGCAAAATCGGTCCGATCGATCCAAATGCTATCGTCAGAAAACGTTCACGTTGAAATTTCATCATTTCGCGCACACATGGTTGAAGAATGGCAATGTTGATGCAAAACCTGCTGACTCGGAGGGAAAACATCGGCCCCATCGGTGGCAAGGAAATTAGGTGTCGGAATGCTGCTAACATAGCAAAAGCTCTGGAATATTTTGATGTGTTGATTTTTGTAATATGATTGGGTTTGCATTGTGTTGCAATGCGGTCAAGCTATTAATTAGCTGAAAATTCAATTTTGTTGAATGTTGATTTGATTTGATTTTAAAATTTACAGAGGTTCCGATCAAATTAAAACATGAATGTCAACTCGCGCATGTAATACAAGATACACACAATGTTATTTAGTGTTATCCTCTGCATGTGCGGTACTGCAGCAACAGAGCGACCAAGGAGCACCTGAGTACACTTGAGTTCCTCGGTATAATCCCGGAACCGCGCGTACGTTGGTACTAAGACATTAGCAGTAAATTATTCCCATTGTGGTTGATAAAATATGTATGTAACTTCTCACGATGCGGATGCGAACAGGAAGGAACGGTACGGCACACGTACCATGTACAATGATAGCTTGCAAACAATATTAACTTTTCGTCCTTTACCTTCGCAGCTTTATTAGGGTAATGAATTTTGATGAACCCATCTGATGAATGCTTACTTGAATCGATTGAGGTGTAAGGAGTATGTGTACCTACATGTGATATTCGGTGACCGGAATAAATCGCCACAGTAAACAACTGCAACAGAAACAACCGCTTAGAAAAAGTGTAGTAGGCTAGAAATATTTGGCGCGGGAAAAACATCATGTGCCTCACATTTCTATTATAAATTTATTCTCTTGTTCTCGTTTTTCGAAATTTATTCTGAGGACAATGTAATGGGGACGAAGTCCCCATTTGGCGAGGATAAGGAATCGAGGCGGCCCATGCCGCCAAG
Source organism: Toxorhynchites rutilus septentrionalis (assembly GCF_029784135.1). Lineage (NCBI taxonomy): Eukaryota > Metazoa > Arthropoda > Insecta > Diptera > Culicidae > Toxorhynchites > Toxorhynchites rutilus. The sequence continues at coordinate 90,015,988 of NC_073746.1, forward strand.
ATGACGCAATCCGAGTCCACCGCCGACCCGCCGTCGGAAGCGGCGGTGTCTCGCACGCAAACCTGGGATCCACTGATTGCCCGGTTAGTTTGAAACATAGGATACGATCCTTTAGCAATGTCCGACCGAGCTCTAGCGAGCGTCGGACGGTATACGTCTGCCCGGGGCGTTACGTTTGCCTGGGGCGATACGTTTGCCCGGTTAATTCTTGTTTTGAAATACAATACCGCGCCACAATATTTATAGCCTACTACACATTTTATAAGCGGTGGTTTCTGTTGCAGTCGTTTTCTGTGGCGATTTATTCCGGGAACCGTGATATTCATATTACTTTTTTTTGAATGGCACGACGTTTCTTAATGCGTTGATCGCCACGTTAACCATATATGTGTGACCCTTTTCTCGTTCAATTTGAATAGGATATGAAACATACAAATGAAACACAAATTTCTGCATTACTCGAGAATTAATCAAGCAAATGAAACTAAATTAGGCATATGGAGGTTTTAGGGTGCAATAAATGTTTCTATGGTGGTTATACACTCCAACCCCCTTCTCTAAGGGAGGGGGAGGGAGGTGGGTGTGCTGCCATACAACACATACATACATAATCGGTTGAGAGCCGTGGCGGCTCGTGCTGTCTCAATTATTCGTCTCCAATCTACTCGGTCCTTGGCCACTCGTCGCCAATTTTTCGTAAATTTGGAAAAATGTCGTCGAAGGAGAAAGAGCGTCGTGAATTAATCCTGCGCACTCATTTCGAGAATCCGGAGTTGTCACATCGGGACATCGGTAAGATGCTGGGAATCGTCCAATCCACGGTCAGCAGAGTACTAAAACGATACTTCGAGAACCTAACCATCGACCGGAAGGCAAAAATGGATGCTCCGTCAGTGATAAAGATCACAAGCGCGTAGTTAAGCAGTTTAGACGTGATCCGAGAAGTTCGGTCCGGGATGTCGCCAATAAGCTGAATTTGTCAAGTTCATTCGTCCAGCGGACCAAGCAGCGGGAGGGCCTGCGTACATACAAGGTTCAGCAGGCTCCTAACAGCGACGAAAGGCAAAACATGGTGGGGAAGACGCGAGCCCGGAAGCTGTACACCGAAATGCTGACGAAGCCGCATTGCCTGGTAATGGACGACGAAACCTACGTCAAAGCGGACTTTCGTCAGCTGCCGGGCCTGTTGTTCTTCTCCGCAGAGGACAAATTCAGCGTTCCGGAGGAGATTCGCAAGCAGAAACTATCCAAGTTTGCCAAAAAGTACATGGTGAGGCAAGCGATCTGCTCTTGCGGAAAGCGGAGCGCCCCCTTCGTGATGACCGGCACGGTAAACGGGCTGGTTTACCTTAAGGAGTGCCTACAGAAGCGCTTACTACCACTATTGAAGCAGCACGAGGGCCCGACCATCTTCTGGCCGGATCTCGCTTCGTGCCACTATTCAAAGGACGTGTTGGAGTGGTACGAAGCCAACGGGGTCATCTTCGTGCCAAAGGAAATGAACCCGCCCAACGCGCCGGAGCTTCGCCCAATAGAGAAATATTGGGCGATTATGAAGTAGGCCCTCCGGAAGAACCCAAAAGTTGTCAAATCGGAGGCGGACTTCAAGAGAAAATGGATTTCTGTTCAAAAAAAACTACAACCTGACGTTATACAGAACCTTATGGAAGGGGTAAAGAGGAAGGTGCGAGCATACGGGCTTGGGTTCGAAGTATGAATAAAAAGAAAATGCCAAAAGTTGTTTAATAGTTTTTATTTCACTGTCTAAAATTTTCAAAAGGATCGGTCTACTGGGCGAATTTCTACAGCGTTTTTTCCGTGATGCAATTTGATGTGACACACCCTTTAATGCCTGTAGCTCATGGTTCATACGTCTGCGCCACTCTCCGCGTTTGTACTCCACCAAAAATAGTCCGCAGCACTTTCCGCTCAAAGACAGCCAGAGCGCGTATGTCCTCCGTGAGCAGCGTCACAGTCTCGAGTCCATAATGGACCACTGGTCTTATTAAGGTTTTGTACACCGATAGCTTTGTGCGATGCTGTATTCTCCTTGACCGAAGCGTCTTGCGGAGCGCAAAGTATGCACGATTTCCAGCTTGAATGCGTCGTTGGATCTCATTCGTGGTATTGTTGTCGGCGGTGTTCAGAGATCCCAAGTACACGAATTCATCAACCACTTCCAGTTCACCGCCGGCCACTGTCCGGGGGAGGCTCACTGTTTTCTCCTTTGAGCCTCTTCCCACCATGTACATGGTTTTTGACGCATTAATTAGTAGTCCCGCCCTCCTGGCCTCCGCTTATAGTCTGGCGTGGTTGGGTACTTTTGTTGAAAATCGTGCCCCTCGTTTCGATGTCCGCACGTCGGATTACACCCTCAAGGGCTATATTAAATAGCATACAGCATAGTCCATCCCCTTGCCTTTAACCTCCGCGTGATTCAAAAGGGCTCGAGAGTGCCCCCGAAACACGAACGTAGCACATAACTCGCTCCAAGGTAGCTTTGATCAGCCGTGTCAGTTTGTCCGGAAAACCGTAGTCGTGCATGATCTGCCATAGCTGTTCTCGATCGACTGTATCATAAACTGCCTTAAAGTCTATGAATATGTGATGAGTCGTCACGTTGTACTCCCGACATTTCTGGAGGATTTGTCGGAGGGCAAAAATCTGGTCCGTAGTGGCCCCCATGAAGCCCGCTTGGTACTGCCCTACGAAGCCTTTGGCTATCGGGGATAGACGACGATTTAGAATCTGGGAGAGCACCTTGTAAGCGGCGTTAGTTAGCGTTATGCCGCGGTAGTTGCCGCACTCGAACCGATTGTCCTTTTTATAGATGGGGCAAACAATAACCTCCATCCATTCTTCCGGTAATTTCTCCTCCTCCCAAATCCTGGATATTACCCAATGAAGTGCCGTTGCCAGTATATTTTTACCGTTTTTATGGAGTTCAGCCGGAAGTCGGTCTTTTCCAGCGGCTCTATTTGCCTTCAGCAGCCCGATTTCTCGCTGGATCTCCTGGAGGTCGGGGGCTGGGGCATCATTATCGTTTGAAGGCACTCCCAGGTAGGTTTCCATTACGCCTCCATCTGCTATCTCGCCATTGAGGTGCTTATCGAAGAACTGCTGCCACCTGTCGACCACCTCGCGCTCGCTGTAATCAGGTTTCGTTTCTCGTCCCTACACATGTCTGGATTCGGTGTGTAGCTCTTACGAGATTGGTTCACCTTCTCATTGAACATGCGCGTATCATTAGCCTGAAATAGTTTTTCTAATTCGTCGCGATCCCTGTCCTCCTGCTGGCGCTTTTTTCGCCTCAGTATCGTGGTCAAATTCCGCGCTCGTCGATATTTGGCCAAATTCTCCCTCGTGGCAATGCTCAGATAGTTTTTCCAAGCTGTTTTGTTTCTCTCCATTGCTTGCTGGCACTCCCCGTCGAACCAGTTGTTTCTTGGGCTCGTAGTCTCCTCACGTAGTACCGCGGTTGCGGTCTCTTCGATGGCAGAGCTAATCTTACTCCAGCCGTCTTCGAGATAGTAGGGTAGTGCCTTATCCAACAGGCGCGCGTTATTCTCGGCAGCTTGCGGGTCTTTTAACTGTCGAATGTTAAACCGAGGAGGGCGGTTTTGCCGTGAGTTGTAAGCTCTCGATAGTTTTGAGCGCACATGTACTCCCACTAGGTAGTGATCCGAGTCAATATCCGCACCGCGCAGGGAGCGTATGTTAGTGATGTTTGAGAAAAATCGGCCTTCGATGAGGACGTGGTCAATTTGGTTTGTTGTATGTTGGTCAGGTGATCTCCAAGTGGCTTTATGAATATCCTTGCGGGGGAAGAAAGTGCTTCTGATCACCAGGCCTCGGGAAGCTGCGAAGTTGATGCCAGCGTTGTCGTTCGTGTCGGTGTGTAGACTGCATGGGCCTATCATCGGTCTGTACATTGTTTCCCTACCAACCTGGGCGTTTATATCCCCGATGACGATCTTGATGTCCCGTGGTGAACAGCTGACGTATGTCGCTTCCAGCTGCGCATAAAACGCTTCCTTCTCGTCGTCGGGTCTACCTTCGTGCGGACAATGCACGTTGATGATGATGTAGTTGTAGAACCGGCCTTTTATCCTCAGTACACACATCCTTTCGTTGATCGCCTTCCAATTAATAACGCGATCCAACATTCTGCCCAACACTACAAAGCCCGTTCCCAGCTCGTTGGTAGCCCCACCGTTCTGGTAAGACTGGGCCTTACCGCCGCGGACCTTCCACACCTTCTCACCCTTGCGACAGATTTCCTGCAAAGCCACGATACCGAACTTGTGGGGTTCTAACTGCTCGAGCAGTATACGAAATTTAGCGATCTGCAGTTCCAGGTACCAAGCTTCCATTCCATGTCCTTATTTCGTTGCCTGGGTCCATGCCGGATGTTCCGAGTCGTAATTAATTGAGTATTCGTAGTAGGTTATTTTAGGTAGGTTGCCTTACTAGGGCCACGCTACCGTGTCTCGTGATGGAGCTGCCATCTAAGCTATAGTGTTCGAGACAACACGTTTCTTGATTCAGCCGCCCGCTTCGGGTCAGACGCTGTCGTGTACCGCTCCTATCATGGAGAACAGACGCGCACTAAATGAGAAAGCTTCACCCTCCGGAGGGGAGAAGAGAGGCCCCACCTTCCCTGTCAGCATACGACCAAGATGCCACCGGGGTTGGTTACCCGATCTTCACTATGGTTACTCGTACCCCAGACGGCACCACGGGGAGGTAGGGATAGGAGTTACTGGACAGGAAGCTAAGGACCACGAATGGGGTCTATTTTATGCCTGCAGGTACGCGATGTAGTCCAGTCGTTTACCCACCAAGCTGCCATACAAACATACAAGCTGCCATACAAATGAAACACAAATTGTTGTATTACTCGAGAACTAATCAAGTAAATGAAACCAAATTAGGCATATGGAGGTTTTAGGGCGCAATAAATTTTTCACGTTAGACGTTGGACTGAACAGTTCTGCGATTGGACTCATGAACTTGCGCTTAGTAAGAAAACGTGAATGTTTGAAGGTATTGATAAACAAATTTTGGGCGGGACGAAGTTTGCCGGGTCAGCTAGTCACCATATAAATTGTATCCAAATTGTATTTCGCTGATACTCTAGGGCCATTCGGATCGTGGGATCTAGCGCGTTTGGATAATACTTGACATTTTACACTTATTGAATTATTTATCTCAATAAAATGTAATTCACTTTATTGTGATAAACGCTTATAAATATTTCCAATGAACTGATGTAAACACATTTGCGATCTATTTCTGGCGATCTGGCGTAGTGGTAACATCCATACCTCTTACGCAGAGATCACGAGTTCAATTCTCACTCCCGACAATTTTCCAAAAAATGGAAGTGAAGGTTACAAACCAGCCGAAATGTGTTGAAAGTCACTATAATAGAGAAAAAAATATAGTCCTTTTAGACGTAGTCCTACGTGAGAAGACTTCGAAAGCCACCGTCAAATCAGAATTCATAGTTCTGGTAGAACCATCCGTCCTGGATTACCTGTACATGGGTACAAGAATAGATTCAAGAAGAGACGTTCAAAGTGAATAAAGTTGAGCGCTTGACGTTTGGCCAGAAACTCATGAACGCCTGAATGGCAGCTGAGGGAACGAGTTGCTTACTTTTTTTTGACGAGGCAATATTCTTCTTTCTTTTTGCAATCTTTTTTCCTTTTTTCAGCTGCTTCATCTTTAAAACTTTTCGATTGATTTCATGTAGCTTTTAGAATTTCGATTTCCGCAAGTAATTTTACCTTCATTTCATCCAGATTCTTGTTGCGTTTTTGCTTGGCTTCTTCGTCCTTTTTACGTTCCTCAGTAATTTTATGCTCCTCCTGGTCTCGATTTTCAATCTCGGTAATCATCTGACATGACGCCAAATGACACTTTCAGACTTTTTCTTTGCCGGGATTTTTTGTGAGCTGTAGTTGCTTCAGGATGGCAGGCAGGTGATCGAAATGAGTTAGAGAACACTTCGGGATTATTAACAACAGATTGAATTATGTAAACCAAATTTGGCATATGGAGATTTTAGGGGGCAATAAATGTTTCTATGGCGGTTTGACACTTCTCCCCTTCTCTCTAAAGGAGGGAGGGAGCTGAATAATTCGAGAACTAATCAAGCAAATGGAATCGAACTTGGCGTATTGAGGTTTCAGGGGGCAAGAAATGTTTTTATGGTAGTTCGACACTCTTTCCCCCTCTCTAAGGGGGCGGGGGGGTGGTACTGCCATACAAAAGGAACACAAATTTCTGCATAACTCGATAAAACGCACTCCTATATCTTCTTCCATCTACATAAATAAAAATGAATCGCTGAATGTGCTGATACGAGCAAACTCGAGGAAGGAATTGTCCGATCTAGGGCTGTCTTTATTCCATCATATTTTCTGTATTATACATTTATCCCATGCAATGGAGAGACATGCTATTTCTAAAATTTTGAACGAGAATTGTATCTGAAAATAATCTGATAGTTCTACGATTGGACCCATGAACGTGCGCTTAGTAAGAAAATGTGAATGTTTGAAGGTATTGGTAACAAAAAATAAATTTTGGGCAGGACGAAGTTTACCGGGTCAGCTATAATAAAATTGTTGAAAAATTATTGTATGTAAAATTTTGTTTTTTAGTCACTGAAATCGTCTTGAGTTGCTGGTTCGCCCAGGCGAAAAAGGTCTCGAGGACAAAGAGTTAAATTATGCCAAAGGGTTAAATTACGATCAATGTGATTTGTGATTTTTCGTACAAACCATGATCAGAGATGGACCATGCTCATAATTTCTCTTTGAAGAAAATCGTTCAAAAACATAAACAAATGAATAATTTGAACGCCTTATGGTATTATTAGGAACTAGAAACTTGGGACTTCAAAAAAAGAAAACTAAACTCGGCTTGATTACATGTGATTGTCATGAAGAAAAATCAATTTATAGTTACTAGTTGCGTGAATATACTCATCATCATTTTCCCTAACACTAAACTGTCAACAATTTGAATCACAATCATTAAGTCGATTCTAAAATTACACATGAAAGGTTTTATTTTGAAGCGTACTTGAGGTCGCCTCTGCCAAAATACACATCGTGGTGGGGAATTGGGTTCGAATTCTATCAAGCCGAGAGAGTTTTGAGTAAAATCATAAATTTGATTTGTTGAGTGAAAATATAAATTTGTTATGCGAATCATTTAATTTGCCTTCCCCAAGATATATACAAGTCAACGGAATCTAAGCTTTTAATGAAAAATAATGCAAGTAAGACTATATGAGTCACCTGATTCAAGAAATAGGCGCAGGAAACCAGCATTGAAACTTATCGAGTTTCAGAGCCGGTTTGAATTGCCCTATTTTCTCTGCTTACGTAATAAATGTTCGCATGTAACCGTTTACTTCCCGTTGTGTGAAGTGCAACCGGAACTCATATCATCTTCGTTCGAGTTGTTGTTAGCCGTTGTTTTCATGTAACAGCAACTAATGCAAATTGTTTTCATTTGCATCAATCGAGGGAGGGAAAAATGCGAACATGGGAAGCACTGTGAAGCAGACTAGCTCCGAAGCAAGAATAAAAATCGCCAATGAGTTGAAGAACGTAGCTTTTCAAATATTCGTGTATCCAAACGTTTTTGAAGCATTTGAAACGAGTAACCAATTGAGTAGAAAACACTGTTTACCTCTGTGAAAAATACTGACCTTGTTTCGTCAATGAGAATGCTTTGCATAAACCAAACAGATTAGTTGCTTCCGAACCATTTGTTGATGTGTTGTTATTTTCCAATGAAGACATTTGGAGAGAGCCAAAAATACTTGACCCAATGCCAAGCATTCGATGTAATGAGGAAAAAGCACAAAGTACTGCACTGCATGAACGTTCGTCTGTTGGCTATTTTCATATTAACCTTGCCCATGATGAATCTTTCCTTCGCTCCCCGATCCGCTCATACATACCTTGCCATCAAGCCATACACGTGTCCGCACTTTCATCGTGTGGTTCTTTCCGATTCTACGCAAAGGTAAATTTGGAGGATGCATTATTTACTAATAGCCCTGTTGATCTTACATCGATTATGGATGTATGCTTTCGAGTAGGTAATTAAAACCGCATTACCGTTAGAACCACGATCAAACGCTCCAAGCGGACGATAGAACTTGTTTGACTTTGGAAGGTTTTCATTGTGATATGGGTGTTTCATCTATATACCGTCCATTTGAAATCCCTACGCAGCGCGGACAAACTTCAATGGAAAAGGCCTTTTATCTTGCTTTGTTTGTTCGGGACCGAACTAAATATGTTAATGGGACAATCTTGATTCGAGCAAGAATCCAATAACGGTGTTTATTGGTTTTGTAGAAACCAGCAGTTGCTGGTTTAAATAAGACTCAACGTCTGATTCTAAGTCGGACTCAGAAATAACAAATAACCCCACAATTTCAGCTTTCATCATTCAAGTTTCTTCGATGCACACAAAGGTCTGCGCTATGCCGCATTTTTGTATCGCTTCTAAAATATAGCGTGACAAATCAGTAACAACGTCAGCAGCAGCAGCAGAAATCCCTCAATTGCATTGGTGAATTGTCAGGGGCTCGAAAAAGGCACAAGAAAAACAAGTTTTCCCACCGTCTCCATCACCACCAGAAACCGCCCCAGCATTGTGGTGCATGTGGCTTAAAATAGATCCACTGCATCGTGTAATAAAAACAAAACTCCTCTCACAAGAGGCTAGATTGAACATAATCAATCGAGTGGAATGGTACCTACAATGGTGGAGGAAGCAACGAGACATAAGAATTGAACTTTTTCACTCGCTATTTCTTTCATACAATCCCGTCGGTTTTTTTCATGCTTAAACAATCTCAAACGAATTGCTAACAATGCTCGAGCAAATTCAATATTTATATGTTGAGGTTACATTTGTTTGACCTTAGGCACGGCAGTTGATGCGGGTAAGAAATTTACTGTTTGGTCTGTTTGATTGAAAATTTCGGCATTTCGATTTGAGAAAAGGGGAGCGTTACTTAGAATAATTACGTCAGTGTCGAGTTGTGAAGAGAAAAATATTACTTATTATTCGATAAGTTTGTTTCGATTTGGACGGAAAAAAATCTGGGTAGTATCGATGTTGTTTTAGTTTTTTTTTGAATTTTTATTGATTTTTTAATTGAATTTTAAAGAAAAAAAATGTATTTCAGTATTTTGTTCCACTCTTCAATTCAGCATTATTCCTAGACATGATTTTCCGATCTTAAACGTTTCACGACGGGAAGTAACGGAAAAGGAAAGTTATTGTATAATAGCATCGTGGAATGTGCGTGGATGCTGCAGAGAAAATAAAAGGATCGCAATTGATGAAATCTTGGCGGAGCATAACGCACATATTGCCGTCCTTCAGGAATTTAATATCGAGTGCACTTCCATCATAACTAATAATTTCAGATGGTACATAAAAAAAGCGTCTGAAAATAAGCAAAGAGGTTTGGCGTTTCTAATAAGGAAATCAACCGGAATAGTTATTTAATCCATTGAACTGATCAGCAACAACATTTTAAAATTGGTAGTTTCAATAGGGGATGCGACAACTCGTCGGGATTGCACTATTTTCAACGTACATGCACCAAATAAAGGATTGTCATATTTTTTGAGTGATTTGGGTAGTGCTCTTCTGAGATGCGAATATCTAAACGAAGTTCTTATTTGCGGAGATTTCAACTCTCAGCTGGGGAAGGCGGATGTGACTGCAGATGAAAAACTCTTGATAGGAAAATTTGTGGGTCATGAGAATGCGAATGAAAATGGAATTCAACTAAAATTTTTCATGCGTACGCACACAACTAGAAACACTATGGCACACCCATCGCTTCTTCAAACTTGGATTTGTAGAGAGAGATCCTCACAAATTGATCATGTTCTCAACACCATTTCTTCGAAGATTTTCATTAAGAAAATACGAGGTCACATAGTGAAAAAAGTTCAGAGTGATCATAAACTGATAACCTTAAAAATTCAACTCAGAAGCAATCCAATATCAAAACATCATAATCCACCTGCTAAAAGAACAGAGACCTCAACATTATCTTTCATCGACTGGGACGTAAATCTACTACAAGAGGAACTCTTTAGAAAAAAATACCAGGAGAAATTGGCTCAATTGTCTGTCAATGTTGTAGACTCATCGCTCTCAACATCAGATGTATGGGACTGTTTCATAGAGAAACTCAAATCAGCAGCGCGTTCATCGATTCACAATTTAGCTAGAATCCCAAATTCACCGAAACGAAGACTGGCTATGGATAATCTGAAAAAAAAAGGATTTTTTGGAAAAGAAGGCAACCATTAAGTGAGCGCAGACTAAAGGACTTTTTCGGAGCGTTACATAACTACAAGGGCTTATGTGATGAAAAAGAGCAGAAGGAAGAATTCGAGATTTTCACCAATTTGAAACAGTTTAAACCTGGAGAAAGAATAAGGAGAACGTTTAAATACATTAAAAAGTACAAAAAGAGGAGAACGCAGATGAAGTATGTAGACATTTCGCTTCAACATTTCTTAGAACCACCTTCAATAAACTTGCTCCCCGAGCTAATTAAGTCTACAAATCAGGAAACGATCGCAGAGGATCCCCCAGATACGGCACACATAGAGACAATCATTAAAAGTTGTAAAAACGGGAAAGCAGCTGGACCTGACGGTATACAAACCGAATTATTGAAATACGCTGATGTAAATACATTGGAAGAGTTCAAAAATCTACTGAAAAGAGTGTGGGTAGAAAATAGCATTCCCATCGGCTGGAGATATACTACGGTAATCCCAATCCCAAAGATCAGAAATGCCAAGCAAGCGAAAGATTTCAGAAGGATCGTTTTGGCTAGTGTAGGTTATAAAGTCTATGCTAGCTGGACTTTGGGCATTCTGATCCAAAACACCTCCCCTGTAGGAACCCATCAAGCTGGTTTTCTCAATAACCGATCATCAGTCGATCATATTTTCACAGCAAGAGATATCGAGAAGGCGTTTGACAATATTAGTCTCTCAGCACTTCCAGATGTACTGTTGGCTAAAGGAGCCTCCGAAAGCATTGCTAATAGGGTTATTAATTGCATTAGTTCTGAAGAACAACAGGTGTTATGGAATGGCCAGAAGACTGCGCCTCAGTCGCGATCAAGGGGAGTTAAGCAGGGTTGTCCACTCTCCCCGTACATCTTCGATTTGATGATGGAGGAAGTATTGGTGACGACAGAGGATGTTTTGGACGGCTTTCTAAAGCTCAATCAAACAGGAAAGCTGATGTTTCCAGTCCAGTTTCCAGAAACCTCTGTCTATGCAGACGACATCCAGATTATTGCCAGATCAGTGGAAGAATTAGAAAAGTTATTGCCAGTGCTAGAAATTTACTTAAGCGAAGTGAACTTAAAACTTAATGAAGCAAAATGTCAAATCATGGTAAGAACGCCTTCAGGACAATCGAAAACGGAAATAAAAATCTGTGACCGGATTTTAAAAACATCTTCTTGTATTCAATATTTGGGTGTCCCAATCACGGAACGGTTGCATCGAAATCTGACGACAAGAAAGAGAACCAGAGACGCTGTAATTGCCTCGAAAATGATTTTAAACTTCCTCCAGAAAAGACAGCCTTCAGAAAAGTTAGGATCATTACTGTTCAAATCCGTTATAGCCCCAACGATGGTGTATGGAACACAAGCTATGGTACTCACTAAGCGGTCCAGGAAATCATTGAGGCGATATCAAAAACAAATCTATGGTCAAATAAAATCGATGTGTAAGGAAGACGGAAATTCACACTCTTTCGATGGCCCCAGATCCATAACTAAATGGATTAGGACTCTCCAGTTAAGATACTGGGGACACATAATTAGAAGGCCGGAGAATCATTTACTCAAGTTGGCAGCAGAATACCGACTGCCGCACAGAAAACGAGGAAGACCCTCATTCACCTGGTGGGACACTATTGCCCAAAGCATGTGGAGATTCGACAATATAACCGTTGACGAATGGTACGAGTTAGCCGACGACAGGGAGAAATTGGACTCGAAAATCAAAGAAATGTATAACCTGAATCTGAAGAGGAAGACGAGTAGATCTAAGGTTGTACCCAATTGTATGCGGATCCCAATTACTATAATTCTACATCATAAAAATACAATTTTATTCCAGGTTAGCAGGCGAGATATGAATTAAATGCTAATGTTGATGTCGAGGAGGCGCCCTAACTACATAACCACATAACCCCTCTGGGCCCACACAGAATACGTCGGGCTGAACACTGTTTTCTTCATTCATTCTCTGTATTTATGAATTCCATCGAATATTGTGTTTATTGGTATTATCTGACAATTAATTATATAAGGATATATATTTATACATAATATTATCTCACAAATTCTCCTTTTTTATGTAAACCTCCCTTATCTGTTAAATGTCATACTCGGCTTTTGGTTATAAAGAATTACTGGTATTGAAATTTGGACCATTGGGGGAAGAATGGAACAATTAGATCACTATTCAATATACGATAAAACATTTATTTTACACAGCTATTAGACATCTATTGGAACTATCGGACGGTCGCAGCGCATTCGTGGTATTCTGTAGGTTGATCATAAAATTGTGGAAGAGATAAAGCTGAAGAAATAGAGAGTTTGTGTATTTGGCAAAAGAGAAACCAAAATCACTCTTGCTTCCGCGGGTTTTACAGTTTTCACAATAAAAATCAAATCAAAATTGTGTAACCCTATTATTTCCTTCTAGCTACTAATACGACAACTATCGGGATCCTGGAGCGTGTATTTTTACATTCGACGATTTAATATGTTATAATCGTAGTAATAGTAATAGTAATAGTAATAGTAATAGTAATAGTAATAGTAATAGTAATAGTAATAGTAATAGTAATAGTAATAGTAATAGTAATAGTAATAGTAATAGTAATAGTAATAATAATAGTAATAGTAATAGTAATAGTAATAGTAATAGTAATAGTAATAGTAATAGTAATAGTAATAGTAATAGTAATAGTAATAGTAATAGTAATAGTAATAGTAATAGTAATAGTAATAGTAATAGTAATAGTAATAGTAATAGTAATAGTAATAGTAATAGTAATAGTAATAGTAATAGTAATAGTAATAGTAATAGTAATAGTAATAGTAATAGTAATAGTAATAGTAATAGTAATAGTAATAGTAATAGTAATAGTAATAGTAATAGTAATAGTAATAGTAATAGTAATAGTAATAGTAATAGTAATAGTAATAGTAATAGTAATAGTAATAGTAATAGTAATAGTAATAGTAATAGTAATAGTAATAGTAATAGTAATAGTAATAGTAATAGTAATAGTAATAGTAATAGTAATAGTAATAGTAATAGTAATAGTAATAGTAATAGTAATAGTAATAGTAATAGTAATAGTAATAGTAATAGTAATAGTAATAGTAATAGTAATAGTAATAGTAATAGTAATAGTAATAGTAATAGTAATAGTAATAGTAATAGTAATAGTAATAGTAATAGTAATAGTAATAGTAATAGTAATAGTAATAGTAATAGTAATAGTAATAGTAATAGTAATAGTAATAGTAATAGTAATAGTAATAGTAATAGTAATAGTAATAGTAATATAATTACCATTAAATTTATTAGTAATAACTAATCGCGCCAGTAACACCGGCTGAGTGTATCCTATGGCTTACCTTCTCCACTAACACACATCCTAAATTCCCGAGATATTTATGAGAGGTCGTAGAGTTCTCTGCATCTCTCTTAAGTAAATATTGAACTAACATTCCTTCCCTTTCCTCAGCAGTTGCAAGGACGTGGCCAGGACAATTCTTAACTGTTGGAGAAAGCACACCTTCATCTAAGAGATAATACTAATCATCAGCAACGGATGGAGGCTAGCTTTTAACTGAACAGTTCTGAATTCGTACCACCTACGATATTGTGCAACTTGCTCAATGCTAATGCTAATGCTAATGCTCTTCAATTCAGCATTATTCCGTTCACAATGCTTTCTTTCTGGATTCTGTTCAACAATTGCCTAATTTTTTCGATAGGTAAATATTGGGTTGGGGAAAAAGAAATGTCGTATATTGTCAATATATGGCAACACTTAAACATATCTTGTGTTGTACTTATCACATCGGGTCATACTATACGGCTATTTAAAGACGACAATCTATGCTACAAGTGTCGTTTTGACAGTGTTGTGATTGTCCTTTTCAGTCTCAAGTTATAGCGCGTCAAAGATGGAGTCCACCGAGCAAGAAATTCGCCATATTTTACGTTTTTACTACCTGCGAGCTAAAACTGCAACGAGGGCGGCCGAAAAAAAATCGTGTAGTTTATGGACCCGATACTGTAACGATTCGCACAGCACAGCGTTGGTTTGTTCGATTTCGTTCTGGTGTAGTGGCTGTCGAAGATACACCCCGTACTGGTAGTCCAATCGTCGTGGAAACCGATAAAATCGTTGAAATCATCCAAGTAGACCGGCATGTGAGCACTCGCTCGATTGGCCAGGAACTGGGTATAGACCATAAAACCGTTTGGAACCATTTGCAGAAGATTGGATTCTAAAAAAAGCTGGATGTTTGGGTGCCACACGAGTTGACGAAAAAAAAAAACTTTTTGACCGAATCAACGCCTGCGATGCGCTGCTGAAACGGAACGAACTCGACCCATTTTTGAAGAAGATGGTGACTGGTGATAAAAAGTGGATCACGTACTACAACCTAAAGCGAAAAAAGCCGGCCCAAACCATCGTCAAGCCCGGATTGACGGCCAGGAAGGTTTTTGCTGTGTGTTTGGTAGGATTAGAAGGGAATAATCCACTATGAGCTCCTCAACTATAGCTAGACCCTCAACTCGGTTTTCTACTGTGAGCAGCTTGACCTTTTGAAGCAGGCGATTGACCAGAAGCTGCCAGAAATGATCGATAGGAATGGTGTTGTTTTCCACCAGGACAACGCTCGGCCTCACACATCTTTGATGACCTGCCAGAATCTACGGGAGCTCGGATGGGATGTCCTATTGCACCCACCGTATAGTCCGGACCTGGCTCCAAGTGATTATCATCTTTTCCGGTCCATGCAAAACGTTCTTGGTGATACTAAGTTGACCTCAAAAGAGGCTTGCGAGCCGTTTCGGAGGAGTTCGGTAACAAACACCGTGACACGAGATTTTTATATATATAGATTGGCTTGTTATCAGTGAAATTCTTTTGGGATGTCACAACACCCGACTTTTTGCTGTTTCTGACTATTGAACATTTATGTTGTATTTTCAGTTCCGCTTCAGAACATACAGATGAACTTTCTTCTATGTTTTGTAAACAAAAGATGAACGTAGATTCAAGAATATAGAATATAATCTTGTTTCGACTTCCGGTTTGCTGATAATAATATTGAATGACAAAAAGTATGGAAACCCCATACGATTTGGGTATTGGTTGCAGGTGTCTTACCAGTGGAAGTCGAATATAATATCCCGATGTCATTTTAAAATCGAGTATGGTGACTTCTGGTTCGTTAAAAGCTGAATCGCGGAAATGGCATGAAATCCCACAATACGATCGAGACTGGTAGCGTTGGCATATATCCGTGGGTACGCGATGAAGAATGACAAAAGCGAATACAGTTTGATAGTGAGCAGATAGGATTTAAGCGAAAGGAAGATAATATTTGAGTAGTAAGAACTTAGCCTTAGAGAGACCCGTATGGAATGAGACAAAGAAAGTGCACATACAAATGCACACGCAAACGTCAACGGTCAACAATCAAAGTCAAAGTCATCTTCAGCACGCAAACAGAAACACCTTTGCGCACATGCACACGGATGCTTACGAAGGGTTCATCAAAAGTATCTGATAGCAAAATCAGATGCGTTCCCCCGGTAGTGAGCGCCACTCGATGAACCAGGCGTGTGCGAATCATTGATGGTGAGCGCCAGAGAGAACGTGTGAACAGACGCGGTGTAAAAACTGGGGGTCGGTTTAGGCCGACTTTCCCAAATAACGGCATGCTGTGTACTACAGGTAACAGGTAGATTCAATTCCTATAGCTTATTTTGAAGAACAGACCATGAGCAATTAAAATTGCTTTATTTTGTAAAGTTTCGCAGTCTAAAAGAACATTTAACTCATTTTCTCTACAGATTGTGACAAAAATATTTCTTCTCTGTTTTTGGAGCAATGAAAACGCAAAACGGCGCTAAAACGATAGAATTAAGAGAGCCAGAAAAAGGTCACCATATTATCAAATTGTCAGCGTTGTGACACCTTTTATTTGACACTACTGAAAATTCGTTAGGAAGCACCGTTCTTGAGATACAACCAAATCAGTACCGCCAGTCCACTATGGTCCAGGAGGTGCATTTAAGTGGAAATTAGCATCTAGAGCTCGACAGTGATTCTCTAGACAAAAACTGTCTTCGACAAAGTTGTTACATATAATAGAGCGCTCATTTTTATGTTATCAAAAATAGGGTGACCAAAATTGTCGATGAAATGAAAAATCTAACTTTCTTATCTTTATAGATAGAGGTAAACATAGTTCGACAATATTGTAGCCCTGGTTATTTTAAGTAACTTTGTGGAACAATATTTCTTTTTATCTCTTCAAATAACCGATATAGCGCTTTTTCTCTAGGTTGAGTTAGGGTTACCATGAAAAAAAAGGTTTTATTGCTCTAACTTTTATATGTAAAATTCTACATCAAAACTGTCTTCGAATGACTTTTAGAGCTTTCCAATCCACGCATTTTACGGTGCATAACTTGTATGTATCTTAATTCTACTCAAAGTTATTGATGTTTTTTCCCCGAAAACATGACCTTTTCATTTGCTAGTCGTTCTTTTTGGGGCAAACATAATAAAAAATTATTGATGGCATTTTAAAGAGCACATTTGATTCTACATAAGGTGTAACTTCCAAAAGAGTGTTATTTTTTGTATTTGAGTAAATTAAATTTGAAATTATGAGTTTTTGCATGTAAATGAATAAGTTGCAATTTTTAAATGCATATAGTAAGCGTAAACTTTAAAGCAGCATCACTTCAGTTCAGTCTTATAGCCACTCAACATGGAGGTTCAAAGAAGACATATTTTTGTTTTTGTTTTCGGTGGACGAAATATAGAAGACGTTATACAATTATTACGAGAAAAATGCCATGATATATGTGTTTTGAGTGCCAGAAAGTGCCTGAAATGCCAAATGCTGAGCCAAAGGATGAAGCGTAACCGTGTTCGGGAGATTACAGAAAAATTTTCTGCTGAAGAACTGGGCTTCGCAACAGCTTCGGATCCAGTATTATCTCTTAGTAATAGGCAAACACCAGAGTATTCCGATCTTCTGATTCCGTAAAATGCTAAGCATTTGATTTTGTAGTTTTTTATTTGTATGATTTTTATTTATTACTATGAATTTAATTTCCATTATAACAACTAAAACAGGTTAATATGTACATACGGAAGATTATAAAAATAAATTTGAATGAAACAATAGGAACAACAAAAGTTTGGTAAAATAATGTCATCAATCAACTCATCGCCAGTAAAATATGTCAATATATTACTAAAAAATAACACGTCGAGCCCCGAGTTGTTCTTTATACGGTTTCTATTCAGGAATCATTTGATAATTTGTCGGTCCCCGCTTTTCTTTTTATACAATAAATATATTTTATTGTAGAAAAAGAAAATAGTCAGAAATTTTTCTCGTAATAATTGTATAACGTCTTCTGTATTTCGTCCACCGAAAAAGGAAATCAACAATATGTCTTCTTTGAACCTCCATGTTGAGTGGCTATAAGACTGAACTAAAGTGATGCTGCTTTAAAGTCTACGCTTACTATATGCATTTAAAAATTGCAACTTGTTCATTTATATCCAAAAACTCATAATTTCAAATTTAATTTACTCAAATACAAAAAATAACACTCTTTTGAAAGTTTAACCTTATGTAGAGTCAAATGTGCTCTTTAAAATGCTATCAATAATTTTTTATTATGTTTGCCCCAAAAAGAACGACAAGCAAATGAAAAGGTCGTGTTATCGGGGGAAAAACATCAATAACTTTGAGTAGCATTAAGATACATACAAGTTATGCACCGTAAAATGCGTGGATTAGAAAGCTCTAAAGATCATTCAAAGACTGTTTTGATGTAGAATTTTACATATAAAGTTAGAGCAAAAAAACACTTTTTTTTTCATGGTAACCCTAACTCAACCTAGAGAAAAAACGTTATATCGGTTATTTGAAGAGATAGAAAGAAATATTGTTCCACAAAGTTACTTAAAATAACCAGAGCTATAATATTGTCGAACTATGTTTACCTCTATCTATAAAGATAAGAAAGTTAGATTTTTTATTTCATCGTAAATTTTGGTCACCTTATTTTTGATAACATAAAAATGAGCGCTCTATTATATGTAACAACTTTGTCGAAGACAATTTTTGTCTTGAGAATCACTGTCGAGCTCTAGATGCTAATTTCCACTTAAATGCACCTCCTGGACCATAGTGCAGTCGGGTTAGGACCTACTATAGGATAGACTTTTGGAAGGGGAAGGGGAGATCACAGGAAAGTAGTATTCAGAGTAACAAAAAAAAAAAAAAAAAAAAATAGTATGTAGCATGTCACAATACGATGACATTCTTATTTAATAAAACTTGTTGATTGTGTGACGTGACAGCGCTTCGTGGAGACTGTTCCACACAGAGCGTGTGTCACGTTACAAAATGCATGTTGATTTTTTCAAAGTTCTTGCGAGTTTTTTTGAAAAACTGAATATCCAGGAATCAGCGTTTATCTTTTGTTGACAAATCATAGAACAAAGTTTATTTGTATGTTTTGAAACGGAACTTTAATGTCCAAAAGTCGGAAACCGCAAAAAGACAGGTGTTGTCACGTCACAAAAGTATTCGGCTGGAAACAAGCGAATTCAACTGTAAAATATTCTACTAACTGAAGATTCTTGTAGGAAATTTTCTCAATTTTACTTTAACATTGTTTGCTATTTGGAAATCGTGTGATTTATACATGAAAATGAGCAAAAAAACGGTTTTTAGTGAGTCAAAACGTTGTCACGTCACGCTGGAATGGGTCATGACCCGCCGCATGTATTGTCAATTTCAACCAATCAGAAGTGGGTGTTTCCGTTAGGATAGGGTCTGAAATTTCAATTGTTCGATAGTTAGTTTCATGACATCCATCATCCATCATGAAATGACTGAACAATAAGCGTTTGAAATTGGACAATTTTCACGATGTGCTCGATTTCGATTTTCCATTTGTACCCCAATATGTTCCCGAATGACGTAATCCTACGTCAAAATCATCGTTGATTCGTTAACAAAATTTCCACTAAAATTTCAAGTTTTCACAAAATTTATGTTTCCGCAACAAATAGATCTTTTGAAATGAATCAGCAATAAACAGATCTCTGGGGTAAATAGAGAGATCACACGTAGCAATTGCATTTACATAAGTAGAGGAAACAAACTGTACCCCCAGTAACGTAACAACCATGAACCCTTTTTTTCTTTCTTTCTCACTGCGACAGGTCCAACAAGTGAGGAAGCGATTCCATCGAATCGAGCTGCTTCGGCAGTACAAATCAACAACCGAACTATGCACAGAGGTAATCCACCAAGGAAGTCTCAGGTTGCAGACAAATATGTTTGCGCTCTATTACTTGAACAACTGTGTTCAGTATCGGCCTTGTTTCTGCTGACGATGGGACCTACGAGGAACTGACAAACGGTCGATTGGGGTTACCATATTACCTGTCTGCCGCCACCCATCAGTGATTCGACGAAATTACTCAATTTACTCGGGTGGAAGAAATAGATGGCTGCAGCACAGGTCCGGGCAAATCGAAAGGGCAACTATGCCGGCTCAATTCTGTTAGTCGATGCGATTTTTGTTGATAGATATCGGGCAAAATTGTAATTTGCGGGGCACGAGTGTGCGAGGTTCCGAAATGGATCGAATTAACGCTATCCTCCTAAGCGTCCGCTCGCTGCTCGCAGTTACACTTGATACCATATAATTTGGGTGCAGGGTTGAGATTTCATCAATAATTGTCCCATTTGTATCATTGCTCAGATAGTACGTAGCGTAATTAAATACACCATGCTAAATTTGACGTCTGCAGCAATTAATGTTATCTGATAAAATTAAATAGTTTCCCTTGATATAAGAGACCGTGCTTCGAAGATGAATTGAATTTTGAGAAGGTCGAACGATTCAAGAACGATCAAAATTTATTCGAAATTTATTAGAAAAATTTAACCGTGTGTTGAAAATCTTAATGTGTTTATACACAATCAATACTTATTATAAATGTATACGATAATTGTTGATTCCTAAAATTCGTCGGAAACTAAACCATACAAATTCTCTCGATTATGACTATAATCTATCTAATTAGTCTGTAATCGATTCAATTAGCTCCGGATATCAGAATCATTGAGTGATCCTGCTGTTCGGAAAACGACAATTTGAAACTAATGCCTTTATGTGGAAGAACAGAACCAAATTGCGCCCCCCAAATTTACCAAACACCATGCATCACCCACAGGCAATATGCAGCGAATGGATGCACAATCGCATAATCGAGGAGGGTTGAGTCAGATTTAGCATAGACCAGAGTCAATCTAAAAACGGGACAGTATTTTCCCTCTTGAATGGCCGTAAAGATACACCATTACCGTGGGTAGCTAGGAACGGGTCGGAAGCATGACAGAAATGCAGCGGAACTGATTCTAGCATCTAGTTTACCCACGCCAGGAGTAATTCAATGATGGTGGAAAAAATGCGCATCACCTTCGACAGCACAATCTGCCCTTTGGAACGGTGTGATACTGCTTTTAATTGACTTCGATCGGCTTGACCAGGCCAATTCTGACAGCATGTCGTAGGTATGAGATGTGTTTGCGTGATATGAATATAGGGATTTTTATCAATTAGAAATTCGACATTCGGAAAAAATAACATTCAATCTATTGCCCACAGATTATGTTACAAAAACGATGTTCCATTTGAAACGGTTATATCATCCGGCAGATTCGCCTATGGTAGCACCGTTTCGTGTTGGGACTAATAGCAAAAACCAGCATGACCGCTAAGTTCCAGCTACAAAACACCCACAATCAGTGCGAGAAGTTACCAAGTCAAGATGGCTGTGAGAGTAGCACACGAAATAATGGCTCATCGGAAGAGTGAAGCCAGCGAAGGTGGGAGGCGGCGTAGTACATCTCTTCTGCGGGCCACGCGTTTCGTACGAATGAATTTGCACGGTTCTGAGTCCAGAAACACATTTCTTCTCTCCGTTCACCAGGGCAGAAGCTATCTCGCTGGCTTCTTGGCAGACTGGTGTATTTTATGATCACTCCAACACTTACGTAATTATATACACTCACTATTGTTCAATCGCCGTAACGATCGACTTCATCGCCGTCATTACCGGCGGATGGAATTTCAAGGGGACCTAATGGGCTCGTACTGTGTCTATCGTGCTCAAGCCTCCTGTCAAACCCCTGGTGGTGACGACGCACGGGTTGGGACAATTCCATTTCATGCATTATAAACGCCGTTCATTCATATGTTCACACGGATAGTTGTCATTCAAAAATATGATTGATATTAAGGATAATGGAGGAAAAATTGCCCTGCTGTAGGAGCTGAAATAATTTGCAATTTACACGCACTACATTTGGCCATTATTATGTAAATCAAATGTGTTATGCTTGTGCTAATTATTCACAAAAAGTATCAGTACTAAGGGGAACAATTTAAAGCGTGTTTTCAGAATACCGTCGTGTGAGTCTTCTTTTGACATTTCAGTTTTTTCCGTTTTTTTTTGGAACAGAAATATTTCTAGAACTTCTATCATGATTTGACTGCTTGTCGAAATCATAATAAAGTCCAAGTATTGTGCGAAGAAGATTTACAGCTTTAGAATTTTACCATCGTGAGCACTGTTAGCACTATCCATAAATAAAACAAGTTGATGAACGTTTAAGAGACCAATAGGTTTATCATTTTTTTTCCAATGAAATACATATATACCTCTGTACCGAATCAAATGTATATTCTATATGACAGAATAATAGATTTTTTTTTGCAAACTGTGATCAAACGAAAACGTGTCAGATATCAACATTATGTTAAAATGATGAGTTTTAATCGAAATATCGGAAAAATGTATATACAAATTATTAAGCGACCGTTTTCAGTAATCATGTTAAGCGAAAGATTTCATTCAAAGTTTAGCAATCCAAAACTACCTTCGGTCCTGGTAATTTAATAAAGATTAATAAGTCCACTAAACGAATATCGCCACCAGACGTCAACACTGTAATGTTGTCATCGCGGATTGCCAACATTGCTTTGTTTTGACATCTAATAAAGAATTTCAATTCAAAAGAAAGCATGTTTTATTCGGCAGCATAGGTTTAAAGAGCTTTGAACATGTTGACATTCGTGTCTGGGAAATGCGATTTACGGCCAGCTTGCCACCTAACTGCTGCCGAATGCTTGCTGAAGCTTACGATGAACATGTTCTTGGACAATGACAGTGCTTTGAGTGGTTCAACAGAATTAAAAATTGTCATTTTGACGTGATACACGAAGACCGTGGAAATTCTCCGAAAAAGTTCGGGCAAAGTAAACACCTTTGGACGAAGAAGATAGCAATTGAATGTTACTCAAAAAATCATTTTCATAAGACCTTCAGACTTTGGGAAAGTAGGTCAATGGCCGACTCGACTTGCGTCACCTCGGTAGCTTGGGATTGCCTCGGTTTCTTATCCTCATTAAATGGAGACATCGCCCCCATTACATTGATCTCAGAATAAAATTCAATACGAAAAAATAAATTTCTAATAAAAATTGAGCTTTTTCCGCGTGGTATTCATGTCCATGAGGACATTACACCTTTGACGTGGGACTACGTCCAACCTTTCAATATAGGGGCCTATTCCAAAGTTTCGAGTGAAAAAAGTTGCTTCATATTTGATTTGATAATTGCTACCTCGAAGTATTCTGCAGCATGGAAATCAGCTAAAATAATTCCAATTTAAAAATCTTCTTCTTCTTCTTCAATGGCACTAACGTTCCTAGAGGAACTTCGCCGTCTCAACGTAGTATTACTTGCGTCATTTTTATTAGTACTTAGTTGAGATTTCTATGCCAAATAACACGCCTTGAATGCATTCTGAGTGGCAAGCTCTAGAATACGCGTGATCACAGTGCAAGTCGGAGGAAATTTCTTTGACGAAAAATTCCCCCGACCAGAACGGGAATCGAACCCGAACACCCGGCATGTTAGTTATGACGCTAACCACTCGGCCAAGGGAGCACAAATTAAAAATCTGCTTCTAGTAGATAAATTTGAACAATCTGCGCCCTATAAGCATTCTTAGTGCTCTGTCCAAAGCATTTGAGAAAATTTTACAAACTCAGATTCAAAGTTTCCTAAACTTCAACAATCTTCTGAGTGAGTTTCAATCAGGTTTTAGACCGGGTCATAGCACAACAAGTGCAATTTTGAAGGTTAATGATGATATTCATAGGTAAATCGACAAAAAGGGGGTTGCGTTTTTGTTATTTATTGATTTTTCGAAGGCATTTGATCGGGTATTACATGTGAAGTTGTTGGAAAAACTCTTTTCGCTGTTCTCATTCTCGCAAGCATCTGTTAAGATAATCCAAACTTACCTAAGAGGTCGGAAACAGATAGTATCAGTCAACGGCATCAATTCGCAGTCAATCGATATCCTATCCGGAATACCACAAGGATCTGTGCTTGGTCCTCTATTATTTACTCTATTTATAAATGATTTACCCACAATCTTGCAATCATGTAAAATTCAAATGTTTGCTGATGATGTGCAACTTTATTTGAGTAATTCTCCATTGCCTATTTACATAGTGACTAGGCTGATCAACGACGATTTAAAATGGATATATCAATGGACTCAGATTAATTAATGTTAGCAAAACAAAGGCGATGTTTCTTTCAAGATCTAGAGTAGACTACATCCTACCATCGCTAGTTCTTGGACAAGATGCTATCGAATATGTGCAGTCAGCGTCTGTTCTTGGATTCATCATTCAAAACTATCTTGAGTGGGACAAACATGTAAGCTCTGAATGTACTAAAATTTTTGACGGGCTTCGTCAACTAAGGTTGACAGCAAATATGTTGAATTCGAATACTAAAATTAAACTATTCAAAAGTCTGTAGCTACCACATTTTATGTACGGGTCGGTTTTGCTTCTAAACGCTTCGGCTAGAGCATTAGGTAGACTACGGGAAGCTCTAAATTCGTGTGTTCGCTTTGCTTTTAATCTGACACGCTTTTCTAGAGTAACACAGCTTCAACAGCGATTACTAGGTTGTCCTTTCTATAAGTTTTTCAATCTAAGAACATGTCTTTTATTACACAAAATAATTAACTCTTCGACCCCAACATATTTACACGAAAAGCTTGTACCATTCAGAAGTAATCGTGTACGGAATTTTGTTTTACCGAACCACAGCACGTCTCATTATGTTAATACTTTTTTTGTCTTTGTTTTACTTCCTGACGATATCAAAATTATTGTTCCGTCTAACGGTTCTCGCAAAGACAGCATTGACTGGTTTAACGGGAGGAATTAGCACATCTGAGTAGTAGTTTTCATATGTAAGTTAAATGTTTAGTTTGCATTCAGAACAGATTATGTTGATTATATCGCGCGTTGCAGTAATTAAAAAGGATTTTTCCTTACACTGTAGCTTTTGTATAAATAAATTGAAATTGAAATTGAAAGTGAAAGATTTTGAACGTTAACATCTCTTCAATTAATGGATGGATTTTGATTCCGAATACACAAATCTAGAGAAAAGATCCTCACGTATGGTTTTGTCCGCGACATATATTGCGGAAATAGTAAAACAAGAGAATAATGTAACGATGAAGGAGGTCGGTTTTACTCGCTTTATAATGCAACAAGTAGCATTTTTCATTCCATTCAATTCGAGAGTAAGCTCACATGCCCTTCTCTTATATATGCATCGCGCTTCGATGCAACATGATTCTCTGAGCGGCGCGAAAATGGGCCAACCTACCTGATTTTTCCAGACTTTTTGGCACGTTCTCTGATATCCTGACAAACACACAATTTTTCCTGATTTTTCCGAAATGATCCTGAATTTTCTTGATTTTTGTACTTTATCAGAATAAAAATTATCCAAAATAATTATACTGGTTTCCATGCCAAATTTTTCGTAGCTGGAAATGAGAACTCTCATAAAAGCTCTAGTCCGCACTTGTATAAAGCTTATATTAAGTTAAATCCTGTTGATGCAAAGCTGTACTTAGCTTTTCTATCTCTACACTCAAATGTTTCGTAGCTTTTCAAAACAATGCTTTTCAAATTTTCATGAAAAAAAATGCCTGACTTTTTTATGAAATTATAACAAGATTAAGTTTAAGGAAAAACATTGCTTCATTGAGGAGAACGTGTATGTAAATATAGCCTCAGAATTATTGATGTAGGAACACGTTTGAGAGTTTAAATTACTCAAGACGACTTTTTTTAATTCACAGTCAATATAAATAGAGTTTATATAACATTTGCTCGTCAGATTCAATGTAGAATCAACTTTAATGATGGGACTATGGTGAATACATCTATAACGGAATCAAATAACATCACAATTAGGAAAAATCAACAAGTCATCCATTGTTGATATGCTTTCCTAATTTGTTGAATAAATATCCATTTCAAAGCATGGACGATGAATTCAGAGAATAATAACTGATTCCTCTGCAATTGACTGTAGTGATGCTGTAGGTTTTTGGGAAAAAATATAAACAATCAAAAGATAAGGTGAAACACTAGCTTTTCCCCATGTTCATTCATTTTTTTACATTCCTCAGCATTGGTAGAATAACTTTATTGATTCAATCTTAATAAAATGAAGATTAGAAATAGGCTAGAGAAGGGAACAATGGAAGGAATATTAACCACTAGAATTTATGTAGAGTTAAATCAATAAAATACTGAATCCGATATATTTTCGCAGCAACTAGCATCTAAATGCAATAAATCGACGTGTAAGATTTTAGAAATAATTTTGAAAAGAATATTTATTGAAAAAAGTAAGTTGTTCGGAAAGCTCGTGAAACTCAGTTACGTACATCGTTACAATGTGAGGGTTTCCCACAATTTGACGAGAAAACCTATAATGGATTACATCTTCATCTGACAATTGCTTTTGAAGAAAATATTGAGCGACAAAAAATCTTGGCGTGAGCGAAATGAGTCCAAAATCCGAAATGAACCCCAAATTTTCTCCCGAAGGAAATCATACTCTGTTTTTGGTGGGATTTGAAATGAATTCTGTGTTATGAGCTATCACCAAGCAACCTAATATCTCACAAGTATGGCTCGCAACAGTTTTCGTCGAGGTAGCAAACATGATCTGGGAAGATAGAATATTTAAGCTGCCTGAAAGATGGTGAAAGATTGTTAAACAAAACTGTGGATATAAAATTGAATTATAATTCTTTGATTGGAAATTATGCTTTTTTCCCAAAAATCGATATTAACTTCACGGACAACCCAATATAAGCTATTCTGATTTCTTCTGATTTAAATTTTTTTCCTGATTATTGGCAATTATAGTTGGCAACCCTGGGCACAGCAACAACATTCCCATATAGAGAATCAAGTTGTATTGAAGCGCGATGTATATTTAAGATAAGTGTGGAAAATACAACATTAGAGGCAAATGAACTGCAAAGTTTCTTTTTCTTCTTGAATGGCGTTGACGTTCCCTGTGGAATGAAAAATGCAACAGCTACTTAAGAATTCGAATATCTTCGTTCAAAAATTGTGATTTTGGAAACCGAACGAACCATGCTCATTTTTCGGACAAACCATGATCAGAGTTGAACAAACCATGATCATAATTTCTCTTTTTTCATTTCTTTATTATAGTGACTTTCAACACTTTTGACGAGTTCGTTTTTTTTTCATTTCGGAAGAATGTTGGGAGTGAGAATTGAGCTCGTGACCTTCAGCACTACGCCAGATCGCCTCCTGAACGCTTTATGGTATTATGAGCAACTTGAGACTTTTCAACAAACCCAAACTTGTGATTACATGTGATTTTCATGAGCTAAAATCCATTTCAATTTACTAGAATGCAGCCAACATCGGAGTATTTAGTATTATTCAATGTTAAGACTATTCCATTCACATGCGTTTTCTGATTTTGCCGCAGTGAAAGACGCAAAAAAGATATACTATCTATCGTATAATTTGTAATTTTTGGATAATAAAAAAACTTTACTAGGAACGAATGTTTGTGATTGTTTTTGGCTTTTGTTTCTATGAGAAATAACCTAAAACCCTGTAACTATATTTGAAACTCACCCAAGGCAGTTGTAATAGCCTAATGGTAAAAAAAAATATGTCGTCTTGTCGTGTCGGATGAAGCATTGCACGACAGTATTTAGAAAATGGAATGATAGGACGACAGCATGATATATAGAAGCAACTAATCTGAGCCTCGTAATTGATGTCTCCATCGGCCATCAACTGAGTATTTCATAATATTAGGTTGAAACTGCAGATCGGCGGTACACTTTTACTGCAAACGTATCACAATTAGTAGTAATTAAGACGAATGATTCAAATATTTCCCACGCAGCCCTCGAAAGGAACAGCTCCTGACGGGAAGCAAACCACAGGCGATCCACGGGATCCTTATCTGGTTGTAACCATCGAACCCGTTCCAGTGCCCTTTGGTCCATGCTGGACAGCCACTGCCGGATGATGATGATGATGATTTGTGTAATTTTAATTGGTTCTGTACGATTGTACGATTGTGTGCAGCACACAATTCTTCCGAGGCATCATCCTTTCGCTGAAGCTTATGAAACGTTCATTTGGTTTTTGCCCACTCATTCACGCTGTCTTCCGAAGGTGCGCACTGCCGTAAGAAGACACTCGTCAGTTTTTCCGTTTTCAGTTGATGTGGTTTTTTTCCGAGAATTGACCTCGAAGAATGCACGGAGATAAGCTTTAGCAATTGGAATCCCAGCTTCCGTTTCGAAGGATGTACACTTGAGCTTACGGAGCAGTTTTAATCCACAGCTTTTCTGCCTTTCGGAATGGTCCGAGAGTTTTTGTTTTTCTTCGTCGTATACCATCCTGTGGGAAAGTATACCCTCGAGCAGCCTTTAATTATTTGTCCGTTCGTTTTTGTTCACCTCATAGTTCAAAGCCCGAAGCGAAGAGTCTTGTTGTGTATTCGGGCGTGAAAAAGAGGTGCATCTGCTGCTGTTGGTGCAACGCCGGCTAAGCGACATTTGCATTTGAGCTTATCTGTGAATAAAACATCCTTCGAGAGACTATCGCATGGCATGTTGGTGCCCAGTAGACTAATTGGCAGTTTTGCCTTCAGAAATAAAAACGAAGAAAAAAAAACATACGGGATATACGGGTTCACCTTCTTGTGTACGCAAATTGGATCAACTCGGTTCTGGCAATGACAAAGTACGACGACAGGTCGTTGCTACGAATGTGTACGGCAAAACAAACCTGAAACGAAACAGAAGTGAAGCGGCTGCTGCTCGACACACGGTGCAACCTAATCGAACACTACGTATCTCCTGGAGGCAATTGAAGAGTCGCTACGAAGCAAAGTGGCCTCGGCTGACGCATATTGGACCACGATTCAATGTAGCTTCACAGCATAGCGTTGCATGATGGTTTTTCCATGCAAAACGCATCATGTGCTGTGCATGCTACTCCCACGCGTGATGATCCCATATTTGATGAGCTTTGCTGGTTTTAGCGTTGGCCACTCTTGCTGTATGCATCGGACGGAATCTATCGCGATGGTTGGAAAAGTTAGTCATTCGTGGAGGCATATAGAATCAGAAAAATAGTTTTTATGCGAGTGCTTCTGCGGTTTTATGCCTGCTGATAAACTATTTAATTTTATTTTAACACCTATGCAGTCTCACAGCAACGTATGATTACATCATGAAAGTGGATTTATAATTAATAAACCTTTTTTCAACGAATATTAGCACCACAACCTAATTCCTGCTTGCAAATGATAGATGGTGGCGGCCCCCAAAAATAACCATGCGCCGTCGCTATTGGAGTTCTATAAAGCATAAGCACGATGAACCCCGAAATATAAAACACGGGTCGATTGATTTTAGAGTTCTCTCGTTTAACTTCTCAGGTTTCCCAAAAATAACCCCCCGTCGCCGGGATTGGGGTTGAATAAAGACGGCGTGGGTTAAGTAAGACGAAATATATAGAGGGTCTGATTGGTTTTAGAGAAGTTCTTCTGGTTACCTTCTCAGGTGACTCTCCGCCATCTCGATTGTAAATCGATACAGATTTCGCGCAATGAATAGTGGAATGTATCACCGGGTCGATTCATTTTAGAGGAGTCTTATCGGTTACCTTCTCAGGTTTCCCAAATTAACTCTCCGCCATCGTTATTTAATTTTGGTAAAGAAAGTGTGCGACAAATAATAGGATATATATAGCCGGTACAATAAATTTTACAGGTTTTCCTTCTCAGGATATCTAAAAAAAATCTTTACTGTGTGATAAGACTCATTTTTGGATTTTCATTTTATCGAATGATCGATAGTTCTCGTTTGTTCGCGTTCGTTTCGCGTGAACCCTGATTCTTACAATTCCCCACTAAAAACTATCCCTGCCATGATAATCGCTAGGGAACCACGTTATAGAGGCGACCCTTCCGACCTTCGGACGGCGAGTATCATACTAACATTCCTTCCCTTCCCCTGGTGACTGTAAGCACGTGACCGGCGTCGTTATTGACCATTTAAGCTCGAATTGCACAACGAGAATGATTTGCTAGTCCCAAGCGTCATTCTGTGTGTAGCTCAAGCTCTTTTATCTTTTGAAAAACATCGATAAAGAATACGCTCGATGATTAACGGATTATAAATTATTATTATATATTATTGATTAATTTTAGATAAGTTCTCTAGGTTTCCTAAAGTTTATTTTCGCCCTCCCGATTACAAATCTATTAATTTATATAAAGTGTACTCGGTTACTCTCTCAGGTTTCCCAAAGTTATTTTTCTGCGATGAAATTTCGACAAAAAGATGCGTTAAATAATTATATAACAATAGCTGGTCCAATAAATTGTTTAGGCTTCCCTTCTCAGTTTACCTAAAGATAATCTCTGCTGCGTGTTGTGACACATGAAGTTTTTGTTTCGTCGAGTGGTCAATAGCTCGCGTTTACATAATCACATCACTTACCGCAGTGAATCCCGATTTTTCGTAACCATTCCCACTAACAACTATCCCTTCCATGATAAACGCTATAGAGGCGACCCTTCTGGCCTTCGGTCGGGGAATATCATACTAACATTCCTTCCCTTCCCCTGGTGACTGTAAGGACGTGGCCGGCGTCGTTATTGACCATTTAAAGCTCGAATCGCCGAAAATTGCACAACTAGAATGATTGGCAAATCCTAAGCGTCATTCTGTGTGTTCTTTGTGCAATTTGGTTGGTTCAGGTCAATCACGGAGAGCAACTACGAATTGTACAGTCTACCCAAGCTCAAGCTCAAATGATAGATGGTGGTGTAAACAGTTCTAGTGAAACTGTTTGGAAGTCGTGCCTAATATGTGCTCCGCAAATCCTCAAGGTCCAACAAACTCCGACCCCTTACGAAGTGTACCATGTAAAGGGTGTGTCACATCAAATTGCATCACGGAAAAAACGCTGTAGAAATTTAATTTTTAGGAATTATATCTTCAGCTTTCGCTTATAATCAGATAAGAGTGTATAGATCACGTTGGCCATGCTTCACTGTCAATTTTTCGTAAATTTGGAAAAATGTCGTCGAACGAACGTCGTGAATTAATCCTGTGCACTCATTTCGAGAATCCGGATTTGTCACATCGGGACATCGGTAAGATGCTGGGAATCGTCCAATCCACGGTCAGCAGAGTACTAAAACGATACTTCGAGAACCTAACCATCGACCGGAAGGTGAAGAACGGCAAAAATGGATGCTCAGTCAGTGAAAAAGATCACAAGCGCGTAGTTAAGCAGTTTAGACGTGATCCAAGAAGTTCGGTCCGGGATGTCGCCAATAAGCTGAATTTGTCAAGTTCATTCGTCCAGCGGAACAAGCAGCGGAAGGGCCTGCGTACATACAAGGTTCAGAAGGCTCCTAACCGCGACGAAAGGCAAAACATGGTGGGGAAGACGCGAGCCCGGAAGCTGTACACCGAAATGCTGACGAAGCCGCATTGCCTGGTAATAGACGACGAAACCTACGTCAAAGCGGACTTTCGTCAGCTGCCGGGCCTGTTGTTCTTCTCCGCAGAGGACAAATTCAGCGTTCCGGAGGAGATTCGCAAGCAGAAACTATCCAAGTTTGCCAAAAAGTACATGGTGTGGCAAGCGATCTGCTCTTGCGGAAAGCGGAGCGCCTCCTTCGTGATGACCGGCACGGTAAACGGGCAGGTTTACCTTAAGGAGTGCCTACAGAAGCGCTTACTACCACTATTGAAGCAGCACGAGGGCCCGACCATCTTCTGGCCGGATCTCGCTTCGCGGCACTATTCAAAGGACGTGTTGGAGTGGTACGAAGCCAACGGGGTCACCTCAGTGCCAAAGGAAATGAACCCGCACAACGCGCCGGAGCTTCGCCCAATAGAGAAATATTGGGCGATTATGAAGCAGGCCCTCCGGAAGAACCCAAAAGTTGTCAAATCGGAGGCGGACTTCAAGAGAAAATGGATTTCTGTTCAAAAAAAACTACAACCTGACGTTGTACAGAACCTTATGGACGGGGTAAAGAGGAAGGTGCGAGCATACGGGCTTGGACTCGAAGTATGAATAAAAAGAAAATGCCAAAAGTTGTTTAATAGTTTTTATTTTACTGTCTAAAATTTTCAAAAGGATCGGTCTACTGGGCGAATTTCTACAGCGTTTTTTCCGTGATGCAATTTGATGTGATACACCCTTTACAAATGCCTAATTCGAGCGGTTGTTCTCTATGGGCACGAAGCATGGACGATGCTGAAGAGGACTCAAAGTGGTGTTTTCGAACGCGGAATGCTCAGAACAATATACGGTGGTGTACAGGAAAACGGAGTGTGAAAGTGGCCAAGGCTGAACGAGTGCGATGAGTAGGCCATGTTGCAAGATTGCCGGACAGCAGCCCTGCAAAGACGGTGCTCGCATCTCGAATCCGGTAGAAACAAGAAGGAGAGGAGCCAAGTGAGCTAGGTGGTTGGACCATGACTTGGCAAGAATCGGTACGGTCGGGAATTGGAGAACTGCAGTCATGGATCGGGTGTATTGGCGAGAATTGTGAAGAAGATCTAATCTCTCAATGGGATGTAGTATCATTATAAATAGAAAAAAAAACTCGAACATTAGAAGAATTGAAAACGATCTAGAAGTTACTGTTACTGTTTTTTTTTCAAGTTCGATACACTATGGGAAAAATTCTGATTCTAGGAACATGAATACCATATGAATTGTCTGAAAGTGCCATTCATAAAGTTTCTATATTACGGTTTTTTTGCTTGCCAGACAAAATAAATAGAGATTCTTGTTGCGTATGGTGACCGTTGTTAAAAAGAGTACTGCTATGGCAATCGCAAACATCGCAACCAAACTGGACATCCATGGTCATAATATTATATAGATTATGAGGGATCAGTAAAGGATGATGTACTACGAGCTGCTGGAACCAAACGAAACTGTTACTGCTAATTCCTACAAAAAAGTAGCACATGCCATTGCCAAACTATATGTGTTTCGCATGAAATAGTAGCACAAACCATCCGTAATGTAGATTAATAAAATAGTATAGAAGAAAGATTGCATTCTTATGGTTTTGATTTTGTGATGTTTCTACATATCCTAAATTCATATTTAGGTTCCAAGTCGATCACATTCGGTTTGAAAAACCTATTCAATTTGAACAATTTTACGGTTTTATTTTGGAAAATCTTAAAAAATCTCGTATTAATTGTTTCATATCCAAAGAATCGCTCAAAAACCTCTGTCATTTTTCTTTTAGCGCTAATTCGTGCACGAATTACGTAACGCGTGAAGGGGAGGCGAGTGGGTGACGGCGTAAGGCGGGAAGCGGCAATCGTCACGTTTTTTTTTTTTTATTAAATCGTTTATTTTTACAGGCTCAGTTACATAAGTTTAAAGGAGCCAAACTCCTATCTGTATAGTTACAAGTATATATAAACATTTTATATTAATTCTAACGTTAATGAAGTAGAGAACCGATTACTCGCGGCTTGCTCGACATTTTGTTTCAGGAAAAGGATGGTATATAAGGATATGTTGACAATGTTCACACTCACATTCGCACTCACATTCATCATACTCAATTCTTAAGCCTATCTTATATCTAACATGTATTTACATTTCACCTTATTCTATTGTTAGTAAGAAGGGATTTGATTTCTCGCGAAGGAAAAGGAAAAGGAGAATAGAAGGATATAAGGACAATCACACACGAAGATCGATAGCTTTTAGGAAGACATATATTTGGGACATGTAATCAAGGTCTAACCGAGCCAACACATCTCTCACCGGCACATTGGGCTGCCTTCCTCTAGCCCGAAGAGAGTTTTCTAAATTCGATCTGGCAACAAGATACTCCTCGCACGACCAAACAACGTGTTCGATGTCGTGGTAACCTTGGCCACAAGCACAGATATTGCCATCGGCAAGATTAAAACGAAAGAGTAGCGCGTCTAACGAACAGTGATTGGACATGAGTCGAGAGAAGGTGCGAATAAAGTCCCGACTTAAGTCCAGACTTTTGAACCATGGTTTGAGGCTAACCTTAGGGATAATCGAGTGAAGCCACCGACCCAATTCATCTTCGTTCCACTTACGTTGCCAGTTAGCGATGGTATTTTTACGGACTAAAGAATAAAATTCATTGAAAGCGATTTGACGCTGATAAATATCGCCTTCAATTGCACCTACCTTTGCCAATGAGTCAGCCCTCTCGTTACCCGGAATTGAGCAATGTGAAGGGACCCAGACAAAGGTAATGACATAACAGCGTCTGGTTAAAGCACTCAAATTTTCTCGTATTCTCTCAAGGAAGTACGGCGAGTGCTTTTCCGGCCTCACTGAACGGATAGCTTCGACAGAGCTCAGACTATCCGTTACAATGTAATAGTGTTCAACAGGTCGTGAGGCGACGCTGTCCAGCGCCCAGTGTATCGCTGCCAATTCAGCAATATACACTGAGCAAGGATTCTGAAGACTGTGGGAGGTGCTAAAAATTTCGTTGAACACTCCAAATCCTGTGGACTCATTCATAGAGGACCCATCAGTAAAGTACATATTATCACAATTGACACGCCCATACTTTGCATTGAAGATCGTAGGAACGATCCCCGATCGATGATAATCTGGAATTCCATGGATTTTTTCCTTCATGAACAGATCAAAATGTACAGAGGAATTGATGTAGTCAGGAAAACAAACACGGTTGGGAGTATACGAAGAAGGATCAACCTGCATGGAGATGAATTCATGATATGAGCTCATGAATCCTGAATGAAAATTTAGCTCGATAAGCTGCTCAAAATTTCCGATCACCAATGGATTCATAACCTTACACCGGATGAGGAACCGAAGAGATAATAAATTGAAGCGATCTTTTAGTGGGATTACGCCTGCCAAAACCTCGAGACTCATGGTATGCGTTGAGGGCATACATCCCAACGCAATACGGAGACAAAGATACTGAATTCGCTCGAGTTTAATGAGATGTGTTTTGGCAGCTGATTGAAAACAGAAACTGCCATACTCCATCACTGAATAGTTGTTCGATACAACATTATAAGATCTTCGGGATGGGCTCCCCACCAGGTGCCGGTAATTGTACGGAGAAAGTTTATTCTTTGTTGGCATTTTTTACTCAGATACCTAATATGGGCCCCCCAAGTACATTTGGAGTCGAACCAAATGTATTTCATTGACGTTTCGCGTGACAAACCTCCCACGAAATTTCGCCAATAAGCACGTTTTTTCCCTTTGATCAAGTTTTTGAATTGATTTTCAAGGTCCAAATACGTTTGAAAATTCTCAATGGTTCCACGTTTCCGAAAAGCTTTAAATGCGTTCGATTTATCCTGATAAAGCTTGGAACATTGGCTATCCCACCATGGATTGGGAGGCCTTTGACGAAAAGTGGAGCCTGGGATGGGTTTCGTTTGAGCGCGAACCGCGCTGTCATAGATCAAACGAGAAATGAAGTTATACTCCTCCAATGGAGGCAAACCATCTCTGGAATTGATGGCTAGAGCAATTGCGTCCGAATATTTTTTCCAGTCAATGTGTCTTGTGAGGTCATATGCCATGTTTATAGATTCAGAATAATTCGACCCAATGGTGATGGAAATTTTGATTGGCAAGTGATCACTGCCGTTGGGGTCCTGGATTACATTCCACTTGCAATCTAACGATAGTGAATTCGAGCAAAGCGAGAGGTCAAGAGCACTTGGGTTAGCAGGAGGTTTAGGTACACGTGTTGTTTCCCCAGTGTTCAAAACGGTCATATTGAAGCTGTTACAAAGGTCATATATCAACAATGAACGATTGTCGTCGTACTGTTCCCCCCAGGCAGTTCCGTGAGAGTTGAAGTCTCCCAAGATCAATCGTGGCTCAGGAAGGAGTGAGCACATGTCAACAAGTTGATTGCGGCTAACCGCAGCTCTCGGAGGCCAATACAAGCTGACAATACAGAGGTCTTTGCCTCTGATGTTTGCATGACAAGCAACAGCTTCGATCCCTCCAATAGGTGGAAGGTCAATTCGAAAAAATGAGTGGCACTTATTGATTCCCAATAGTACCCCTCCGTATCTGTCATCGCGGTCCAAGCGTATAATATTAAAATCGTGGAAAGAGATATCATCTCGCGAAGAAAGCCAAGTTTCGGACAGAGCAAAAACATCACAATTGAAGTTATGAATTAAAAATTTGAATGTATCCAATTTAGGGATAAGACTACGACAATTCCACTGTAAAACAGTGATATCTCCGACCTCTCTATTTAAATTAGACATCAAGAGAGATAATCATTGCAAGGAGGGGCCATGTTTGCATCAATTGTTGCAAAATTGTCTTTAATACTGAAAGCATTGAAATGACAATGGTTCTGATTGGGAAGTTGAACTGGACGGAAAAACAGGGACAGTTGGGGTTTTTGATGTCCCCTCGAGTGCTGGGTCGTTCGAAGGTGAACTATTCCCACGGAAGCCAGGAGGAACCTGATTTTGCTTGTCCGCTGCACTCGATTTTTTAGGCATGCTAATAGGGGGTATCACCGGAGGGGCTTGTCCTTGAACTTTGGGAGTGGTCACATTTTTGCGCCGGGGATTCCCTTGGAAAATGAACGGTGTGCCCCCGTTAGCTGTGTCCGCTTCTATTTCGTCAACGGGCAACGTGGCGAAGACATTTTGTGTGTTGATTGGTTGTTGTTGTTGGGCCAGTGGAGAAGCGCCCTTTAAAATATCCGCAAAAGTGCGTTTCGAGCGTTCCTTCAAAGAGCGCTTCTGTTTCTCCCAGCGATTCTTGTAAGTTTCACAAACTGAGAGCTCGTGTGGGGATCCCCCGCAATATGGACATTTATGCTCAGTCGCACTGCAGGATTTCCCCTCATGTTGCTCTCCGCAAGTGGCACAGCGCTCCTTGTTGGCACAATAATCTGAAGTGTGACCAACTGACTTGCATTTTTGGCAAGTCATGGGCTTTGGCACGAAGAGTCGCACAGGCAATCTCAATTTGCCCACCATGACGTAGTCAGGTAGAGCGGAACCAGCAAAAGTTACTCGAAACGAGTCTGACGGCGTGAATTTAGTTTTTCCCTCTTCTTGGGATACTTTTCCTAGTTGGCGGCTGTCCAAAATTTTAACACCCACCAACGGGAGTCTTTTAAATTTACCAACTCCTTCTCTTATCATTTCGCACGTCAGACCAGTTTCAGTTACCACCCCCGAGATTTCTACGTCATGGGAGGGCACGTAGACGCGATACTCTAGGGAGAATCTCTCGTCGATCACAATTGCATTCGCGTGTTTCCGATCACTCACGACAACACGCAGTTTGTTCGGTCTAACCTTAGAAATTTCGACCACTGAGGAATATAATCTTGCCAGATCTTTCGAAACCTGAATGACATTAATTGACTTTCCTTTTGGTTTAGGCCGGAAAAAAACAACCCATGGACCAGCTCCAAGTGCATCATCTGGATAGACCTTGACACGAGGAGAGGAAACAACTGAGGGGGAGGTCGATTGTTGAACGGGAGCGGGATCAGTAGGGCTGGGAGGCAAGTTCGGTAGTAGAGCGGAAGCGGGAGCGGGAGATTGAGGGGCGAAGAGGAAAAATTTGCCAATTTTCTTGAGGGAGGCTTGTTAAGGTAGATTACCTCTTTCTCTGAAGAGACATCTTCTGAGGGGGGAACGCGTTTAAGCGACTTCCCAGCCCCCGTTGTAGCTAGTGAGGAGGAAACAGTAGTTTCAATCTCCATGTCAACATGACCTTCTGCCATTACGGCAGATATAAAATAATATAATTTTTATTTTTTTTTTTGTATTTCTAAACCTAATATATATTATACCTAAATCGCACACCAATGCGAATGAATTGAAACGGTGTCCCAATCGAACCGCGTGGCAATCGCTCGGCACAGATGCAACGGTATATCGCACCACAACACGATGATGAAATCGATGACGATGCTAAAGCACACACAGCGATGATACGGCACACGCACCGCGTCCACCGTGGAGGACTTCTTCCTCACGCTGGTAGTGATTGCTGCTCTCCTCACTCGCGCAATAAAGAGAACCCCGTTAGGGCGAAATAACTTCATCAGCCACGAACTGATAACGGTATAATCTCCACTCTATAATAGACGCGAACAAATTTGCGACCGATGTCTTCGGACTGCGCGAGCTGAATGAATCGTCACGTTACCAAATTGCTTGAGCAGCTAGCTTTGATTCTGGGACCAAATGAGGTGTGTTTCCTGAGCCACGATGATAAAACCAAGGCTCTGCATAGTCATAGTCAACTGAGGATAGTCAGCTGACTATCTGACTGACTATACCCGTATTCAGTTAGTAATGACTTTTGGCTTCTTCACGCAGTCTCTCCGCCAAAACGACTAAACAGCCAGTCGGGCGTTTAGTCGGTATCTTCCTCTACCGACTCGACTATATCATTTCATTCTTCCCAGTCAAATTGTCCTCATTGCATTTTGAAGTGGTGTGAAGGGGTGTGATAAATACTAACTGCTACTTGCCTAATTATTTTCAAGCTTTTAGTACATTATCTGTATTATTATTATGTTTAAGGTACACCGGGGTAAGTGGATACAATAAAATGAAAACTCCATTTTCAACTTAGTGTCACATTCTAAAAAAATAGTATTTTACCGTCTACTCAACATGAAATAAATCTGAGGGTATTTTAAGGAAGGCAGGTATGAAACTAGAATCTTGGGTTTGACTAGAACACTATAGAAGCGAATTGAAAAAAGAATACCAGGTGATCCACTTACCCCTATGTTAAGGGGTAAGTGGATCATGATTGTTCAAATGGATAATAATACAGAATCATAGGAAAAAAGGCAAATATATCTCATTAACTCTTATTAGCTCAAATAATGTATAAAAAACAGATTTTTTTCTTCAAAGTGAGTCCATCATTAAAAAAATTATAATCACTTGGCAATTGGAACAGGTGGCTTGTTTGAAGTGGAAGTTTCAAAACCACGACTTGCTTCTCCATAGCTTTTTCAATCAGTTTCAGAATGATATGCGATGAATGGCCGTCATATATCAGAACAACTGGCCGTGTCTTCGGAATCACTTTCAAATTAGGCGCTCGAAATAATTGGTGAATGGCTCAGTATCCATCCATCCGTTTGGAGTAGTTGAGTAAGCTAATTCAGGAAACTCGTCTTCTTTAGACGCCATCCAGGATGTCCATAGTTTTTTTTTGTTTTAAATACAATCAATGGAGGCAGTTTTCCACCAACTGCGTTCCCACCCATCAATACGGTAATATTCTCTTTGGCATGTCCTGCTGCTCACGGTGTGCTGCTCTCCCTTTCTCTCCAACATCCTTCAAACGTTATAGATTCGATTAGGAGGAACTCCATGAGTTACTTCTTCTAGGAGTTGAAAATAATTAGCCATTATAAATGGATCGACATTTCTCTTTCGAGCAATCTCAATAGATTGAGCCTTTTTTTGAGATAAACCGTGACGTTTCTTGAAGTGATTAAAATATTCATCTCCGGACAAAGAATGTTTGACAGGATTGGGAATATGGTTTTCAGCCAGATACCGTGCGATGGTCTGTAGAACCTCAGTCTTGGATAAGCCAAAACCCCATTTATCCATCGTTTTAATGCACGAGGCAATTTTAGCTTCGACATTAAACGGAATCGCAGTGGGTCTTCGTCCTGTAGTACTTTTAGCGCTTCTCTGTCCGTTAAATCTCATTTGTAGAGTAAATCTGGGAATTACATAGCATCGTGCAGTTTGGGACACTGTCATTCTTTTACCTTCTACAGCGTCAATGGCCGCATCTAAAGAAGTTTTAGAATATGCCGGTGCCGACCTTTTCTTCACGTATGTCCAAGCCATTGCTGCTGGAATGATATAAGGAATAAAATGAATTTTCTATTGAACCAACAGGTAGCGAAATAAGCCAACTAATTATGCTGCTGTTTACTTAGAGAAACAAAAAAGATCCACTTCCCCCAGTTAAACTAAATAATTGGGGAAGTGTATCATGATGAAAATATTAGCTTATAATGATTGAATCATTTGTTATTCATTCTAGACTTGTTTAATACTTTGTTACAGTTACCTGAAAATCAAAAAAAAATTTTTTAACAATTCCTTTTAGCGCCTACTGAAGCTTACATCGACGTCGCAAACTAACTTTTTCTAGAGACGTTGAAAAAGACGTTTCGCGTATTGCACTCCATAAATGTTTACATACACTAGATTTGTTCGTAGTGTTGGTGCTGTGGTGTTTTTTTATTTAAATCGTTACATTTTTACAGGCTCAGTTACATAGGTTTAAAGGAGCCGAACTCCTTACTGTATTGTTACTAGTATATATACATTTTTCCTTAATTCTAATGTTAATAATATAGGAAACCGATTACTCGCGGTCAACTCGAGTTTAGAAGGGTGACATATTTTCTTCAGGAAAAGGAGGGGATATGAGGATAT
Organism: Toxorhynchites rutilus septentrionalis; assembly: GCF_029784135.1. Taxonomy (NCBI): domain Eukaryota; kingdom Metazoa; phylum Arthropoda; class Insecta; order Diptera; family Culicidae; genus Toxorhynchites; species Toxorhynchites rutilus. Next base: position 90,056,375 of record NC_073746.1, read on the forward strand.
GTTGACAATGATCACACTCACACTCTCAATCACACTCATCACACTCAATTCTTAAACCTATCTTATATCTAATATGTATTTACATTTCATCTTATTCTTAAGAAGGGATCCGATCTCTCACAAAGGAAAAGGAAAAGGAAAAACTAAGGGTATAAGGACAATTACACACGAAGATCGATAGCTTTAAGGAATACATATATTTGGGACATGTGATCCAGAGCTGCGATTTGTCGTGAGAATCAAGTGATGGTACTCACACAAAGATAATCAACAAATTTTGTGCTACGATTATCTTTGGTGACCATCCCAAAGCCAGTCCAATAGTGTGAGAAGAGTATTATCACAACAATAACACATGGTGAGCTTCTACTTGACAGTAGAAATCCGAGCTCCTTGGTGAGTGTCCTGTCGCTGAAATGTCAGAATAGTGCGACACTCAAAAGTCTAGCTGATGGTTTGGTGTTTGGCGATATTCACAACATTCGCCTCTTTGTGTTCGTTCTTCGTGACTAGGGATGCCAGATATGAATATACAGTTTCATTTTAAATACAATTTGAAGAATATTGTATTTTCAGGCATGTATTTTTTTTTCAACTTTTCAGACGGCCTTAACGTTTTTAGCGGCACTTCGCCGACTATACGTAGTAATACACGTGTCATTTGTATTAGTACCTAGTTTGTGCAATAACACGCCTTGCGTATCCCCTCTATTCCGGCTCCCGATCGGGTTTGAAATTAGCAAAATGATGCATTTTGTAACCCGTTCGACTTCGATTTTTTTACCAAATTTGTTTCTCATCATTGCAAGGATACAAAATCAGCAGACATGTTCGCAATTTTACTGATATTTAGTGTCCTGTCTATTCTGTTGCATACTTATATTTTCAGCTGCAGACTGCAGGGATATGGTATTTCTACTCTTTATGACTTGATTCCCTGCGCTAACAACCCCTTTTTTCATACATTACTGCTATTCTCGCGGTTACAAAAATATCTGCCATTTATATACATCAACTGTTCGAACTGCAATGGCCGAGTAAAACTTCTCTGTAGCGGATTTTCTCTAATGCGCTCAAAGCTAAAACATATTTATTTTTAAATTAGTTTTAATAAATTATGAACTAATGCTTACATTTTTAGTTTTATCTTCTCCGACACTATTTTATCTTCTCCGACACGAGCTTAAATAGCCTTTGCCTATATGCCTGTCGCCTGTGATGTTTGCTCGAATTGATTCAATTTCTTTAATTTAATTCAATATAATTTTACCTTCAGTTCAATCAAATCTTCGCACCACGTAAAATTGGAAAAGCTCTGGAAGCTACTCGTGTATTCTACAGAGAGAAAATCACTTCAATACTGACGTTTTTCATAACGCCTGCCTAGACTATTAATTGGTGAACAACGGAATTCGTGAAACAAATCTCAGTCTACTAGATATTTCAGCGCGGTTATAACATCAACATTTCAGTTTTTTGTCGAAGGCTTTCACAAAAAATCATCTGGCATATCTGGAGATGATGACATTTACTCTGACAAAGGCCAACACGAAAATGACAAGTCACCAAGTATTTTTGTATTTTTTTAGTTTTGTGTACTATGTCTCTCTGGGTTGACCGCTACCGACCGCGCCAGCTGTCCAAACTGGACTGCCACAAAACGCAAGTTACGCATCTTTGCTCCCAGGGAGACTTCCCACATGTTCTACGGTCCTTCCAGGCCAGTAAGAAAACTCGCATCATGTGTCTGCTGCGGAAACTACCAATCGGGCGCGAAACGGCTACGCAATGATATACTGAACTTCACAACGCCCGCGAACCGGAAGGTGGAAATCAGGACCATCAGCAGTAATTACCACATCGAGTTGAATTTTTAATTTGTGTGTTCATCTCACGTTTATTAACTAAACTTCAATAGTTCTGGTAATGATTAACTCTAAATAAAAAGAACACGCCTTGTCGGTTTTCAACCGGATAGTTTTCATGATCCGCATATAATCATGAAATGATAATTTTATCAATATACTTAAATACCATTTCATTCAAAAACCATTATGCTGCACCGTGTTTATTTTAAAATTATATTTAATGTGATTTTTGAAATTATGACACCATAATATTTTTTATTATAAATGTCTGTTCATTCTAACTACAAGAAATAAATACTCGTTCGATTAATCGAATACTGAAAGACAATTGTTCGAATGAATCGAATATTGGCCCCACGATTAATCGATAATCAAATAAACGAAAAATTTAGACATCTCTAACAACAACAACAACTTCTACTTCAACGAACAAATTTAAACAACCGTCGCGATTGTCAAAAATGATTGGAAATGTCTGATCACTCACATTTCTACTACCATCATACGCCACAACCACCGCTCTCGTAACGTAAAGTTGTAAACAGAGCGATCGGCAGTGAGAGGCATTAGAACCAACCGTCATTTGGTTAGGTGTCAGAAACAAAAGAGTGAGTATCACTACTGAATTTTTGGATCTCACGTGCCGTGAGAGGAATTTAGTGACTATGGTCAGCTTTTTTGTGACATTGACGGTGATGGATTGCAGCTATGATGTGATCAAGGTCTAACCGAGCCAACACGTCTCTCACCGGCATCATGGGCTGCCTTCCTCGGGCCCGAAGGGTGACTACTAAATTCGATCTGGCGACAAGATACAGCTCGCACGACCAAACAACGTGCTCGATATCGTGGTAACCTTGGCCACAAACACAAAGATTGTTGTCGGCAAGATTAATACGAAAGAGTAGCGCATCTAACGAACAGTGATTGGACATGAGTCGGGAGAAGGTGCGAATAAAGTCCCGACTCAAGTCCAGACTTTTGAACCATGGTTTGAGGCTAACCTTAGGGATAATCGAGTGGAGCCACCGGCCCAATTCATCTTCGTTCCATTTGCGTTGCCAGTTAACTATGGTATTTTTGCGGACTAAAGAATAAAATTCATTGAAGGCGATTTGACGCTGATAAATATCGCCTTCAATTGCACCTACCTTTGCTAATGAGTCAGCCCTCTCATTACCCAGAATTGAGCAATGTGAAGGGACCCAGACAAAGGTAATGACATAACAGCGTCTGGATAAAGCACTCAAAATTTCTCGTATTCTCTCAAGTAAGTACGGCGAGTGCTTTTCCGGCCTCACTGAACGGATAGCTTCGACAGAGCTAAGACTATCCGTTACAATGTAATAGTGTTCAACAGGTCGTGATGCGACGCTGTCCAGCGCCCAGTGTATCGCTGCCAATTCAGCAATATACACTGAGCAAGGATTCTGAAGACTGTGTGAGGTGCTAAAAAATTCGTTGAACATTCCAAATCCTGTGGACTCATTCATAGAGGACCCATCAGTAAAGTACATATTATCACAATTGATATCCCCATACTTTGCATCGAAGATCGTTGGAACGATCCTCGATCGAAGATAGTCTGATGTTCCATGGATATCCTGCTTCATGGACAGATCAAAATGCACAGAGGAATTGATGTAGTCAGGAAAACAAACACGGTTGGGAATATACGAAGAAGGATTAACCTGCATGGAGACGAATTCATGATATGAGCTCATGAATCCAGAATGAAAATTTAGCTCGATCAGCTGCTCAAAATTTCCGATCACCAATGGGTTCATAACCTTACACCGGATGAGGAACCGAAGAGATAATAAATTGAAGCGATCTTTTAGTGGGAGTAGGCCTGCCAAAACCTCGAGACTCATGGTATGCGTTGAGGGCATACATCCCAACGCGATACGGAGACAAAGATACTGAATTCGCTCGAGTTTAATGAGGTGTGTTTTGGCAGCTGATTGAAAACAGAAACTGCCATACTCCATCACTGAGAGAATAGTTGTTCGATACAACATTATAAGATCTTCGGGATGGGCTCCCCACCAGGTGCCGGTAATTGTACGGAGAAAGTTTATTCTTTGTTGACATTTTTTACTCAGATACCTAATATGGGCCCCCAAGTACATTTGGAGTCGAACCAGACCCCAAGATACTTGAATGACATAGCATGAGTGATCGGTTTACCCAAAAGTTGAAGCTTTGGTTTTGCTGGTCTATGCTTCCTAGAAAAAACCACCATCTCTGTTTTCTCCGTGGAGAATTCGATCCCTAGCCCAATGGCCCAGGTTGAAAAATTGTTCAAAGTATCTTGTAAGGATTCTTGCAGGTCGGATTCGTTTGATCCTACGACAGACACCACTCCATCATCTGCAAGTTGTCTTAGGCTGCAATTTTGTGTAAGGCAATTGTCAATGTCGCTTACGTAGAAGTTGTACAAAAGGGGACTTAAACATGAGCCCTGGGGGAGTCCCATGTAAGAGACCCGACTTACTGCCGAATCTCCGTGAGAAAAGTTCAAATGTTTCTCACAAAGCAAGTTATATAACATATTATTCAATAGAGGCGGCAGACCCCGAGAGTGTAATTTGTCCGACAAAACCTCTATTGAAACAGAATCGAAGGCCCCCTTTATGTCCAAGAATACTGAAGCCATTTGTTTTTTTTCGGCGTAAGCCATTTGAATTTCTGAAGAAAGCAACGCAAGACAATCATTCGTCCCCTTGCCCCTGCGGAACCCATATTGTGTATCTGAGAGTAGGCCATTCGTTTCAACCCATCGATCAAGGCGAAACAAGATCATTTTCTCGAAAAATTTCCGTATACAAGACAGCATTGCTATTGGGCGGTACGAATTGAAGTCGGACGCGGGTTTTCCGGGTTTTTGAATAGCTATAACTCGTACTTGTCTCCAATCATCTGGAACAATATTATGCTCCAGAAACCGATTGAATAAGTTCAACAAGCGATGTTTCGCCACATCAGGGAGATTTTTCAGCAAGTTGAACCTAATTCTATCCGATCCCGGAGCAGAATTGTTACATGAAAGGAGAGCAAGAGAGAATTCTACCATCGAAAACTCGGAATCAAGATCGCACCTATCTTGTGGTATATCTCGAATAATTCTTTGCACTGGAGCGGAATCGGGACAAACCTTTCGTGCAAAATTAAAAATCCATCGATGTGAATATTCCTCGCTTTCATTGGATGAAGAGCGATTTCTCATGTTTCGAGCCACGAGTCAATTCTAAAAAATGAGTGACACTAATTGATCCCCAATAGTACCCCTCCGTATCTGTCATCGCGGTCCAAGCGTATTATATTAAAATCGTGGAAAGAGAGATCATTTTGAGAAGAGAGCCAGGTTTCGGATAGAGCAAAAACATCACAATTGAGTTTATGAATTAGAAATTTGAATGTATCCAATTTAGGCATAAGACTACGACGATTCCACTGTAAAACAGTGATATCTCCGACCTCTCTATTTAAATTAGACATCAAGAGAGATAATCATTGCAAGGAGGGGCCATGTTTGCATCAATTGCTGCAAAATTGTCTTTAGTACTGGAAGCATTGCGGTGACAATGGTTCTGATGGAGTCGGAAACATTAAAACACGTGAAGATTTGATCCACAAGGTCAGACCACTTTATAAATCCCGATTGGGAAGTTGAACTTGACGGAAAAACAGGGACAGTTGGGGTTTTTGATGTCCCCTCGAGTGCTGGATCGTTCGAAGGTGAACTATTACCACGGAGGCCAGGAGGGACCTGATTTTGCTTATCCACTGCACTCGATTTTTTGGGCAAGCTAACAGGGGGTAACACCGGAGGGACTTGTCCTTGAACTTTGGGAGTGGTCACATTTTTGCGCCGGGGATTCCCTTGAGAAATAAACGGCGTGCCCCCGTTAGCTGTATCCGCTTCCATTTCGTCAACTGGCAACGTAGCGAAGACATTGTGTGTATTGATTGGTTGTTGTTCTTGAGCCAGTGGAGAAGCGCCCTTCAAAATTTTTGCGAAAGTGCGTTTAGAGCGTTCCCTCAAAGAGCGCTTCTGTTTCTCCCAGCGAGCCTTGTATGTTTCACAAGCTGAGAGCACGTGTGGGGATCCCCCGCAATATGGACACTTATGCTCAGTCGCACTGCAGGATTTCCCCTCATGTTGCTCTCCGCAAGTGGCACATCGTTCTTTATTGGCACAATAAGCAGCCGTGTGACCAACTGACTTGCACTTTAGACAAGTCATTGGCTTTGGAATAAAAAGTCGCACGGCTAACCTCAATTTATCTACCATCACGTAGTCAGGGAGAGCTGAACCAGCGAAGGTGACTCGAAACGAGTTGGACGGCGTAAATTTCTTTTCTTCTCCTTCATGGGAGACTGTTTCGAGCTGGCGGCAACCCAAGATCTTAACAGTCGTCGAGGGCAGTTTTTTAAAACGGCCGGTACCTTCACTCGTAATGTATTCGCACGTCAAGCCCGTTTCGCTTATCACACCCTCAATTTCGACTATGTGAGAGGGAATGTAGACCCGATACTCAATTGTAAAATGCTGATCGACAACAATCTTGTTTGCGTCTTTTCAATCATTCACGACAACTCGCAATTTGTTTGGTCTAACCTTCGAAATTTCCGAAACGGAGGTATACCTTGCCAGATCTTTCGCGATCTGCATGACTCTCAACGCCTTTCCATTTGGCTTAGGCCTGAAGAAAACAACCCAGGGACCAGTTCCGGGCGCATATTCTGGATAGACCTTTACACGGGGAGTGGGAATAACAGGGGGGAAGGCGAGGACGGGGATTGAGAGTGGGAAGGCGAAGGTTGAGAAGGAGCGGGAAGAACAGAGGGAGAAGACGAGGTTGAAGGTAGAGTGGGATCGTTAAGGGCAGATGGGAGATTTGCTAGTTTTTTGGAGGATTTGCTAGTTAGCTGACTCGTCCCCAGAAGAAGTATCTTCCGTATTTGGAACACGTTTGAGTGACTTTTTTTTATCCGTTAGGAGGGAACTAGAGTCAGAGACCTCCATATCCGAAGGTCCCCCACTCTCTGCCATTTTAAATTTTCACTTATATTCTATGAACGCACTCCAGTGCAGATGAACGGGAGCGTGCTGAAAGCTCGTTGGTGGTGGGAATGTGCCTTCGACACCACTACACACCAGTCGTCGGTGAAAGCTTACCCGCACTGTCACTGTTGGCACGATGACTCGGCGAAATCTCCAATGTCGGCGAAGCAGCGACAAAACAAAAACCAATGCTTGGCTTTCCGAGGATGAAAGCCTCTATCCACTTGCAGGCAGGGCACTTCACTCACTATCCAGATAGCGAAATGAACTCTTCAGCGGCAAAAAAAAACAACAATCACGCGGTAACCGATAACGGAACTTGGACGCGACTTTCCTTCGTCTGGTTACTTCGGGCAATCGGCGAAGAATGGTGCTGTGGTGTTGTTAGGGATCGATTCGTTATAAGACGTTCATTCAGATCGAAACGAATGTACAGTAGATTTTATAAAAATCAATTGATCCACTTACCCCGATTGTACACTTACCCCGGTGTACCTTAATTACAATGAAACTGTTTAACTTAAAAAATAATTTTTACTTATTCTATTTAATCGTTTTATTAATCACATTAATCATTAATCACGCCTTTAGAGAACCTCAATAAGGAATCTGTATAGAAAACCATGTGAAATGCCAATTTTTGACTTACGGTAAGTAATCGATTTCCAAGTGCTCTCGATTTTTGTTTGATTCAAATAAGTTGAACTTAAGCTTAAAAAATGAAATAATAATAACATGCATCCACGATAACTTGTTTCGATTTGTGGGCTTCATGACCGTCACATACATTTTCGAAGTGCAACTAAATGTCAGACATAAAAGGACATGACATTAAAATCCCATCAGTAAATTTCACTGCCACGCGCTTCATGCCGCATGTGTTTGCACAGCACATGCGTAACATAGTTCGCTACTCACTCTGCCGACCATCATCATCAACTGGTGGGACCTTGTAGAATTAACCTGCGAGCGCGAAGTTTTATGATGCTTTTCCATAGTCACTCAGGCGCACTATGCTGCTGCTGCTTTGCTCTCTCTCTGTGGGATGCCCAGCATAATGTAAGGTGAGTGTTGAAGTGACTCCCCTTTCGCAGAGTGAGAAAGAGTTCCGTAGCTCATGCGCGATAGCCGGGACCGGTGAGAGGCTGTTGTTTATGCGGCTATCGATGCCACCTGCCTCCAGAACGAGCCTGTTCGTTGCCCCATAAGCACACCTGTTCCCCGATGAATTTTGGCCGCGCAGCACCACAAGGTTCGCCAGTCGTTGCGGTTGGGCGTTCGAGACTGCTTTTATTAGTGCGGTAAAGTGATGCTTCCCTGAGCTGTCCAGAGAGCGGAAATGGGCCCTCGCAACAACTGGTTTCTGAAATCGAAGCGCTTGCACCCAAACGTAACGTGTGGAAAGAACGCTGGAGCATGTGTTCGGGGAGACCGAGGGAGAAAACTCGTACAAGAACTCAAAAATTACACCATAATTTAGCGAAGATAACCTTCACCTTCAGATAATGAGGCTCCGACTGTTTTCGTTTCGTGGGGTTTTTCAAACATTTTTCCTTCCTTTCGTAGCTCACGGGCTATTTCTCCGGCTGCCGCTGGATGGGGCGCATTTTTGTGGCAAGCGAGATATGAAATAAAATCGAGCAACAATTATACGCGCATGCAGTATACTGAATTCTGTATTGTGCTCACCTTTTTTTTATTTTTTAGTCTATTTTCCATCGCGTGAAATATTGTTGAGTGCCCGTACCAAAATGATTTCCCATGTGCCTTCCACAATACCTTTGCTACTCGCACAACAAAAACCTTGTGCAATATTGCTTCTCCCAGCCCGAGCGGGTTCGGTTTAAATTGATTGCCGCGGTTTGCAAGAATAATGAGCCCAAAGAACGATGCTAATTTCTCATTTCATTTATTCCACATATAGTGCCGGGTTCTAGTACAAGTTTTTTCTTCCACCTTGAACCGACCATACGTGGGATAATTTTGGCTCGCCAGATTGTAATCGAAAAATCTCAATGGGAGGAGTGTACGGTGGAATCAATCAGCAGATTGTGATGGATTGTGGTGTTTAAATTTGCTTTATAATAAAATACAATCTTTCCTGTGGTATATGGTAAGCGTTTCGGCGTACACTGGTGGGATTCTACGAGATGAAAGACGCCTTGTGAATAGGAAAAACAATTATATTTGCTCTGCAAAGAACAACGAACTTGGTTGGATTGATGAGAATAGCGCTGGGAGCAAATCATAGGAGTTCATAAATTGCGCCATTATTATCGGGTCGAATTCCCCACGGTTCGAGGCACTATTTTGTTGATTGATTGCAATACATTTGAAGTAATTGTTTCAATAATCTTAGCACTGATGAAAAGCTTTTGTGTTTCGCAAAATTATAGAAATCATTAATTGGATCTAGCACTTGTGATTCTTGGGGGGTTTTTGATCAAAGATTCGGAGATTCATAAAAATCAGATAGAATCAAAATTTGGTTACCAGGAACGGTGTATCAACAGATTACTCTTGAAAATATATTTTTTGCACAATAAGACAATTTTTATAAAAAAAATTGAAAGAAAAATTTTGAAAAGAACATTTTTTTGAAAGTTGAATTTAATTTTTCTCGAGAAAATTATGTGAATAACCCTTTCAGTTTCCAACGAATCACTCAAAGTTTTACTGGTATTAGATTTATTTTTTATAGTTTCTGGAATACATGGCATTTTTGTATGGAGACTCCTAAAAAATAATGTTCTACCCGTAACATTGTGTGCATAAATTCTCGCGTTTGACATGTTTCTAAATCAAAAAAAGTTTGCAGAACCGACTCCTGCGGAAGTGTAACCTACTGAAAATTAACATCGGATACAGCTGTTTTGCAGAAATTGACTCTATTTTTGTGTTTTTATAGGTTTGTTTTCCAGCACGGTATGGGGCATGACGAAGTAGATCCTGAAGACAATTTCGGGAGCGATGGTGAATACTACAATGACCAGGAAATTGAAGAACAAAAAAAAAAGATACCACTATAAAGCTGAGATTGGAGAACAGTCAAATGTGTCAGGACCCGGAGAGTTCACTGGATCCGCTGACAAAACTGATCCGAAGTCTACAAAATTTAAAAATATATAGAAATCAGATTTTTTTTGGAATCCCCATTTAAATATTCATCGAACTTTCGGACTGAGGTTACGAAATTCTATCAAGCCCAGATATTTTGCAAAACTCCCGGTCGCCCACGTATGATCACTATAAAGAAACCATCCACTTCGAAGCTAGTGTATGTTCCACACTCTGATGTCAGGCATGATAGAATGGATCATTTTCCAGATACTCCGGAAAGAGGACTTGCAAAGACCCGAGATGCACATCGGAACCGCAAGTCATATATCTTAAATGCGACATTAATTTACACCTACAGCCAAACCAGAATTGTTTTTATGCTTTCCATCATAAGGAATAACTACTACGAGCACGTCAAAAGAAAAATGATTTTTTAAGACCAGATACCCAACCCCCCCTTAAGGCGGATTACTGGTTTTGTGGCTTAAATAAAAAATCTGTGATTTTAAAAAATTGCCGTTATGTTTTTCGATTTTCTCATCAAAAATATGATCTTCTATAGTTTTTTCACGCAATTAAAATTATTGGGTATTAAAGGGTTAATAGTAATTAAAAAAAACATGGAAAAGATGTTGTTGCAAAAATTCTTTCTCTGTAAAAGAGCTCAACCTCCGATGTATGGGTGACTTATTGGTAATTATAAAGGCCATATATAACTTTTTTTCAGAATTTCAAAAAACATATTTTTAAGAAGAAATAATTTTAATTTTAAATATATTTTTTTTCAATGAAATTTTGTTTTAAAAATTTGTTTGATATTTTTTAATAAAAATATAAGCAATTTATTATATTTCATTCTCCAACGGACATTATCTAGGTCTTACAGTTTTTGAGTTAAGATTTTTCGAAAGAAAGTTAATTAAATATGGTGATATTTTTTTTTTCAAATTTTGAGTTATTTTATTAACTTTCCTTCGAAAAATCTTAACTCAAAAACTGTAAGACCCAGAAAATGTCGGTTGGAGAATGAAATATAATAAATTGCTTATATTTTCATTAAAAAATATAAAAAAAAAATTTAAAACAAAATTTCATTAAAAAAAAATATTTTTAATATCAAAATTAATTTTTCTTGGTGATTTTTTTTTCAAATTTTGAGTTATTTTATTAACTTTCCTTCGAAAAATCTTAACCCAAAACTGTTGTATAATGAATAAATGTAGGAAATTTTTCAAATTTTCAATTTTTTTTTTCAAAAATATCGAATAAATTTTTCAAGAAAACACCGATTGAAAAAAAATACAAATTAAAATTCATTTTTCTCAAAAAATTCTTTTTAAATTCTAAACAAATAGATATGAATAGTGTTACAAATGTACAAAAATGCCATGTCTTTCAGAAACTTTTGAAGAGAGAGAGTTGATGTCTTCGACAAAAGTTCATATTTTGATAATATCTAAACTTTGTCGAATACGCTATATACTATATACGCTATCTTGACTTTAAACAAAATTAGGATTGGTAGTAATTTTTTTGAAGAAAACCTTAAAAAGATTTTGTTGGAAAAACTTTTTTCCTGTAAAAGTGCCCATTCTCCGATGTGTGGGTGACTTAACTGTGGGGGCTATTCACATTTTTTTGAGAATTTAGAAAAATACGTTGTTCATAAAAATGAATTTCAATTTTTAAAATATTTTTTTTTCTGTGTAATGGTTTTTTGGATTTTTTTTTAAGAAAACGTAAACAATTTCCTACATTTCAACCTTTGACAAGAGTTTTGTTTTATTTATTTATTTATTTTGGCTTAACGTCTTTACAACATGGCTTAATTCACAATTTTTCCTGGGTATTGTTCGTTTCTCGGTGTTTTAGCGGCTGCTGACTTTCAAAACTTTTGGCTGGTTTGTCATATTAAAGGGTGTGTCACATCAAATTGCATCACGGAAAAAACGCTGTAGAAATTTAATTTTTAGGAATTATATCTTCAGCTTTCGCTTATAATCAGATAAGAGTGTATAGATCACGTTGGCTATGCTTCACTGTCAATTTTTCGTAAATTTGGAAAAATGTCGTCGAACGAAAAAGAGCGTCGTGAATTAATCTTGCGCACTCATTTCGAGAATCCGGAGTTGTCACATCGGGACATCGGTAAGATGCTGGGAATCGTCCAATCCACGGTCAGCAGAGTACTAAAACGATACTTCGAGAACCTAACCATCGACCGGAAGGTGAAGAACGGCAAAAATGGTGAAAAAGTCAGTGAAAAAGATCACAAGCGCGTAGTTAAGCAGTTTAGACGTGATCCGAGAAATTCGGTCCGGGATGTCGCCAATAAGCTGAATTTGTCAAGTTCATTCGTCCAGCGGACCAAGCAGCGGGAGGGCCTGCGTACATACAAGGTTCAGAAGGCTCCTAACCGCGACGAAGGCAAAACATGGTGGGGAAGACGCGAGCCCGGAAGCTGTACACCGAAATGCTGACGAAGCCGCATTGCCTGGTGATGGACGACGAAACCTACGTCAAAGCGGACTTTCGTCAGCTGCCGGTCCTGTTGTTCTTCTCCGCAGAGGACAAATTCAGCGTTCCGGAGGAGATTCGCAAGCAGAAACTATCCAAGTTTACCAAAAAGTACATGGTGTGGCAAGCGATCTGCTCTTGCGGAAAGCGGAGCGCCCCCTTCGTAATGACCGGCACGGTAAACGGGCAGGTTTACCTTAAGGAGTGCCTACAGAAGCGCTTACTACCACTATTGAAGCAGCACGAGGGCCCGACCATCTTCTGGCCGGATCTCGCTTCGTGCCACTATTCAAAGGACGTGTTGGAGTGGTACGAAGCCAACGGGGTCACCTTCGTGACAAAGGAAATGAACCCGCCCAACGCGCCGGAGCTTCGCCCAATAGAGAAATATTGGGCGATTATGAAGCAGGCCCTCCGGAAGAACCCAAAAGTTGTCAAATCGGAGGCGGACTTCAAGAGAAAATGGATTTCTGATCAGAAAAAACTACAACCTGACGTTGTACAGAACCTTATCGACGGAGTAAAGAGGAAGATGCGAGTGGTGCGGCTGCTGACTTTCAAAACTTTTGGCTGGTTTGTCATATTACTTTGATTTTTTGGAAGAATATCGGTGAGAGTTGAGCTCGTGACCTTTTGCGTGAAAAGTACGGATGTTACCACTTTCTTCGTATGGGTCGATTCGTATTCTGATTGGGATTATACATACAAAGCTGTAATCTAATTCTCAATATTTCCAAGCCAAAACCGATGAACTAACAACTGTCTAAGAACTTTGGAACACCTTTTCTAGACCTAGACGTTCATTTTTATGATTTCTATGAATTGAGAAAGAACTAATAAACCATTAGGAGAATCATAGCTTGTTAGCATTAAAGCATTAACATTGAAAAAAAAACTGCGATTTCTATAACAAAACGAAGAATAACATTGTAAACATTCAAGAAGTTCATTTTTTTTAGATTCAATGGACAACCAAAATTCTGCACCACTTAGAATCCGAAAATATTATTCATTTAGAGCAGGATTTCCCAAAGTGGTCGATATTGACTAACCGTACAAATAATAAAATCGCACCTAAACTGTCACACAAGTGAGAAATCGCACAAAAAACAACCGCACAAACACAGTTTTGCTGTATAGGGATATAGGGGGTCACTCTACGATTCATTAAGTGTTTCAAACCAATATTACTCAAAATCGTTATTGCGATATATGTTGTGTTATATACCATTAGACTGGAAATTTATCCAGCAATTTTTCTCCTGGTACACGAACAGAAAATATAGTGAAAAAGTAAACAAATTAAAATGAGTATCTTTTGCAATAACCACTCGTTTTCCTCCCCGACGCAACGATCAATCTTTTTGTCTGCAATTCAGCGTTAGCTCACAATGTGAGTCGATGCATATAATGAATTATTCTCCATTTTTCGGGCAAACAGACATTTATAAGAATAAGAATAATAAGAATCAATGGAGGGATAATCTTGGAAGATGGTTTTACTATATTTTCCCCAATGTCTAGTCTATTTGGACTCCATTCATGTCTTTATCGTAATAATATCATAATATCGAGCATAATATGTTTAGTTATGAAAAAATGCAATTAATGAATTTAACTGGATGCTGATTTAGAAGTTCGAAAGGGTATACCCATACTTCTGTAGCCAAAGATTTATATGACTTAGGCTTATATTTATGTAGATCTTAACTATTTAGACCTGTGTTTAAAAATGATAAATGATAACTCCTTGTCTTCTTCTGCATAATTAAATAAACAGAAAAAAAAGTATTAATGTCTTCAATGGTATTTTGTGTACAATTTTGAACAGAATTTACTTCCGGATTCTACCACGTTAACTAATGAAATGGAATGATATGACATTCAATTTATTATAGACCAACAGATTTTCTCTCCAGCTGGACAAGTCTACATTATTCGGCAATGAAGCTCTGTTATTAGGGTATGTTCGATGTATTAAAGATAAAATATGTGGCAAGAAATGATTTTTGCTACATATATGGAGACTGATACCAGAGGAGAATCGAACTTTTAGGCCGTGGAACGTTTCTTTTTTACCGACAAAGCTATTCCATGGTGACTGATGGTACACCATCTATGGTTGGTCGTCATCGTGGTTTTACAGCTCACTTAAAGTTACAACTGCGTGAGGTACTGGTCATTCACTGCGTGATCCACAGGCAGCTTTTAGTAGCAAAAAATCTGAGCCCTAGATTTTAATGAGATGTTTTAGGATTTTCAAAGTTCTCAAATTCCTCAATGGGTAATAAATCCATACTATATTACATTCATGGAATGAGACAACGTTATAATGCAAGAAAAGTTGATTATCATCAGCACAGAGCGGGAGTACAACCAAAGTTGTCATAAGTTCTGGTTGCAATGCAATATTCAAACACAGTATCTTGCGTTGTGGGACATTGCTGAAAAATATCTTCTCGTTTTTTCATCTTACTTTGTCCAAAAAGGCTTCAGTATGGTTACAAACAACCCGAAACCAAAGGAACCATTTGAAATCAATGAACGCGGAGATTTAAGGTTTTAACTAACCTCTGTTGAACCGTATTTTGATATTTTGGTAAAAAGTTGCGGATAGATCGCAAACCAATGTTTTTATAGTTTGTGAGTAATTTGTATTAATAATTATTAATTACACTAGATAGTTACTAAATTTTATATCTATTTACTTTGTCGGATCATGAGGAAATATTTTTTTTCTGTATTATGCTGACTTTCAAAACTTTTGGCTGGTTTGTCATATTACTTCGATTTTTTGGAAGAATATCGGAAGTGAGAGTTGAGCTTGTGACCTTTTGCGTGAAAGGTACGGATGTTACCACTGCGCCAGATCGCCTCCATGAGAAAATGATGTCAAGTTTACTCATTTAACTAACTGCAATATTTTCAAGTTAATAATTATTCGGTAAGAAAAAATACTAAAGAAGGATTCTCAAAGAAATTTGACTATAGGGGTCTAAGGTATAACTTCATTCTAGAATGGGGTCTCTGGCCCAAAATAGTTTGAGAACCCCTGATTTAAAACATCGCAGCGAATCGTTTATTGTGTATTTTTTCCAGTTCTGAAACATTTGTCACGATATGTGCAGTTGTGGATATGTGGATGAAAACAAAAGGAGCACAGCGTACGATGTGCTCGAACGTTTCAAGAAAAGGAGAAGCGCAGCCCATAAGTATCAGAAAAAAGGCGCTATTATACTGTTCAGCACGTAACGTATCGGGTACAGTACGTTTCATACAATTCCAATATTATTGCTGCTACATGCTGCTTTGGGGGGGGGGTCCAGTATTCATCGAGGAGAGCAACTTTCAGTTCGTCTAGTCCCGTCTTCATTCAAGTGTGTATGCGTATACACTGCGGATCCGATCCGCTCACACACAACACATTTTAGACAAATGCATGAAGGAATTCTCAAATTTTGCCGTTTTTTGTAGTTTAGTCCGCCAAGATAAATTAACAGTGACGACGTCTGGTGGCGATATTTATTTAGGAATTAAACTCTATCATTTTAGCAGACCCGAAGGCGATTTTAAGTTGTTAAAATTAGAATGAAAATTTTCACTTCATGTTGTTTGATTATTTAAAACACGTACTCACTCATTTTTTTTATATATTCTCATATTTCCACTGAAAAACATTAATATAATATAACATTATCTCCAGACGCAATTATCTTAAAAAAAAATCCCCACTTGCTGAAAAATGTGGTACATATCAAATACATATTTGATATGGAAAAGTTATTTTTCCTTCATCATTTCTATTTTCAAAATGTTTTCATTCCACGTATTTTGTCGTTTTTTAACGGAGAATTTACATTTGTTGTCTGTTTCAACATTCTGTTGGTTGTAGTATGTGTTAACTCCACACAAAGTGTCTACTATTTTGGAAGTTTAATTTTGCTTCGGATGGACTTATAAAACTTGCCCCGCATTTCCCCGCAAAACTTTTTTAATGAAAGTGTTCCTCAAAGTGTCTTTTATCACTCAGCACTTGAGTTTTTCACCCGAAATTGGGTTTTTTCTCAATATTAACCCGAAATCAGCCATGCCATGCCAAACTAAAAAGTGATAGTTTTGTTCTTTATCACAAAACATTTTATTTTTTCAGTAGGGTGACCATTCCCATTTTAGGGGTGTCCGAACAATCAACTTTTTCCTCTTTTTTCCAAAAATGACCTTTTTCAAAAATTCATAACTTTTGAACTATAATCGAAATATCAAATTACAGCCAATCACCTGGTCTTTTTTGAAAAAACAAATACTACACCTGCCGAAAATTCGGAATCTGTTCTCGTTATCGTTGATTGTGTTCGTTTTTTATTGTTTTCAAAGTCTCGGGACCAAGGGACCAAGGTACTATATTTTTTCATATTTTTTCTGAAAAGCTGACGATTTTTCACATAATATATGTTGAAACCAGAGAGACGCTTTTTTTAGTTTTTGAGTTATGATTTTTCAAAGTTGATCGATGGTTCGATGGCTTTTTCCTTTTTTTTTGTTTTTTGGTGAAACTGAGTTGAAAAATGAACTCTGTGTATCCGAAAACATACATTTTGATACCGAACACGATAAAAACTAAACATTTTGAACTTTGCCCCTTTGTCTTCCTCACCCTTTTGGTTTTTGGGTAAAACAGAGTTGAAAAATGAACTCAGCGTATCCGAAAACATACATTTTGATACCAAACACGATAAAAATTGAAAATTTTGAACTTAGCCCCCTTGCCTTTTGGCTTTTTGGTGAAACAGAGTTGAAAAATGCGCATCCGAAAACCTCAGTCTACCAAAAATTGTGTTTGTAGCTACGAAATCTGAGTTTTGGCCGCCTAAATTTTCTTAGAGACCACTATGTCTAACAACATAAATACCTACTGTATTTATATTGTCAGACATAGTGGACTCTGCTGCACAGGTTAGACATTATTCGCTAGCATCGATCAAGTTGAACAATAATTCAGAACTATTAGGTTGAAAGGACTTAGTCCGTGGTCGAGTGGTAAGCGCCATAAATTACGCCGAGGATTCGAGTTCGATTCTCGTTCTGGCTGGGAGGCTTTTCGTCATAGAAATTTGTTCTGACTATTACTATGGTCGTGCGTGTTCTGGAACTTGCTACTCAGAATTAATTCATGGCGTGTTATTTGGTATGAGATACTTCTAATAAAATAATGCAAGTAATACTACTTGTAATTCAAGAAGAAGTTGAAGGCTCGCTTCCATCCGTTACTAAGCAGTTTCAATGGTAACACTAGTTTTGTCAACCGAGAATCGTCAATAAATTCTCGATGTGGTTGATTCCAGCGATCCGGAAGAAAGACTTGGTCATCTTGGGGGTATGCAAAGGGTCGTTTTTCTGCAGAATAACGAACTCTTAATTCCCGTCTGGATAATGGACTCTCCAAATTTTCCCGCAGGATGTTGATCTAGAAATCTGCCGTAATTACCCTGTCGATTTTCAAGAGGCTTTCACTCCACCCCTTAAACAATATTCCCAGACCATCAGATTTCCTCCTCTATGCTTCACCACGCCTTGAATGTGGCACTCCTCCTGATGCTCCTCACCCGATCTGCGCCACACGCGCGGTGTAAAGGTGGCATGCCATCTATTCGACTTGCTACATGATGCAATTTTTTTATTTTGTTCCCACCCAGCCACTACACATCAGTATGCGAACGCTCACTGCTCCAACAGATCTGTTCTGATGTTATTGTTTTTATGGTCAAATAGTTTGTTGTTCCATTATTGTGGTGAAGACCTCGATTATCCGCGAAATAGTCTGACAACATCACCTCGGATAACGAAAAATTTTGAAAAGATCTATAGAATTATTATAGAATTCGTTTCAGCGGAAAAACATTTTAGGACATTTTCGATGTTACAACCCCGTTTTGAACGGTGAACAAAATTCTTCATGCACAACTCCAATATTACGACTTCGAGGCTATTGAAAATCCGAGTTATTTCTTCTTTAAGTTCCTCCATATTTTGTGGCTCATTAACATAGCAACGGTCCTTCACGTACCCCCAGAGGAAGTAATCCCTTTGCGGAAATAATCGGCCGGTTTGTCGGCTAACCACGAATTGATCTAATTTTTTTTTTTTTTATCCAAAATATATATTTTTATTAAGGCTCATATGGCGTCAACCTGACGGGGCCGGGAGTTCAATATTTCGACAATGTTTGCCTTATAACTATGTTAGTAATATGTAACCGATTACTCGCGGTTGGCTCGAGGTTAGTATTACAAGTGTTTTCGTAATTGTGATGTTGCTGTCTTCAATGATCTGTACCTGTGCCCGACACGGGATACTTCCTATTGGGATGCAGCTGACCATTAATCAGCAACGCTCCCTAGTCTGTACCCCATATCTAGCGTGGTGCGTCTTCTCGAGGAATCCAGGATAGAATGGTCACTAGCCGGCACAATCATCAGCTCGTGTAGAGTTGTCATGAGCGGTACAACCTTTGGCTTTTGTTGAATCATCAGTGGACTGCACAACCTTTGGCCCATGTATTTGTAAAGAGTGTGTGTATGTATTGCCGCGACTAAGTAAAAGTTTATAGATCGAATAGGAGGGATACGAAACAGGGACACAACGAAGGAAAAATCATTAAACGTTGACATCGGCGTTCCTGAGGAACAGGTATAGATGAAGCAGAAGATCAGGATCACGGCTACCTAAGATATCCCGGACGGGGATATCCGATTGTCTGCCTTTTGCTCTCAGTGCTCTAGAGAGCTGAGAGCGAGCAGCATGGAACCGGATACACGACCAGACAACATGCTCGATGTCGTGGTAGCTATCGCCACAATCACAAAGATTGTTTGCTGCGAGTCCAATGCGATAGAGATGCGCGTTTAGGTTGTAGTGATTGGACAT
The DNA here is from genome assembly GCF_029784135.1 of Toxorhynchites rutilus septentrionalis. Classification (NCBI taxonomy): domain Eukaryota; kingdom Metazoa; phylum Arthropoda; class Insecta; order Diptera; family Culicidae; genus Toxorhynchites; species Toxorhynchites rutilus. The sequence continues at coordinate 90,075,815 of NC_073746.1, forward strand.
AAGCCGAGATATCACGCGAATGAAATCACGACCGACATTCAATCCCTTAAACCAAGCTTTCGTCGAAACCTTAGGGATAATCGTGTGTAACCAACGACCGAACTCATTTTCACTCCACATGCGCTGCCAACTAACGAGTGTGTCCTGACGAGGAATGTGAAAAAAATCGTTATAAGTAATTTGCCTTTAAAAAGTGTGCCTTCTGAAGCGCCCACCTTAGCTAGCGAGTCCGCTTTCTCATTCCCCGGAATCGAGCAATGAGAGGGAACCCATGCTAAGGTAATCTTGAATAATTTTTCGACCAAAACACTCAATAGATGTCTTATTCTTGTTAGGAAATAAGATGAGCGTTTATCAACTTTCATTGAGCGGATTGCCTCTATTGAGCTGAGACTGTCTGAAAAAATAAAATAGTGGTCGATGGGCAATGTTTCAATGATCCCTAATGCGTAATATATCGCACCCAGTTCAGCGACATACACGGAACAAGGATCTTTGAGTTTGAAAGAGGCACTGGAATTTTCATTGAAGATGCCGAAGCCAGTGGACCCGTTTATGCATGAACCGTCAGTAAAGAACATTTTATCAGATCTAACTTTCCCATATTCTGCCGAAAATATCTCCGGAATGTAATCGGAGCGTAGATGATCTGGGATTCCATGGATCTTTTGTCGCATGGACAGATCAAAATTGACAGAGGAATTGCAAAAGTATGGGAAGCAAACTTGGTTGGAGATGCCCGGTGAAGGGTGCACTTCATGGGTAAGGTACTCATGGTATAGAGACATAAAACTTGACTGAGGAGTCAGTTGGAGTAGATTTTCGAAGTTATCAATCACCAATGGATTCATGATCTTGCAACGGATGAGAAATCTGTAGGATAATTCTGTGAACCGAAGAGTAAGCGGGGGTACTCCTGCCAAAACTTTGAGACTCATCGTATGTGTCGAATGCAAACACCCCATGGCTATACGCAAGCAACGATATTGTATTCTCTCCAGCTTGAGAATATGAATCCTGGCAGCTGATCGGAAGCAAAAACTGCCATATTCTAAATGATCTAAATGATCATTTAGATCTAAATGATCTAAATGATCTAAATTTTGACTTCATCAAAATTGGAGAAGTGCTGGTCAACCAGGCCATGTTGCATCGACCGAAAAAGGTAGTAATCGGACCGATCAATGTCTGGATAATACGGCGGGTTGGATAGGACCTCAAATTTCAGCGTTTCCAAGTATGTTTTGACCGGTTTCGTGACATGCGGCCGAGCATTGTCGTGCTGCAAAATAACTTTATCGTGTCTTTGCTCGTATTGTGACCGTTTTTCCTTCAGTGCACGATTCAAACGCATCTATTGTCATCGGTAGAGGCCCGCCGTAATGGTTTCATTCGGTTTTAGCAGCTCATAGTACACCACACCCAGCTGGTCCCACCAAATAGACAGCATAACCTTCAGGCCGTAAATATACTGCGCCCGCCGTCGATGTTGATGCATGGCCGGAGTATCCACACGTTGCCCAACGTTTAGGATTGTCGTAATGGACTCACTTTCCATCGCCAGTAACGATTCGATACAAAAAACCCTTTCTTTTATGCCGTTGGAGCAGTTGTTTAAACGGTAGGATATGGTTTGCTGAGCTACACTAAGTGTATCTGAAAGTTCTTGTTGCGTTTGTGACGGATCTTGATCGAGTGAACCCTCCAATTCTTCATGTTCAAATTTTTTCGGCGATTCGGAACATTCTTCGTTTTCCAAGTTAACTTTACCACTTTTAAACCGTGCAAACCACGTCGGACACGTTCACTCAGTTGGAGCATGGTCGCCATAAACTTCAACCGATGACTTTCCGCTGCTTTTTTCTTCGTATTGAAGTAAAGAAGTAAAACTTCCCACTCTCGATGATACGAAATTCGACATATTCGAGGTCGCTATGTCACTATATTGTTTACGCTTCAATTTTCTGACATATACTGAAAAAGAAGCGCAATGACAGTAGCTTTCCAACGAATGTCTGGAAATGTCACGAAAGCCTAACTCTTGTTTTATCAATTAATCGGGTAAATTTCCTAAAAGTGTGTGGATGCTGCAGGTGGAGTCAACTTTGATTAGAATAGAATAGAAATGTCTTATTTTTCAAACAAGCTAGGATCATTCACATTAGAATGACACTGCCAATGAATACGATTACTTCGTTACTTTATATGTTTTAGTTTTCGTGTAGATGCTATGGTTTATTTTTATCGAACAGAGAAATCCCCCTATTCATTATGTGAAGAACCTACAAAAAAAAACAATAAAACAGGTGCGACAGCAATGGAGGGTGCACCCTTGTGTTCCACAGTCTCCGTTCGCGGCATCATATCTATATCACCCCCTTTATCATTTATCTCGCGACACTGATTAGGGGCTTGCTCTTTACCTTTTCTATTATCATACGACCAAGCGGGATAGGATACCCGCTTTTTTCAATGACTATTCTTAATCCAGTTAGCACCCCGAGAAGATACAGGGTAGTGGAACCGGGGCAAATTGACCCAGAAATGTTGGGATGGGTCAGCTAGGTTTCATTTGATGAAATTCACAATACCTGTTTTCATATTTTAATAAACCAAAATTTAATTAAAAGCTATGGTAAAATGTAAAGTGTCGGAAAGCAAAACTTTACAATGGGTAGCGAATACTCCACGAAGCGAGTGCGGTCTGGTGTGAAGTGTTTGAAAAATACACCTAAGCATCCGGCCGAAAGGTTCAAGTTTCTCATATTCCACGCTTCTACTGCAGCCAACAAACCGTGGAAAAGCAACAGTTTGCTCCCGAGCCGAAGAGAGAAGCTGAGTGCTGCCGGTGCTATAAAATGGTAATCTGCTATAATGATGAAAAATCGTCACTCAGCGTCAGCGAGTTCCCGTTTTTTCCAAACTCCCACCCGGCCAACAACATATCAGCTTTGCATGTGTTTTCAAGTTTGCTGTTGCTGTTGGTGCAGATAGCGCCGAGCAAAAAACAGCTGGTCGCTTGCTCGAGCGTGGTCGGGCCTCTCGTGAGTGCTCCCGGGTGAGTGGAAGTTGAAGTTGCATGCTGTATATTACCGCGGCTGCCAAGCCAAGCCAAGAAGCCCAACTGCGCTTGGCTCCGGTCCATGGTTTAGTCCACTTTGGTACGTTCGATCGGGCAGTTCATAAATTTGAATAGTCGCCGGGACAATTCGAGTGGAGTTCGTTTTGTGTGCGTGTGTGTGTGCGCGTCACAGAGTTGTAAGTGAAAATATAGCGTTTCCATTGTGCTGCTGTTGGAGAGCTTGTGGGACTGCGGGCGGATTCAGGAACGGGACTGTTTTATGTTCGCGTAGCTTTTGCGAGTTCTGCAGCTGTCTATCGGTTGGTTGGTGTGATATATTCACTACTAGTTGCTTGGAGCGAGAATGGATTGGTGCTTGCAATAAAATAGTTGCTCCCAGCCACAAATTCGCGCACCTAAAGTGGAGAATAACCTCGTGATTAATCCATTGTGCAGCGGGAGCCGTTTGTGGGGGAGAAGTTTTGCGGTGTGCGGTGTAGTGTTTGGTTTTGGATTAGTGCACTTCTAGCGGCGATCAATGTGTAGTATTGGAACCTGGTCCGCTGCGCTCTGTTGAAAAAAGTTGAAAAAAATTTTACGTTGTTTCCCTACGAAACAACATTTGGCGTTCGTTCGCGAGTTCGGTACGAGTGTGTAGTGATCTATAGGATCGGAATACTGGTTTGCGGTCGAATGTTACCTTTTTTGGAGGGAGCAGTTGCGGCAGCAGTAACAAACAACACGACACAGTGCTTCGGTTTAGTGAATTAATGCCTGAATCAAGAGCGGAAAAAGAGAATAACATAATACAAGAATAAAGCAGCGCAACAAAGGTAAAGCGAAAAGTGGAGCTTATTTTTTTGTTTGTTTGTTTGTTGTCGTTACCGTGTTTGCAGCTAGGATACTTCAGCGAAAAAAATATGAGCTTGTGAGGTGTCCTAAATTGAATTGAAGTGGATGTTGAGTTAAAAAGGATACAGTTTTTTCTGTTCATATAAGCTCTCGAGATTTCGATTTTTGTTTACGGTTTGCGAGAAATGGATTAGACGCAGAGATTCCACACGATGATGAAAACAATCTTTGATTTGAAAAAATTGCAAATGTAAGTCAATCTTCCCTATATGCGCGCCAGTATTATGCTCTATTATGCAATATTACTTTTTTTCGCTGTTTACGAACACGCTATTCAAAAATTAATAGGGATTTTATTCATAAAATCAACTAAGCTTATATATTTCATAGGTCTATTCCAGTATCTTGTAGCATGTCATTTGTTTAGTAGAATTAAATTTAATATTTGTACAATGAAATAACACTAGAGCATAAAACCCTTTCTCTACGTCTTTACATCAATATGTTCTATTCTATGGATGATATTAAGCAAAAGTTCAGTCGCCATAATTTAGGTCCTAAACTCGATAGCCTAATCACGAAGCCAGTTTTAAAATGTTAAGATTTGAATGAAAATTTGCCCATCATGTTCATTAATTGCTTGAATCACATATTGCTGACCATTATTTAACCATTTGTTTATATATTTCCGACATTTCTACTGAAACTTTCATTAAAATATAAAGTTGTCTTCAAAAACAATTTTTGTATGAGATTTTTTCACCACCTGCAAAAAACAAGTTTTTCATTTATATAGAATACGGAGAAGTTAATTTCCATTCATAATTTTAGTTTTAAAAATGTGTTCTTTCCCCCTGAGAATCAATTATTCTTCGACGCTTCCCTAAAATAGTAAACAAAGCTCAATGGCGACAACGCGAATTAGAATGATGGAACACGAGACTATTTTTGTTTCTATTGAGAATGAACATATTGTTACAACCAGAGATGCCAACCTTCCTGATTCTTCAGGATTTCCCAGACTTTTTGGCACGTTTCCTGATAATCTACAAACACTTAATTATGCCTGATTTTACTGAAATATCCCTGATTTCCCTTGATTTTTGTATTTTTTACTTCAGAATAAAAAAAACGTAATAATAATTATGCGAGGATCCCTATTAATTTTTCCTGATTGGAAATGTGAGCTGTCATAATAACTTTTTGTCATGATTATATCATTCTCCGAATTTCTCTAAAATTCTTGCCGACTGTTTCTTGGATATGTAACAGAATTTCAATTACCAGACTTCGTCTTCTTTTATTTTTTAGAGATCTAACTAAATATTCAAGCTCATTCGTCTCTTACCTTGAAAAAGGTCATTTAGAGTGTGGATGAAGGGTTTTTGGGATTGGTCCCACGATTGATCGTTTATCAAGAGCAACATATTTGGCTGCGAAGAATTATAATATCTATGAATTATGATACATTTGTCTGTTTGTTCAATCGCAAAGTTGTACACTTTTCCATGCTTTCTGGGAAAATTTGCTCTCTTTCCCTTTTGATCCGGCGCATAAATTAAGTAATGCAAAAAAATCGAATTTTTGACCCCTCCCCCCCCTACGTAACGTAATTTCTATCTTTAACACACAGTAAGTAACGTTATCTGGACCCTCTATCCCCTTTATTGCGTTACGTAATTTCAATAGGAAATATACATATCAATGAATAATTTTTTTATTAAAAAAAATCAACGGTTAAAATATCTAAAATAAGTATGGATATTAAAGAAAAGATGTGTACGAATTCTCAACACGATCGTTGAGTTATCGATAACGCTGATTTGAAAAATATATTTTTGAGATAAACGCAATTCTTGCACATAAAATTCAATAATTGCAATAACTTATCGATTGATCCGTGATTTCTACGTCGTTTCACAATCCTTTGGTATGCTTGCAGAATTCATTTTTCTTCGGAACTTGACCGGATTTCATTTGACTTGACTCATGTGTATTTTCCCGTTAAGATACCACATATAGCGTCTCAGGGATAGTTCCTGGGATTTTCCGTGCGATATTATGAAGAAGGACGATTCTTCCTTCAATCTGGGTTTTAACTTGAAGTTATAAATGATAAAAAAATGCAATCATTTACAATCCATAACCTAAAATCAAACCAAAACTAATTAATTTCAAACGGGGTTATATTGGGTATTCTTCTTCGTTTGGTGGGAGTCTCAGATGATTTAGAATCACTTTTTGGATCTTCATTATATATTTTTTCTAGGTGGGAATTTTAGATTTTTGTCCGTTTGAAACCCAACTGGGGACAACCGATGACATTGTTATGATGTTATTTAATGAATTCATCCAACTTTTCTGATGCAAATTAACCCATTAACGACCAAGCTGTAAAAATTATTTTTTTGACGAAAGCCATTGGTGTAATTTGGATTATTGATGGTAAAGAAACCCCAATGTTCAAGAATTATTTTTTTCCCATTTTCTGGGAAATGGCTGTTCGAAAAATCGAACATTGGCTGAAACCCGCACTTTTTTTTGCAAGCACAAACATACCGCGAACTGAAAATCAGTTCAATTAGCATATATACGGTATTCACAAATGCATCAATTTTATATTCACGAACGAACAAGAACAGGAGGATAGAGGTCTCTAAGTATAAACCTAAGTTAATCCACCTAAGATGAGATGTGACATTTCTTATTTGATGTAAATTCAACTTATTACTGGCAGGCATATGCTGTTTGTTTTTATTGTTGGCCGTGGACAAATGTTTATGCTTAAGAATTATTTCTTTCTAGGTATCCATTTCCCGAAAAAAACATTTTCCAATACCTGCAAAGTACCAAAATGATGCGAAAAAACAATGGAATTGAGGATTGGGTGGTTATTACTTGGTCCGGTGAAAAAATTTTCACACCAGCTGTTCCGTCGCAAGCGCACTGAAGAGAGAGCCAATGCATGTGGTGCGATCCCCCGACGCCACACCCTGAAGCGCAATCCTCTGCTTTCCCGCAAACAGGATTGAACATGCTCCGTCAACGAATTGGAGGATAATTTTGCTGTACAAGGACAGAAAACAGTTCGATTTGAGACAGCGACGCGTTAGCACGCAGCAACGAATTCAAGCGGAATTTGAAGGAAAACAGCAGAATAAATCTAAGTGGTTCAACTTTGTATAATTTTATGTATACTATAGTTAAGAGAAATACAATGTACATTGTTTAAGTTTAAGTGTGTGTTGTGTTTTGTCTCCAAAACAGCGTGTCCCTCAATCCGCCACAGTGAGGTTAAAGTTTCCATGCGAATGGAAAATCTCCACTGCATCAGTGCAATGAAAGCAGTTTACATCGCGCCCACGGGGGGAATTTGGTTCTCTCATTGGGCAAGCTGCGTTGGGGCAGCTTTGGAATTGCGCAGCGGGTTTAAGCCAGCAGTTTTTACAGTCCACTGCATTTAAGACGCTACACCAGCAATCTCATTCGGCCTGATTCTACGCGGCGTGTGAGGTGAGATGACAATTGTCACATCACCATCACGCAACTCTCCTCACTCTATTCCTACAGTCGTTTCGGATGCCGTGAGAGGTTCATTTGATGTATGTGAGAGGATGAACAGCAAGTGACAAGGCGTTCATTCTGCTGGTTGCCAAATCTGATCAAAGATGCCACATTCGCACATGTGTTCACGAATTTGCAGACATTTAACTTTTATCACAACCTTTTATTCCTGCTGCAGGCTATTTAAAATAGTGACAAAACATTATTGATTCCATATGATAAACGAAGCTGGTCAGTATGTCAGACATTAGCACATATTTACAAATATTTCAAATTTTTATCGCATATATTTGAGAAAAAACATCTGGCATCCCAGAATTTTATTTGTTTCGCTCAGAGAGGTCAGATATTTGTTTTGCTGCAGTCAGTACCGTATCTATAGATCTGATTTAACCTGGCCTGTTGTTAGTGTATCAGGACATTCTGCCGAATTTGCAGGTATTTGATTTAGATTTGGTGAAACAGTTGATTGCATCCTGTAAAGTTTAGCATTTTTGTTTGTTTTGGTCGTAGTTGCTGCTGCTCTCTGCACTCTCAGTGTTAAATTGTTGCTCTGGCTCCGGCTCGGGCATATACCACGGCTTCTGAAATGGATATGCAGTTCGGTGACGATGACTCGCGGATAGATAGATGAAACACAAGATCCATGTGATAGATACATTTTAGAGAAAATAAATAGATTTCATGAAATGAAAATAATTTCGGTGTGCTTATTCGTCCAATTGAGGAATAACAGACTCACTACCGCTTTCACAACAAAAAAAAAACAAACTACTTGCAATTTGTCTCTCGTACTGTGAAAATTGAAGATAAATTGAATTTATTGATACATATAATACCATTACTATCGATTCTATACGACCCAAAAAACACTTATTATTCCTCTTCAATTTTTCATTTGTTTTCATGCACTGTCGACACCTCAAGACATGTCGACGATTGTCACCTAGAAATCCCAGTTCATGTGACAATCGTCACGCATATTTGAGAGCGGGAATAAAGTGAGAGTTCATTCAAGTGAGATTTCTCACGGCATACGCCTGGTGGAATCGCGTGACATAAGTGACAATTGTCATCTCACCTCACACGCCACGCAGAATAAGGCCGATTAAAATCCTCGTTATACGTACTGATCATTTCCTCCAGCTCCTCTACAAACGAAATTCTACGGCCCACCATTACCTAAGTTAATAAACGGACAAAAAATCATACAGATTTTCAATAATATTTACTTTAATTAATTGATATTTGCAAACATTCACAAATAAGAATGCAAACACAAATGAAAAAACATCCGTCTTCCAAAGTAAAAGAACCAAAACGCGCTGCAGAGGTTAGATGTGTTGGTATTAATTCATCAGAAAAAAATGTTCGTTGTCATTTTCCTGTATGATGCTCAATCGATCGATTTTTGCCCCATATTGCAATGTATGTTCTTTTATAAAAGTAATACATTAGAAAAGTTCACATAATTTTGTATTTTATTGGGTTTTTAGTTGAAATTAAAAACACGTTCCAAATATACTTGCTTTAAATCGAATTTATTGCCCAATACAGTTATACAAAACTGAGTGAACTTGATAGTAAGTGGTAGCCAATACATTAAGCTATATTTTGATGCAAAAACATTACCATATGGTAGCTTTGCAAATACATGAAAAATTATCAAAGTTGCTGTTCGATTTTTCGAGCGCTTGGCCTAAAATGGGTTAGGAACTCTCACGAGGGGCTCTTTATCGTCGTTTTGTAAATTTTTCAAGTAAAATTCTCCCGTTATTGATCTGCTCGACATACCATTAGTTTTATTAAGGCATTCCGACAGATTATTCCCGTGATTTTTTTGCCTTTCTATAGTTTGCAACCCAAAAAAAAAAAAGAAGACAGACAAACAATCAGCTTTTCAATATAGTTGACGATTTCAAATTGACCACTTCTGTTTTTTCATTGTAAAAAATAATTTTACCAAAAAATCATCGCAACTGCTACTGAAGTTTAAGGGGCTATTCTAGTGTAGAGACACGAATTATGGACGTTTTGCGAGGTCTGAACAAAGCATAGTTTTACTATACATTATTTCATTCTTTTTGTATTTATCTTCCAACAATGAAACAAGATTTTGACGGGAAATAATGTTAAAAATTAGAATAGTTACCAACTGGTGATGTGAGGAGGTACAAAAAATGGGTAGGTTATATATATGATATAACCGCAAAGTTGACGTGGGACTACCGTTGGCTTTGTAATCATTTGTTTGTATTGACTAAATTGTTCATTGAATGAAACAATCTTCGAATTCAATTGAATTCAACAAATTTGCTCCGCGAGTAATGAATTTGAACAAATGCCATGTAACACTAATTTATGCATTGTAATAGATTATGTTGTTCGTTACAAGTAAATTTGATGACAGCATTTTGCCTAATCATCAAACGGTATGTGCAAAAATTCAGTGAACTGAAGATATGAAAGCATACTTTCCAATGTAGTCTTGAATAACCGAGTCACAACATCCCCGCTTTTGTAGTCCGTGTTAGACACACATTCTGTGTTGGGTCTTTGTTACGGAACACATTTCGGTGGGAACAAAAGTTACCCCAACTTATATGTATTTGCAATACCAATTTCCTCAGTCTGCTTGGTTTTGAAGTCTGTGTTGCGGAAACCGTAAATCGGGCCAATCAAAACGTGACAGCTAACGTTTAGATAATGCTTGGCATTTCACAGTTAATCAATCAATATTGTTGACAAAATGGCGGCCGTTTTGGAAAAGAAATTGCTTTTTGCATGTTTATCTAAAAATTTCGATTTGAGTCCTGTGTTGGAAAAATGGAAAAAAATATCTAGGCCATAACCATTTTTGTGGTAAAACGTTAGGAACATCATACAACTGATTTGGAAACTGTGTGAACTCAAAATACTTGTTTTAAGCAAAATACTTCTCTATTGGATGAAAGTTAGCACATTTTTTCCAATTCAGTTCTTCTGGAATTAACTTGTCTTATTTGTCGTTGTTTCACTGCAGCATGCCCTTGTGTAATGGCAGCATGACAAACCGTAACGGGACCACCATGGAATTTAAGGGAGGATGAAAATCCGTCATGACCTTATACTTCATAAACACACTGGAACAGCCAAATCATGTTCACAAAATAAACTAAAAAAAAGTTATTTGAAAAATGAAAATTAATTTTTCTCAATTTTTTCAATTCTCGGAAAAAATAAGTGATTGGCCCTTAAAATTTCCAACTAATCATCCATATATCGGAAGATGGGCACTTTTACAGGGAAGAATTTTTTCTGTCAGCAACTTTTCCTTGTTTTCTTTTAAGAAATTTGTTCAGAGTCAAAATAGCGTATAGTGTTTCGAACAAATTTTCAGATCTGGTTAAAATAAGAATTTTGTCGAAGACGTCAACTTTCTATCTTTTATAGTTTCTGGAGTATATGACATTTGTGTATGGAACCTCATTAGAAACTCCTCGTAACATTTTTGTGTATAAATTCTCGTGTTTTTTACTAAATAGGAAAAAAACGATGTATGGATGACTGGTTGATAATTATATGGGCTATTCATATAATGTTTGTTCAGCATTTTTGTAAAAATGTTTTGAAAAAAAATTATTTTCATTTTTTAAATAATTCTGTTTCAATTTAATTTCGTTTTTTAATTTTGTTTGATGTTTTTTCGAAAACTTGAATAATTTCCACGTTAGTTGTGAACTATGAAAAAAATTGCTCTGGCAGAATTGTTTACAATAGAACGATATCAATAGCTCACATACCCGAACAGGTCCAGCAAGCGAGGTGGTTGGACCAGGTGGAGCAGGACTTGACAAGCCAAGAGTTGGAACAGCTATGAACCAAGTGCAATGGCAGAACAAAATTTTGAACCAGATCCAATCTCTTCGAGGGTTGTGGTATCATTGTAAATGAAATATATAAATAAAAAAACATATCCGATCACTGGGAGCGTCGTCATCGTCCACATGAACTGCCCCATTTCTAAATGACCTAAGCTTTAAGTCCCGCACCATACTTAGGAAATTTTTGTCCAGCATCGGCTGTATACTTAAACCCAGGACTTGAATCAAAACCCTACGATGTTTGTGAAAGACGAGGTTTGCAAAACATCTGACGAATGAAACATACTTAGTGCTCATTGATACCTAGGATAGTCTCCGTAATTATATCAAGAAGTCACTGACATAACGAAATCTCTATTATGGGCATCTTTTTGAATAGCGTGGCCGCGGATTTGAAAAAAAGTAATATCCCAATAACCAGCATATAAAACTAGTGCGCCAATAGGGAAAACACACTATTTGTGTATTTATTATTTTGTACATCACTGAATAGCCCCTTCCATGAGGTTATCCACCATCAAATCAAATTCCAAATCAAGTTATAGTAGAAATGTATAACATTATCTGAATGATTACTAGTTATGAGTGTACCTGTTACTCATACACCGAGGGCTTGATTTTATAAAGGGTGTGTCACATCAAATTGCATCACGGAAAAAACGCTGTAGAAATTTAATTTTTAGGAATTATATCTTCTGCTTTCGCTTATAATCAGATAAGAGTGTATAGATCACGTTGGCCATGCTTCACTGTCAATTTTTCGTAAATTTGGAAAAATGTCGTCGAACGAAAAAGAGCGTCGTGAATTAATCCTGCGCACTCATTTCGAGAATCCGGAGTTGTCACATCGGGACATCGGTAAGATGCTGGGAATCGTCCAATCCACGGTCAGCAGAGTACTAAAACGATACTTCGAAAACCTAACCATCGACCGGAAGGTGAAGAACGGCAAAAATGGATGCTCCGTCAGTGAAAAAGATCACAAGCGCGCAGTTAAGCAGTTTAGACGTGATCCGAGAAGTTCGGTCCGGGATGTCGCCAATAAGCTAAATTTCTCAAGTTCATTCGTCCAGCGGACCAAGTAGCGGGAGGGCCTGCGTACATACAAGGTTCAGAAGGCTCCTAACCGCGACGAAGGCAAAACATGGTGGGGAAGACGCGAGCCCGGAAGCTGTACACCGAAATGCTGACGAAGCCGCATTGCCTGGTGATGGACGACGAAACCTACGTCAAAGCGGACTTTCGTCAGCTGCCGGGCCTGTTGTTCTTCTCCGCAGAGGACAAATTCAGCGTTCCGGAGGAGATTCGCAAGCAGAAACTATCCAAGTTTACCAAAAAGTACATGGTGTGGCAAGCGATCTGCTCTTGCGGAAAGCGGAGCGCCCCCTTCGTGATGACCGGCACGGTAAACGGGCTGGTTTACCTTAAGGAGTGCCTACAGAAGCGCTTACTACCACTATTGAAGCAGCACGAGGGCCCGACCATCTTCTGGCCGGATCTCGCTTCGTGCCACTATTCAAAGGACGTGTTGGAGGGGTACGAAGCCAACGGGGTCACCTTCGTGCCAAAGGAAATGAACCCGCCCAACGCGCCAAAGCTTCGCCCAATAGAGAAATATTGGGCGATTATGAAGCAGGCCTCCAGAAGAACCCAAAAGTTGTCAAATCGGAGGCGGACTTCAAGAGAAAATGGATATCTGTTAAAAAAAAAAAAACTACAACCTGACGTTGTACAGAACCTTATGGACGGGGTAAAGAGGAAGGTGCGAGCATACGGGCTTGTGCTCGAAGTATGAATAAAAAGAAAATGCCAAAGGTTGTTTAATAGTTTTTATTTTACTGTCTAAAATTTTCAAAAGGATCGGTCTACTGGGCGAATTTCTACAGCGTTTTTTCCGTGATGCAATTTGATGTGACATACCCTTTACCATCCTCTTCGGAGAATTTCTTTAGCTGCTTCTGTGAAATAATGTGGTGTTCTCAAAAACATCCCACAACCAAAAAGTCGAAGTTTTTGCTCTAATTTTTATATTTCATGTTTTACATGCAAATTGTCTTCGAAAGACTTTTAGAGCTTACTAATACAAACATTTTTCTATGCAGAACTTGTCAATATTTCAACTTGACTCAAAGTTATTGATATTTCTTCCCAAAAAACACACTCTTTTCAATTGTTTGTCATTCTTTCTGGGACAAACATATAAAATGTTTGTTGACGGAATTTGAAAGAACAGATTTCACTCTATATAATATGTAATTTTCAAAACTTTGTTATTTTTTGTGTTTGAGTAAATTAAAATTGAAAGCATGAGTTTTTGGATGAAAACCCATCAATAACTTTGAGCAGGATTAAGATATTGACATGTTCTGCATCGCAAAATGTTGGTATTGATAAGCTCTAAAAGTCGTACGAAGACCATTTTGATGTAGAATTTTAAATATAAAAGTTAGAGTAAAAAAAACCGTTTTTTCATAGTTACCCTAATGCAATTCAGATAGAAGGCGCTAAAAAAAACTTTGTGGGAGATATTTATGGTTTAGACAAAAACTGTCTTAGACAAAGTTGTTACATATAATAGAGCGCTCATTTTTATATTATCAAAAATAGGGCGACCAAAATTGTCGATAAAATGAAAAATCTAACTTTCTTATCTTTATAGATAGAGATAAACATAGTTCAACAATGTTGTAGCCCCAGTTATTATCAACAACTTTGAGGAACAAAGCTTTTTTCTATCTTTTAAAATAATCGATTTAACGTTTTTTTCTATGTTGCATTAGGGTGACTATGAAAAAACGGGTTTTTTTCTGCTTTAACTTTTATATTTTAAATTCTACATCAAAACTGTCTTCGTACGACTTTTAGAGCTTATCAATACCAACATTTTGCGATGCAGAACTTGTCAATATCTTAATCCTACTCAAAGTTATTGATGGTTTTTTACCCAAAAACTCATGATTTCAATTTTAATTTACTCAAACACAAAAAATAACATAGTTTTGAAAATCACACATCATGTAGACTGAAATATTATTTTTCAAATGCCACCAATAAACTTTGTTTACGTTTGCCCCACAACAAATGAAAAGAGCATGGAATATCAATAACTTTGAGTCAAGTTGAGATATTGACAAGTTCTGCATCGAAAAATGTTTGTATTAGTAAGCTCTAAAAGACTTTCGAAGACAGTTTGCATGTAGAATTTGAAACATAAAAGTTAGAGCAAAAAAAAAACAGTTTTTTTCATGGTGACCCTAACGTATTTTAGAAAAAAGGCGCTATATCGATTATTTCAAGAGATAGAGAAAAACTTTGTTCTACAAAGATGTCTCAAATAATTGGAGCTACAACATTGTCGAACTATGTTCATCTCTATCTATAAAGATAAGAAAGTTATACTTTTTATTTCATCGACAATTTTGGTCGCCCTTTTTTTGACAACATGAAAGCGAGCGCTCTATGATGAGTAACAACTTTGTCTAAGACAGTTTTTGTCTAGAGAATAACTGTCGAGCTCTAAATGCAAATTTCCACTTAAATCTCCTGGACCATTGTGCACTGTTGCAACGTTCTCGTGATAGTGACGGTTTCGTGATAGTAGGGTCAATGATGTTGGTTTGTCCCGTTTAGGGTGTTTTCACACAACTAGTAAATAACAAATCGATTTTTCTTCATGAAAATCACATATAATCAAGACGAGTTTGGGTTTGTTGAAAAGCCCCAAATCTCTAGTGGCTAATAATACCATAAGGCGTTTAAATTATTCAAACCTTAAATTATGATCATGGTTTGTCCACTTCTAATCATGGTTTGTCCGAAAAGTGATCATGGTTTGTCCGGTTTTGGAAATCACCATTTTTGAAGGAAGAAATTCGAATTTTCATGTAGATGTTGCATATCTCATTGCTTGAGTTTACTGTGATCATATTGATGCATTAATAACTTAGGCTTTCTTCAGAATATTGCGTTTTCTTGGACATTTTAAAAGTGAACAGCACTCAACACAGAGAAGCTTTCTTTCTGCTACACACGAAGAACACCATAAACAAACTGCAAACCAAGCGGTTGCCATAGTAATCATGTGTACAAACCATCATCAGCGCATCGTACAAATCATGGTTAGAATTGAGGTGATCGAAATTACATAGTTTAGCTATGTAACTGTGATATAAATGGTGTACAAGCATGATGTTCACAATATTTGTAAGTGTTATAATCAGAAAAGCTCTGAATACGTACCAAATAATCATCTGGTGATTGATTAAAACTTAACTCGAGATTAACTCGAATGAGGGGCGCATTGACACCAATAGAAGGTGTATTTTACACGTGAATCCGAAAAAATATATTATAAAATTACTGTAAATCATGAAAATGACAATTTTATATATTTCTCGAAACATTTGAATATCTGATTTGACACAGGTGCGCTGAACTAGAGCATTAAAAATGTGGCCGAAATCAATTACCCTAGGAGAGTTGCCCTTTTGAACCGTTCCTTCTCCGAAGCTTCCGAAACTCAATGAATTTACGTTTCTTAAAACTTGGCATCCCAGGTCATGTTTGAGCACATCGTGCATTGTGGATTAGAAACATTGAGATCAGCGGCCATTTTACGTACAGAGCGTTTTGCTTTCTGGCAATCTTGATCACTCACTTAGTCCTCGCTGAACGTCTTCGTTGGATCTGTTTCGGTTATTCAACGAGGAAGTCTCATGTTACCTCCTAATGATTCAATAAACAATACTCCACTTCCAGATTTTTCAAGCTCATGGAAATAGCTGGGAGCTCTTTTCAAAAACTTTTTTTACACTACAGCATGAAATACTTCCATCGTCAATAAACAATGAACACTGATGAAAATAATCGAACAGATCCGTCAATGAATTGTGTAAACATAGTGCAAGATTAGGGTAACATGGGGTGAGTTGGACGGGTGCACCCGTGGCCGAGTGGTTAGCGTCTCACATTATCATGCCGGGTGTTCGGGTTCGATTCCCGTTCTGGCCGGGGGATTTTTCGTCAGAGAAATTTCCTTCGACTTGCACTGTGGTCACGCGTATTCTAGAGCTTGCCCCTCGGAATACATTCAAGGCGTGTTATTTGGCTAAAGAAATCTCAACTAAGCATTAATAAATGACGCTAGTTAATGGAATACGTTGAGACGGCGGATGTTCCACAGGGAACGTGAACGCCATTCAAGAAGAAGAAGGGGTGATTTGGACCACTCCATTATCTTAAAAAAAGTATGGCTCAACTTGGATTTTTTATAATGTCATCTTCTTTTATTGTTGAACCGCATGTAACTAACGTAAAAAAAAAACTTTGGTAAAATTCGACAGGTGGAAGGAAATGGTAGCATGAACACAGCAAACACTTTGATTGTCAAAAATGTGAGTTTTCCGATCATGGCTTTAAGGTTTTTCCCGCTGATTAAACAAACTTTTGGTGTATTGTGCAGTAAAGTTCTGTTCGCCTACAGAAGAGGAACAATTTAATGCAGCGAAACTGTAAGTTTGATAACAATAAATGAAATTGATTGCATTTTAATTTTTACATGTTGTGTGGGGTAACATGGACACGTTTCTATGGGGTGAATTGTTCCTGCAGATTTGAGGTTTTTCTTTGGTCTAATTGATTCCAGATGCCACTGAATTACAAAAAGAGGATGGGCAGACAACGTTGGAAGAAGGATGAGCTTGAAAGAGCAACGCAGGCTATCGAGAACGGATTTTCTTTGACCAAGCATCGAAAGTGTTCAATCTCATTTCAACATTTTCGAAATTGAAAGATTTGTATATCTAGCAACAGCAATCACTGGGAATGGAAAAAATAACTCTAGTATAAATTTCAGAACCGGCGCAAGTGGCGGCGCACAGGGTGTTATTATAATACCACATGTATGATTTATGACACACCTCTCCAACGAATAAACCAGGTACCCCAGTTGGTTTGATCTATGATAATCACGTTCGGGTGTCGTTTCGCATATTTCTTATCTGATTTGCATTTATGAATTGCCAAATCGGAGCGCGCTCGAGAAGGAAGTCTTTTTATCGCGTGCCACACACTCCCTGGGAATTATATTTCTCCCGCGCCGTTGACGCCTCCATTTTTCGCAGTTTCTCGCACTTTGAATTGGGATGTTTACGATCTAATAGTACCCCGCAGATGGTCCTACGATATTGCTCACCCGGGATTCCCTGCCCTATTTTGAAACTCGCGATCTTCGATCTATTTCTGGCGCCGAGTCGTATAACTATCGTAATGCCAAAATTTATCGACCCTGCCGAGGCCCAGATAGGCCCATAAAAGAGCCCCAGTGTCAGTCGAATTCAACGAAACGACGGGCAGTCAGTGTTTGTCTCCGCGTTCGAACAAGGTCGTAAACGTCGGGATAATCACTGTCTCCCGCCCGGTGGGTGATGTTTTGGACGGGGCCTTCCCGCTGAGAGCATGCCAATCGCAAACAACAAACAGCAAACAGCTGTTAGATATAGAGGGCGCGGGCGAGTCAGCTTTGATTGGGGTGTGGAAAAAGTTAGCCGCGTGTCGAGGTAGTGCTTATCGGGCCAAAATAGCGAATGGTGGGTGGTGGTGTGATGGAGGAGGCGATGAGGGTGAGCACAAACGAAGACTATTTTTGGGGACATGCGAATTGTGTTTTTATGGTGGCGTTTGTTTTCGCCAATTATTTGTAGAGCTATTTACTTATCTCTGTTGGTGCTGAAAATAATGTGAAAATGGGTCCCAAATTGGAAGTTATTGCTTGATTACCGTTTGTACATGTATTGGTTATTATGGCTCAAATTTAGTTCGATATAACGAGTGGTATAAGTGAATATATTCAACCGAACATTTTATAATCAAATGTTTGAAATTATAACGACTGAGCAGTCAATCAATACCAACATTAAGAATAAATGAACCATAAATTTTAAAGTGCTTCTTTTGAAAAAAATGTGCCACCAAACATGATTTTTTTTAATTCAAAATATATTTTTTTTATTAAGGCTCATATGGCGTCAGCCTAACGGGGCCGGGAGTTCACTAATCTGATAATGTTTGCTTACAACTATGTTAGTAATATGTAACCGATTACTCGCGGATGGCTCGAGGTTAGTATTACAAGTGTTCTCATAATTGGGATGTTGCAGTCTTCAATGCTCTGTACGTGTGCCCGACACGGGATACTTCCTATTGGGATGCAGCTGACCGTTAATCAGCAACGCCCCCTAGTCTGCATCCCATATCTAGCGTGGTGCGTCTTTCTCGACTCGAGGAATCCAGGATAGAATGGTCACTAGCCGTCGCAATGATCAGCTCGTGTAGAGTTGTCATGAGCGGTACAACATTTGGCTCTTGTTGAATCATCAGGGGACTGCACCCGTATATCTTTAAAGAGTGTGTGTATGTATTGTCGCGACTAAGTTAAAGTTCATAGATCGGATAGGAGGGATATGAAACGAGGACACAACGAAGGAAACATCATCAACACTTTCGACGCCCCTTCACCCAGATATGGGTTACACTTTCCTAGCTCGAATTGAGAAGGATTTTTAGAAGGTATTTGATAGAATAGGCACCTAAATGTAACAATATATAATAAAATCATAACCATAATATTATACTGTTTATACTATACTTTTTATTAATTCATAGTACGGATGGTTTGTACTGAAGTTTTTTGCAAAACCCCTATACTATGACTTTGGCATGTGTTATTGTCATCAATCCGTCTTCAATTGAAAACAAACATTGCTAGATCATGTAAAAGTCATTTATAATCTAAGTTTGATCTTCATTTGTTAATTTTGTCGCAAGTTGGGCTGTGCAAGAGACTCAAAAACGGCGCGTTGGGCGTCGAACGTGTTAAACGTTGACATCGGCGTTTCTGAGGAACAGGTATAGATGGAGCAGAAGATCAGGATCACGGCTACCTAAGATATCCCGGACGGGGATATCCGATTGTCTGCCTTGTGCCCTCAATGCTCTGGAGAGCTGAGAGCGGGCAGCATGGAACCGGATACACGACCAGACAACATGCTCGATGTCGTGGTAGCCATCGCCACAATCACATAGATTGCTTGCTGCGAGCCCAATGCGATAAAGATGCGCGATATCACATTCAATCCCTTGAACCATGCACTCGTCGAGACCTTAGGGATAATCGTGTGTAACCAACGACCGAACTCATCTTCACTCCACATGCGCTGACAACTTACGAACGTGTGCTGACGAGGAATGTGGAAAAATTCATTATAAGCAATTTGCCTTTCGCAAAGTGTGCCTTCTGATGCGCCCACCTTAGCTAGCGAGTCCGCTTTCTCATTTCCCGGAATCGAGTAATGAGAGGGAACCCAAGGTAATCTTGATTAATTTTTCGACCAAAACACTCAATCGATGTCTTATTCTTGTTAGGAAATAAGATGAGCGTTTATCAACTTTCATTGAGCGGATAGCCTCTATTGAGCTGAGTGGTCGATGGGCAATGTTTCAATGATCCCTAGTGCGTAGTATATCGCTCCCAGTTCAGCAACATACACGGAACAAGGATCTTTGAGTTTGAAAGAGGCACTGGAATTTTCATTGAAGATGCCGAAGCCAGTGGACCCGTTTATGTATGAACCGTCAGTAAAGAACATTTTATCAGATCTAACTTTCCCATATTCTGCCGAAAATATCGGCGGAATAGAATCGGAGCGTAGGTGATCTGGTATTCAATGGATTTTTTGTCGCATGGACTTCTGTCAAAAATGACAGAAGAATTGCAAAAGTATAGGAAGCAAACTTGGTTCGAGATGCCGGGTGAAGGGTGCACGTCGTGGGTAAGGTACTCATGGTATAAAGACATAAAACTTGACTGACGAGTCAGTTGGAGTAGATTTTCGAAGTTATCAATCACCAATGGATTTATGATCTTGCAACGGATGAGAAATCTGTAGGATAATTCTGTAAACCGAAGAGTAAGCGGGGGTACTCCTGCCAAGACTTCGAGACTCATCGTATGTGTCGAATGCAAACACCCCATGGCTATACGCAAGCAACGATATTGTATCCTCTCCAGCTTGAGAATATGAATCCTGGCAGCTGATCGAAAAAAACTGCCATATTCTAACACTGATAATATCGTTGTATTGTACAACTTAATGAGGTCTCCTGGATGGGCACCCCACCCAAAATATACACCGAGGTATTTGAAAAACTTAGAGTGCATGATCGTTTTGCCGGATAGGTGAAGCTGGGCGGGTTCGTGCTTCCTAGAACAAACGACCATTTCAGTTTTCTCCGTAGAGAATTCGATACCCAGCTTAAGGGCCCACGTGAACTGATTGATCAGGGTATCTTGCAACGCCTTTTGCAGAACGACGGGATTAGTACCCGTGATGGAAATGACTCCATCGTCTGCAAGTTGTCTCAGCGTGCAGTCTCTAGTTAGACAATCATCCATATCATTGACGTAAAAACTGTACAAGAGGTGGCTTAGGCAGGAGCCTTGTGGTAGGCCCATAAAACTGTAACGAGAAGATTTCGAGCTGCCATGAGAGAAAAACATGTGCTTTTCTGACAGTAAATTGTACAGGAAATTATTGAGAACTGGGGAAAGTCCACGATTATGAAGCTTCTCTGAGAGAATTTCCATGGAAACTGAATCAAATGCCCCTTTGATATTGAGAAAAACGGAAGTCATTTGTTGTTTGCGAGCAAATGCGATTTGGATTTCAGAAGATAGCAGCGCGAGACAATCATTCGTCCCTTTACCTCGGCGGAAGCCAAACTGCGTATTTGACAGCAAATTGTTCGCTTCAACCCACTTGTCCAAACGAAGTAGAATCATTTTCTCTAACAATTTACAAATACAGGATAACATTGCAATCGGCCTATACGAATTGTGATCGCAAGCCGGCTTGTTGGGTTTTCTTATGGCTATCACTCTCACTTGACTCCAGCCATGAGGGACAATATTCAGCTCCAGCAAGTAGGCAAGATTCTTCAACAAGTTGAATTTAATCTTGTCCGACCCCGGAGCTGAATTGTTACACGAGAGAAGGGCAATTGAGAATTCCACCATCGAAAAATTCTCATAATCGCTTTGAAGTGGAATGTCGCGTGTGAATGTCGCAAACATGATGCAATTATTTTAATTACTTGAACTGCCACAAATGTTTAATTATCGAGAAATGGAAACCTGCATTCACTTTCCGAAATTTCAATATGAATAAGCAAATTGGATATGTAGATTAACATTTCTATTTCTGTCTCTATTGTGGAGATTGAATTGGTGGGTAGAATGGTTATCTTGCTAATTCATCAAATTTTTGTCAACATAACAATGTTTTCGTTAATCGATTTGGAGCCAAAATTCTGGGCATTTATATACATGTTTTTGCAAGTGTCTATTGAATAAATAAAGCGGCAATACAGCTAAGATACATGACAAAGCGATGCTGCCTTTTTTTTAACTATATGCGCTAGGCGCTAATCTTGCACCCTTTTTAGAGAACTTCAAAGCTTCGCTCAGTTATCGCGGAGACAACGCATTACATTTAATGTTGAAGCAAATCAAGTTCTTCAAAACATAATACAGATTGAACGATTGTATCACAGGAAACAATTTTACAAATGAGGTCAACACCGTCTGAAGGACTTAGGCAGTTGTGTCCAGCAGTTCACGCTGAAAAAAATATCAGTTTCGGGGATGTTATCATATCAGCATTGTCTGAAGTTATTATTTGTTTAGGCAACGGTTGGTGCCATCACATCACAGTACAAACGTAAATGTCAACATCTTGAATCAAAGGATCAAAGGTGGAGCCCTCAAGAAGCAAAAAAGAAATGAGGTGTTCATCGAAACTGTACATTCTCAGAGGATTTATGAAACTCGATACTTTTTATCGTGGCCATGCAACATCTGCACAGACGGCGCCAGTGGTTGTATGGTTAGCGTAACAGCCTCACAATCCGATCGGCCTGGGTTCAATCCCAGCTGGCGTCGTTGGGATTTTCTGAGGCGAAAAATCTCTGGTTACGTCTTCCTTCGGAGCGGAAGTAAAAGAAGTTGGCCCGGCTCATGAGTTGTTGAGTCTGATAGGTAGGAACAGGTGGAGTCGCCTCCCTGATGTCGGTGATTGGCACTAAAGTGGCGGAAATAGGCCGACGAAAAATAAGCGAAGATAAAAAAAAAAAAAAAACATCTGCACTATAGAACCAAACATACACACACCTCATATGAGGAGTTAAAAACACGGGACTGTCTGTTTGGCGTGCTGTGAGGTCGTACACTTTTTATTCCTTGATTTTTTTACTCGACAACACAAGACGCGGAAGCATTGCAAAAAAACTAAGCAAAGGCGGTGAGAAAGGTGAATAAGCTAGAGTTAATATAGATGACGTGGAAGGTAACGCGTAAATCGAATCATAATGCTAAGCGGTCATTTCACACGTGAAAATATAAATTTCATCAGATTGATCGAATCAAAATAGTGTATTTGCGCAGAATGCATCATCTGGGTGCGAATGAATGCTTAGGGGTCATTGGATTGAAAGAACTGTGTACTCGTTAGCCTTCACACAGCAAACCCATTATACAGTGTAACATAAAAGCGACGGCTGATAACGTATTCAACCGGTTGATTCAATCGCGTCTAATTTTTCCAACTGAACCATTGTGAAGGTGAGCGACAATGAGCCTCAGCTCGCGCCGTATGCAAAGTTCAGTCATCGGCCGCAGCCAGTTACTTTCGTGGGTTCCATTGAGACAGGTGTAATTTTTTTGTTGCTTCGATTTCTGTAACAACGATTTAACTCACTACATTCTCACGTATGATCATGTATGAATCACATGATCACTCCCATCCTTTTATAAGAGTTTAGGGAGATGGATTTTGGAACATTTCTACTTTTTACTGAAAAAGTTTAGACCTCGTCTTAACTCTGAAGCGCTCCATCTGGTTTAATTGAGTACTTAGAATCGAATATTAAAAAATAAAATCAGAAAAAGTTATACTTTAGCATAGATCTGGATGATAAAGATGAGTCTTGGGAAAGTGTTTTGAATGAATATTCATTTTAATTTTTATTTTTAACCAGTTGACCCTACAAACTTCGTCTCTTCCAAAATGGTTTTTTGTTATAAATACTTTCAAACATTCACGTTTTCTCACTAAGTGAATGTCCATGGTTTCAATCGCAGAACTGTTCATTGATTAATTTTGACCCGTTACAAAATCATTTTTCTATAAATTTCCTAGTACTTCTACCAGAACTCGTCATTATAATATTAAATTATTTTCAGACCTAATTCTCGTTCAAGATTTTTCACTTGCAAATAACATGTTTCTCCCTTATATAGAATACATGTTTGATACAGAAAATATAATAAAGTGATGACATCTGAATTGAATGGCTCCTCCCTCGAGAATTAACCTTACTCCTTTGCTTGATTAGTTCTCGAGTTATGCAGAAATTTGTGTGGGAGCCCCCCCTCCCCTTAGAGAGAGAGAGAGGAGGGGTCTCAAACTATCACAACATTTTTCCCCGGTCCCGAAAATCCCTACACACAAATTTTCACGCTGATCGGTTCAGTTGTTTCCATGTCCATAAAAATCAGACAGAAAGACAGACATCACTCCATTATTATATACTAGCTAACCCGGCAAACTTCGTCCCGCCCATTTACTTGATTAATTCTCGAGTAATGCAGAAATTTGTGTTTTATTTGTATGGCAGCCACCCCTAAGAGAGGGGGGAGGGGTATCTAACCACCATAGAAACATTCATTGCACCCTAAAGTTTCCATATGCCTAATTTGGTTTAATTTGCTTGATTAGTTCTCGGGTAATGCAAAAAATTGTGTTTCATTTGTACGGCAGCCCCCTCTAAGAGAGGTGGAAGGAGTATCTTAACACCATAGAAACATTTATTACATCCTAAAACCTCCACATGCCAAATTTGGTTTCATTTGCTTGATTAATTCTCGAGTAATGCAGAAATTTGTGTTTCATTTGTATGGCAGCCCCCCCTTTGAGTGGGGAAAGGACTGTCTAACCATCATAGAAACATTTATTGCACCCTAAAACTTTCACATGCCAACTTTGGTTTCGTTTGATTGATTAATTTCCGAGTAATGCAAAAAATTGTGTTTCATTTGTACGGCAGCCCCCTCTAAGAGAGGTGGAAGGAGTATCTTATCACCATAGAAACATTTATTGCATCCTAAAACCTCCACATGCCAAATTTGGTTTCATTTGCTTGATTAATTCTCGAGTAATGCAGAAATTTGTGTTTCATTTGAATGGCAGCCCCCCCTTTGAGTGGGGAAAGGACTGTATAACCATCATAGAAACATTTATTGCACCCTAAAACTTTCACATGCCAACTTTGGTTTCGTTTGATTGATTAATTTCCGAGTAATGCAAAAAATTGTGTTTCATTTGTATGGCAGCCCCCTCTAAGAGAGGGGAAAGGAGTATCTTATCACCATAGAAACATTTAATGCATCCTAAAACCTCCACATGCCAAATTTGGTTTCATTTGCTTGATTAATTCTCGAGTAATGCAGAAATTTGTGTTTCATTTGAATGGCAGCCCCCCCTTTGAGTGGGGGAAGGACTGTCTAACCATCATAGAAACATTTATTGCACCCTAAAACTTTCACATGCCAACTTTGGTTTCGTTGGTTTGGCTAATTTCCGAGTAATGCAGAAATTTGTGTTTCATTTGTATGGCAGCCCCCCCCTTAGAGAGGGGGAGGGGTCTCAAAATATCACGAAAACCTTCCCCGGCCCCAAAAACCCCTACATACCAATTTTCATGTCGATCGGTTCAGTAGTTTCCGAGTTTATAAGAATCAGACAGACAGACATACATCACTCCATTTTTATATATATAGATAGATAGATAGATAGATACAGCCATTCCATGTCAATCCGATATAGTGGTTCTCAGATTTTCGTCAAAAGTGGTAGTTTTGTTCTTTATCGCAAATAATGAGACCCGTATTTTTTTATTTTTTTTTGTGAGAGTGACCATTTCCATTTTAAGGTGGTCCTAAAAACATTTTTTCGCATTTTTGCCAAAAATGACTTTTTAAATTCATAACTTTTGAACTACCAGACTGATTCAGATGATCGACATATCAAATTAAAGCCAATCACCTGGTCAAACAAACCTGGTAAAAATACTATACGTGCAGAAAATTTGAATTTTGCTCTCGTTATTATTGATTGTATTCGTTTTTAATTGTTTTCATAGTCTCGGGACCGAAGGCGCTATAGTTTTTTATATTTTTTTCTGAAAAGCTGAGGATTTTTCACATAACATATCTTGAAACCAGGGAGGCGTTATTTTTCGTTTTTCAGTTATGATTTTTCAAAGTTAGCCGATGGTCCAACAAATTTTCTGCAGGAATAGTATTTTTTCAAAAAAGAGGCTTTAATTTGATATATCGATCATCTGAATCGGTCTAGTAGTTCAAAAGTTACGAATTTTTGAAAACAGTCATTTTTGGCAAAAATTTGAAAAAATTGTTTTTTTTTGGACTACCCTAAAACGGAAATGGTCACCCTAACAAAAAAATAAAAAATACAGGTCTTATAATTAGGGATAAAGAACACAATTACCACTTTTGACGAAAATCTGAGAACCACTATATCGGTTTGGCATGGAATGGCTGTATATTAGGGTGGCAATGGATGTATGGGAAAAAATTCATCATCGAATTTCAAAAACCGACTATGTACATTTTGTTTATTGGTCCAAAAAATGACCTTTGCAAAATTTCAGCTCAATCGGACATGATTTAGGGGTGCCTCAAAGCAAGCAAGTTTTGATTTTTGATTTTTGAAAGGTCCCCAATAGGTTCGACCAAAAATTTTTTTTTCGGGATGACATCAGATCTAGAAGTTTCATGCTTTTTTAAGTCATTTGGCATCGAAAAAAAAAATCGATTTTCTGAATTTCCTTTACTCCCTCCTTGGAAGATTTTCGAGGATGAAAAAATTAAAGCTTTGAGTACTTTTAGGCACCCCTAGATCATGTGCGATTGAGCTGAAACTTTGGACAGATCATTTTTTGGACCAATAAATCAAATGTACATGATCGGTTCTTGAAAATCGATAATTATTTTTTTCCCATACCTCTCTGGCTAAGTCACAAAAGGTCGATTTTCAGCCAAAATTTTTTTTTCGAGATGACACCAGTTTCATGCATTTTTAAGCCATTTGGCATTAAAAAGTCACAGGAGGGTTGTGTCCGAGACACGACCGCATAGTTGACGTAGGATTCCGTTGGACTATCTGTTGATTTTGGATATGTTTGAACAATTGCAGCGTTAAACTCTTTGATAATGATTTGATGGCCCTGAAAAGGACTGTTTTGCTTGGTTATTGGGTATTGTTTGTTCACTCCACCAGAGTTTGAGTCGAATGAGGAGGTCATCGCCGCCACGGAGGCCTACTTTGCAGATTTCGGGAATACGTATTTGTTTTCGAAAGTGCCCCGTCAGCGTGTACACTTCTGCAATATTAAAACATATTGGAGCATTCTGTTTCATTTTCGCAGCAAACAATTCTTTCATCTATTATCAAAATCGTAGCGGTTGTTAAAAGTGATGTAAATAAATAAGGTCCCGAAATTCTCGTCATGAGTCACCTCGTAAACCATAAATTTTTTTTTTTCATCAAATCATATGCTTCGCCCAAAAGTTGTTTTAAAAATAGTAACTGATAAAAGAATTTTTTTTTATTTTGTTGGTATAGATCAGGGATGGCCAAACGGTAGTCCGCGGTCTACCGGTCGTCCTCGTAGGTATTCCTAGGCGCCCGCTAGCTGGTCTAGGATAGTGTCACCTCCAAATGCAATGGAATGCATATCTCTCCACCTTTTGCCGCGATCATTTTATAAGGTGTTTATGCTAACCTCAATAAAACAAATTAGATATTTCTTCATTGAAGTTTCGGTTTAATTTTTTTCCAGGTTGTTAGTTCTCTAATATATTAACACATCCAGTTGTTCGACCACTTGTAATGAAGTAAAAAATTGTCACTAGGAATAATTTCAATAATTTGTGAAACGACCAATTGAAAATGTTGGAAACAAGGTTTTGAAAATCGATCAAAACCAAATTTTCGCTAGTTTTAATGCAGTATTGTTATTTTTATTTCAAAAGTACATTATAAGTAAAGAGAATTAAATGTGCAGATTATTTTTTTCAAGAAACATAGTCATGAATAGAACAACAGCGATGAATAAAAAATTCTAAATTTCTAAAATTAAATATTGGGCCCTATTATGTAATTCTAGTTGAACAGAATTTTGCGTGTTAGCTCTATTTTACAGTTATATATACAGTTGGGTGATAGCTATCGGCATAATTTTTCGAGCTGTTTGGTTTGCTTGTTGCATTCCTGATGCTTTCCTTTAGGAAACATTGCGGTAAAGTTTCAAAATATGCAATTCGACGCTCGAGAAAGAACTCGATTTGATAAGATTCTATCGATTTACAAAATGATAGTGAATTGATCGTTCGATTTATATAATAGGGGCTAACATTTCCGATCGATAGTTCTTATGTTTCTAGTATAATTGGTTAATCGGTCTCACAGACCGAGAATCAATAATTTTCATTTATTTAGAAAAAGTGATTCGCCTTTAATTGGACATATAGCTAATTGGGCAGACCTGTAATGCGACACGAATAATTGGATATTTTGATATGATTCTCTAATTGGATGTTTTTGTAAACCTCCTTTGTGCATGTTTCCTCAACATAAATTTTTAGGAGTGTTTTGAACCACCTGTATTCAGCACACTTTTCTTAACATATTTTTCAAATTGTGTTGTGTTTGTTGATAAGTCCAATTACAGGTCACAATCGCCTCTAATGCAACACTGAGCGGTATGACCCATTAGGAGTAAATCACTGTATATTTTTATGCTTTAATTAATACAAATAATGCCTAAAAATAGCATCAGCAAAAAACAATAGCAAAATTACAAAGGCACGCACAGTCTATGACAATGTGCGCGAGTATGCGAGTTATGATTTTGCCCAAGTACAGGAGGGTTCAAACTAGGATTGGGCGATCATTAGCAAAAAATCGATCTAACGGATCAATTTTCTAAACGGCATAGGGATTACTTTATCACTGATTGGATCGTTACCAGAGAATCGATCTCTGCTGGATCAATCTTTGAAAACTGAATGCCTTTTTTCAATTTATTTGCTTATTCTATATGAGTGTAGTTTTTTCTTTAAACAAGGAATAAACATTTCGCATTTATATTCAAACATCAAAGGCATTTTATTTTGATTCTCAACATGAAGGTCAAAAAAAAACTTGAAAGCCCACAAAAATTGTATTTCCCAGAGCATTTATCGCATTTATCTCGTAAAATTTAAAGCTTCAGCTAAAAGGGGCACTTGGAATCACTTCCTAAATCCATCGAAAAATGGATGTGCATCCAGTGATAGTTTTGTGTTGTCGTTCGCGAGATGATTGAAATAAAAGAACTATAATGTTGTACATAAAATACTCTAGTAACTAAATTTATTCATCTTCATAAAAACGTGTATTGTACGGAAGACAATGATGAAGTGAACACATAGTGTGCTTCATCTACCCGGAAACGACAACTCTCCGCTCTATTGTTTCACTCGTGACGTCGATACAAGTGACAGTTGAATCTGTCACTGGCGAGCCCAAGTGGTAGATCCTCTGTGGTATTGCCAGTTGTCTCCAACATCTCCCTCCTAGAATCTTTAGTTTCCCTGGAAGGCCACCGCAACCTTCTGGTTCGAGAAGATCGCCGAGGTAGCTGAACCATAGGTGAATTTTCAACGGCAGACTCAAATGCCGTCGATGGTGATGAAGAAGAAGATGTCGCTGATCGGATGCTATTTGGTGATGTTGGGGATGATGGACGAACTAGCGTGGATTGAGTTTGTTCGATGACTTCCGTTTCCGACAAGTGGTGAGCAGACGGGGATGCTGCTGATGTTGGCAGTGATAGCTTCCACTCATCGAGCAAAATGTTGAGCGGCAGACCTTGCTTAGTCTGCTCCTTTGTTGTTGTTCCCGTAGCAGATCGTTCTCTGAGCTGGTTGATGTGTGACCTGACTAATTTCTTGTTTTCCACCCAGATATTATACATAACTGTGCCGATTCTTTCTACTACAGTTCCTGGAATCCAAGACCATTTGTTGTTGGCATATATTTTTGCATATACGGAATCTTTCGGACTGAAAGACCGCGCGGTGGCTGTACCCTTGCGGTTTGATGATGGTTCTGAGGTCGACGGTGGACGTAGAAGGTCTAGCGATATTCTCAACGGTTGGTTATACATCGCCTCTGCTGGGGATTTCCCTCCTGGAACATTTGGATTCGGCGTGGAACGGTAAGTGAGGAGGAAAATGTCCAGTGCTTGCCTTATCGAGCCTTCTCCCACCTGAATTTTTTTAACGGCCCGCTTGAAAGTATCCACAAATCTTTCAGCTTGACCGTTTGATTGCGGATGAAATGGAGCCGTTGTTGTGTGCCGGATTCCGTTCTCGCAGCAAAACTCACTGAACTCAGCACTCTTAAATTGCGTTCCGTTATCGGTCACGAGAATCTCAGGCATGCCCTTGTTTGCAAACAACGTACGCATTAGATTGATCGTGGCCTTCGATGTTATTTGTTTTGTCGGGAAGATCTCTGGCCACTTGGTGTGCGCATCGATGACTAGCAAATAATATTCTCCGTCCAGAGGACCCGCGTAGTATGTATGGACTCCCTGCCAAGGAGCCGTTGTGGAATGCCACGACTCCGGTTCCGCTTTCGGAGGGGGCCGTGCTACAGATGCGCAGTGATGACAACCCTTAACGAAGCTCACAATCTCTTCGTCAAGTCCCGGCCAGTACACGAAGCTACGTGAGATGGCCTTCATACGCTGTATGCCTGGATGGCCCCTGTGTAGTTGGTTGAGGCACCGCCTCCGGAAGGCAGTCGGGATTACCAGTCTGTCGCCGAACATTATGCTGCCTTGAACGACTGACAGAGCTTCCTGGCGATCGAAGAACCGAGACATCTCCCAATCTTGACCTTCCGACCTAGATTTGGGCCAGCCCTCACGGATGAAGCGGTGAACTTTTCGAAGCAACGGATCGCATGCCATTGCTCTTTCAACCATACTAAAACTGAGAGGTAGTTGATTAGTACTATCGATTGCTACTGACCTCAAATCTTCTTCCAAGGTGGTACATGCAATTATGACGTCCTCATCCGGTTTGGTGTGTTGGTCGATAAGACGGGACAAAACGTCAGCATTGCCGAACTTGTCGTTCTGAATGTACTCGATCGAAAAATCGTAGGAGAGCAACGATAATGCCCACCGTTGAAGGCGATTGGCTGTATAGATCGGAATCCCTTTTTTGGACCCGAAAATTCTGAGAAGCGGTGCATGGTCGGTTTGAAGCCGAAACCGTCTCCCATAGATAAATTTGTGGAATTTAGTAACAGCGTAAATTATTGCCAATCCTTCCCGGTCAATTTGCGAGTAGCGCTGTTCAACCGGTGTAAGCGCACGAGATGCATGTTGAATCACTTTAACGTGGCCATTAGGATACTTGTGACTTATTGTTGCCCCAATGCCGATGGAAGATGCGTCCGCCGAGACAATTATTTCCAGCTTCGGGTCATAATGTGCTAAAAGCAGCTCTGACGACAAAATTTTTTTGAATTTTTCAAACGCCTGCTGGCACTCGCGCGTCCACACAAATGCTGATGAATCCTTCAGGAGCTGATCTAGCGGAAACCTGAGAGCCCGCATGTTTGGAACAAATTTTCCGTAATAATTTATGGCTCCCAGGAAGGAGCGTACTCCCGTGATGTCCTTCGGTGGCGTTAGGTCCTTTATGACTTGGATTTTAGCTGGATCTGGTCTAAGCCCATGACGATCTAAGATATGACCCAGGTAACGGATTTGCTGCTGGCCAAATGAGCATTTTTCCGGCCGAATTGTGAATCCGAATTGCTCAATCCGCTGCAGCACTGCATGCAAATTACGCTGATGTTCGTTAGTATCTTTGCCTCCCACAACCACGTCGTCTAGGTAGCCTGCAGTACATGGAAGACCTGCCAACATCGTTTCCATCAGCTGCTGGAATGCTCCCGGCGCAGCTTTGACACCAGGAGGCAGCCTGTTGTACTGATACAGTCCCCGATGGGTGTTGATGGTGAGTAGTTGGCGGCAGCTTTCCTCCACTTCCATCTGAAGAAAAGCATCAGATAAATCAATCTGACTGAACACTGTACAATTGGAGAGCTTCGAAATGACGTCTTGTGGCAGCGGAAGGGGATACTGGTGTGACTGGAGCCGATCGTTTAATCCAGTTGAATAGTCGCCACATATGCGAACATTATCACTGGCCTTTCGCACAACGACTATTGGAGCCGCCCACTCTGAATAGTCCACTGGTGAAATAATTTGCAGAGACTCTAGTCGGTCTAGTTCTTTGTCCACAGTTGGCAACATAGCGTACGAAACCGGCCTTCTTGGACGAAAGACTGGCTTACACGCTTCCTTCAGCGAAAGTTGAATTTTAGATTTGGAGCAAAGCTCCAACGTCTCGCTGAACAGCTTCGGGTACGCTTTCTGCAGAGAAACGATATCATTGGAACCACCCACGAAATTACAAAATTTATCCATTGGTAATGACCAAAGCTGGAACTTGTCGATGAGATCGATTCCGAGCAGATTCAATGGATGTGTAGAAACGAAGATGCGTCCGCTATGCGTCGTGCCATTGATTTCGACGTCACTGACGAACTCACACTGCAGGTCCAGTTGTTCTCCCGATGTTGATTTGGCGGTCTGACTCGCAGGAACACCTGCTGGCTGGCCGATCCGATTCCACATCTTTTCGGACACGATAGTAATATCAGACGCTGTGTCGAGCTGCAATCTTACAGGAGTACCGTTCAGCTTTACCCACACGTAACGACGCTTGCATTCGACGCTGCTGACCGATGTAATAACGGTTTTGGTGGAGAACCTTCGTGGCTGATATTTTGATGCCTTCGTAGACCGCTTTGCGCTTGAGCAATAGCCCTCTTTATGGCCGATCTGTTTGCAGTCGGCGCACTTGTGACTCTTGAAACCGCAGTGGTTAGAAAAATGCATCGCATCACAGTTCCAGCAAGGAGTTGCCGGACTTTTGCGTTCTTCTTCGTTTCTTGGTGATTCTTTTGGACGATCTCTGAACCGCTTACCATACTGCTTCCGTTGCTGAAAGTTCCTCTTGATGATCTGAACACGTCCAGGACTTTCTATCATAGCAGTATCGCTCTTTAAATTTATCAGCCGCTGACACTCTTCCATCAGTGCTTCCAAGGTGACATCGTTGTTGTCTTCGATTTTCGTCAACAATCTGGTGCGTACCTCCGCATCGCACTCCGACTTCAGACCGCAAACGAACATGACGCATTTAAAATGCTCTTCCGTCAATTTGGCCAACTCGAACTCCACGCACATCTTATTCACCCGACAAGCGAACGTAACATAGTCCTCCGTCGGGGCTTTCGTGACGGTTAATGTACAGTATCGTTTCTTAACTGTGGACTCTTTCATGCCAAAACGTTCCTTCAGTTTCTTCACTGTGTCGATGAACGTGAAATCCTTTGGAGCATTAGGTAGGATGTATGAGACGTACCTGTAGTGCTCATTCGTACCCAGTCTTCGGAGCAGTAACCTTACTTTGGCTTCGTCGTCGAGCCGTTCCGCATCCTTTGCAAACAAGTCCAAGTACCTGGCATAAAGGGTGTGTCACATCAAATTGCATCACGGAAAAAACGCTGTAGAAATTAAATTTTTAGGAATTATATCTTCAGCTTTCGCTTATAATCAGATAAGAGTGTATAGATCACGTTGGCCATGCTTCACTGTCAATTTTTCGTAAATTTGGAAAAATGTCGTCGAACGAAAAAGAGCGTCGTGAATTAATCCTGTGCACTCATTTCGAGAATCCGGAGTTGTCACATCGGGACATCGGTAAGATGCTGGGAATCGTCCAATCCACGGTCAGCAGAGTACTAAAACGATACTTCGAGAACCTAACCATCGACCGGAAGGTGAAGAACGGCAAAAATGGATGCTCCGTCAGTGAAAAAGATCACAAGCGCGTAGTTAAGCAGTTTAGACGTGATCCGAGAAGTTCGGTCCGGGATGTCGCCAATAAGCTGAATTTGTCAAGTTCATTCGTCCAGCGGACCAAGCAGCGGGAGGGCCTGCGTACATACAAGGTTCAGAAGGCTCCTAACCGCTACGAAAGGCAAAACATGGTGGGGAAGACGCGAGCCCGGAAGCTGTACACCGAAATGCTGACGAAGCCGCATTGCCTGGTAATGGACGACGAAACCTACGCCAAAGCGGACTTTCGTCAGCTGCCGGGCCTGTTGTTCTTCTCCGCAGAGGACAAATTCAGCGTTCCGGAGGAGATTCGCAAGCAGAAACTATCCAAGTTTGCCAAAAAGTACATGGTGTGGCAAGCGATCTGCTCTTGCGGAAAGCGGAGCGCCCCCTTCGTGATGACCGGCACGGTAAACGGGCAGGTCAGGAGTGCCTTAAGGAGTGCCTACAGAAGCGCTTACTACCACTATTGAAGCAGCACGAGGGCCCGACCATCTTCTGGCCGGATCTCGCTTCGTGCCACTATTCAAAGGACGTGTTGAAGTGGTACGAAGCCAACGGGGTCACCTTCGTGCCAAAGGAAATGAACCCGCCCAACGCACCGGAGCTTCGCCCAATAGAGAAATATTGGGCGATTATGAAGCAGGCCCTCCGGAAGAACCCAAAAGTTGTCAAATCGGAGGCGGACTTCAAGAGAAAATGGATTTCTGTTCAACAAAAACTACAACCTGACGTTGTACAGAACCTTATGGACGGGGTAAAGAGGAAGGTGCGAGCATACGGGCTTGGGCTCGAAGTATGAATAAAAAGAAAATGCTAAAAGTTGTTTAATAGTTTTTATTTTACTGTCTAAAATTTTCAAAAGGATCGGTCTACTGGGCGAATTTCTACAGCGTTTTTTCCGTGATGCAATTTGATGTGACACACCCTTTACCATGCTGCGAATGTGATGTGATTTTCTGGATCGTATTGGAACTCTCGAATATTTCCAGCCAAAGAGTCCAGAATAACTTCGGGATTGGGAGGAACGTTGACTTGCATAGTCGAAAGTGCATTTCGGAATAGATTTTCTTGCTGCTGCATAAAACCCTGATGCTGCTGGGCTGATTCACGCTGCTGTTGGAGGAGTTGATTGGTGACGGTCTGTTGTTGCTGAAGCTGCTGCAATATTTGCACGATAATAGCATCTGTTCGAGTCTGCTGTGTGGGGCTCCATTGAGGCACTCCGGGAGGAATATTCTGCTGCTGCATTCCGGGAGGCTGTTGATGCTGCTGCTGCTGCACAAACCGCTGCTGTCCGGGTCCATTGATTCCCGATGCCTGGTCTGCTGAATGCTGATCCGTCATTGTGCTGTAGGAGCGTTTTCTCCTCTTTTTTGGCGGCGGCGTGGTGATATTTTAAATCACGTTCTCGTGCAAAAACTGACCGAATTCCCGCGAAAACAACGCATTTATTCGCGCACTCGTCGCCACTTTTGTGTTGTCGTTCGCGAGATGATTGAAATAAAAGAACTATAATGTTGTTCATAAAATACTCTAATAACTAAATTTATTCATCTTCATAAAAACGTGAATTGTTCTTCTTCTTCAATGGCACTAACGTTCCTAGAGGAACTTCGCCGTCTCAACGTAGTATTACTTGCGTCATTTTTATTAGTACTTAGTTGAGATTTCTATGCCAAGTAACACGCCTTGAATGCATTCTGAGTGGCAAGTTCTAAAATACGCGTGATCACAGTGCAAGTCGGAGGAAATTTCTTTGACGAAAAATTCTCCCGACCAGAACGGGAATCGAACCCGAACATCCGGCATGTTAGTTGTGACGCTAACCACTCGGCCAAGGGAGCACGTGTATTGTACGGAAGACAATGATGAAGTGAACACATAGTGTGCTTCATCTACTCGGAAACGACAACTCTCCGCTCTATTGCTTCACTCGTGACGTCGATACAAGTGACAGTTGAATCTGTCACTGGCGAGCCCAAGTGGTAGATCCTCTGTGGTATTGCCAGTTGTCTCCAACAGTAGTTCAGCTCTCTTCTTTGCATTCTGGACGTAGCTCTGCGACATGCCGATCTTTTTAGCCAAATCACGGCTTGAGACGTTGGGATTTGCTTTAATCATCCGCTTCACCTTTCCCTCCGTCTTTTTGTTCTCCGGTCTCAGTTTTCTTCCAGCTACTTTGCCGTGGTCCAACGTCAACCGCTCCTGGAACCGCTTCAACACTCTGGAACGGTTGAATGGTGAATGTTCAACAATTT
Source organism: Toxorhynchites rutilus septentrionalis (assembly GCF_029784135.1). Lineage (NCBI taxonomy): Eukaryota > Metazoa > Arthropoda > Insecta > Diptera > Culicidae > Toxorhynchites > Toxorhynchites rutilus. The sequence continues at coordinate 90,111,583 of NC_073746.1, forward strand.
TCCCAACTGCCGGTGCGAAATTCCAGGTGTTTGGAAAGAATTTGTTCTCTCGACTCGCGTTGGTTCACCTCCATTTTCGTTGAATCGAAAAACACGACTTCGAGTTTGACAGCATGTAGACAATACACATCAATGAGAAAGTGTGCAAAATTTGGTTTATTTTTACCCAATGGTAAAAAAGTTATGCCCTGTTGAATGTGTTGCAATAATTTCGTGTTCGCCCTTCAGATGCACCTTAAGTATAATAACATTTTCAGCTGTATCCATTGTTTACTTTGTCTGTGGCAGGTGCGAAGGATAAACGCGTTTTAGGAGTTCGGCGATTTTCTTCTGTTAGAAGAAGTGGATCAAATAATGTGTATCAAATTTCGTGTAAAATAAAATAAAGTGCAACAAAGTGTGTGAAATTCCAAGCTTTGTTACAATAGATCCCTGTCGACATTTCTCAATCAAAAAGTCTACTGTCGGTCCATCATAGGATTGAGCGGGAACCAAACAAACAATTCCGATAACCAGAGGCCGACGCGGGTTTCAAATTTTGTCTAAATATTTTGTTCTTTAAGCGAACACACAATTTTCTTTTTTTTTTTGTTTTTCCATTATATTGAAAATAATAGAAATTGTCTCATTAAAACCAGTGTTACTTATGACTTTAGCGTCAGATTTTCATGGGAATTCGACACGTACTGCTTGAAGGTTGGTACTTTACAAAAATCATATGAGTTTGGCAATAGAAGTGCCATCTATGTGCCATAACGCAAGCTTGTGTTATGTATGTTTTGATTTATGTAGCCAATAAGAGGTGTTCAAGTGGGATTCATTCATCATTTTTTTCCGTAGATTGTGAAAAACAATCACTACATCAAATAGGCGGTAAGTGCTCACCCATCGATGCAATCACTCACATAGGCCGAATTACACACAACATTGGTCGGTCCAATGCTCCGAACGTGTCGTATCAAATGTAGTTGGTTTTTTTTGCGTAAAACACCCGTTTGTGAAGTGTTATGCCATCGGGAGCTTGCGAATGCACCTTTTTTGCGGTTTTGAAGCCCACCAACGCGCGGTGCCAACCGGCTCCAGTACCGGTAGTGCAGTGAAAATGCCACACAGCAATGATTGGCATTAGGCCGGCGGTCGAAACATTTTGTTCGAATACTCAACCGCGCGTTTTATGCATTCGCTCATTAGAGCTCCATGCAGCAAGTGGATTGGAAAAGGCGGTCTGCGATTACGGACGGACGAAAACAGCAAATTGCATGACATTCTATTGTGCGCTCGAAAGGGTTGTTTGCAAATTCAATCCACTCGACGACTGTTTTGCAATCGCGTTAGGACTAACCGCCACCACCACCGCCACTATCGGTTACCATGGCTGACAGCGCGATTTCAATAGGCGATTGTTCTCCCCCTTACATGGTTTGTCCTTTCCACGGAGTTGTTGTAATGCGATAATAACCAAGGCAACACCCTAGTTGTAGCTCTTTTTTTCCTATCCAGGTTAAGGAACCCCCTTTTTCGGAATACGCCCGATCGACGCGAGTAACAAAATTAAACTGGATTGGAACGGCCATCATCTTTAATGGTCGAGGTCGAGGAACACAATTCAATACCCCGAGCGAATACCGGAAATTCAGCTCAGCAAGCTCAATCAAGCCAAAAAAAAAACGAATCTCGCGAAGAAAGTTGAAAATGATTTCCGCTTCGCGCTGCCTGTACCTGTCGGCAGTGCTGTCTGAAACATACACCAAAAACGTGTGCATTCCATAAGCAAACGTGGAAATCTTCGACGGCCTTAGATGCTCCAAATGTTTTCCGTCCGAATGATTCTGACGGCAGCCAGCGCATTTATGAAGAAGCCCCGCGATGAAATATCGATTACATATTTTGTCAGTTCTTGCTTTCTGGTGTTTACTCACGGTTTCTTCCCCACCACTTCCCCATCACCACGTACCGCCGCAAATCAGGTTTTCGGCAGGTTTTGCGCGTTGATCAATGAATCAAACCAACCGGCGCTTAAACGCGAGGCAGCCAGCGCAGGGCAGATAAACATCAACCCATTTTGGCATCAATTTATGTTAACTTTTTCCTGTCACATTCGGGGAGTTTGTGTGGATATGTGCAGTTTTTGCTTCACACGAAAGTGTCCATTATTTCAGGTTATGTTAAAAAAAAGTGACTCATAAGTGCTAACAAATTAAAGAAGTGCACAAAAAGAGCACCGTGGAATGTGAAGTGGAAGCTGGAAACTGGAAAGCGACAAGCATCAGAATAGTGAGCATGAGTGGAATAAAAACAAAACTACACAAGTGAATTAAGAGAGTTTCATCAAGAGCAAAAAAAAAAAAAAAAGAGCAAACGTTGTGAACAAAGCATCACCGGCCGCTCGGTGCCCCGAAAAACGTGACGACTCATTGTAATTGAAATTGGGCAACGGATATGGTATCATTATCCTGGGCGTTGATACGAAGGTGGGTTTGTGTGGGGTTTGAAAGTTAACCGCTCGTAGGAAACCGCCCTCATTAACGCATACCGGGCGAGAATTAACTGTAAGTGGGAAATCGATATTGCTTTCGATACGCGCTCTGTATGCATCCGATGTAATTAATGTCCAATTTCTGAGCTAATTAACTTTTTAAACCAATGAATCCTTTTAAGTGAATCGCGAAAATAAAATAAAAATGTCATTTCCGCTTCCGATTTGTTTGAAATTCTAGCCGAAATTGGAATCGATTATTGGTTTCTGTCACCTGTCATGAACGAATTATGATATGGGAATGATCAATTAAAAATACCGTCATGATTCGCTCTGCAATTTTTTATCGTCATGATGACAAACCAGTGGGGCTGATGAATATTGTTCCTTCCTCACTTTTCTTTGCATCTGCTGTAGCTGTTTCCCTTATTGATAGGAGCTTTCAGCGCATTCAATGCCCCAAATTATGTCGTTATCAACCGACAAATAAACCAGCGAGTAAACAATTGGTACGGAAAAAATGCATCTCTTATTTATGCTGAATTGTAGAACTGTATGTCGACCTTGATTTCGATACACATTTCCAAAGTGTAGAGGAAAAGAAAATTCAATATTTTTTTCCTGATAGAACAATGAATTATCTGTATTGTGATGCTAAAACAAGTTTTGTACCTTCAATCAATCCCGAATTACAGCTGGTTTTGTGATTCCGGATTCTAAATGAACCAAGCTTTAATCAACAGTACGAAGGGAAACATCATGAGAAAGGCTGGCTTCGTCTTCTGATTGAAGTTATTCATTAGCTTTACTAAAGCAGCAACACAATAATGTATTATAGACTACGTTTGTGAGTTCTTTATTATGCTTCGTACAATTCGATACAACGTACAATTTTGAAAGTGAAATGTACGTTATATCGAAGTTTACCTGTATATAGTTATAGAGCATGGAAACTTTAAAAAAGTTATTCTATTTTCATGTTAGAAATACTAGTATCAAATCTTGATCAAAGAATTGAAGTTGTAGAATGTACTGATAAATGAAAAATGCCATGAAAGTTCTAATTCATTTGTGACTACACTAATAATTATTTTTGTTCTGAAGCGCAAGTTAGTTCTGAAATTTGAGATGGTTATTATTAGACCAAAACTCCTAATAATATACCTTGCACCTTGCGAAATGAGATTTTTATTTGTATAGGTCTTTGAAATGTGGATATCCTCTAGAAAATTGTATTGATAAATGTCACTGCATAGTGAATCACAGTGAAAAATGTCCATCTTCTATGTTTAATAATTAGGAATATCTGGTCGGAGCTAGAAATCAGGAAACCTGTCACAGTTACGATTGTGACGAAATCATTGTGATGTTTTAAGATATAAATAAAAAAACGTGAAATTAATTTATTAAACATATTTCTGGGGGAATCATGCGATGAAAATACTCCGGAGATGATAACATCTGTCTTTTTTACTAACACAGGAGATTTTTTGGCGGTTTCAGGGTCATCCAACAATAATACCAAGTACATGACACGGGTAGGAAACACAAGAGCTCATTATGGAACCTAGATTTGCTGAGCAGCTGGATTTCTGCACCATATAGTTCAGCATGGATTTGGAAGTGGATGCCAATCGAATATTCTGACAATGTTCCGGTGTCTGGATATACTTTTCGTAATCAGATCTACCTGTAATGTTTTATTGTTGATTTCAAACTTCTGTTTCAACAAAATGGCTAAACCCAAACACCGCTATGAGCCACCGACCCTTATGAACTACATATGTAGCGTTGGCTTCATAATCCTTAAGTTATTTCGTGAAAAAGGGGTACATCTGGCACAGTTTAAAAAAAAATAACTTGGAATATCGAGACAAAACACGAGAAACCTCACCGTGGCCACCCAGCAAACATTAAATCGCCCAACTCGGCAAACTCTAAATCGCATATGAAGCAGCATCGAATCAAAACCATATACAATGTCGATCAAAGTATACATTGTTTTTATCCAAAGTCGTACAAATGAAAAAACATCGATTTTATGTAATACAACAGATTAAGTCGTAATTCGGTTTATCACGCTACCGTAAAATCGATCTAAACCGAATCATATATGCATATCAGGCTGGTGAAGTGAGTCGCATGAACGTATAAATTGAATCAATGTAGTACTGAGAAAAACTGTATTTTATGCTGTGGAACATTTTTCAACAATAAATCATATTATATCGTAATTGAGTACATTTTATATCATCTTAGGAATCTGAAATATAAATGGGAGAGGAAAAGATCGACTCAAGATCGCTTAACCCTATTCATTATCACTTATTTGACATCCTCGAAAGCTATCCAAATGATGATAATTTGTTTATAAAATTTGTCAGGTGGTAAGTTTAAAATCGATATACATTGAAAAAAAAAACTCTAAGATCGAAAAAATCGAAGGAAAAAATCTTCTGAAAATCGATGTGGAATAGATCGATCTTCTGAAAATCGATCCAAAATCGCCCAATCCTAATCTAGACTTTTGTTTAAAAATGGTAAATGATGACTAATTGTCTTCTTCTGCATAATTGAATAAACAGAAGAAAAGGGTAGTAATGGCTTTAATGGTATTTTTGTGTACATTTTTGAACAGAAATTGGTTCCCGATACTACGATGTTATCTCATCTAACCCGTATAAGTATACAAGTTCATACAGGAAACGATTTTTTTTCAAGGCTTCCATTTAATGTATCAAAAGAGACAAAATTACAGATTGTGTCCGTGCCCCTAGGTCAGACCCATCAACTTTTTTTTTATTTGTCTGTAATAAATCGTATATACGTATGACAATAGTCGCACTAGATGGACGTGTAAGTCGTGTATTCATCCGACTTAATTCGCAAGAAATTGTCATGTATGTATATAACTTCCACTGTTACATGTTTGCATGCCAGTTAGGCGCATCATAAACCACACAAAATATGGGATATATGATGCTGTAAATACGCTAGTTATACGAATAAATATTTGTTGGGCAGTGAAACAATTTTTTTAAATGAAAATAGTTGAAAAATCTTGTGGAAAATCCAACTGCTACGCTTTATATGCTCACAAAACTTTGGCTTTCAATAAAAAGATTTTACTTAAAAACATAATAAACTGAAAATAATTCTGATTCTGCAACAAAATCGTTTTCTGAAACTGTAAGTACCTTGCGAAGTAATTTTACCTTTAAGGTACGGAATCCATTCTCCAGATATTGCATATTCTCATCGTTGAACTTTCGAAACGCCTCTTAAACATCGTTAATGCTTGTCAAATTGGAAAAGTTTTTGGGGTTTAACATTGCCGCAGCCTTGAGCATCGGATCATCAGAATCAAATCTTTTTCTCATTGGCTTGATCAGCTCCATGAACCAACTGCGACAAATATCCTTAAAAATAATCCGTCTCTCGCTGTCCATTGTTCTGATACTATCTTCTGCTGCCATTCCAACCTAAAAATTCTTGCCGCTTTTCAAGTGATCTTCAAATTTAAAAGCATTGGACATTGAAGTAACGTAAAACTCCTCGCACATATTAGTGAGAATGATCAAATAAAAATCTTTCAGCTCTTCATGTAGCATCGTGAATTCAGGGTTTTCAACCTGGAACAAACTATTCAATCTGTTGATCTTGGACAAAGTATATAAGCAACCGTGGTTTTGTCATCAAATCTTTAGGGACAGTAAATATTTTGCAAGCAGACTGATTTTTGTCACATTCATGGTGAACAACAAAATTAACTCCGGAAATCGTGAAATATATCTTTTCACCACCGCCGTTAACGAAACCCAACGGGTGGCCGAAGGGTGTGAATTTTAAGCGACTTGAGTTCCAAAATTTTCTGTATTACCTGGAATTCGTTAGTCTCAAATTAGTTAGTTTGGGGCCTTACGGAATTCGAAACTCCCCTGATTACGGTCGCACTGTCCAACGCGAATACTTCCAGACGATTCTTGTAAGGGATTCCGTCTTTAAGAAACTGATCAATTATTGCATTGTAAATGCTTTAATGATCAGCGGCACCAAGCGATACTGCGACGTAAAAGTCGTTATGCACCTTAATGTTGCTTTGTTCAGATGAAAGAAATTCCTTAAATGGAAGAAATCTGTACCCTGTACAGTACAGAATCTAGTACCAAAAATAAAGAAAAAATCTGTACCTTTCCGGGTAAATCTTTACGTGAGGCAACACTGGTTGTGGATGTAAATACGTTGGTCATTTAAGCAATTCTGCATACTTGATATCTAAAAAATCTCAAGACTATTTTTTGGAAAAGTCAAAGTTTTTCTCAAATTTCACAAAAAATTCTAAAACCTACTATAAGACCTATAGATAAAATAGATAAAATGTCGGAAATTGTTCAACCCTTTGTAAGGCCGTGACAACTAAATTGCCACCATCAACAAGTATTTTTTTCGCTGCACTTGAAATATTATTTCAATATTTTACTGAACTAAAAACTTCTCAAAGTATCTGGCAATACTCCAATTTTTTTTGGCTGCTAAAATGTATTAATTTGGAGACATTTTTATGTAACAAAACTGCGAATTTAGAGCTTGGGCAGAAAATTCTGTTCAAATTCGTTGAAAATACAACAAGTCAAGAAGAAATTTTTCACTGCATGTGCGTGAGAACATACAGTTTTTTTTTTCAATTAAATAAATAGTGTTCAAATTTCCAAATTTTTCATTGTATATAAAAAATATTTTTTTCGATTTTTTTCGCTGCACTAGGAATATTGTTTTGATTTTTGCATAATCAAAGAAGCAATAAGGTGATTTTGTAAGCCTTGTAAGTGACAATATATATATATATATATATATATATATATATATATATATATATATATATATATATATATATATATATATATATATATATATATATATATATATATATATATAGTTACGATGAACATTTAACATGTGCACGAATAAATTCGTTTACAGCGAAACACTAATAGGCTCATAGGCTCATGAATGAATAAATGGGATAAAAAATGCTTTACTCGTATGTGTGTAAATTCCCGCGAAAATGTTACGAATAAAACATAAGTTTTCCAGTAGTCTCCATGCAAAAATGACATATATTTCAAAAGTTATAAGAGATAGAAAGTTGGCGTCTTTGACAAAAGTCCATACTCGACTGTCATCTAAAACTTTGCGGCATACACTATAGCGCTATCCTGACTTAAAACATAATTATAATCAGTTTTATTTTTTTCAAAGGAAACATAAAATATTGTAGCTTATATTACAAAAACAAAAGGTAAAAGGACATTTTCCATCATTGCAAAAAAAAGGCTTTTCTTCGAGGCTTTTCCTAGTGTGCAGGTAAGGAGGTCACCTTGTAAGAAGTCACAAGATGTAGCTCACACATATCATGCTAAGTTGGATAGATTTATGGGTTGCTTTTTTTACCAAATTTGTTTAAGTCATTATCGAAAAAGTATGTACATCGTGCATGTATGAAACAAGCTGAGCTTATTCAACTAGAGTCCTAATTGAAATTTTTTCATGCGTGCAAAAACATAGTAAAAACACATAACGTTTCTACAAACTTAAGGTGACTATCAATACGGCATCAATAGTCAATAGTTGTACTACCAAACAATCAGATGGCCACTTTGCCCCCGCTACCCATGTAATTTCTCCCATCCGGTGAACTGAGGTAATCTCAGTGCATCGAAGAAAAACAAAAATTATTCACGGAAATTCATCTCCACTATCATGCTGTTGCTGTCTTTTTCCCGAAGGCACGAACCTCAGGCAGAAACAAATAGCCATGAAGAAAGCTTCTCATTTCTTAGGGCACTTTATGTTCGCGCACTGTGTCAGCACGATGCGGAGAAATGATGCAAACATCAGGGTGTGAGAAATATGCAGAAAAGCAGACGAGCAGCAGCAGCTTAACCCCGTCCGTACACGCAAACTGGTGATGGAGTATGATTTATGGTCTCATTTCTGGCTTTCATCTCTCTTGCTGTCTGGCACGCGGTTCCGACCTCGGTACAACCGAAAATCCTACCATAAATCTCCGAAATTTATCTAATTACATTTCAGTGCGATGTGTTTATTACACGCCAGCTCGGTTGTGTGACATTTCTCCGAAGTACATAAAAGGGCCTAGAAAGGGTTTTGCTTTTATATGGTTCTTTTACCTGCCGACAGATAATTCTGCAGCAGTTTCGACGTCAACCATAGTTCCCGAAAATTGCGGATAAATGTGTCATTTTTTACCGAGAATTTTTTTATGAGCTTCGTGAGAATATAAATTGAGTGCATCCACCGAAGGTGGAGAAAAGTTTTTGTTGATTGAACGGACCGATAAAGTTATCAACAAAATCAATTTATCGTGTAAATTGACTCAATCAGTAATTCATTTTAGTTCATATTTAGTTATCTGACAATTTTTATGAAATTTAATTCGGAAAAATTAGGCTCTGCTTCATTCGCAATTTCTTGAAATTATTTTGATTAGATTAAAAACCTTAGTGGAATTATAGTAATTGTTAAAATCAAGAATCACTCAAGCTTTTGAAAGCAATCGATAATGGTAAAAGCGATAATTTCGACTTCTGGCTTCTCTATTATGTTTATCCCAAAATACACATTATAAAAATAATACATTCTCTTCGGAGTTGTGTGACACACAAATCGCAGCCGTCGATTTCGCTCAAAAATAGGATTATATTTAAACATACCGTAATCTTTCTTCCAAGAAGGCTGTAAAACCTTCGGAACCAAAGTCTGACAGATCTTCCAATCGTGATACGGCTTTCGAGCATAAAACATTTCGCCAACCTTGCTCCGCTCGCCCCCGACCAGTCCCCCCCATCCATCGGGTACCAAGCGACGTGAAGATGTATTAAATTATATTATCTCTGTCGCATCACCGAAACAAAACATTCACACGGAAAAGTCCCAGCGATTCTCGTAAAAAGAAACCCTCTTTCGTTCATTCTTGGCGGCGATAGATCCATCTCCGGATCCCGCAAACGGCAAATTGTACATTCGCGAATACAAATGCCGTCGTCACATGAGAATAGGAACACACTTCCATTTTGCTCGCACATAAACATCAGCATATTTCCCGCAAACATAGGACCGGGCAGGCAGCAGCGGCAGCAAAACGCTCACCCGCTGCCCGGCTCAATGGCTAAAGCATTTTTTTTCGCTCAACAAACAAAGATAAATGAACGCCCTGCGGTTGTGCATATGTGTGTGAATATGTGTGCCAGGCCCCCCTTTTCTGTACAACCTCTCGGTGGGGCCGCGAGCCTGATGATGGGGATCAGTGCGCTAGCGGGTAACGATTCTCCTCGTAAAAATAAAAACAAACCTTCGCGGAGATCTGTCCCGGTCTCCCCTCCGGGCTACGGGACATGTGAGGACGATCGATGGGGATCTAATCTAGTGAGGTGACTCGTAATGTTGCAACTTATACGGTAATGTGACGCCGCGGTGCAAAGAGTGAGAGATAAAAACGGGAAGGAACTGATGACTCTCGCTTTACGTAAGTGTGTGATGAGCGGGGTCAAACTTTTCCAGCGATGATGATTGGCGCATGGTCGTGCGAAAAAAGCACTATGTTCAATTCCCGAGAACACGGACTGCTCGTTCCCCTCGCAGCGGATTCCTGCCGTTTGGTTGGTGGGGAGAAAAATAGTGAAGTTTAGCGTAACGAAAAGTTTTTATGTTTGGGAAAATTGTTTCTAGTTTATTACCGCCGCGTGGACCGGTTCTTCGGCTACGGTAGTGACTTGGGTAGGTTGGGAGCGCTCATTTGTTGCGATATTTGCGTACTAATTGGAACAATCTTCTTAAGCACTGTTGGTAAATTATAGTTTGTTGTTTGCTCAGCTGATAGAAACTATCATGACTATGGAATGTTTTCTGTTTTACAATTTATCAAGTAACATTTTGAATCAAATCAATTGACGATCTTTTGTTCTCTGTCGGCGGAACATTTTTCGATTCTTCTACTCATTGTCACTATAGAATAATTTTGCGTTAACACCATGTCATTGTATTGTATTGGTATACCACCAGCACCATAATTCCACATTTCATAACTACTTAGGCTGACCAAACGTACCGATTTTAACGGGGTAGTACCGTATTTTCGACCATTGTCTCATATTTTTTTTTATCAATTTGTACCGTATTTTGAGTGTGAAGAAAAAAAGTTGTAATAATCATCAGGCTACTAGTATTAGTGTTCTTTTAAGCATTTATTGATCTTATTGAAAGAAATGATGTATTTCTGCCACTTAAAGGTGCTGTTAATTTTGATGATTTTATTAGAATTCTCCAACACAAAATTTTTTACTAGTGAGGCACAAAGTGCCCTAAAAAAATATAGAGGCTTATGTCCAAGACAAAACGGCATTGTTGACACAGGACTGCGGAATTATTTCGCTTGTTTACCGCTTTTTCTGGACGATCGGTGCCATGCCGCTTTGTTTGTCCCATTTGCAATCATTATATGAGTTTGGTTGGGTGAATATCGGCACTTCTTCATCCATGTATTTTATATGAACAAGCGAAGTTCCATGATTGCGAAACAAAGAGGCTTCGGTTGACATTTTAACATTCCTCGCTTAGAATCGGTCCCCTATGCCTAAAGCAATGCGAGCATGGTTGACCCGTGTGACTGCCACAGGAAGCACAATTCTAAGGGACGAAATTGGAAGGTTTAGGAGTTGATAAACTCATGAAAATGTAAGAGTAAGAATTTCATTTTCAAATGTCGTTGTTTCGCTTTAATTTCCACCTCTACAAAATCATATTAACTTAAGAATTGAATGCACATCGCAAAAGACATTTCAATTGAGCAGTCAGACCGTCTGTGCACAAATATATAAGCTTTGATTTGAAGTTCCATCTCTACAAAATCATATTGACTTAGGAATTAAATGTACATCACAAAAGACATTGTGAAGAAATGCTTCTAACAATCTATCTATATAAGAAATGACGAGGATCGCTTCCATAGGAGTGGGATTGCAAACAAGTAGAACTTTCTTTATTGTGTGGCTGCCAAGCCAAGGGAATACAATGTACAGTAAAACCTGTTTTTGTGCGGTTTTTTTGCGCGAATTTTTTTTTGTGCGGTGCGGTTTTTTTTTGTGCGGTTTTTTTGTACGGTGTATGAAAAGTAGCATATTTGACAAAGTTATCGTCCATTTAGATTTTTTCGATGGTTTATATGCATTTCAGTGCGAAAAAAAGCATATTTGCGTCTCAATTATCCACTTCTGAAATCATTCCCTTCCACTCATCAAATGCTCTAAGTTTTTCTAAGTTTTTGCATGACATGATTTCTAACAGCAACACGTTTCGACATGCAATTAAAAGCACAAAACAGCCACGCGCAACCGAAAAGGCAAAGTTTTCCATCGCAAAGCAGGGAAACAAAAGGAAATTGAACGGTGAATGGCGTGGATTTGAGTTATTTACTTGGGGGAAACTTTTTTTATGCGGTTCCTATCTACCGCACAAAAAAACTTTTTTCAAAATGTGTACCGAACACGATTTTTTAAAGCTGCTGGTGAAGTTTTGCAGGTTTTTTTTCATGCGGTCCCTATCCCCCGCACAAAAAAAGGTTTACAAGACGAAAAGTATGGTTTTGGGTACCAATAAAATTAGTTATTTCATTCATTATTTCATTAGGAACCTGCTGAGAAAAATTGATTTGCACGATAATATACCCTATGCGAAATATTAATTCATTCGAACTTCATTTATTAGTGTCACATACGTTAAAATTTAAGTTTTTCTGAAAAACAATAGATCACCGAAAATCGGGGTTTTCCAAAAAAAATTGTTGGTGCCAAATGTCTTAGAATTGCACGACACGACGAGTTCCGAATGGAAAATCGAGATAACTAACTAGATCTCGACGTTTGATGCAATTTTAAGGCATTTGGCATCAACATTTTTTTTCGAAAACTCCGATTTCCTATACTCCCCCCGAGTGTGATTTTTCGATTTTCAAAAAACACAAACTTTGACCGCTTTGCGCCACTCTCCCTCAAGTCCGATTGAGCTGATATCTTGCACAGGGTGTTTTTTCGAGGTGGTGAACATTTTGTATAAGATAACTTTTTGAAATTTCAGGGTCGATTTTTTCCCATACATTCATTGGCACCCTAGTAGACAGTTTCAGCAACTGACTCCGATTCAGCGCATGGAATGTTGAACTGGCGACAAAAAGCTCTCTGTCGCATCACTGAGCGATTGTTTTCAAACAAGATTTTCTTTCGATCCTCTGAATTGATTTTGCTCTTGAATTTTGTATGGAGCAAAACCGTTGTGTGTGACATTATCATTAGGAGAGACTACAAACTGCTTGCTAGTTGAAGCGAAGCTGGGTATTACAAATCGTGAATTGTTAGTTATACCCAGTAAGTTTTGCGAACCAGTTTAAATTGCGATGATCCCTAAACGCTGTATTTATCGTATTGTAAGCATCAATACAACAAAAGTTCGAACTAAATAAAAACCATCCGCACACAGCAGCCTCAGGTTAAAAGTAAACAACAGCTGATGTTCATTTAGCAAAAATGAGATTCAATTCTGACGTCTCGAATTATCAATATGAAAATGACACTGGGTGAAAAAATAACCTTCAAAACATATTGAAGAACAAAAGTTCATTTGCTCATATTGACTGGTTGTCTGGATCTGTCATTTTGATTTTCGTTTGGAGTTTGGAGCATTTAAGCTTAGCGAAGACGATTTTTTTCAGCACTGATTCTGAGAGTATTTCCTATTCGATTGGTATACAAATCATCAAAATCCGTTGGCAGCAAACAAAGTTGGAACATATAATCCGTATCAGCTGCAGATCGTCGTGTATTTTCTGAAAAGGAAAATACATTTCTGAAGTTTAAGGAATTCGTGAAGCTAACTGATTATATTTTGTGTTTGGCTGGTAGAAGCGCACCAGTTAAAAGAATTTTTACGATGATCAATATTTGGACGACAGAAAAGTCACGACATAAACGCTATTATAATAGTCGAACAGAACTTTGACCTGGAATGTGACATGTTTTATGATAAAATTTCCGGAATCCATAATCTTTTTCGCAAAGTCCAAATACCAAAGCAGGTACATTTAAGAATGTTTGATTGATTGGTTTTAAAGGGTGTGTCACATCAAATTGCATCACGGAAAAAACGCTGTAGAAATTTAATTTTTTGGAATTATGTCTTCAGCTTTCGCTTATAATCAGATAAGAGTGTATAGATCACGTTGGCCATGCTTCACTGTCAATTTTTCGTAAATTTCGAAAAATGTCGTCGAACGAAAAAGAGCGTCGTGAATTAATCCTGTGCACTCATTTCGAGAATCCGGAGTTGTCACATCGGGACATCGGTAAGATGCTGGGAATCGTCCAATCCACGGTCAGCAGAGTACTAAAACGATACTTCGAGAACCTAACCATCGACCGGAAGGTGAAGAACGGCAAAAATGGATGCTCCGTCAGTGAAAAAGATCACAAGCGCGTAGTTAAGCAGTTTAGACGTGATCCGAGAAGTTCGGTCCGGGATGTCGCCAATAAGCTGAATTTGTCATGTTCATTCGTCCAGCGGACCAAGCAGCGGGAGGGCCTGCGTACATACAAGGTTCAGAAGGCTCCTAACCGCGACGAAAGGCAAAAAATGGTGGGGAAGACGCGAGCCCGGAAGCTGTACACCGAAATGCTGACGAAGCCGCATTGCCTGGTAATGGATGACGAAACCTACGTCAAAGCGAACTTTCGTCAGCTGCCGGGCCTGTTGTTCTTCTCCGCAGAGGACAGATTCAGCGTTCCGGAGGAGATTCGCAAACAGAAACTATCCAAGTTTGCCAAAAAGTACATGGTGTGGCAAGCGATCTGCTCTTGCGGAAAGCGGAGCGCCCCCTTCGTGATGACCGGCACGGTAAACGGGCAGGTTTACCTTAAGGAGTGCCTACAGAAGCACTTACTACCACTATTGAAGCAGCACGAGGGCCCGACCATCTTCTGGCCGGATCTCGCTTCGTGCCACTATTCAAAGGACGTGTTGGAGTGGTACGAAGCCAACGGGGTCACCCTCGTGCCAATGGAAATGAACCCGCCCAACGCGCCAAAGCTTCGCCCAATAGAGAAATATTGGGCGATTATGAAGCAGTCCCTCCGGAAGAACCCAAAAGTTGTCAAATCGGAGGCGGACTTCAAGAGAAAGTGGATTTCTGTTCAAAAAAAACTACAACCTGACGTTGTACAGAACCTTATGGACGGGGTAAAGAGGAAGGTGCGTGCATACGGGCTTGGACTCGAAGTATGAAAAATGGAAAATTCCAAAAGTTGTTTAATAGTTTTTATTTTACTGTCTAAAATTTTCAAAAGGATCGGTCTACTGGGCGAATTTCTACAGCGTTTTTTTCGTGATGCAATTTGATGTGACACACCCTTTATTTACTAAAATTCTTCAAAAGATTTTCTGTTTAACATGTTGAGTGCCACGATTTTACAGCGACTTTATGGAAATTTTAAACGTATTAGGACCATCGTTTCTTATCGTAGTGAAAGGTATTTTTGTTCGAAAGGGAATGCACAATGGTCCAGGAGATGCATTTAAGTGGAATTTAGCAGTTAGAGCTCGACAGTTATTCTCTAGATGAAAACTGTCTTGGACAAAGTTGTTACTCATGATAGAGCGCTCGCTTTCATGTTGTCAAAAATAGGGTGACCAAAATTTTCGGTGAAATAAAAAATCTAACTTTCTTATCTTTATAGATAGAGGTGTATACATAGTTCGACAATGTTGTAGCTCCAATTATTTGAGACATCTTTGTAGAACAAAGTTCATAGACCGTACGTGTTTTTGTGATATTGCTACTGTGTACTTTTTATGCGTAAAATAGTATAACTGAATATATAATAATATATAATAATATTTTTTCTTCAATTTTAGTTAGAATACGCGTGACCACAGTGCAAGTCGAAGGAAATTTCTTTGACGAAAAATCCTCCGGTCAGAACGGGAATCGAACCCGAACACCCGGCATGATAACGTGAGACGCTAACCACTTGGCCACGGGTGCAAATATAGGGGGGTTAAAAAGTTACAGCAAAAACTTTGGGGTCAAGGAATGTAGTATTTTTTACGAATCTTGAAATGCGTTTTTCTCGAAACCATAGTTTTTCCAGCTGGTGGTACGTTTAGCTCAGAATCTAGTAGATCGATTTGGCTGAAATTTGTTTTGAGCATGAAAAACTGTATTATTGAAATTGTTACGTAGGCGTTTTTTGATATCTCAATTTTAAAATTTTTCATGATTTTTCAGAAAACGATTTTTGTGTAAATAAAGAATGTAAATAATTAATTTTCATTCAAATGATCGCCATTTTCGAATGCTCAAAAACCGCTACGTAACAATTTAGATAATTCATTTTTACATGCTGAAACTTCTTTTTAGCCAAATCGGTCCACTAGATTCTGAAAAAAAAGTACTACCAACATAGAACTGTCTTAGAGAGAACATCAACGCGCCTAGCTGCCTTAAGTAAATATCGAACTAACATTCCTTCCCTTTCCTCAGCAGTTGCAAGGACGTGGCCAGGACAATTCTTTACTGTTAGAGAAAGCATGCCTTCATCTAAGAGATATTACCAATCGTCAGTAACGGATGGAGGCGAGCTTTTGACGTAACAGTTCTGAATTCGTACCACCTACGATGTTGTGCAACTTGCTCAATGCTAATGCTAATGCTAACATCAACGCGCCTAGCTGCCAACAGCGTAATTATCACTATATTGGCATCCAAAAAATTAAAAATACATCATTAAATATACCTTAACCAATCACCAAAATATCCCAACACCTATCTTTAATTCCAACATTCGAAAAAAAAATCACGAAAGTCCATTATTCTTCGACCTTCCAGAGTATAGTCCCTCCTTAATGGATGCATAAAAAATCAGCATCATTTCTGAAAAATCAGATAAATTTGAGTGTTTGTCAGGATATCAGGGAACGTGACGAAAAGTTTGGGAAATCCTGCAAAATCAGGAAGGTTGGCAGTATAACAGCAATATGAGAGAGCGAAACAAGATACACATTGCAAATACACTCTGTCCAACTTCTATAAGACCACGCTGATTCTATTTCGTTGCAACACAAACAGTTAGAATTTCAACAAGATACATTTATACATTGTTGAATGCTTAGAATAAAGTATATTTAACGTTAATTTCGTTCAAAAGAGTTGTTTGTCCATTTATTGTGCCTAAATATGATAATTTCAGCTGTTTCTATAAGACCACTTCAAAATTCATAAGTATTATCAATGAAAAATTCGAAACGATCGGCTGATATACATGTCAATAATTGGTAACCTTGCCATTTCGACTAATAACCTTGGAAATTCGTATTGGCCAAATTTATCTATTTACCAAATTTTGCTGAACGGATTTCTCGATATTTTTCCATTTTTTCGAAATTACGACCTTGAGCTCTTCAATCGTGGTGTAAAGTTTTCCCTCAGTGGAGATTCTGCGTACAAGGATCCCCCCTAAGATTTTCAACAGGATTCAAGTCTGGAGAGCGAGCCGGTCAGTCCAAAAAAATATGTTTTTGGTCCTTAATCCATTGCTTAGTTTCCGTGCTGGTATGAATAGTAGCATTGTTTTGTTGGAATGTAAATTTTTTGAGACGATATCCACGCAAAAACGGTAGGAGAGAGAATTCCAGAACATATATGTGACTCTTGAATGATGTGGAGGCTATTTTGAGCCTTCCGGTAGCACAGAATCCCGCCCAAACCATGCACGAGTCTCCATCAAAATTCCTGGTTGAAAAATACTGTTTATTTTTCCGTAAATTACGCCAGTACCCGTTAAAACCATCAGGACCATCCAAATTGAACTTTTTTTCGTCAGATAACCTATACATTGAAGAACTTTTCGTTATGGTATATACAGTTCTGAATCATATTTCGGACACTTTGTTCTAATATCTTGAAATGCTTAATGCACTGATGATATAACTTTAAAATTAATATCACAATTGCTTCTTCAGAGTAATCTCTTGGTTTCACGATCATTTCATATGAGAACTAAATTTGAATTATAACATAATCGGCAAAAATCTATCAACACTATTCATTATCGTTTGTGTTTGACGTTTGCTTAGCGTGAGCACGTAGAATTTACCCGTTCACAAATATTTAAATTTCTCCCGTGTTTCATCAGTTCTCATCATCGTTAAAAGTTTACTGTGATTGCTTGGTAAGTGTTTCGCAGTTGACTATAAAATATAATCAAGTGTAATGTAATTTTCGTTCAAAAAATTACAAAATAAAGTGTCCGAAATTTGAATTCAATCTGTCCGAAATTTGATTCAGTGTCCGGAGTTTGATTTTTATTCGCTTCATTTGAAAAGCATTTTATTCGATGATTTTTTTTAAGTTTTCAATCAAATAGGTACCAAAGTAGAAATCTTAAAAGCATATTGAACAAATTTATTAAAAATATCAACCAAATAATACCTGTGCATAAGGTTTAGACGTGTTTTCTGCATCATATGCATTAAGCGTCCGAAATATGATTCAGAACGGTAACAAAATGTATTTTTTGGAGACATTCTTTGTCATGACATATCTTGCCCCACTGTCGGTTCATGTGAGCTTTGGCAGAAATTCACACGTCTTCCGATGTGAGATGGTGCAAGATGAGGAGTTTTAACCTTTTAAGCCCTCTTTATGTGAGGATTTTTTACCAAAATTTGACGAATTGTCACTCGAGCAGTTTGGCAGTTGAAATATTGCTTCATTTGCCCATGCAATTTTGAGGTATTCGAATCTGTTCAAGCTATTTCACGCTCATTCAGGTCAGAGAGCTTAGATTTACGTGGAACTCTCTCCTTAATCTTATCCTTGAGAATTCGCCAAATAATTGAGCACTACTTGATGGAATCGTCCAATCCAACGAGAAATTTCTCTGATATCAACATGTTCTTGATGGAATGCGTCGATTTGTCTTTCTTCTCTCTCCGTGAAGAATTTTCCCTTCGGCATTTGCCAGATTTAATTGACCAAAACAACAAAAACAACGGAAATTGTAACTGTCTTATAGAAACTTGACAGTTGAAAATACGAAAACATTCGTTTACGCTCAGCGCTTGCACACACACATATGATAATAATGCAGTGTATGGTAGTCACCAATACCAATACACTAGAATATAAATTGAAGCATTGTTTGTTTACAATGACACAAAGCAGCAAGATCATCATCTGGTCTTATATAAGTTGGACAGAGTGTAAGTACGCATTAACCCTTTCCTTTCCGGAACCGCGGGTAATAAGGACAGTGGGTAATATGGATAGATAGTTGATTTGTATAGTTACATTATAGTTACCTTTTGAATTTCAGATTTCTGTTAATGAGAACACCTTCTACATGTTATTCTATAATATTTAAACCACCCTATGGCAATGGAAACTGATTAAAAGTGGAAAAGGGAAACCGAAAATCATACATGATTCCGCGTGTGAATGTAATTTTAGCTGCTTCGATATTGAGCATTTTGAGTGGTTTTATATCAAAATTCAATTCGCTGATGGTTATATTTCGGTTTGTGAGTTAACAGAGAAGCGATATTAGGTATGTATGGAAAAGTAAATTCATTTTTGAGTGGAAAATTTAAATTATTGAAATAATTGTACTGGTGGGGTAAAACGGACAGTTGCCAGTGGGAATGAGATGGACTGTGAAAAGTCTGTTTAATCCGTTCCTAAGTGGACTGTTAAGAAGCTGACTGGTACCGAAAGCATATTAGTTAAGAGTCTGTTCATTTATACTGCTGAAAAATACGATATCAGTTCTAGGTGGAATTATTCGAATTTTTCATCATTCAACGGACATTCGCGATAAGTTCAGACCTTGGTTGAATAAAATTATTCCTCTCGCGATCGATAAACCTGTACGCTTCATATATTCCAAACCTGTCCATATTACCCCCACTATATGTCCATTAGAGTGCCAATGAAAATGGCCATCTTGAATTTTCAAAGCGAACTTGATTAAAAATGTTGATTCCCACGAAAAACTACCCTATGCAAAATATCAGCTCAATCGGACTTCATTTACTAGTGTCGCACAGCGGTCAAAGTTTGGGTTTTTGGAAAACCGAAAAATCACCCAAGGGGGGAGTGAAGGAAATCGGGGTTTTCGAAAAAAAAAATTCTGATGCCAAATGTCTTCAAATTGCATGAAACGAGATCGGGATCTAGTGTCATCTCAAAAAATTTTTTTTTGTCAAAAATCGATACTCTGGGACTTGTATTATTTTTTCGGAATACGAGACGAAACGTATGGTTTTAAGTGCCAATAAAAATAATTATCTCGGTTTTTCATACAGGACTCCTCTGACGATTTTCATTGGCATCCAAAACCATACGTTTTGCCTCGTATTCCGAAGTGTCGTCCCAGAGTGTCGATTTTTGACAAAACAAAATTTTCGAGATGACACTAGATCTCGACGTTTCATGCAATTCGAAGACATTTGGAATCAAATTTTTTTTTTCGAAAACCCCGATTTCCTCCGTTGGGTGATTTTTCGGTTTTCAAAAAACTCAAACTTTGACCGCTGTGCGACACTAGTAAATGAAGTCCGATTGAGCTGATATTTTGCATAGGGTAGTTTTTCGGGGGAATCAACATTTTTAATCAAGTTCGCTTTGAAAATTCGAGGGTCATTTTCCCATACATCCATTGACACTCTAATGTCCAAATTACCCGCATCGAAAAAATTTTTGTACTTTTTGGTCTGTTTTAATTTCAGTAAGAAATATTGAAAAACACTTTTTTGCATAATATTTGGACAATTAGGTAGCGAAACAGTATATTGAATTGTAAGAAACTGCATCAAAGTTTTGGGAAACATGAGTTTCCCAACTTACAGATCTACATTTATGTTTTCCATTTTACACTTAGAAAACATTTTTACTTTAAAGATCCAACTTCATTTTATTATGAGGTGTATTGTTATCACGAATTTATGCAACAGCACCAGTGGCTAGCGTGATCGTGTAAAACAGCCTTGCATTCCAGCTCGGACAACACTAGCTGGAAGGAGATTATGCAATAGAAATTGTATTGGTACGCAAATCATCAAAATTCGTTCGACGTAAAAATAGTTATTAAAATTAAAACTATTTCATTAAAACGTGAAGTTTAGGTTATTGTGGGAAAATGAAGTATGCAAACACACAAAGTTTCATTTATTCTGAGAAGGTTCGCCAGCACCGAGACGAGTTGGCGCGAAATCTTTCTACTGTATAGATGTGGTTTTGGAAGCACTATTATCAATGTGGTATCCCTACAACATATCTAGTCAGCATATCTTTATCGGTTTGGAATGATAGTTAAAAAGGTATACTGTGTTCGAAGCGTATCACCCGCGCACACATAATTAGGGTCGAAACTGAATTTCACACCCGATACCACTCATCTTATCGCGGCAACAGGTGCGGCTTCAAAGAGCTGACCGGCGTGTTTGAGAAAAGATCAGAGAAGAATCCTAAGTAAACACAAATTACGAGAACAAAGTTCCGACGAAAGATAACTACCTTCCTGCACGGAATAGAACCAAACGCAACAAAACGAGGATAACCTATCGAAGGCAAAATAGATAGGTTCACTTCGAGAAACTTATCCATTAACGATAATCTTGTTTGGCTTTGTTAAGCCTGATTACGATAAAAAGTTCGCAAGCTAGGGCTCCCGACAAGACACACTCAGAGTAGTACAACAACTCACCATGGTCCGGCTTCTCCCCGGACACGTATGTGTGAACTTGATCCACTTTTCAGAAGCAGCGCGAACCACACAACCGGCGATGGCATCGTGACAACTCGGTCACGTTCGGGGTACCTACAGCCGTCATTACGCTCACTGGGGAGAAAACTTTTACGATTTGAAATCGAATTTCATTTTACGATGGGATCCAACGGAGAACACGGGCGACAGCCGCCAACAGATTGGATCGTGTGGCTTTTAAACTCGCAACAGCAGCAAAACCGGCGGGAATCAAAAAAAAACCTATGCTGAAGGAATTAAGATTCCCCAGTCGGTTATAAAAGTGGCCGACGGAGTGGTGGGGGAGGCAATATGGTGCGAAAATGTTGCAAAACGCGTTAATATGATTTGCTTTGGCTTCTGAATTTGACACAATGAAACACCAGGTCGATGTCTGATCCAGAATGTAATTGAATTACTTTCGTTCGGAATCGAATGAATGGAAATTGGCGCGGTGATGATTTGAGACTAAATTTATCTTACATTTTTTCCCCGAATTCGTGACATTGGGAACGGTTTTTATAAGGAAACCATCACTGTCAGGATTTATTTTGTTCATACAACTAATCATATCGGAGAAATCACATCCATTGGGCGGAATATAAGAAAATTCGTTGGAAACACTCTCCTTTCAATAATACACAAGAAGCACGTAATGTTGAGCCTCTTTTCCGGAAACATTCATATGATGTACATTAGATCAGCTTCTCAGCTTCTCAGCGCTGTGACTCTTATCAACACGTTATCCCCAACCTGCGGAGGATTAGCCGCCACTCTTTTGATATGCATGAATATGTACGTATTCATTAGGTTTCGCTGATCCGACGTCGAGTCGAAAGCTCCTGCCGAAAAGAAGAGGTATGTACACGCTCGATCTGGAAATAATTTGGCATTACCAATTTGCGTCCCGTCCCTGGGAGGTTGGTGGGGCACTGTATGGCTGATTTCGCTGGAACAAATTGCGATAGACGACTTTGGCGGGGCGAATGACTTGTTATTAAATTTTCAACGGCTTCGTACGGCTTCGCGGGCGTTCAATCGTCATGCGACTGCTTTTGCAAACCCTGCTAATGGTGTTGAATTGGCCTGGGAGGGGGTATTCTGGGAATGTACGGTCGGTTCTGACAGAAAGTGAGAAGATTCGCTGGTTCGTTTGGTGATTAAGTTGGTCGTCTAAATGAGATTTGATCGAGATTTAGCACTATGACGAGTGATACTTTCCATTGTAGGTTATAAATTGAACTTTTCTAACAATGAGAAAATTGATGAATCATGTGTGAATCGCATTAGTATTTAAATGAGATTTTTATTTATATATGAGGGGCTTAGAATGGAAGGGGTGTGATTTGATCGATTTCCCTAGATCGACTCTCTCTTTTGGTCATAGCTTAGCCTCAAATACATTCCCAGCTGTATTTGACAATGTGAAAGATAGGTCAGAACCTTACCTATCAGATTCTATAGCAAACTTAAATTGGAACGTTTTTGCAATTGAGTTATTAACTAAAGAAAAGTTGATGAAGAGAAATCGATCAAGTCACTTACACCCCTTGCTTTCTAAGCCCCTCATATATGATTTGAAATCAAATCCAGTGAAAAATTTGCCAAGTGCTCTTTTCCTTTGTAAAAAGATTTTTCGTAAGATTATAAATAAATTCTAAAAAACAAGGTGCATGGCGCAACAAAATTGATCTATACTCTATCAAAATAATATTTCATGCCCGAAATTTTTTACTGACGTTTTATCAATATTACTTAAATGGATTCTGTTTTTTTGCCTTGCGAGTGATTTTGGATCTTCTTTGAAATGGTCGATTATTTAATTGAAAAATAGGGCAATATGTGCATGTGATTTTTTTATCATCTTGTTTAATTTCAACCTAATGTCTTCGCAAAATTGGAAAATTTATTCACTACACAGAAACAAATTCAAAACACATTTCAAAATGTATAATCTGTTGAAATAGACTATAACAAAAAAAAAACAATGTTTGTTTTTTTTAAATTATCCTAAAACAACTTTTAGTTTAGATTTTATTTTGGATTATTTATGTACTTTAGAACAATTTGTCGAAACTGACATGGACAATTTTTTATTTAAAAAAACAATGGAGAATATGGGCTTTCTTCAAAACATAGGTAGTTACTCGCGTAGTAGCATCGTACATATGATGTTTTGTTGTGCACTTCAGCCCGGTGTACTTTCGGTAATTCACAAAACAGCTGATGAACTAGCAATACAATAAATCCACTGCATCCACAATATATTGTGAACATAGTCAGGTCAAATCCAAACATTTAATCCAAAACTAATTGAGTACTGTTTTTGGTGCACTTGGTGTCTTCTAACGATAATACAACATCTTAACAATGGTCACTCGAAGCGAAGGTTTTGAAGCGAGAGCGTTACGTTTGGAGTAAACGGCTTTGAGTAGTATTCCTTTTTTGCTGGCTGAACGACGTGGTTTGATCAGATATGCCAACCTTTCTGATTTTTCAGGCTTTCCCAGACTTTTTAGCACGCTCCCTGATATCCTGACGAACATTCCAATCCTGATTTTTCTGAAATGATCCTGATTTTTCCTGATTTTTGTGTTCTCTACATTGTTCGTAATCAATATACTGGTTTCCATGCCAGAATTTTTTGTCATGATAGTTCTCCGGTTCGCACTTGTATATATCTTAAATAAAGTTAAATTCTCTAGACACAAAGCTGTATTTATTTTTTTTATCTCTACCCTAAATTGTTTCTGACGTATTTATGAAATTACAACGAGATGAAGTTTGAGGAACAACATTGCTTTATTGAGGATAATGTGTATATAGATGTATCCCCAGAGTTATTAATGTAGGAATACGTTTCAGAGTGTAAAATTACTCAAGAGAAATTTTTTGGATCCACAGTCAATAAAACGATTTTGTATATAATTTGTTTGTCTGATTCAAAGTAGAATCAACTTTAATGATAGGACTATGGTAAATATATCTATAACCGTACAAAATATCATAAAGAATAGGAAAATAAGTTTTCCAATGCTGATTTGCTTTCCTCATTAGTTGAGTAAAGATTCATTCCAAAGCGTGGATTATGAATTCAGTGAAAATTTGAATATTCATTTCTCTGCAATTGACTGTAGTGATGCTGTAGGTTTTTCGGAAAAAATATATAGTTGATGAACCTCAAGGATTCTCTCACAGCAGCAGCTAGTTCCCGAACAGTTCTGTACTGCCATCCTCCGCTGTACACACGTCGTGCAAGTATTCCTCAAAGATTCTCAATTGGAATTAGGTCTGGACTATGTGCTGGCCAGGCCAGCCCTTGATGTCTCGCTCCGAAAACAACTGCATATTTCTCTTACTGGCATGAATGGCTGGATTGTCTTGCCGAAAATTGAAGTCTTCAGGCATAAAATTCTCGGTAAACGGTACCAGAATGATTTCCAATAATTCCACGTACTTTTCTGGGATCATCCCGGCTGAAATTGAGGTTTTTTTAAATTTTGGTATTTTTTTATTAAAATTTAAACAATTTCCAACATTTAACTTTTTGATCATAATTTTTCAGATATTACAATTTTTGAGTTATAATTATTTTGTAAAAAATCAAGAAAAAAATTTTGGCCCATTTTCTAAATGTAGTCTAATTGATTTTTCAATATTCCGAGTATACAAAGTTGCTTAAAAGACCCAGAATGATCCTTTTGAAAATTTTAGACAGTAAAATAAAAACTATTAAACAACTTTTGGCATTTTCCATTTTTCATACTTCGAGCCCAAGCCCGTATGCTCGTACCTTCTTCTTTACCCCGTCCATAAGGTTCTGTACAACGTCAGGTTGTAGTTTTTTTTTAACAGAAATCCATTTTCTCTTGAAGTCCGCCTCCGATTTGAAAACTTTTGGGTTCTTCCGGAGGGCCTGCTTCATAGTCGCCTAATATTTCTCTATTGGGCGAAGCTCCGGCGCGTTGGGCGGGTTCATTTCCTTTGGCACGAGGGTGACCCCGTTGGCTTCGTACCACTCCAACACGTCCTTTGAATAGTGGCACGAAGCGAGATCCGGCCAGAAGATGGTCGGGCCCTCGTGCTGCTTCAATAGTGGTAGTAAGCGCTTCTGTAGGTACTCCTTAAGGTAAACCTGCCCGTTTACCGTGCCGGTCATCACGAAGGGAGCGCGCTTTCCGCAAGAGCAGATCGCTTGCCACACCATGTACTTTTTGGCAAACTTGGATAGTTTCTGCTTGCGAATCTCCTCCGGAACGCTGAATTTGTCCTCTGCGGAGAAAAACAACAGGCCCGGCAGCTGACGAAAGTCCGCTTTGACGTAGGTTTCGTCGTCCATTACCAGGCAATGCGGCTTCTTCAGCATTTCGGTGTACAGCTTCCGGGCTCGCGTCTTCCCCACCATGTTTTTCCTTTCGTCGCGGTTAGGAGCCTTCTGAACCTTGTATGTACGCAGGCCCTCCCGCTGCTTGGTCCGCTGGACGAATGAACTTGACAAATTCAGCTTATTGGCGACATCCAGGACCGAACTTCTCGGATCACGTCTAAACTGCTCAACTACGCGCTTGTGATCTTTTTCACTGACGGAGCATCCATTTTTGCCGATCTTCACCTTCCGGTCGATGGTTAGGTTCTCGAAGTATCGTTTTAGTACTCTGCTGACCGTGGATTGGACGATTCCCAGCATCTTACCGATGTCCCGATGTGACAACTCCGGATTCTCGAAATGAGTGCACAGGATTAATTCACGACGCTCTTTTTCGTTCGACGACATTTTTCCAAATTTACGAAAAATTGCAGCTAAGTTATGACCCAAAGAGAGAGTCGATGTAGAGAAATCGATCAAATCACTTACACCCCTTTCATTCTAAGCCCCTCATGTAAAAGTTGATGTTAGGAAAATTATATCCCTATAGAAGAACCCATCTCACGTTTTTTAGAAAATTTCGATAAATTTCCAAAATAATTTCTTTCAGTGTAATTTAAAAAAAATTGTTTGGCGAAAATTTTATTGATTTCCAACATTTCATCCTTCGATCAAACTGTTGTAAGTCTTATAGTTTTGGAGTTACAATTGATCATAAAAATTAAAGAAAAAACATGACTCTCTTCAAAAAGTCGTCGCGATTTCTTTTTTGAGATTTCAAGTAAGCGAAGTTGCTTAGCCTCCTATACTCGCCCACCGATCTCACTTACCCAATAATTCGTTCATTTCCCAGAAAATATCAACACTATGATTTCGCAATTCTCACTAGCTTCCTTATTAGTTTTGCGTAATTTTTTGGACAAGTGACTTTTTCCTATTTTTGAATATTGTTTAATGAATTTCATACACTAATTTGGTGTGGTGTAGGATGTTTATTGGATATAATGCTTAACAATATTACAGAACTATTCTTATTTGATTATAGTCCTATTCGTTACCGGATTGGATGAAGAAAGAATAGGAACGTAGTTTGTTTCACAAGTGCAGAACCAAAATACATGTATACTTTCGTATATTCGCTATATACAATATTCACACATATACACAGTTGTGAAAGAACTGCAGATGTGGAAGAATTTTGAACTGCAACTTCACTAGAAAAACTAATGACTAATGGTTATTTTTAACAGACTTTTGAACGTTTCGGTAAATCCTTTTATAATACAGTCAACTCTCCCTAACTCGATATCCAAGGAACCATCGAGTTAGGGAGGTATCGAGATACAGAACATTTTTCCATATTTTTTTTATGCCACAAATTGCAAATATATGATGTTAGGGTAAGTGTCCCAATATTAGGGCTTAAAAATATGACCCAATTAGGAATAAACCAATTATGGTACATGGGGTTTACTATAATTGGTACCATTGCGTATACAGGATATTACTATAATTGATTTGTTTTTGTGCATTAGTACATTTACCCTATATGTACTAATGCGCATGTACTATTATACATTCTTTTCTCAAATTTTAATATAAATTTAAAATACATAGGATGTTTGTTTAGTAGGCCAATTTTATTGTAAAATGGAATTGGAAATGGAAAAGGAACTAGGTTAACAAAGAAAATATTAATGATGTATGTAATTCAAACTAAATTGTAACGATCACGCAGGAGCTGTTCAATCGCAAAGAAATGTTCAAATAGTTTCACGGGAACATTTGCAGTTGATTGCAATATTTCGGACATATTCTTTAGGTTCGATTTAATGTTCGGAGGTGTAATTTCAAAACAATCAGCTGAAACTTCCTGAACCTCCTCTAACTCCATAGGACTACTATTTTCAACGTTTTTTCAGCTTCTTCTACACTTTCCAGTATATCGGTATCAGTCATTAGATCACAGCAAATCACGTTTTGACCCATTTCGCAATATTTATCAAATGACGATGAACAATCGAATGGTACTGCACTGTCGACAGCAGCAAGCTCACGACGCATTAATTCTGCCAGCGGAATATCATCATCATCATTTATGGAAAATCCTGAGATCTACACTGGCACTCTCGCCACATAGCTTCCGAAATGTCATCTTTTGCCGTTTTAAAAATTTACTTAGCCATCCAGAACTTCCTTTAAAATTGGGAATTCCCAGTTTCTGGGCAAATTCGCAAGCCTTCTCCCGAAGAATAGAACCTAAGAGAGGTTCTCGTTCCCAACCAACCTTATACGCTTTTTGTCCACATTCAATTTTCCCATCCGATGCCATTTTTCCTTTTGCTTGAATAGTGTTGACACCGTACTTTGTGCAATACTGAAATCTTTTGCAACTTCAGACACCTTTCGCCCATACTTTTCGACCTGCTCGATGATGCTCAAACGTTGCGCTATGGTTAGCGTTTTAATCGATCGCTTGAAAGGTTTTCCCTGGTTTTCCATACTTGAAAAAAAAATCCTTGATAATACGAACACTTCGTCTTCACTTTTAAGAGCAATTGAAATGACAGCTAGAAACGCACAAAAACAAGTACGCGAAAATCAATCGAGTTAGCGAGGTAAAAATCCATGGAAAAATGAAACAAGGCCCATCGAGTAAGAGAGGCATCGAGTAAGGGAGGTATCGAGTTAGGGAGAGAAGAATGCATGTAAAATCAAAGGTGCCATGAAATTCATCGAGTTACAGAACATCGAGTAAGGGAGAGTTGACTGTATATACTGCCGTTCTACGCATAGTTGTCCCATGTTCTAAAATCAGCAACTGAGAAAAACGCAATTAAAGTTTTCTACAATATTTGTCTATCAGAAGCTTTAGGCATTTCATTTTAGCAATACACTGAGTTTTTTTTATAAGCAAAAAACTATTGTTTAATGAAATGTGAACAGATCAAAGATCAATTACGCATAGAATATCAACATGGGACAATTGATGTTGTTTTTCGAAAAACTGGGAACAAACAATAAGTTTTTTTTTAGTTTTTCCGAACGATTATGAATAAAAACATACTTTTATGAACAAAGGCGTGACCTGCAATATCTTTGCAGATTATAAATTCATTGGCATTCGCTAACAAGGTGTACACGTGTTTTGTTTAACTTATTTTTTATTTCTTTGAGAATATGTTCGTTTTTCCAAACCAGAAATGAGTGCATTAGTCCTGCTGAAAGCATGACATAAAATTCTTGTACGTGATCCGATTTATTTATTATGTATCTACAAAAAATACATGGTTATTATACAGTTATGTATAAAATATCAACATGGGACAATTGAGCTTGATGTTGAATTTTTAAAAGCTGGGAACAAACTATAACTTTTTTGTGTTTTCCGGAGAGTTAGGCATGCAAACATCGTTTTATGAAGAAAAATGGAAATTGTCAAAAAGTGACATGGTACAATTATGCGTAGAACGGCTGTATATGCTGATCAAGACACATATCGACAAGAGAACAAGTCGCGGGAAGTTTTTAGAATCAACCTTTTAGATCATCTTATTATGCTCATCAAAAATCAGGCATATATTGTAAGTTTTCTAAAAACACAGAGACAAACAATATAAGAAGTATGCAAACCTGATATTCGTAAATCTTTATCATCTGGTAACTTTCTGTAAGGTTGTTATACATTCTGCTCTCCGTAAAGGACCCCAAAAACACGTTACAACTGGATGAAATGTAACAAAAGAAGCTTATCTCAAGCATGCAGTATCTCTATCGAACACTACGTTTCTATGTTGTTTCATAGTCCTTTATACTTTCATAAATTATATTCAGTTGTTTACTTTTAGTTAATAACAGTAGAAAAGTCGACACTGTTTTAAGGAGGCTGAATTAGAATACTATTAAAACTGAATGAAGTTGAAGAAAAAATATTTTCATCCATTTATATCCTCTTCTGCAAATAAATACCAATAACGCCTAAAAAGTACACAATAGCAATATTACGGAGAAGTTCAACTTTTGGACTGTGACACCGTTCACGAGTGTACGTACGTGTTATGATTTTGCCCGCGAGTATGGGAGGATTAAATAGCCAATATTCACACCCACAACGTTTCACTGCAATCTGAGATGGTGCAGACGAGTTGGCATAACATTCGTCAATGCATTCTCAGAATATGTGCGACGCACTGACGCACAGAAGAAACGCAAAAAGGAAATATTATCTAGGGGGCGAAAAAAAGTTATTTCGTTTCCAATTTCTCCCCCTGCTTCGACCAAAGAGCAGCCAACTTCCACATGCGTAAGTCTTGTCCGACTCGGAGTTTGAGAGCGAACTCGCTCCAAAGAGTTGATAGTGTGATGTCGATGAAAATAATGCACTGCAGTGCAATTTTGATCTTTTTAAAACTTTTTGTTTTCTCCTGTTCGGACGGTTTTCATACCATTAAATAGAGGGTGTTTGTGTATGATTGAATCGTGTGTATTTTTTACTGTATATAATCGAATGGAAAAAGTTGTTACTTATTTGTTTTATATACAGCCTTTCCATTCCAAACCGATGTATTCATCCTCAGATTTTCTTGAAAATTTGTAGTTTTGTTCTTCATCGCAAAATATTAGATTCGTTTTTTTGCATTTGCATTTTTGCGTTTTTTGCATTTTTTGCATTTTTTTTCTCCAAAAATACCTTTTTTCAAAAATTCATAACTTTTGAACTACTGGACTAATTTAGAAACTACATATAAAACTGAAGCCAATGATCTAGTCTTCTTTGAACAAATATTATACTCTCGAAAAAAAAAAAAAGATTTTGTTTCGTATTTATTGCTTGTATTTGTTTTTATAGTTCACTCGGTTAAAGATAGAGGGCGCTATGCTCTTTTATATTTTTTGTTGAAAGCTGAGATTTTTTCACATAACACATCTAAAAAGCAGAGAGATAAACACTAGCTCATTGGTTTCGATTTGATATGTTCACAAGTTGTGAATTTTTGAAAAATGACAGTGTTGGAAAAAAAAATATAATTATTGAATTATCTTCTTAAATCCAAATAATATATTGCTAACATTAAAAAAGAACATGCATCCGAAACCTTTCAGGAGGTGATAGAGGATCATATTTGATGGGAAAAATCCTTCGAATGATCGAATTTCAACAATTTCAACAAGTTTTTGTTTTGTTTATGGTACTGTTAGCCTCAAACTGGCTGCACTTAAAAAAGCACGCTACGTGGAAGGATTCTGTTATTTCCAATTGAAAGATGAGAACATTTGATACATAATACAGTTGTAAAACATATTTTAAATATTTTAAATATAAATAAATCAAACTGTATATGATCGAGCCGACCGGTATGTATCAAATGTGATTAATGTACTATATACAAAATGTTATGCTTAAAACACATTATGTGGGTTATTTGATAATGAATAATCACATCCTCATCTTTGATGCTGGATGCTCTAAAATGGTTATCCGTAAAGCAAAGAATTCTCTATTTAACTATGGTGTTCATTTTTAAAGTAATTAACGGTTTGCTGCCTCGATATTTGTGTGATAGAGTTGAAAGAGGAAGTGATTTCCATAGATATGAAACTAGAAACGCGAATGAATTAAGAACACCTAATTTCTTGTCATGTGCTTCACAAAATTCGTTGTACTTCAAAGGAATAAATGTTTTCAACTCGATGCCAAGACATATTAAATGCGCAACAACACTTACAGAATTTAAGAGGCACTGTATTTCACACGTGAAAGCTGTCTTTAATTAACAGTCGAACGATTTTTTTTTATTTTATGACGAAGATTTTTATTGAAGAAGTTTTATACGAACGGATAATTAATGAGGACAATTTTTTGTAGTTTGTTAATATTATACAATTAACCTGACGAAGTTTTTTAACGGATTATATTATGTAGACTATTTATTTTTTTTAATTATCTTTTTTTAAATTTGTATTGATCTCTATTATGTCTGTCATGATCTGGTGATGATGGACTATTTTTATTTTTATTTTGTTGTTTTTATAGTTGTATTAGTTGAAAAAAAAAATAAAAGTCTAGATAGATATAAAGGATATTAAATTGAAAGATTTTTAAGTGCCGGTCTAGGAATTTTTCGTAAAGGAAATTTTCTCGATTTCTCTGAATGAGGATATTCATAGTCAATCCAAAACAAGGCTGGCGGTTGGACTTGTGGACCACTTGGCTGCAAGGGTCTCGTCGGGACCGTATCGGCTCTGTGGCGGACATGATTGAGTATTGGCATGTCTTTTGACATTGCAATTTTTTTTGAACTTATATCTGTGAATAAAATCAGTGGGTTTTTTTGTGTTTGCTATACTGATTTTAATGTTGAGAAAAAATAAATAAACTATCTTTTAGATAACTCGTCTTGCTCAATCAATAATAATTAGCATTACATCAAGGAGCGAGTTCCACCCACTCATTTGCATCCTGTTTATTAATAGCATTAATTACATATGAATTGGTATGTTGGAGTTATCATGTTAATCCCACGGTTTTCAGTTAATTCTGACATTGTGAACGATGATGGATTCTATGTCAAATGTGTACCATGGAATGAATCCAAAACACTTTCTCAATAAAAATTCTGTTCCAACTTCAAAACTCAGCGGTCACATGTCATCCATTGTGGAATAACTCGCTGAGCCGAATCAGTGATACAGACGACAACAAAGCGAATCAGTTCATGGTCTTCGCACAGAACGAAAGCCAACGGTTTGCACCCTATTGCGATTGCCACCCACATTAATGGTTCTTCTCTTGCCTGTGGGCGGCGTTTTTTTTTTGTGCAAGGCAGCTAACCGCCACCAGAGGCCACAACAGAAGGAGAAAAAATAATCAACATGAGTACTACACGGATTCCTCGGCTCGGTCAACTGCAGATACGCTTGCCCGGACAACAATCTGCACTCGTATCATACACAATAAGAAATGCTTGCAAAAATGCTTTCCTAGTTGATTATGAATTTAAGTCCCTCTACCCGAAATGGTTGCCATATTATGCTGATGCATACCAATGCTCTGGCGTATGTATGATATGTAGAACAGAAGCACTGGAAGTTGTTCAAGTACATGGCAAAAATAATGAGAACCATTTTAAGCGCAGAATGTATCTCACAATTTGCATAACACAGTAGGAAAGGCTGTATTATATTAGTGAAACCAGTAATTTCCCACCTCTAAATGACACAGCATTTTAAATGCCATATACTGCAATACCGTACCAAAATGAATTGCGACAGATTTAGTGACCTGAGGTCGACCGCGGCTGACAGGTCGTTTGATTTACGACAGTTCAACTCTGATGACAATCGCTCTACGGTTTTTTTTCTTTGTGCGCTTCATACTCGGTACAGTTGAAGGTTTCTGCCGAAAAAAATGTACCTGGTCAAATACAAAATTATCATCCTGCTTGACAGGTAACCGGTTCACCTAATGACGTCGTTCATCAATGTGCGCGCGTTTTAATTGAAGAACGCGTTTCAGGGTTGCTCGCCAATTACTTTCTCGCTGGGATTTTTTTGGAGCAACTTAAAGTGTTGATCATT
The DNA here is from genome assembly GCF_029784135.1 of Toxorhynchites rutilus septentrionalis. Classification (NCBI taxonomy): domain Eukaryota; kingdom Metazoa; phylum Arthropoda; class Insecta; order Diptera; family Culicidae; genus Toxorhynchites; species Toxorhynchites rutilus. The sequence continues at coordinate 90,144,869 of NC_073746.1, forward strand.
AGTATAATTTGTTTCTCGGTCATATAAACGAACTGAACTTCGACATACTTCGTGTGAATTATGCAAAGGTGTCATAATCTGAGGCGCTTGAAATAGACCATCGCATGGAAATAATTGCTACCGACTCTAAAATCAGATGCAGTCTCAAATATCATAATGTTCCAAGTAAGCGCAGTCGTCGCAATTCATCATGAATCATAAAACCTTCAACGAAATCTTGACTCAATTATACTATCTCGCTCTCCGCCTATCCACCGTGGAATTACACGCGTCCAATTGTCACCTCATTTTTTCCCACCTCGATATGATTTATGTCTCTCATGGACGGGCGGTTTAATAATTGTCGCCGAAACGCTTACTTTCGTTTTGTTCCAACAACGACGACAAAATCCACGATCAATTATTGTACGTGACCAATAATGATGGATCCATAAATGCTTGTTCGCACGTCGAAAGAGAGAATATAATAACAACAGCACGAAAAACATATTAAGGGATCTATGGGTATAAAGGACAGTTGGGACAAAATGGAACGCATAAGCTTCAAATGTTGCAATCGAAGTTCTTCTCAACCAGTCCATCTTACAACCGGTTCCCCTATCTCCAAGCGTTTTTATTTTCTGAATTATTCTCGGGCGTTTCGGTGTTCACCGCTTACCCATAGCAACGGTACTGATTTCAATAACGCCAGGAAAGAAAAAAAAACAATGCTCACCAAACGGAGGCCGGCGGCAGGCAGCCGCTAAACGGCGGCGGTGGCTCTTTATTATTTTATTTATTGCCATTGGCCAATAATGTTATGTGGTTCAAGTTTATTGCAGAACGGCCACTTTAGTAGTGCGAACGATCTCAGCGGAATATGCTCTGGCTCCATTTGAGGGGAGTTATAGGAGGGGAGCAAGGTGTGGCATAATACAATGCTCTAATGCTGACACTGATACTATTCTGGGTCATTTGGAGCATTATTAGTGATGATCGGGGGAAATATCAGTGTGTAATGAAAAGCAGTTTATCTATTATTGGAGAAATGTGTAATACGCGCCTCCTAAGCGAGAATGGATTTATCTTGACCGTGCTCTTAAAAATTAAGGTAACAACTACGTCAGTACTCCAACTCATTGGATTTTTTCATCCAGTATTATGCATAGATGCTCTATGGGGTTGGGGTCTGGGGTCTCGAGCATTTTTATCTCTTTGGGCTGAAAATAGCGCACCTTCAAGGTGTACTTCGGATGATTGTCCTGTTGGAACATATAGTTTTTGTATTCATTTTCCTGAGTGACGGCTTTAAGTTTTCCTCCAAGATATTGACGTAGGACTCAGCAGATGTCTCGCGCGAGTAGTCGTTGAGAGAGGACGTGCTTGGTTGTGTGTCGTATTATTTTGTGTAATAATGATGGCGTGGCATCAGTCTCATGGAAAAGTGTTGTTTTCGAAGCAGTGCAACCAATTGTCTTAGTTGTTCCCACTGTCTTTATTTAATATCCGAGTTCGGATTCATTCGTTTTTTCTGGCATTTATGTGAAACTGTTTCCAATCACGACCTGTTCGGTCATGTTCGTTCGTGTTTTAATGTAACGGCTAGTATGTGTGTGTGGGTGAAACGCTGCACTATATTGGAGAAGAGCATTAGCTACGTGAGCAGGAAAGGGATATCCCACTGCTCTCCGGGATACCAGCGAGCAGAGTTGAAAAGGCGCAGTGATGATATCACCACTACTGGAACGTCACAGCACCGGCTGCAGGAGTGTTTTTGTATGCGTATAATGCTAAGAATATAAAGATATAATATATAGAATATAATATATATAAAAATATAGTATATAATATATAGAAGAATATAGAATATAATGTATAATTGATTAGGTTTGGGAGTAATTTTCTCGGTTACCTTCTCAGGTTTCTCAAAAATAACTCTCTGTTGCCATTGAGGTTGCTGTTGCCATCGTTGGATTGATAAGGTTTATATGAGTTATATCGGTTACCTTCTCAGGTTTCCCAAAAATAACCCTTAGTCGCCAGGTTTGGATTTCCATGCAGAATACACGATTATTAACGGAGTTTATCGACGTTCGGATTGGTTTAGAAGAGTTCAATCGGTTACCTTCTCAGATATCCTCAAAATAACTCTTAGTCTTCGCAATTAAGCCTAAATAAACACGCGCGTTGAATAAGAGAATATATCGTCAGTTTGATTAGGTGTGGAGGAAATTTCTCGGTTAGCTTCTCAGGTTTCCCAAAAGTAACTCTCAATCGGCAGAAGAAGAGAAGTTTAGAAGAGTTCTACCGGTTACCTTCTCAGGTTTCCCTAGAATAACTCTCAGTCACCACAATTCTCAGGTTTCCCACAGTTAACTCTCCCCCATCGCGACTCGAGTTCGCGGGATGAAAAATACAATATATAGCTAGTCAAATAATTATTTTCTCTGCCGATTTTCAGATTTTTTTCTCGAATGATCGATAATTCGCGTTTACTTAATCACATCACTTACCGCAGTGAATCCTGATTTTTCTTAACCATTCCCACTAACAACTATCCCTTCCATGATAAACGCTAGGGAACCACGCTATAGAGGCGATCTTTCTGGCCTTCGGGCGGTGAATATCATACTAACATTCCTTCCCTTCCCCTGGTGACTGTAAGGACGTGGCCGGCGTCGTTATTGACTATTTAAAGCTCGAATCACCGAAAATTGCACAACGAGAATGATTTGCTAGTCCCAAGCGTCATTTTGTGTGTTCTTTGTGCAATTTGGTTGGTTCAGGTCAATCACGGAGAGCAACTACGAATTGTACAGTCTACCCAAACTCAAACTCAAACTCAACTGAAGATATTGACGTAAGACTCAGCAGTCTTCTTTACAACGATCTTGACGAGATTGTCCACCCTATTCCAAGAACAACAACCCCTCACAAGAAACGATTCTCCACTGTGTTCAACTGTTGCTTGAGTAGGCTGGATAGCTCAGACTTCAGGCTGTCATTTCTTTGTGTTTTTTTTAACCTCAAACTTACTCTAATCAGTCCAAACAATCTTCTTTCAAAAGTCAGTATGACTGGAGCTATCATGTTTATTCCGCGTATTTGACAATAAAAAGGTTGAGCTTGTTAGTGTGAACACAATGGTAGAATTCGTGGTTTTTGAAGAAGCTTAAAATGAAATTGCTACGGAAGTAAATAATCTAGCAATTTGGTGTCAGAGAACTAATCATAAAGCATTTTGTGAAGATTTATCAGGTTGAGGTTCTCGACAAGTTACCAAATATTCTATGTACAATGTTGGAATGAAAAAAGTAAACACATTACGCAAAATACTTTTTCATGATTTTTTTTTGGAAAATGAACGTATTTCTTACAATAGAAAGGATGTAAACAAGCCATTGATTGTATTCATTTTCAAATTTACATAAAACTCCAACTCATTGGATTTTTTCATCCAGTATTATGCATAGATGCTCTATGGGGTTGGGGTCTGGGGTCTCGAGCATTTTTATCTCTTTGGGCTGAAAATAGCGCACCTTCAAGGTGTACTTCGGATGATTGTCCTGTTGGAACATATAGTTTTTGTATTCATTTTCCTGAGTGACGGCTTTAAGTTTTCCTCCAAGATATTGACGTAGGACTCAGCAGATGTCTCGCGCGAGTAGTCGTTGAGAGAGGACGTGCTTGGTTGTGTGTCGTATTATTTTGTGTAATAATGATGGCGTGGCATCAGTCTCATGGAAAAGTGTTGTTTTCGAAGCAGTGCAACCAATTGTCTTAGTTGTTCCCACTGTCTTTATTTAATATCCGAGTTCGGATTCATTCGTTTTTTCTGGCATTTATGTGAAACTGTTTCCAATCACGACCTGTTCGGTCATGTTCGTTCGTGTTTTAATGTAACGGCTAGTATGTGTGTGTGGGTGAAACGCTGCACTATATTGGAGAAGAGCATTAGCTACGTGAGCAGGAAAGGGATATCCCACTGCTCTCCGGGATACCAGCGAGCAGAGTTGAAAAGGCGCAGTGATGATATCACCACTACTGGAACGTCACAGCACCGGCTGCAGGAGTGTTTTTGTATGCGTATAATGCTAAGAATATAAAGATATAATATATAGAATATAATATATAGAAAAATATAGTATATAATATATAGAAGAATATAGAATATAATGTATAATTGATTAGGTTTGGGAGTAATTTTCTCGGTTACCTTCTCAGGTTTCTCAAAAATAACTCTCTGTTGCCATTGAGGTTGCTGTTGCCATCGTTGGATTGATAAGGTTTATATGAGTTATATCGGTTACCTTCTCAGGTTTCCCAAAAATAACCCTTAGTCGCCAGGTTTGGATTTCCATGCAGAATACACGATTATTAACGGAGTTTATCGACGTTCGGATTGGTTTAGAAGAGTTCAATCGGTTACCTTCTCAGATATCCTCAAAATAACTCTTAGTCTTCGCAATTAAGCCTAAATAAACACGCGCGTTGAATAAGAGAATATATCGTCAGTTTGATTAGGTGTGGAGGAAATTTCTCGGTTACCTTCTCAGGTTTCCCAAAAGTAACTCTCAATCGGCAGAAGAAGAGAAGTTTAGAAGAGTTCTACCGGTTACCTTCTCAGGTTTCCCTAGAATAACTCTCAGTCACCACAATTCTCAGGTTTCCCACAGTTAACTCTCCCCCATCGCGACTCGAGTTCGCGGGATGAAAAATACAATATATAGCTAGTCAAATAATTATTTTCTCTGCCGATTTTCAGATTTTTTTCTCGAATGATCGATAATTCGCGTTTACTTAATCACATCACTTACCGCAGTGAATCCTGATTTTTCTTAACCATTCCCACTAACAACTATCCCTTCCATGATAAACGCTAGGGAACCACGCTATAGAGGCGATCTTTCTGGCCTTCGGGCGGTGAATATCATACTAACATTCCTTCCCTTCCCCTGGTGACTGTAAGGACGTGGCCGGCGTCGTTATTGACTATTTAAAGCTCGAATCACCGAAAATTGCACAACGAGAATGATTTGCTAGTCCCAAGCGTCATTTTGTGTGTTCTTTGTGCAATTTGGTTGGTTCAGGTCAATCACGGAGAGCAACTACGAATTGTACAGTCTACCCAAACTCAAACTCAAACTCAACTGAAGATATTGACGTAAGACTCAGCAGTCTTCTTTACAACGATCTTGACGAGATTGTCCACCCTATTCCAAGAACAACAACCCCTCACAAGAAACGATTCTCCACTGTGTTCAACTGTTGCTTGAGTAGGCTGGATAGCTCAGACTTCAGGCTGTCATTTCTTTGTGTTTTTTTTAACCTCAAACTTACTCTAATCAGTCCAAACAATCTTCTTTCAAAAGTCAGTATGACTGGAGCTATCATGTTTATTCCGCGTATTTGACAATAAAAAGGTTGAGCTTGTTAGTGTGAACACAATGGTAGAATTCGTGGTTTTTGAAGAAGCTTAAAATGAAATTGCTACGGAAGTAAATAATCTAGCAATTTGGTGTCAGAGAACTAATCATAAAGCATTTTGTGAAGATTTATCAGGTTGAGGTTCTCGACAAGTTACCAAATATTCTATGTACAATGTTGGAATGAAAAAAGTAAACACATTACGCAAAATACTTTTTCATGATTTTTTTTTGGAAAATGAACGTATTTCTTACAATAGAAAGGATGTAAACAAGCCATTGATTGTATTCATTTTCAAATTTACATAAAACTCCAACTCATTGGATTTTTTCATCCAGTATTATGCATAGATGCTCTATGGGGTTGGGGTCTGGGGTCTCGAGCATTTTTATCTCTTTGGGCTGAAAATAGCGCACCTTCAAGGTGTACTTCGGATGATTGTCCTGTTGGAACATATAGTTTTTGTATTCATTTTCCTGAGTGACGGCTTTAAGTTTTCCTCCAAGATATTGACGTAGGACTCAGCAGATGTCTCGCGCGAGTAGTCGTTGAGAGAGGACGTGCTTGGTTGTGTGTCGTATTATTTTGTGTAATAATGATGGCGTGGCATCAGTCTCATGGAAAAGTGTTGTTTTCGAAGCAGTGCAACCAATTGTCTTAGTTGTTCCCACTGTCTTTATTTAATATCCGAGTTCGGATTCATTCGTTTTTTCTGGCATTTATGTGAAACTGTTTCCAATCACGACCTGTTCGGTCATGTTCGTTCGTGTTTTAATGTAACGGCTAGTATGTGTGTGTGGGTGAAACGCTGCACTATATTGGAGAAGAGCATTAGCTACGTGAGCAGGAAAGGGATATCCCACTGCTCTCCGGGATACCAGCGAGCAGAGTTGAAAAGGCGCAGTGATGATATCACCACTACTGGAACGTCACAGCACCGGCTGCAGGAGTGTTTTTGTATGCGTATAATGCTAAGAATATAAAGATATAATATATAGAATATAATATATAGAAAAATATAGTATATAATATATAGAAGAATATAGAATATAATGTATAATTGATTAGGTTTGGGAGTAATTTTCTCGGTTACCTTCTCAGGTTTCTCAAAAATAACTCTCTGTTGCCATTGAGGTTGCTGTTGCCATCGTTGGATTGATAAGGTTTATATGAGTTATATCGGTTACCTTCTCAGGTTTCCCAAAAATAACCCTTAGTCGCCAGGTTTGGATTTCCATGCAGAATACACGATTATTAACGGAGTTTATCGACGTTCGGATTGGTTTAGAAGAGTTCAATCGGTTACCTTCTCAGATATCCTCAAAATAACTCTTAGTCTTCGCAATTAAGCCTAAATAAACACGCGCGTTGAATAAGAGAATATATCGTCAGTTTGATTAGGTGTGGAGGAAATTTCTCGGTTACCTTCTCAGGTTTCCCAAAAGTAACTCTCAATCGGCAGAAGAAGAGAAGTTTAGAAGAGTTCTACCGGTTACCTTCTCAGGTTTCCCTAGAATAACTCTCAGTCACCACAATTCTCAGGTTTCCCACAGTTAACTCTCCCCCATCGCGACTCGAGTTCGCGGGATGAAAAATACAATATATAGCTAGTCAAATAATTATTTTCTCTGCCGATTTTCAGATTTTTTTCTCGAATGATCGATAATTCGCGTTTACTTAATCACATCACTTACCGCAGTGAATCCTGATTTTTCTTAACCATTCCCACTAACAACTATCCCTTCCATGATAAACGCTAGGGAACCACGCTATAGAGGCGATCTTTCTGGCCTTCGGGCGGTGAATATCATACTAACATTCCTTCCCTTCCCCTGGTGACTGTAAGGACGTGGCCGGCGTCGTTATTGACTATTTAAAGCTCGAATCACCGAAAATTGCACAACGAGAATGATTTGCTAGTCCCAAGCGTCATTTTGTGTGTTCTTTGTGCAATTTGGTTGGTTCAGGTCAATCACGGAGAGCAACTACGAATTGTACAGTCTACCCAAACTCAAACTCAAACTCAACTGAAGATATTGACGTAAGACTCAGCAGTCTTCTTTACAACGATCTTGACGAGATTGTCCACCCTATTCCAAGAACAACAACCCCTCACAAGAAACGATTCTCCACTGTGTTCAACTGTTGCTTGAGTAGGCTGGATAGCTCAGACTTCAGGCTGTCATTTCTTTGTGTTTTTTTAACCTCAAACTTACTCTAATCAGTCCAAACAATCTTCTTTCAAAAGTCAGTATGACTGGAGCTCCTGGTCGTGGACCGTCATCATTTTACTTGAACCGTTTTGCTCAAGTTTTGGTGTCAGAGGATTTCCTTCATTTCAAAATAATTCATGCAAAATGCATACTCTAGTTGCAAATCATGACTATGTACCAAAATTGTATAAAAATGTCAAAATAATGATAATCTTCATATAGATACACAGTTGCATGTTAACCCTTTGCGGTCGTATTCAATTTGGACATGTGTGCCATACTGGTCGGAATTATTTTTACTTGAAAGAGCAGTGATGCATAATTTGCATGATAATAAAAGATAAACAAGATTTTTTCCAATTCGTCATGAGCTTTAGATGTGTATCTACTGAATAATGTTTTTTAAAATGCGGTTTTTATATAAAAAATATATATTCTAAAACTCTCGTTCGTGTGCCATTTTTCGTACAGTCTCTAAAAATAAGATCCTGGTTTTTGACTACAGTTCTGCACGGTAAAAAGGGTTTGTTGGCTGAGAACAGACATAGGAACGCGAGGATTTAATTTTTCACCTGCATTACTTTTTCCAAAAATGTACACTTTCGCGAGGAATTTGAGCAATTTAAATAAAAATAAACATTACGTGTCACTTCTTCACAAAATCAGCAACAAATTTCGCTCGATTTATAGCAAGTTTATAATTCGTAGGCCATCCTTAGTTTCCAATCCATCCAAACAACGTATACGGCCAAGTTACCGCATGTCGTTTAAGCTCAATAAAACTCCCATACTGCATATTCTTCGGCAGTTCTATTCTTCGTGCTATCAATCTACATAAGTTATCGAATGGGGTGAGAGCTGGTAACAAATCAGGGTAGTCCAAAATCGAAGCCCCAGTCCTATAAACCATGTAAAGGACTTCTGACTTTAATGAAATGATGCTGTGGAAAGTCATCTGAAACAGTCCCTTCTGAGAAATAAAATCTAACATTAAATAAATTTGAAATGGAATAATGGTGCAATCGAGGTGTTTACTTGGTAATTTTTAATAAAAAAAATATTCAGGAATGTTCACGTGGACAACAGGGGAAGGGGGTCTGGTCAATGTCCACGCTTGTCTACGGAGGGGGGGAGTCTAAAATCGTACTTTTTGTGTCCACGTGGTATGTGGACGGGCCCTTAGCTGTTACTCTCAGAGACTTTAATGCTCAGAGGAACAGTTTGTATGAATGAGAGATTCAATCAATCTATTCACTTCATGCCCACCAGCGAAAAGAAGAAATCGTTTCTCCGATGAGCGTGTTCTCCCAGTATTCGTGCATTAATTCTCCAGTACGTGCTCTTTTGTTCCTACATTCTCTGAGCACATTATATAGATACCAGATGTGAAGACATGTTTTCCATTTGAAGATATTTAATTTTGTGAACACATACTGAGGTCATTTCAAAGTATGTGAAAATAATTGTTTGTGTGATTTATCGAACATGATTTAGAAATATGGTTTGCTGATTTTTGTTCTGCATGATTGCATATGAATACATTTATTCCTGTCATGCAGAGATATTTGAAAAAATCATCTGGCATCCCTCACATAAAAGCTATTTCTCTCGTGAGAATGATATCGGGCCGAAACCGAGCAAATTGCCCCGATCGCGTGTATGCCGTACTGCCCGATGGTAAGCTGATGCGGGAAATATCAAATTGAGAAGTAAATGAATCCATTCTTACCGTTTTATTCATCTGAGATATCTACTGGGAACTTGACTCAATAGATATGACTCACAGTAATCGCCTCTGAATCGGTTTCAAACAACAAAAACCTTATATAAATGATGTAGAAAATTACATCGTAAATCGCTTCCAAAGAAATTTATTTTTCTTATTTTTTCAGAGTATTTTTCAAAATTTAGCATTTGTAACGAATGTAAAACTTGCATGGTAGGATTCTATCATTGACCCATTGCATTTCTATTTATGCTGGTTTAAGAGAAAATCAGGCAGCTTAATTTGCCCGGCAGGCGCTTCTTAGACACATCTCCTCTACCATAAGGGAAACGAAATATTGGCTATTATTTTTTGTTTCTTCCTTCTGGAGGTGGAGGAGCTGATCGATAAATGTGTATAATTCATCCACCAAAAATCATTCGCTGAGTTGTGGCCCGATTTCCAATAGATGACATACAACCACACACAAAATTTATACATTGAGTATTTATACCTGATGAATTATGTATTTTTCTTGCATCTTTTTTTTTCTCATGTGTTTATCATTTTCTCTTTTCAGAATTTTCATCGTCAATTTGTGAAAGTGAAACTGAATGCAACAGTCTACTATAAATAAAACCAAAGCAGTAAGTAACATCTGTCGAAATTATTTCTTTTTTGGTCCACAATTGTGTATTGAGCTTTCACGTAAAACTGTAAGATATAGATCGACGGAAAATAAACGATAACCGAAAGGTGTATTCCAAAATGAATGGATAAAATCTGTGGAATCTAAATGATCTCCCCACCTTCTTATAATCCACAAAACTTGACAGAATACACTGTTCATAGGCATGCGCTGGTCCACGTGTATCTTCAAGCTTGTCCTTTAAAAAAACACTTTACATGAAATAACAACAATTTACTAATAAGAAACACGGCGAGTAATCATATTATGAATAACAGACAAAGCTTTACAAGAAAATTGATCAAAGCAAAAGGAAGGAGTACCAGTTGGAAAGATGCAAATATCTAAACGTAATGTTTCTAGTTCCTAAGATTTATGCAGTTGTAATTGAGGGGCTTAGAATGAAAGGGGTGTAAGTGATTTGATCGATTTCTCTACACCGACTCTCTCTTCTGGTCATAACTTAGCTGCAAATACATTCCCAGTTGTTTTTGACAATGTTTTTCGGTATATTCCATTTGTCGTCGGTATATTCCAAAAATGGGAAGGGAACGGAATTTTCATTCTGATGAGATCTTGGTGAGTTCATGGCTGAAAATCATATTCTCGGTGTGTTTCCAGCGTTCGATAAAACTATGACTTTTTGTTATAGAGTTACAATGTCATAAGGTTTCGAAATTCGCTCTTCCAATCCACCGCGATTTTTACGAGAATTTAAAGCAGAATGACGGCAAGAATAAATTTCATCATCAAATTGTTCAGTCATAGTGGACCAAGTACACATAGCCAGTCGTAAAACCTTCTCGCTGACCAAATAGTTCAGAAATAAAATCGGGACACGTAAGCAAAAAACCACCCACATAATGTTCATCGTTAAAAATTCTGGCAGACATAAAATATATGGACATAGTAAGTTTCACGAAATTCTTGCAGTCTAGGAGTTTGTTTTCCATTTCTTCTATTTTTTCTTTCTTTTCAAAATTCAGGTGCAAATGCATCTTCTTTTACAACAAGGCAATAAATGTTTGAAAGGCCACCAACTGATCTCTGGTAGATTAGGTAGTAGTTTAACGCATGGGGTTTCAAATTAATCCTTTGGATGAAAATAGAAGCGAAATCCGTCAAAAATACTCCTCTCGACCCAAGATTTCATGTTTTCTTTGATCATGTGTTACCATGTTCAAGTAATTTAGCATATTGTTTACTGTCCAACTCTTCAAATGTGTATGAAAATGTGTGTAAACCTACCGATGTTTCATGTATACCTATTCCTACCACAGTGGGTCAAGTGACCCTTTATGAATTTAGTTAGTGAACAATGACTCGATTTATATATTTTTGTTGAGAAACGTGGCATACCATATTTCTCCTGTATATTTCGATATTTTTAGGGTAACAATTATTAGCAACATAATGAAATTACAATTTTTGACACATAAAATAGCACTGTAGCTTGGAATGGTTACTGTTAGCTCGCTTGGATAGTCAACAATACAATTAATTCTAATCATTCACTATTCCTTCATAAATACAACAAAATATATAAACCAATAGCAAAAATTTGTGTATGTGTATGGTTTTGTATCACAACCAAACATATAAATCTTTCTGATATCATATGAATGTTTGCATGGGTCGAATGACTCGTTGCGGTAGTTAGGGCAGATTACATATATTTCTCAGTAAAAAAAAATAACAAGAGAGGAGGAAACACTGAAAAATACATGCGATGTATGTTTCAAGAAAAGTAGTGTGGGCAAATTATGTTGTGACAATAAAATTTGCAAGAATATTTTGACCAAAAGTTTAAAATGGCTCATTTGACCCCTCGTGGTAGGTTTAGTGTTGAATATCGAATGCCGAACATTCGATTTTATGTCGTTGATAGCTGTGTAAAATTTCTGGGAATGCAATGAGTAAAATTTAAATCCAAATTCAAATTGGAAAAAAATACACGGTGCCACAAATTTTACCCTTGGCTTCTTTAAATGATTTTTTGTTTGAGCTTGGCTCAAAACTAAACGTCGCAATGTAGTCAAGCTATCCATCGGCTCTGCTCACCATCTTTCTGAAGATTCCTGAAGGTATCTGAGAAGAATTAGGGATATCACGCTGAGATGACTTTGGAAAAAGCACCGTTCGTGACCGATTTCGCAAATCACAATGCATTGGTAAAACATACGACTGGTACCGTCATCCGGGAGCAAATTGATCACCGGGGTGGGATTGATCAAACGTCCGAATAAAAACAAACTTAATTTTTTGAAAGTGTTATTTAATATAATTTAAAACATTTTTATATGACACGATCAATAATCATCTGTAGGTTCTTTTCGTCAGTGTTTTTCATCGAATGAATTTCAATTAAATTGTATAATAATTTATCTTTTTCTGAACAGCATTCTCGTTTCCATGTTTAAGAATTGTAAGAACATATTTTCAACAAATCTATACGGTATTCATAGACTCTAAACATATCAATTCACACTCAGCTTATTCTTTATGAGTAGAAATAGTAATCAGATAGTTACAATTACTATCAAAACAAGTGAGAAAAATCAATTCTTCATAAAAAGTATCATGAAATAGAACTTTTCTGCTTGATTAAACAACCAATGTTGCGAAAAAATGAGAAAAAATGTACATGATAAGTTCGGCTCTGTTACAGCTGAATTGCTGAAATAAGCCTAAAATAAATAAACAGAAGGTATAACAAAAAATGTTTAGGGCCATAGATTTCATAACCTAAAACAACACAAAACCAGTCATTTGGAGTATCACCTATATGACCTTATTGACGTAAACCGGATATGTTCCGGATCAGTTCCGAGGGAAGTGACTACTTTATGATCAGAACCATAGGTAGAGCTCCTGGCAGAAGAAAACTTGAATTTTTGCAGCACTGTATTGAAAATGACAATCAAATAGTCCCGTCTTTTTATCAACTTGTACCATATTTTGAGTAGAAAATAAAAAAAAATATGTTTTTCTTTGTCATTATTCGAAAAAACACCGAAAATGTTACCCCCTAAACATAGAGCCCTGAGGGGGCCAAACATGTTTGTAGGGAACATCAAATCTTCCATATTCAGCCATCCCATGTCAAACCGATATAGTGGTTCTCAGATTTTCGTGAAAAATGGTAGAATTGATCTTTTTCGCAGAATATTAGATCCGTATTTTGTAGTTTTTCATTAGGGTGACCATTTCCATTCTAGGGTGTTCCGAAAAATCATTTTTTTCGCCTTTTTCCCAAAAATGACTTTCATAGCTTTCGAACTACTGGATCGATTCAGATGATCGATAATCAAATTAAAGCCAATTACTTACTCTTTTTTGGAAAAATGTTAGGCTCACCAAGAATTTAGATTTTGTTTTCGTAATTAATGATCGTATTTGTTTTTTGTTGTTTTCATTGGGTGCTATATTTGGACTAGAGGGTGTTATATTTTTTAATATTTTTTTTGAAAGCTGGAATTTTTTACATAGCATATCTAAAAATCGAAGATGTGGTTTCTTCGCTTTTTTGTTTTGAATTTTTTATTATTGATCCGTTTATTTTTACAGGCTCTGTTACATAGGTTTGAAGGAGCCAGACTCTTAACTATATTTTTACTCAAATATATTAACATTTTTCCTTGATTCTATGGTTAATAAAATAGAAAACCGATTACTCGCGGTTGACTTGAGTTTGGAAAGGTGACACATTTTCATTAGGAAAAGGATGGGATGCACGGAAATTGTAATAATGTTCACAATCACACTCACATTCATATTCTCATTCACACCCCCATTTCACACTCAATTCTTGAAACTATCCTTACATCTAATATGTATTTGTAATTTAACTTATTCTAATGTTAGTAGGAAGGGAACCGAAAGCTCCCGAAGGACGAAAAGGAGGGGAATGTATTTTGAAAGTTAACCGATTTTTAAAAAAAATATTTTTATCCCTTTTTTCCCAGAAAAGGACCTTTTTGAAAAAATCAAAACTTTTGAACCACTGGACCCATTCAGATGATCAACATATCACATTGAAGCCAATAACTTAGTCTTCTTAGAAAAAATTTTACACTTGCGAAAGATTCGGATTTTCGTTTTTATAATTACTGATTGTGTTAGTTTTTCATAGTTTCCCCGGTTAGATAGAAGACAATACAGTTTTTTTATATTTTTTCTTGAAAACTAAGATTTTTTTGCATAACATATCCAAAAATCAAAGATTTGTCTTTTTCATGTATTATTATATGCAATACATATTGTATACAAGTTTTAAAATTTAACTTATTTACCGTCTTCGTTCAATATTCCTATACAACTAGACTAGATCTATGCGACTAGAATCCAATTTTTTCGCAAGTGTAATATTTTTTTCAAAGAAGACTATCTTATTGGCTTTGATTTTATATGTCGACTATCTGACCCGGCAAACTTCGTCCCGCCCAAAATTTATTTTTCGTTATCACATTCACGTTTTTTCACTAAGCACGTTCATGAGTCCAATCGCAGAACTGTTCATTGATTGATTTTCTGATCCACCCTTTAAAATTACCTTTTATTGTAAAATTCCTAGTACTTCTACCAAAACTCGACATTATAATTTCAGATTATTTTCAGACACAATTTTCGTTCAAGATTTTTCAACCACTTGCAAATAACATGTTTATTTGTTACATGGAATAAATGTTTGATACAGAAAATATGACAGAATAAAGACAGCCCTAAATCGGACAATTCCTTTCTCGAATTTTGCTCTTATCAACACATTCGGCGATCCATTTTTATTTACATAGATAGAAGAAGATATAGGAGTGCGTTTTATCACACTATCAGCCCCCTTTACTTCAGAGAGAGGGGAGGAGTGTCTATCTACCATAGGAACGTTTCGTGCCCCCTAGAACCTTGCCTAGAACATGCCGAATTCGGCTCCATTTGCTTGATTAGTTTTCGAGTTACGCAAAAATTTGTGTTTCATTTGTATGGCAGCTCCCCCTTAAAGAGGAGGATGGAGGAACAACCGTAAAAACATTTATTGCACCCTAAGACCCCCTTATGCCTAATTTTGCTCCATTTTATTGATTAGTTTGCGAGTAATGCAGAAATTTGTATTTCGTCTGTATGGCAGCCCCCCCCCCCTAAGAGAATGGGGAGGAGTGTCTAACCACCATAGAAACATTTATCGCATCCTAGAACCTCCACATGCCAAATTTTATTTCGTTTGCTTGATTCATTCTCGAGTAATGCAGAAATTTGTGTTTCATTTGTATGGCAGCCCCCCCCTTCCCTTGGAGAGGGGGTGGGGTGTTTAACCACCATAGAAATATTTATTGCACCCTAAAACCTCCATGTGCTCAATTCGGTTTTATTTGCTTGATTAAGTTCCGAGTAATGCAGAAATTTGTGTTTCATTTGTATGGTAGCCCCCCCTTAGAGAAAGGGTGGGGTGTTTAACCACCATAGAAACATTTATTGCACCCTATTTGGTTTTATTTTCTTGATTAATTTCCGAGTAATGCATAAATTTGTGTTCTATTTGTATGGCTGCCCCCCTGCCAGAAAGACAGAAATACAGACAGACATCACTCCATTTATATATATATATATATATATATATATATATATATATATATATATATATATATATATATATATATATATATATATATATATATATATATATATATATATATATATATATATATATATATATATATATATATATATATATATATATATATATATGTATATATGTATATATATATATATATATATATATATATATATATATATATATATATATATATATATATATATATATATATAGAAGATTTCCTGAATCGGTCAAGTAGTTCAGAAGCTATGCATTTTTGAAAAAGTGGTGTAATGATTTTTCGAACTATCGGTTGATTTTGAAAAATCATAAAAATCACCCCCGAAAGGAGGGATGAGTGTCGAACCACCATAGACATATTAATTGTCCCGTGAAACCTTCACATGCGAAATTCTGTTCCATTTGCTTAATAGTTTACGAGTTACGCAAAACTTTGTGTTTCGTTGGTATAGCCTTGGAAAGGGGGGATGAGTGCGAACCGCCATTGAAATATTTCGTTCCTTCTGAAACCTCCAAATGCCAAATTTGGTTCCGGTTAGTTCTTTGCTTTGAGAAGGGGAGGAGTATGGAATCACCATAGATACTTTCACTGCCTCCTCCACATGCCAAATTTGGTTCAAACTTTTAAAAAAGGTAGAAAAAAACTATTTATTGTCATTAGCTTATAAGTAAAGATTATCATGATGTTGCAAGCAAAAATGACCTTCCAATGTATATGATACATTTTTTAACATGGTAAGGACTAGACATGTTCAGTCCATACCTCAAAAACCTATGATTGAATATGAGTGTTCTGTAGATATACATACCATGAACAAATTAAGGGGCAAGTGCGACATCGATATTTATGTTTTTTTGTAACGCTTTAGCTTTGTGACAAAATAGCGTAGGGAGATGAGGTGCACCTATCTCATTTTTGTCGAGAGTAGATTCAATTTCTGCAATAGTACCACTTTGTTTCGTTTTCATAAACCTTGCTTACTGGTTTAGCTCATTGGAACCTCCATCTTTGTGAGCAAATGAATTGGAATCATTAACATTTCGTTGTCACCAATTTAATCGTGACACACAGATGGTCTCAAGAATTGTTGTTTTAGCACGTTTTCACTACAGCTGCTGCATAAACCTTAAACAGAAATTATCAGTAAACTGTTTCTATCTGATCATATCACAGTGCTCATCGAGGTACTTGAAGATATCGCTAATTTAATTTCCACGGCTCTTGCTGGATGTTTCTAAATGATCGAACCACGAACGTAACGCAAAACATTACTATTTGAACCATTTCTCCATCTACCACGCTAACTATTCTGCTTACAAAACCCGCAAGCCAGACAATTTTCACGCTCCACCGAATTGTGAGCTTTTCACTTCTGACAGTTGGAAATCTAAAAAAAGTAATTCTACAGCCATTGGGCACGCAGAGTGGGTGAGGAACGGTGCGAGCAGCAAGTGGGAGCATCGCAGAGCACTGGAAAGTGTAACAAAACATGCCTCGAAGAGTAATAACGACGACGACGACAGCAGAATAGTGCAGCGTGGAATTCCTCACGTCTGATGCTTCCGCCACACGATGGGAAACGGATGGAGCTGGGCTTGATTGCTGTACCCCTCCGTGGCCGACTGCAACGGCTGCGTTGCGCCTCGGATGACATTGACTACAACGAGCCGAGGGTGGCTGCTGTGGCCGATTGCGGTCACATTCAAATGATGGGAATTGGATCTCGGGCAACGAAATGAAAATTATATAAAAAAAGTTTTCTTTTCATCTGCCAAGATTGAATTTTGATATCAAATTTTATGGTTTTGTGGCTTTCTGCATTTGCATTCGAGGGAGTTACCGCGTGACAGTCTTTATCAGATGGAATTTTCTCGGTGTAATCAACAACAGTAAATGATTGCTCTGCTTTGCTGTCATGATGAGGATTTGTGCGAACAACACAGCAGAATCTTTCTCTGGTTTGCATTGTGCAAAGTCATGACACTCCACGCCACCGATTATCACGTAGAAGCTGCTATTTTTGGTTCATCACTAGGGCTCTGTTTCACAACAAAACCGGTGTACATTCCGCGCTCTCAAGGTCGACACACGAAAAACCCCACCGAATTGGGTCACCCTGCGTCAAAACGGTAACATTTCTGAAACCGCAACTTTGCTCGTAATTACCGTTCAACCGTCTCGCTATACCTAGCTTAGCTTGGCTGTGTCTCCGATGGTCGTACGTGCTTCGACTCCAATCCATTCGGGCTGAGTGATGCAGAATGTGTAATGAATGCCGACTTAATTATGCTAATGGCATTGATTAACTGAATTCGTTATTACTGCTGCCTCCTGGTCGGACATTCCCAGGCGACTTCCACTCGCAACTCGAAGAAGCCAGGAGACCGATAATAACTCCAGAGACGAGTAGAACGTGGTAAAGCAGTGAACTTATGGCTACATTACAAGATGCTTATGAATGGGTTAAAGTTTTTGGGTCCTTTGATGCGAACGGAGGCTGCAGGGGAAGTCTCGTGCCGTATATTGCCTCTGACGACGACGACAGAGTCCTATATGGGGGTTGCCGACGGTTGCGCCGTCTGAAATAAGCTGTATGGGCGGCGTTCGATGTATGGCTTGCTGTTCGTTATAGTGACACTTAATTACATCAATGCCCCAATTCAGTTGCATTATTTAGCGCAGTCTCTCGAGTCTCTCGCTCAATCGCTGGGCATAAATGTGACGTATAGCGGTATACGCGCTTCATTACCTATAGTGGATAAGTGCTAAAATGTGCGAACCGGTTTGACATTTAAATATATCTTTATACTCATATATAGGTCTTTCCCTGCTCACGCCGGTGACTCGATGGGCTCGAGAGTGAGTTTGTATGGGCACTTTCAAGCGGCCGGGCAAGTTTCGAGTTCCAATTCGCAAATGTACACCTAATGAAACAACAAGCACGGATCGAGTCTGTTGTTTACCTACTTACATGCGAGACCCAGATTACGCAACGAAAGTGCTACAAGAGGCGACAGAACGAAACCTGGCCCCGTTACGCCTATATCAATATCCATCCGAGAGAGCGAAAGATACTACAAACCAAGGCTCATTTACGGCTAACTGCCCATCTTGGGGCTATGGGAAAAGCCACATCATATGATGATAACACAAGAAAAAGGTGGAAATACCTTCTCCGCTCGTCGGATGTCGTCGCGAGATGCAACCCGAGAGTTGTCATCGAGACCCAGAAATAGCCCTGCGCCTCGTTCCCGTGCACCCTTGCTGGAAAGTACTGTCCCGGAATTCTGTCAACAAACAGAGATCACGCTTGGGTAAAGCCGGAGCTTTCTTAGCCCCACGAATGAATGTGTTCCGAGGCAGCAACAGGCAGAAAGGGGGAATCGTGCAATTGGGTGCAGCCCGGTCGAGTGCAGCTTTGCATCGAGATAAGCCAGTTTTAGCCAGCTCGGTTCTTGCAGGCGACATTATGGCGACGAGTGGTGGTACATAATGGTCTCGCTTGAACTTTTTGTACGACATTTCTGTCGAACGGCTACAGCAAAGAAACTATATGAGCTGGAATCAGATATGATGAAATGCAACTCTAAGCGAAGAAAAGGTGCCTTGATGAGAGAAAATGCCAGTGACAAAAAATGCGATGCAATTAAGGTTTCATTTTATAACAATTGCGACCGGAAAATAGCAGAATAACCTTTTCACTTTTTACACCTCTCCCGAGATTTTTTTTGACAAACGGAATCTTGGAATCTCTTTAGGAATTGTTGAAACGACCTTTTGCGATAGTTGACTATGGAAAAAAAAACTAGATGTGGGTTATATCTGTGATATAACCGAAAGGTTAGCTTAGTAATCCTTTGTATGAAAATATATCTGAATCATCAATTCTCACAGAATGAATGAATGGATATTTTCTATTCTTTTGACGTAGAACTACGTCCTTGATTTCTCTATAGGAGGGTCACTCTACAAAAAATGTAACGTTTATTAAGAGTTTTCAAATGCATATTACGCAGAATCGTTCTTACGATATATGTTTATAATATATACTATTGGATATACTATATATGCTATTCGCCTGAGACATTCACAGTGGAAATAATAAAACAAGTGAGCAATTTAACAAATAATGGAGGTATGTTTTGAGAGCGGATGCGAAGGTAAATCATGTGTTATGCTTTCTTTATTTCAACTTCATTCTCATGAATGGTGTATGCAATAAAAAATTGTGTGCAATAATTCGTTCAATCAAAAAAAAAAAATAGGCCGATTTTTACAAATGAAATTGAAGTAATCAGATGCAAGATCTCATGCATCACTCGAATTTCATGCAATATTTCATCAAAGTGACGAGCAAAGTGCCACCCATACAGTGATCGTTCGTTAATTGGGCCGGAAATTAATACAATTATCGAATTTTACTAGCTAGCTGGACTGCAAAACAGCAAAAGTAATACTTCAAATTGGAGATGACATCTATAATTAATACATAACTGCTTTGCAGCCCAGTAAACGTATGCCCTGTTATAGATGAGTTTAGTTGAAGATAGTCCAGTTAGCGAATGACTTCGGTATATGACGGGGTGAAGAACATCTTGAGCAAGTGTCTTCCGAGCGAAAAATTATATCAATACTATGAGGATGGCAGCGATTATCATGCGAGGATTTATTGCGATCGGCATTACATCGCATCACAAAAATAAAACGAAATTAAATATTAATTATCTTCATGACTCGTAATCATGATCATAATTCTTAATGACTTAATTTCTTCTATGAGCATTGGAACCAATACGACTTGATTGTGATAGTCTGCAAACGAAAATTATAATGTGTATTTTACCTGAAAATTAAATCGTAAGAATTTTCAGCTATTTTTTATTTCTTCCCCATAATCCTCATACTCAATGTAATCAATGGCGATATATTTTTTTTTTGTTTACTGATCCACATATACTTCATTTACCATCTCACCCTGTTATGTGTTATTATTCGTCAATCATTTTCAGTTAGACTGTTGAACTTCCAGCCAGAAGTATATTCTCTTTTTTGTTCGTTACAATCCGTTTGATGGTCATGAGTACATATAGCAAACGGTCTTTTTCAGGGCTACTATTGCAATTTCAATAGAGTTAAATTAACAGATTTCTGAACAATGAAAAAAATTACATTTAGAAAAACAACTGTTCTGAACAATCACAGTCCTACGTCAAACTCCCGTCCGTGCCCCTAGGCTCAGACCCTTCTACTTTTTGTAAGTGCGTAAGTGGATGAGGATAAGTTTGTAATCATCATTTATACAGGGAAATACATGAAAACTCAACTCTTTTGAGGATAAGTTAGGAATCATCATTTATACAGGGAAATACATGAAAACTCAACTCTTTTGAACTTCTTGTTGGTCTTGAAAAGGACCAACGAGTTTGCATGGCTTTCTGAAGTGTTCACAACGCTAGTGGCGCCGGCAACTGATTACTCATGCTGGTTTACTGTTCAACTCTTCACTGCACAATTTTTATTTGTTTCAGTGAGTACGTTTCGAAAGTAACAACGAATCTTTCGTTTGAATATGAACTGCCCAAATGAATAAATGTTTCAATTTGCTCTGAACATAACGGTTGAAAACATCACATCAGATTCTTCAAACGAATTAACTAGTAACAATACGAGCTTTCACGAAGAAGAAGATATATTTCCTTTATTAGGCATCAAAATAGTGCAAAAAGTGAACCAGCGTGAATTACGTTCAACATTAAATGTGAGAACGGTTCATCAGTAAGAGTGACTTTGTAAGGCCCAGGCTAGGAGTGCGAATCGTTGCCTAATTTTGTGTTACTTTCAAGATGATTGAACGAGGGTATTAAAAGATGACAGCGTCTTAGAAGGAGCTTGGGTCACCAAGGCCTGGCGAATTGCGACAGATGCGAAGCCAAATCATGGTTTCGTCACGTTTGTTCTTCGATATCCAAAGACAGAGGTAAGCACCATCACAATATGGATTGCATTCCCAATCTCATTTTATTTTAAAAAAAAATAAAACATTTACATTCAAGAAATTAAATTTTCCTTTTTAACAAAAGCTATGAACATTGTATGGTTTCGCTTTTGACATAGTACTATGTCTTCGATTCCTATATAGGAGGTAACGATTCGTTAAGAGTTTTCAAATGCATATTATTCAAAATCGTTATTGTGACATATGGATGCTTCAATTGTCAAATCGATTAACTCCATAAAACAAGAAGTTGAAAAAATTGATAAAATATTATATGTTGTTTTTTAAAATTCTTTTCAAATTACAAATTCGAAAATACGATGTAGGACGTATTATTGCAAATGCATATCCGATCTAACGATACATATAAAGTAATGGAATAAACTACAGTTTTTTCGTGATTAGGGGAGTTAATCGATTTGGCAAGTGAAAGCCAATTATAAATTCAAATTCAGCCTTTGAATATTTTTTTTTATTATGAATTTGAAAACGTTTTTTCATATATTAAACTTCTATTTCTGTATCTTACACCATTCATTATGTTATGTTTTTGGACATTTCGGTCCCATTTATCAGAATTACGGCTTCATTTTCGACCAGTCGAATTAATTGCTGCTTTCTTTGCTGTGATCACATGACGAATCCGAATAAATACAAAACCGTTTCCGGTTTTGCCGAACTTTCTGCCAGTGATTTGTATTGAAGAACATTCCGATTCATTATTTTCCCTACTCAAATATTTGACATTAACATCGATTTCAATGTTATAACGGTTTAATTTTTTTTTAACAATTCACACTAAATTTGCAAAAAGTATCTGCACTTGTAGCAGCTCGAATAGAACTATTTTTCTCTTCTTTTATTTTCATCGAATTTCGTTCGTGTAAGCGATTTGCGATGACAGTGATACGGTGTCGACAACTATGTACGACATAAGTTTGTATGAGGCAAATTATTCCCGGTCGGCCCGGAAGGCAGTTTTAAATTGCTACAATTTGTATGATTACGGCACTTATTCGCCGATTTTTATTTACATAGAGTAAAAATAATTTCCTTTCCTAATTTTTATTTAAAGAGAGGGTCCATTCCTCCTGCAATCCCAAATTGTCATGCTCATTCCCACAATTCGAAATACGAAGCTCAATGCCGTCAACGCGTATAACGGAATTAAACGAACAACTTACAGATGACTCCCTAAGAAAGGAAAATAGTGCAGCTAGATTTTTATCTTTTCTGTCTGTATGTCTGTCTGTCTGATTCTTATGGACTCGTAAACTACTGAACTGATCGACATGAAAATTAGTATGTAGGGGTTTTTGGGGCCGGGGAAGGTTTTCATGATAGTTTGAGACTCCTCCTCCCTCTCTAAGGGGAGGCTGCCATACAAATGAAACACCAATTTCTGCATAACTCGAGAACTAATCAAACAAACGAAACCAAATTTGGCATGTAGGGATTTTGGGGTGCAACAGAGATTTCTATGATCGTTAGACACTCCTTCCCCCTCTCTAAGGGGGGACTGCCATACAAATGAAGCATAAATTTCTGCATAACTCAAGAACTAATCAAGAAAATAGAATCAAACTTGGCATATATAGGTTTTAAGGGACAATAAACGATTCAATGGTGAATAGAAAATCCTCCCCCCTCTCTAAGAGGATGCTGCCATACAAATGAAACACAAATTTCTGTATAACTCGAGAAATAATCAAGCAAATCGAGTCAAATTTGGCATGTGGAGGTTTCTATCGTGAATCAACACTCCTCTCCTCTTTCTAAGGGGGTGCTACAGATGAAGCATAAGCAAAGGAGCAATACACTATTGAAGGAGCAATACACTTTTTTATGGTGGTTTGACACTCCTCCTCCCTCCCTAAGGGGGGGCTTCATTATTCGAGAATCAATCACGCAAATGGGACCAACTTAGGGATGTGGGGGTTTTCGGGTACGCGAAATGTTTCTATGATTTTATTACACCCCTCCCTTCTCTGGAATGGAGGGAGGGTTCCAAAAAAAAGAAAATACATATTTCAATCAAACATACTCCAACCGAACATGACAAATGAAAATTTTCGGAAATCTCTGAAGAAAATGGGACAATTTGCGAAAATTCAATTCCCATGTGTTCTACAATTTCATAGTGACAAGCGTTGTTAGTCCATTTGATGTTTGATCGTTTGATGTTTGAACGTGCGCTTAGTAAGAAAACGTGAATGTGATAACGAAAAATAAATTTTGGGCGGGACGAAGTTTGCCGGGTCAGCTAGTAATAAATAAGATATCAAAAATGATCACAGATTGTTTACTACAATTTGAATAAATGAAAAAACTTTGTTTTGTCTATCAGTGTATGACATCCGTAGACTCTACTACATTTGAATACCGAAACAAACGCATCCCCGTCATGTTTCGGTATTCAGCAATTCCAAGAAAACTTGAATTTTTGATTCCAATGAAAATATGTATTCCGTTTGGGTTGGACGAAATATGAGTTTTTCACAGCAATTGGGAATTTTTTGACTCAAGCGTAACTTTTGAAAAGGGCGTATCGATTTTAGTAAGAGAAATCTTTGATAATTAATATCTCAAAAACTATGAGTCGTACCAAAATAGGGTCTTAGAAAGAGTTATAGAGTATTGATGGTTGAATTTGAATAAAAAGTACACTGAGAAAAAAATTAGTACTCTTTTTTTATTTACAAAATAAAAATTCAATTTGCAATATCCAAAATACATATTTTTGAAATTTTTTTTTAATTTTTTCATACAAAATAGAAGTCATGTAGAAAATTCAAAAAATGGGCCCAAGATGGTAAAACTATTTTTGACGAAATTTGTGGAACATCGAATTTTTCGGAATTTTCGAAACATCGAATTTTTGTTTGTTAACAATCATTTCTAGCCACAAATTATGAATCCTGATGTGATTTAAAACAGAAAAGGTTATTATCAATTTCCTTCTAAATGCAACCATTCTCGAGATATTTAAAAAAATATTTCTAATTTATAATTTTTTTTATAGTAAACTAGCTGACCCGGCAAACTTCGTCCCGCCCAAAATTTGTTTTTTTGTTATCAATACCTTCAAACATTTACGTTTTCTTACTATGAGCAAGTTCATGGATCCAATCGCATAATTGTTCATTGATTGATCTTCTAATCGACCCCGTTGAAATTTGTATGGCAGCTTCCCCTTAAAGAGAGGTGGTGGAGTGTCTAGCCACCGTAGAAATATTTATTGCACCTTAAAACTTCCACATGCCAAATTTGGTTTCATTTGCTTGATTACTTCTCGAGTTATGCAGAAATTTGTGTTTCATTTATATGGCAGCCCCACCTAATAGAGGCGGAGGAGTATCTAACCACCATAGAATCATTTATTGCACCCTAAAACCTCCACATGCAAAATTTAGTACCATTTGCTTGATGAATTCTGAAGTAATGCAGAAATTTCTCGAGTTATGCAAAAATTTGTATTTCATTCGTATGGCAGCCCCACCTAAGAGAGGAATGGGGAGTATCTAACCGTCATAGAATCATTTATTGTACCCTAAAACCTCCACACGAAATTTGGTTCCATGTGCTTGATTAATTCTCGAGTACTGCAGAAATTTGAGTTTCATTTGTATGGCAACCCCCCCTCAGAGAGGGGGGTGGAGAGTCTAACCACCATAGAAAATTTATTGCGTCCTAAAACCTCCATATGCCTAATTTGGTTTCATTTGCTGAAGTAATTCACGAGTAAAGCAGAAATTTGTGTTTCATTTGTATGGCAGTCTCACTTTGAGTGAGGGGAAGATTGTCTAACTATCATAGAAACATTTATTGTACCTTAAAACCTTCACGTGCCAACTTTGGTTTCGTTTGCTTTACGAATTTTGTTTGTTTTTACGAAATTTTGGATTATTTACTATGAAAAAGACAATAAATTAGAAATATTTTTTTAAATATTTCGAGAATGGCTACATTTAGAAGGAGATTGATAAAAACCTTTTCTGTTTTAAATCACATCAGGATTCATAATTTGTGGCTAGAAATGATTGTTAACATACAAAAATTCGATGTTTCGAAAATTCCGAAAAATTCGATGTTCCACAAAGTTCGTCGAAAATAGTTTTACCATCTTGGGCCCATTTTTTAAAGTGAAAAAATTTAAAAAAAAATAAAAAAATATGTATTTTGGATATTGCAAATTGAATTTTTATTTTGTAAGTAAAAAAAAGAGTACTAATTTTTTTTCTCAGTGTACATTTTTTTCATATTCAACCATCAATACTCTATAACTCT
The DNA here is from genome assembly GCF_029784135.1 of Toxorhynchites rutilus septentrionalis. Lineage (NCBI taxonomy): Eukaryota > Metazoa > Arthropoda > Insecta > Diptera > Culicidae > Toxorhynchites > Toxorhynchites rutilus. The sequence continues at coordinate 90,170,775 of NC_073746.1, forward strand.
TTCTAAGACACTATTTTGGTACGACTCATAGTTTCTGAGATATAAATTATCAAAGATTTCTCTTACTCAAATCGATACGCCCTTTTCAAAAAATTCCCAATTGCTGTGGAAAACTCACATTTCCTCTAACCCAATCGGAATACACACATTCATTCGAATCAAAAATACTCATGTTTTGTCATTTGTCGATTTCATTTGAAATTGCTCTATTCAAAGCGTACGATATTTGGAATTTTTATCGTTATCTTAGAATGAAAGAAAATGAAAAAATTGTAAAGGCATTTCAAATTCGAATTCTTTTTCTCTCGGTTCTCAATTCAAAAAATTAGTGAGATTATGTTGCTATACTGGGTGAGGCTAAAGAAATTGCTGAATCGATAGGCTCCTTTACTTCGCCCTGATTTTTTTATGCAAAGAGTTATGCGTATGAAAACAATTTATATAGAAGCAAACAAACCAACATCATCACCATAAAATCGCAATTTCAGTATTCTCCGCTTCGGTCAACTGCAATTGAAATATTTGAAAATTATAAAATCTAAAACGCTCGAATAGCCAAAAAGATAAAGCGAATCTCGGTTGAATAATTTTACGACTGTATATTCAATCCGACCAATTATTTCTGCAAATTTATTAAGTTGAGCCCAATGCCAACAAAGAAAGTCATCCTACAGCAGAGGCCACAGAAGAAGATAAACCCATAATTTCTCATTAGTCGTCATTGTTTGGTCCTAGCATAACAGTACTTGGACCCACGGCACGTGGCTTCAGTCAGCAGCGCAGAGGGCAAGGAGAAAATAATTTCCACAATTGATATCTGATTTCGAGTCTCTCCCCACTTCGTTCTTTGGGCTCTGGGAGTGAATAGAGAGAATAAAAAACAAGGTCACATAAAGATCAGCGCTAAACAATCTTGTTCCGCTAAACAATGCCTTCCTCGAGTTAAACTGAATGATCGCGTCGGGTAGATTAGCGAAAACTAGCAATTTTATTAATGGACGAAGGATGTGTGAAACGAAAGAAAGTCGACGCTGAGCCGGCAGCTCCCCGCGACAGCAAACCGCGCAGACTCTCTCGTCACGATCAGGCGCTGATTGACGATGCTATAGCTAGACGGACAAGATCAACCAACCACGGTGTACAGTAAAATTAAATTGGTTGATTGACTCAGAGAGGGTTCACTCCGTTATCGTTGGCTGGAAGAAGGTTGTATCTTCTCTTTCATTCCTGCTGCTGCTGCCGTTGCGGTTGTTTATTCTATCGTTAGAAAGCAGCTTATTAATGTGGCCTCCCATCCGACAGAGGGGTCCTCTCGGTCACACACATCCTCATTTGCCAGCCGATCGATGCAACATCGAGATGAAAAAACCACCCGGTTTGCACCTCGTTTCCTGTCTGGATGGATGAGTGACCCACTTTTGTTTGTCGGCCCGCTTGAAAACTCACTTCGTCACATCATCATTATCATTTTTGACACACGTCCAGGGGAAGTATAAAACTATACGATACTAAATAAATCAGTTTAAAAGTGGTATTGCCGTTTCACGCACAAAAGAAAAAACTGGGAAGGCACTTCAGCGCAGGCTAATTGAGAGTGATATGACTAATTACCTGTATGAATATGTATTTGTTATACTTAAATTTTTAAAAAATTTAAATTTTGTTCACGTTATAAAAAAATACTTCATTTCATGGTCTATATTTTTTTAAATATTTTTTCTTGAATGCTGAGGATTTTTTACATAAAATATCCAAAAATCAGTGAGGTGATCATTCTCGTTTTGAAGATATGATTTTTCAAAGTTAACCGATGGTCCAAAAAGTCCCAGGTAACAACTAGAACGCTAGGTGGCATAATGATACAAATTATGTATTGCTTGGTGTAATGAGAGAGCACAACTCTGTCCAAATATCAAAAAATATTATTGATAATTCCATCCAAAGTTTTAATCCCGTCCAGCTAATGTATCTCCGTATTTCATGTTCTGAAAGGCGAGTTTAGAATCATACGAAGGATTTTGTTTTGTATGCGTTGAAGTTTTAATTCGTGTGTCGGAGTACAGCACTCCCAAACGGCCATCGCATAAGCAATAACTGGGAAAATTATTTGTTTATATACCAAGTTGTTTGGTTACATTGCACAATGGTCCATGAGATGCATTTAAGTGGAAATTAGCATTTAGAGCTTGACAGTTATTCTCTAGACAAAAACGGTCTTAGACAAAGTTGTTACTCATGATAGAGTGCTCGTTTTTATGTTGTCAAAAATAGGGTGACCAAAATTGTCGATGAAATAAAAAATCTAATTTTCTTATCTTTATAGATAGAGGTAAACATAGTTCGACAATTTTTGTAGCCCCAGCTATTTTAAACAATTTTATAGAACAAAGCTTTTTTCTGTCTTTTAAAATAATCGATTTAACGCTTTTTTCTAAGTTGCATTAGGGTGAGCATGAAAAAACGTTTTTTTTTCTTTAGCTTTTATATTTTAAATTCTACATCAAAACTGTCTTGGTACGTCTTTTAGAGCTTATCGATACCAACATTTTGCGGTGCAGAACTTGTCTATATCTTAATCCTACTCAAAGTTTTTGATGGTTTTTTACCCAAAAACTCCGATTTAAATTTTAATTTACTCAAACACAAAAAATAACATAGTTTTTAAAATCACACATCATGTAGAGTTAAATATGCTCTTTCAAATGCCGCCAATAAACTTTGTTTACGAATGACAAACAAATGAAAAGAGCATGTTTTTTGGGAAGAAATATCAATAATTTTGAGTAAAGTTGAGATATTGACAAGTTGTGCATCGAAAAATGTTTGTATTAGTAAGCCTTTCGAAGACAGTTTGCATGTAAAATTTGAAACATGAAAGTTTGAGCAAAAAAACTGTTTTTTTCATGGTGACCCTAACGTAACTTATAAAAAAGGCGCTATATCGGTTATTTCAAGAGATAGAAAAAAAATTTTAGTACAAAGATGTCTCAAATAATTGGAGCTACAACATTGTCCAACTATGTATACCTCTATCTATAAAGATAAGAAAGTTAGATTTTTTATTTTATCGACAATTTTAGTCACACTATTTTTGACAACATAAAAACGAGCACTCTATCATGAGTAACAACTTTGTCTAAGACAGTTTTTGTCTAGAGAATAACTGTCGAGCTCTAAATGCTAATTTCCACTTAAATGCATCTCCTGGACCATTGTGCATTGGTTACGGATAACCGAGAGTATCTATTGATCAGGGGATACAACGATCTGATGAGGATATTGCATCTTGTGTCTGTTTCATCAGTGTGTGCTCTGAATGTAAACTTACGATTGAAAGATAGGCCCAGATATACCACTTCCGAAGACCATTCAATGCCTACTAACCTTACTAACACCCCCTCCAGATAAACGATTTTCTGCCCCGTTTTGATTCTTCTCCTGGTGTTGTTCTAGAGCGTGCGCTTATACATATTGCTTCGAGATCTTCGGGAGATCCTAGAGGTCGATTGAGATTAATGTTGTTATCGATAAGCTGCTGGAATTCCATCCAATGATGATAGTCCCGCCTACATTGTGGACTGCTGACAACGACATCTCTACTACCAGTTCAACCATCGATGGGAAGTGATCCGAATTCAACTCGTTATGGACAATAGGATCACCTATGTGGCGAAATCAATGCTGGAATAGGGGGTCTTCGTAGCCTAATTGGTTGCGTGTCCGCTACTAAGCGAACGATCATGAGCTAATAACTCAGGGCCCCTCAACTGACCATCTTTGTGTGTTATTCTAGCTACTACGTCCACGCAACAATCATCATGTGTCGGTAATCCCAGTCCCTTACCGCTCACATTACGATCTGCTGCATCGGTAATTGGTGCTAATTCTAACACAGCAATGGAAGCCTCATATCAGCAGTCCCGTTGTGAACAGTCCAACTGTGAACATTCGAACAATAGGAATATTCTAACGCCGAAAAAGGCGGCATGTGTTGTGTATCGATAGAAATGGAATAGTCGGCATGTGTTGTGTATCGATAGAATTGGAATATTCTTAGGCCTAAACAGCTACTGTGTTATACATAAAAAAAACAAATGTTTATCGATGGATAGGAATCTTAAGCCTAAATAATATACAACAATAGTTATCTTAACATAAAAATGTATACGAATAAATTCGGCTCTGTGACAGCTGAATTGCTAAATGAGCCTAATAAACGGATGGGATAAAAAAAAATGCTGGAATATACTTCGAGAAATGCGTGTGGGTAGCCGGACTAAGAATCCTGTAGTTCCAAAACATTAGATCATCATTTAGAGTCACTCCATTTTGATTCCTTCTTTGGTTCCTCCTGGACCGATACCGAGCATTAATGTCCCCGTCGATGACCAATTTCGGCTGCCTTCGTGTAACCTTGATGATATCGTTTCTGAGAAGCAACGCCGAGCTATCTCTGGCTGAAGTCTGTTTGGGATAGAAGACCACAACCACGATAATGAGCCCTCCTCCACCTGAACCAGTACGATCCATTCTCAATGGACTATAATTCGGAACTCGAAGGTGTGTTTTATCCGTAGCTTACTTCCGGGTGCGTTTCAAATCAGCACCTTTTTGAACAGCTACGGCTGGTGGCTTGGTGATTTTCGCCACAGCTCACGCACTGGCGAGATTTTTCCTCTGGAAGGCTATGCTTGTTGGGTGGTCAGCAGCACACTTGTCACAACGAGTTTTCATGTGACAATTCTTTGTTCCGTGTCCGAAACCAAGACAATTTATACATTGAGTGATGTCCTGATTTGGGGGTTTGTATCGGTCCCATTGTATCGCGATGATTTCCCTCAGGCGTGTAGTGTTGGCTGATCCTTTTTCATATGGATCAGCGTCAAGATGTTGGAATAGATGTTGGAATGTCATGGGATCAGTGTCTTAGAATATCAACAAATATTCACGAGAAACGAATATGATTTTGTTCCAGTGTAAATGACTTTTTTTCAGCTTGAAACACACTGCCCTCATTATATTGATGACAATAACAAACGAGTTCATTTTGTTCATATCGCTGTTGCATGAGCAAATTTGCTATAATGAATGAATGCGACATTGAGTGGGGTTCATTAATTCGCTGTTATTTATACTTTGGATATCAAAAGCAACAAATTGATATTCATCACATCGGAAACGATATTCGTTCTGGCAGTGAATTTAAGTTCAAAACAAACTTTATTTGGCGAGACGGTAGCAACGGCATATGCAGAATGGATACTTGGAGTGGTTTTACCTACCGTCAAGTTATTTGCGACATCGGGAATTTCATAAGGTATTTCCTATTACGGCATCCGGCAACTGCAAAACCCAACCGCACCCAGCAGCCTCAGGTTGGAAGTTAACAACAGCTGATATTCATTTGGCTGAAATGAAATGCAGTTCTGACGTTTCCGATAATCAAGATGAAAATGACACTGGGTGGAAAAAATAAACATCAAAACATATTGAAGGACAAAAGTTCATTTGCTCATATTCAATGGTTGCCTGGATCTGTCATTTTAATTTTCGTTTGGAATATATAGGTTTTCGATGCAATCTAGCCCGAAAATCTATGCATTTGATCTTAGCGAAGATGATTTTTTCCAACACTGCATGGGATTAGTATCTCGCCATCTGGTGTACAGCCAGCGGTTGTAGACTATGGGATTGCTCGAGTTCCTTCTTGATGTCCTCCGTTTTAATGGCGTAAAACTCATGATTAGTCTTTTCCAGATACGTTCCAATGACCTTGTATTGTTCCAAATTGGTACCGATAAACATAATGCTATGCTGCACATTTTGAACACCGGTTGCGATTACTGCGCCAGTAGATTGGATTTCAAAGTACCGATGTCTTTTGTTGTAGTGAAATAAGGCAGTACTATCACCTTTTTCTCAACATTGACCGCATCCGCTAACATTTTTTTTTTCATTTGTGGAAAGTGGAATGCGATAAATGCCATGTGCACTACTTTGATATGATGAAAAGTTGTATCAAAAGTTTACTCATTACTCCATTAATTTAATGCATAATTGGCGTAATGTTTAGGACTCCCGAAACAAAAGTTTAAGACGTTGAATTGCTAGCATTATATCATGAATACTCAGCTCAAGCGTTAGGGTACCAGCTAGAATTGGCTGAAGCAGCTGTTTTCAAACGGTTATACATCATGGGCAAGGTCCAAAAGAAAAGGAAATTGGTACCATATGAATTATCTGAAGGTCACATTTACAACCATTCACAACCAATACCCCGATTTCCTTGCATGACGGACAAAACTGAACTGAACACATTCTTACAAAATGCAATGTCGTTTGATTGTTTCCTACTATAAAGACCTTAAACTATCAAATTCATTCGAGCCTGGCCTTGGACCCAGTAAATCAAAAATTAATCAATGGGGGGATGTTCTTGGATGGGACTTACAATCGTCCACTCAGTAATCGAACGCGCAATCATTTGGCTACGAATACCACCAAAATGCTTAGCCGTATTCACGCCACCTATATTATTCATGACTTGGGGATCCATTACCACCATTAATGAATGTTCAACATATCATATTTTGTACCAACGAGGCCGGATAATAGTCTTATCAAGTATAAAGGAACAACACTGCTTTCATTCCAAATCTATGTAGCGAATTCCCTCCAGAAATGTACCAGCTACATCCGACATGGCAGTCGTGGAAACGGTTTAATTTATCGCAAACTAGCTCGGATGCATTTCGAACCCATTCATGCGCCCGAACAAAACCATTCCCATTTCACTCATTCCGTCGTTCGCTCGCTCGCTGGAGGAACCTGCAGCGTAAACAAAACAAACAATGTCCAACGAATTCGTCGAATTAAAATATCAAACCAAGCGTGCGGCACAATTTCAGTGATTAGTTGTTGTTTGTGAAGGTTTGATGTTAACATTTCCAGTGGTGCTGCTGTGCGCTCTTCAAATTCTCCAGCTCCATTTAACGACCCCAAATGGCACAACGGGGAGAAACAAAGCAGAACATAACATAACAAAAAAAACCGGCATCATGATCTGTAGACCTAGCGGGGTGTACGCGCTACCTTTTTTCGTCTCTGGTCGTACAAGGGGTGGCTAGAGGGATACAAACAACTAAAAAAAAAACAACAAACCCAACACTGGAATCAGAATCTGAACGAAACGATGTTGAACCTCGGATGAGGGGCTCGTGCACCGTAACCTGAAGCACCAGCAGTAACAAATCAGCAAAACCTGCAACAACAAACAACAACACTCTGGCGAAGATTAAAATCACTCGCTGTGAAATTGTTGATGAGCTGTTTTCTGCTGCCATTCTCTTACACGACTATTAGTAATTGCAGTGAACCGAAATTAATACTTTAAAAGTGTAACTTCGAGGCGCCGATTTTGTTGTGCCTGGTGCCGCGATCGTTCATTTCTCTCGTCTATTTAGCATGTGGTGCAGTGATGCCAGATGCCAGACGGGAATTGTTTGATTGTTGCGGAAATGCTGACCGTAAACACATAACTACGGAATTTTACTTTCTATGAGCATTTTTAAAGATTTTTAACCAATGTATATCAATTAAAAGTATAATATGATTTTGAATGTAGAAGAATGCAGAGCAGAACTCCCGCACGCCATCAATCTGTCTGATCACTTGTCGCTGTCTACTCCTGTTTCCGCATTGTACATGATGATCTTGAATGCCATGAATCTGTCTATACATCTTCCATTGGTAAAGGTATTGTACCAATCGTTGAAAACCATTCGATTCGACGGCGGCCTGACTGGGAATGCGTTGAACATCCTCTTACCAATCAGACATTTCAACACCCGGCGGCAGAGGATATAAAAAACCAACCGAGAAAATATCTACTGACGCTATATTTCGTGACTAATCGTGTCGCAAATTTCCCAATATTTACATATTTTAATACACGGCCACCACATCAAATTGCATCACGGAAAAAACGCTGTAGAAATTCGCCCAGTAGACCGATCCTTTTGAAAATTTTAGACAATAAAATAAAAACTATTAAACAACTTTTGGCATTTTCTTTTTATTCATACTTCGAGCCCAAGCCCGTATGCTCGCACCTTCCTCTTTACCCCGTCCATAAGGTTCTGTACAACGTCAGGTTGTAGTTTTTTTTTAACAGAAATCCATTTTCTCTTGAAGTCCGCCTCCGATTTGACAACTTTTGGGTTCTTCAGGAGGGCCTGCTTCATAATCGACCAATATTTCTCTATTGGGCGAAGCTCCGACGCGTTGGGCGGATTCATTTCCTTTGGCACGAAGGTGACCCCGTTGGCTTCGTACCACTCCAACACGTCCTTTGAATAGTGGCACGAAGCGAGATCCGGCCAGAAGATGGTCGGGCCCTCGTGCTGCTTCAATAGTGGTAGTAAGCGCTTCTGTAGGCACTCCTTAAGGTAAACCTGCCCGTTTACCGTGCCGGTCATCACGAAGGGGGCGCTCCGCTTTCCGCAAGAGCAGATCGCTTGCCACACCATGTACTTTTTGGCAAACTTGGATAGTTTCTGCTTGCGAATCTCTTCCGGAACGCTGAATTTGTCCTCTGCGGAGAAGAACAACAGGCCCGGCAGCTGACGAAAGTCCGCTTTGACGTAGGTTTCGTCGTCCATTACCAGGCAATGCGGCTTCGTCAGCATTTCGGTGTACAGCTCGCGTCTTCCCCACCATGTTTTGCCTTTCGTCGCGGTTAGGAGCCTTCTGAACCTTGTATGTACGCAGGCTCTCCCGCTGCTTGGTCCGCTGGACGAATGAACTTGACAAATTCAGCTTATTGGCGACATCCCGGACCAAACTTCTCGGATCACGTCTAAACTGCTTAACTACGCGCTTGCGATCTTTTTCACTGACGGAGCATCCATTTTTGCCGTTCTTCACCTTCCGGTCGATGGTTAAGTTCTCGAAGTATCGTTTTAGTACTCTGCTGACCGTGGATTGGACGATTCCCAGCATCTTACCGATGTCCCGATGTGACAACTCCGGATTCTCGAAATGAGTGCGCAGGATTAATTCACGACGCTCTTTTTCGTTCGACATTTTTCCAAATTTACGAAAAATTGATAGTGAAGCATGGCCAACGTGATCTATACACTCTTATCTGATTATAAGCGAAAGCTGAAGATATAATTCCTAAAAATTAAATTTCTACAGCGTTTTTTCCGTGATGCAATTTGATGTGACACACCTTTTATTATCGCGCAAGAAGGAAGAAATTAGAAATTAGAATAGGAAAATAGTTGTTCATTGAATTCGGATCCAAAATTTAAGATGTGGTCGTATTGAATCCAATTGCAGAATTTAAAAAGGAGAAGTCCTTACTCTGCAAGTATCTATGAATGAATAAATGAAATGAAATGAATGAAAAAAGTAATAAAAAACTTTTTATGTTAAACTGTTTAATATACTAAAAGCTAGAAAATAATTAGGTAAGTAGACTCATCATTACCCTAGATTAATAAGGAAGGGATGTGATAACTACTAACTGCTACTCACCTAATTATTTTCTAGCTTTTAGGACATTAAACCGTTTAACTTAAAAAGTTTTTTTTTCTCATTTTCTTTTCTAGTTTTTAGTACATTATCTGTATGATTAGTATACTTCTCTACAATAAAACCAACAAATAAACAACTATCATGCAAACAATTCAACCTTTTTTATTTTTATTTCCTATCTATTTTTCTTCCAAATATTTTGATGATATACTGTATTCTATTAGTCAAATAATTTCATTTTATACCGATATTGAGGGGATTACTAGAAATATACATACACCTTTTTGAATTTATGTTATTCATAGTGTAGTGTGTTCTCCAAGTCAAGCCATTCAGCCATTTTTTACCGGCGGCCAACATGGATTTTTCAAGATAATGGAATGCGCAGTATTATAATGACAGCGGAGATAAAGGTTTGTTCCAAATTTCAGATCAATAAATCAAGTAGAACGTGGTCAAATTTTTATCAATGTGGGACAACCCTTCAGAAATGCAAACATATATACAAACAGGTCAACCGTTTGGAAAAGTAATCATTAGGCTAGCCCCTTCACTTGATACCCATATTGATTGGGTTTTGGAAAAATATATATATCGCCATTTTGTTGTGACGGCCATTTTGGATTTGCATTTTTCATGTATAACAGTGTTCTACTAGTCAAGTCCTTTCATTTGATACTAATATTGATGGGGGTTTGAGAAAATATGGGTTTGGGAAAACCCCATATCTCAATCATAACAGATTTTTAAGTACAGTATATCGAAGAGATCATCTTTTTCAGGATTTCCCAGACTTTCGGGCACGTTCCCTGATGTCCTGATAAGCATTCATTTTTCCCTGATTGTTATAAAAAAATCCTGATTTTTACTTTACCGTAATGATTGACTTGATATACAATACTGGGATCTCTACCCCATTTGATTTGTTAATTGGACATTGTCATGATATTCTTTTGCGATAGCGCTATCGTTCCTTAACGTAGAAACGTAGTAGTATTCGAGACATTTTGATCTGCGCTTGGTTTAAAATTCTATACCAAGTAATACAATCGTATGCTTAGTGGCAAGTTCGAAAATTTACGTGTGCCAATGTACGCGTAAAAATTTCCATGACATTTTTTTGTAATTGAATGTAAATAAAACTATAATCGACAAAAAAAAACGAAAAAAATAAACTCATGAACCACACCATTTGATAAAAACGTAATAAAAGAGTCTAGCTATACAATTCAATGATGAAATCGTAAAAAAACGAATACATGGTAACTTAGATATAACGTACATTAGACTTTCAAAATTGTGCGTTGTATCGAATTGTATGTTACACCGATGCTTAATAAAGAACTCAGAAACCTAGCTTATATCACTTTATTGTGATGCTGTTTGGGTAAGGTTAATGAATAAATTCAACTAAAAGACGAATTTAGCCTTTCTCATGATGTGTCCCTTTGTACTGTTGATAAAAGATTGATTTTATTAGAATCCGGAATCACAAAACCAGTTGTATTTCGGGATTGGTTAAAGATACAAGACATGTTTTAGTATCAAAACACAGATAATTTATTATTCTTTCAGAAAAGAAAATATTCAAAAAGTTATTCCTATACACTTTGAAAATGTGTACGTTATATCGAGGGTACGTTATAACGAGGGTACGTTATATCGAAGTTTCCCTGTATTGGTTTAGAACCATCTTCTCTGAGTAATTCTGATTTCTTTCTAATTTTCAAAATTAAAGTTGGCAACTTTGGTCTATGGAGTACTTTTCCTCAACTATCATGCATTTTTTTTTACGGGGTTTCGCGCTAATCATTTTTGTATGCCAATTTCAGGAAAAACATCCCATATGGCGCCGGCTTCACACAGAATTCGTGATCGAGCAATCAATATTGAAATTTGATACCTTTTGCTTAGAGCGTTAATCGCCATATGCGACTTTTGGGGTTCTATCGTTGAACATCACATTTTTTTGTTTGCCCGAGGAATCTAACCTGAACCTTTCATCCACTCATCCATGACACACTCTGTCAGCCTCGGCAGGTTCAATCGGAACCGATTGTTTGTCACGACAATGGAGTAACTCGATCCATCAACCTCCTCCCCCTCCCTCTCTGGTCCCTGCCTTGTTCCTATTTTATTAGCTTCACCCAGAGGCGGGCAAAATTTCATACACGATAATATAGCTACTTCCAGCCGGGGAGACATCTTCCTCTGCTGAATCTTCGTGTCACGCAAAGATGCACGTGGTGCCCAACACGTGGACTTATTGCCTCTGTCGATTCGTGCGTTACAGAGAGGTAGAGCGAGCAAACATGAATCTATTTACACCAGTCAACCTCCGCTGGCAGGGAACTGACAACCGCAGAAGAGCAAATCTTGCATAAGTAATGGGTTCATATCGAGCCAACAGTGACAATATCAGGAAGATCCAACCGGGAGGGGAAAGGGTGGTTGAATATTTTCCGCACGAAGGGTTTGCGCTGACACTTGAGAAGTTTCTCGGAGGAGATACACATTCACAGTGTGCGGCACGTCAAGGATGGTATCCAGTTTTATTCTAGCCTGGTGGTGTTGGGTGGTGTTGCATGCTTATTGACATTTTCGTGTCACTCTTTAATTAGTTTTCGATCAGCACTTACGTACACGGCTGAGAGATGTATCGGATGACATCTAGAACAAATGTTGACGAGAACACTTCTGCTGCATTGTGGCATATTGTGAATATGGTGGTGATGGCATATGGAAGGAATTGTTATATTTACGAGAATATGTTGGGCGAAGACGGCAATACGACAGACACCAAATGATAACATATCTTATGAGGTGGGACATACGAGAAGCAATAATGAAGTATTCACTACATTAAATTGAAGTTTCAAAGTGTATTACCAGACTTTTATTTTCGTTGTTATTATCATATAATTATTGGATATTTCTTTCTACACGATTCGCTCACAAATTTCATGTTGATGCTTAAGCTCTTTGCCTTACCATTTCTATCATTAACATATTAAGGACCGCTCATGAGTTTTCTTGTGTTTCGCGTTACGTCTGTTACGAATGGATCACGAAATAACCCGTGTTTTCTACACTTGATGATTATGTCCTTGGTCTGCCAAGAATCTAACAAGGCCTACCAATGTCTCGCCTTCGTCTAATCCACACCGAAGGAAACGATCTCATTCGTGGAACCCGAACAAATGAAGCGTACAAGTTTGCCCCATAACTTGCGGTCCCAGGCGAATGTCTTACAGATTTCTATGCAGTCCTTAATGTGTTAAGAGATCTTTCGCAGGCGCCGGTCTCTTGATGGACACATTTTTTTGGCATGAATTTATTGATTTAATGCACCTAGATGCGCAATAATAAATTAATTTCCTGTTTGTTCTAATCATCTGTACAGAGCTGAAATAGCCACATAAAATTGTGTTTAAAATAATACAATAACCAAAAATATTTTCCTGTAATTTGTTAATATGTGCGTAACGCCTTTTCAAATATAACCGTCAGAAAAAGCGTTATCTTTTTACTAGTAAGAAATATGTACATTTAATGGTATATTAATTAAGAACATTTCGCTTCTGTAGTATGGTTCCCCTGCGATTTTAATGGAATGGAACATTGTTCGTGATGTGATTTTATCAATTAATTGCTGACCCGGCAAACTTCGTCTCGCCCAAATTGGATTTTTTGTTATCAATACTTTCAAACAATCAAGTGACTAAGCGAACGATTATGGGTCCGATCGCAGAACTATTCATTGATTGATCTTCTAATAGACCCAATACAATTTCCTTTCACTATAAATTTTCTGATTCTTCTACCAAAACTCGTATTTAGAATATAAAATTATTTTCAGACATAATTCTCGTTCAAGAGTTTTCAATTACATGCGAATAAAATGTTTCTTCGTTGGAATATATGGTTGATACAGATAATAAAAAAAACATTAAGACAGCTCAAATCAGATAATTCCTTTCTCAAGTTTTGCGCTTACCAACACATTTGGTGATGTTTATTTATATATACTATATAGGAGTGCGTTTTTTACCTGATTCATATTCACTTTCGAACAAAGATCAATTTCGTTAGCGTAAACATCAAATGAACTAGAAACGCTTATCAAGATGTAATTGTAGGACATTTGGGAATTCAATTTTCTTAATTTTTCTATTTTTCTTCAGAGTTTTCCAAAAAATTTCGACTATCATGTTTAGTTGTTTAGTTGGTTGGTTGAAATATGTGTAATATTTTTATGAGACCCTTCTTCTCTCTCCAAAGGATTTACATTACATTTATTGTACTTTCCACATTCCAAATTCGGTTCCATTTGCTCTATTAATTCTCGAGTTATGCAGAAATTTGATTTTAATTTGTATGGTAGCCAGCCCCTTAGAGAGGGGGTGAGGAGTGTCAAACCATCATAGCAACATTTATTGTACCCTAATACTTCCACATGCCAAATTTCGTTCCATTTGCTTGATTAGTTCTCGAGTTATACAACGCATCCTTCCCTGAGAGAGGGGGTGGAGTGTCGAACCAACATTTATTTCTCCCTGAAACCTCCACATGCAAAATTCTATTGGTTCTATTTGCTTGATTAGTTCTCGAGTTATGCAGAAATTTGTGTTTCATTTGTATGGCAGTGTTCCCCATGAACATATTCCTCGTCAAGAAATGTAGTAATGATTGGTTTTGAATGGTTGTTCATTGGTTCATCTGTTTTATCATATAAAACAACCTTTTTTGCTTTCTTTTTTGAAATATTGGCATCAACTGCAAACTATATATTGAAAGATACAGTTCAATGCAGATTATGTGATGTTCGAAAAACTCTTGAAATGTTCGATAGTGTTATTGAAAAACTAAGGCATATCATATCAAATGTGGTTAAGGTCAATATTTAAAACAAATAATCTCCGTAAAAAATAGGTAACGAACAACCCATTTGTGTGATAGAAATACGCACAGTAGAAACCCGATTAACCGCGGAATAGTCTGGCTAGCTCACCACGAATAACAAAATTTGCGGATAATGAGTTCCAAACAGTGTGCTCCCGTGGCCGAGTTGTTAGCGTCATAACTAACATGCCGGGTGTTCGGGTTCGATTCCCGTTCTGGTCGGGGGAATTTTTCGTCAAAGAAATTTCCTCCGACTTGCACTGTGATCACGCGTATTCTAGAGCTTGCCACTCAGAATGCATTCGAGGCGTGTTATTTGGCATAGAAATCTCAACTAAGTACTAATAAAAATGACGCAAGTAATACTACGTTGAGACGGCGAAGTTCCTCTAGGAACGTTAGTGCCATTGAAGAAGAAGAAGAAGAGTTCCAAACAGAAAAAAAAAAAATTTCAGCATGAAAACTATGTTTCATTAATACAGAGATCTTTGAACAATCCATCTACAGGGTCGTATACACCAGTGGTCAGAAAAGTGAAAGCCATGATCAAAACAAAAGTGCACGAGTCTATCACTCACCGACAATTTCCGGGAAGGAATATAGATTTACTATGGAGCTCACTGTCGCGGATAATCCGCACCGCGGACCATCCGCTCGCGGATCACCGAGGTTCCACTGTAATTACATCTTTTCTCTAGCATCCAGATTGAGATTCAAAATTTAAAAACAGGTCGGACTCGATTATCCGGAGTATTGATTTTTTTTTCACTCCGGATAATCGAATCCTCCGGATAATCAAGTCATGAACAAAAAATCAATTTTCTCTCGGTAAACGTATTATAATTATGATTTACACTTATTTATTAAACGGTGTTATCTAGGTTTACCCGTTTGTATGTTTGTGAATTTGTAACTTTGCAACTTTATCTGCAGCGCTTTACCACATTAATAGAAATTTAACCCCCTTCCTGTTGACCGATTGATCTGAAATTTAGAACACATCTTTATCTCTGGTGTCATTATAAAACTGCGTATTCCATGGTCTTGAAAATCCAAGATGGCGGCCGGTACAAAATGGCGGATTACATATGTTCTCAAAACCCCATCAATATAGGTATCGAATGAAAGGGCTTGGCCAGTAGAACACAGTTATTTATGAAAAATTTAAATCTAAGATGGCGGCCGCTACAAAATGGTGGATCACACATTTTTTTCAGAACTGCTTCAATGTGGGTATCAAATGAAAGGGCTTGACTAGTAGAACACAGTAATTTATGAAAAATGCAAATCCAAAATGGCACCATGTATTTTTTTTTCAAAACCTCTTCAATATGGGTATCAAAAGGAAGTTCTCGACTAGCAGAACATAGCAGATCATGAAGAATTCAATTCCAAGATGGCCGCAGTTCCCAAACAACTAATTACTTTTTAATTGGTTTCATTCAGCTTGACCTGTTTGTATGTATGTTTGAATGTTTGTAGGGTTGTCCCTCATTAATAGAAAATTGAACCGGTTCCTGTTGACATCTTAAATTAGGAAAACACCTTAAATTCTTTAATTTATTATTAAACTAAAAATTCCATGATCTGCAAAAATTCAATTTTGTCATCGCTAAAAAATGGCTGCATGGCTTGACATGGAGAACACGAAACATAATAAACAGCATTAATTCAAAAAGGTCGCCGCCACAAAATGGTCGACTATGTATTTTTTGCAATTCCTTCAATATCGGTATCAAATGAAATGATTTGACTAATAGAATACAGTACATCATGAAAATATTCCGAAGAAAATTAGGTAAGAAATAAACGTTGGATTTCCATTATCCACAGTTAGTTGTTTCATCATATACCCCACGATTTTATTTTAGTCTCATCATTGCCCTAGATCGATGACGGAACGGATGTGATAACTACTAACTGTTACTTGTCAAATTATGTTCTAGCTTTTAGTACATTAAACCGATTACCTAAAAAAGTTGTTTCTACCTATTGTATTTTCTAGTTTTCAAGTAAATTATCTGTATCATTAGTATACTTCTCTACATTGAACCATTCAAAAAATTCATGTTTTTTCAATTTTTGTTACTTACCTAACTTTCTTCGGAATATTTCAATGATGTACTGCATTCTATTCGTCAAATCATCGCATTTGGTACCAATATTGAGGGGATTTCCAAAAATAGATAGTCAACTATTTTATGGTGGATACCTTTCCGAATTTATGTTCTTCATAGTGTAGTGTATTCTCCAAGTCAAGCCATTAAGCCATTTTTTAGCGGCTGCCAAATTAAATTTTTCAAGAACATTGAATACGCTGTTTAATATTGACAGTAGAATTAAAAGTATGTTCCAAATTTCAGATCAATCAGTCAACAGGAACGGGGTCAATTTTCTATTAATGTGGGACAACCCTACAAACACTCAAACATACATACAAACAGGGCAAGCTGAATGGAAGCATTAAAAAGTCATTGTTTATTTGGGAACTGCGGTCATCTTGGATTTGGATTTTTCATGATCTACTGTGTTCTACCAGTCGAGCACTTTCATTTGATACCCATATTGATGGGGTTTAGAAAAAAAAATAAGGCGCCATTTTATGATGGCGGCCATTTTGGATTTGCATTTTTCATAAATAACTGTGTTCTACTAGTCAAGCCCATATTGATGGGTTTCTGAGAAAATATGTAATCCACCATTTTGTAGTGGCCACCATCTTAAATTTGTATTTTTCATAAATAACTGTGTTCTACTACTCAAGCCCTTTCATTTGATAACCATATCAGCTATTCAATATGGGATTATTATACAATTTATTCAAAATTTCCGAAAATAAAAAATAAAATACTCCGGATAATCGAGTCTTAAATTCCGGATAATCGAATCCTGGATAATCGAGTCCGACCTGTATTAAAATTCCAAATTTAAATTACAGGGTGACTAATAGCAACCAACTTTTTACAAACCTCTTTTTACAGGGAACTGTGTGTTTTTTGAGTTCGTGACATTTCATTTTCTCTTTGTTATCACGCGTTTATTGGTGGGCCAGCCTATCGAAGCTTTAAATAATAGTGGATAGTTACACGAAATTATGGCCTGTAACAAACTTCTTATGTAACAAAGTAGTCATTGAAGGTGAGCGATAAAAACTCGACCTCTGCAAAAAAATAAATAAATCAATGAGACCAGAGCAAAAAAGAAATACACTAATTAATTAGAATTCTATACACCTTTAAACATTTATTGTCGCTCTATGTATTGCATCTATTCCTACAAGTATTAGAAAGCATTCCTGCTGAGACGAAAATTCGTAGAGAATAGAATTTCATTGTGGATTCCGTGACTGAGTGGTTTGTCACATCGTGGTAGGATCTTGGGTTTGGTTGAAAAACAGTCTTTCGACACGCGTTTCTCTCGAACGCACCGGAATTTCCGCGAAATGCTAATAAAAACGAGGCAAATTCTACGCAACATGGAGAAAGCGAAGCTCTCCTAGGAACATTAATGCTGATAATAGTTGGAGGCAATCGACACCAATTCAATGGAATACACAACAAATACACGAAAATCCAATAAAATCGCTGACGACATGAATTGGTGTCATCTGCGAAATATTTTCGTTTGCTTTTGGGACACACTTCGACATCGAAAATTAGTTCTTTTGAAAAAATATCTTTCTCTCCTCTGTCTCCATGGAAGGTTTCCCTCTGTCCGTTTCCTGTGAATCATGTTAGCCATCAATTATTCATAGCCACCGAGGGAAAAAGTCTAGAATGCCTAGCAATGAGTGGATGTTCTGAAAGGTTCGTTTCGGTTATTAGTTCACGCCCCTTTTCACCCTTTGTGTTGATGTTAGAAGCTATTTTATTTCTAATTAATTGATTTATTTTACGTTTAATCTTCCAGATTCATTTCACTGAAGTGTTCAGAACCCCCTGCACCGATATGACAAATTCGAAACTGCAGCGGAAATTGTTGATGAAATTTTTTTTTTATTATTGATTATTCACTCTTTTAGACGATCTTCGTAAATAATCATCATAAATGTCCATGCTGAATGCAACAAAACGAGGAAGGTTAGTCAATCTCAGATTGGAAAGCTACAAATTCCGCCCGAGCTGTTGACGTTAGAAGGTGAAGGAGCGGGTTCAATTGGAGCAAAAGATTTTTGTTCCGACAGTATCTGAGTGAATTAATGAACCTACTACCGTCTGGAAGTATTGTATCAAAGCTGGCAAGAAGGTTCCGCTCTCACGCCGATGATGATCTCGATGCTTTTTGTTAGCACCATAAAATTACGCTATCTACTATCAAATTCAATTAATTCTTTTATTTATCTTCGACGCTGTTCACAAAGGGGTGGGAACTGCTGAAAGGGTGTTTCTGCCGACACTCGTTATCATCCCATAACCTTCGTTTTTGTAGTTTAATTTATTGGCAGATAGACGTCCTTTTGTTATAAAACAGTCAGTTTACGTTGTTCTTCTGTGAGTTATTTGCCGAATTAGTGCTCATTTCCATGTTCTTCCATTGTTTTGTTGATCTTATCCTGTTTGTTTTCGTTCGCTACAATCGTTTCCCTTCCCTAGGTGAAAGTAATTAATCAAAGCTTTTCGGAAGGGAACTTTCTAGCAATCGCGATTGAGCCAAGGAAACAGTTTGTTTCTATCGATTATTTCTATTCTTGAATACGAACGAAACGTAATCTCAGAGAACACTCTGACGATTACGTAAATATTTGTGGTTCATTAAGTTTCCCATTAAGCGTCAGCTAGGTTGCTCTTTCGGGCGCAACCTTCACTAGGTGTCTCGCCCAATCGTCCTGAAGGCAGAACCATATGAGCGAATTCCCACTACAGAAAGCTAGCGGTTGGTCGAATTAATTCTCTATGCTGAATAATTGATTGGAGAACGACTTTCATGGTGATGGATGGTATAGAATATTTTCCGTATTCTCTACTCGATGCAAAGTAATTGCGGTGAGCGGTGAACGAAATGGAATTGATCGATTGTCCTTCGCTAGCTGCTAGTCATATTGCTGTGTATTTTATGGGATTGGACATAAAAATAAATTTTGGTCGGACAGAGTGTTTTAGCCAAAAATAGCACTCATCTTATCTGCGTCAATTTAACTCTCGTAAAGGAGCCAAGCACTTATCACTTATCTTTTTTTTGTCATTCTTTTATTCCCTCACCAGGCGCCACTCGGTGTCACACTTTTCTTTGCCATCTGACCTCTACTATGCCTACGGCATACCTGCAGTAAACACTGACAGCGAGAATCCCTCCAAGCGCTTATCCTAGCGGTCGTAAATGTTTGAAACCAGCATCCGCAGGCTGGATGACCAAAAAGCTAGTAATGTCACACCTTTTAGCTTGAATTTAACTTCTTGACCTTATTGCCTAATTTGATTCGCATACAAACGACACCAAGCTCCTAATGTAGCAGCTGGATTATATTTACAAAAAATTGAAATAAAACATACAAAACAAGATCTCAAGCGCCCCCAGGTCGAGACGTAAATGTGACACAAGACATGTTAAAAGCATTACTTGTTCTCGCATTTTGTGGCTCCTGCTGTTAGATACAGAAAAAAAAACGAAAACATAATGGAACGAAATTAAACACTCGAGTAAATAATTCCCTGCAGTGTCTGGGGATCGATATGAGCAATGTTTTATTTACCTGACATATGTCCTCCCTTCGTCCTGATTTGATTCCTCGGGCCCATCTCGACCTTGGTTGGCATCGATAGGGCAAAGAGTAAATGGGCCAGACAATATGTGGGACATTGTGGTGGAAATATTCCAGGAGTACTGCTGCCAATGTTTAACTGAGGATTTGCGGAATTCAGGTTGTGTGTGGTCCAATGACCGACAGTGTCAAGAGGATTTACTAATGATTTATTATTTTTATTATGTGTGCTTTTCGTTGGAGATGAATCAAGTAATAAAAAAATTGGGTCAACGCACTTACTTGAAAATAGAATTCTAACCTGAAGGAATTAGCGTCACTTCGATTGAGATAACTATATGCACTATTTCATAACGGGTAAGAGAGTACAGTATGTAATTGCGTTTGAGTAATTTAACCCAGAATAATTAAAACAATAATCAAATTATCTACAAGCTTTTAGCTCTAGACATAACGTATTTTCCACGGGTGGACATTATAAAAACATAAGAAAAACTTTAACTTTATCAAAAAGACTGTCTAGAAATAGTAAGGATTTTTTTTCTGAATTTCAGATTACATTCTGAATTTTTTTTTTATTATAAATCGTTTTGCCAATGGTGTCCAATAATATTGGTAATGTTTAAAAACTCAAGAAAAAAATGTTTTATTTTTCTCTGTCTTTTCTAAACAGATCGTTCACAATAATTTCATGTTCTCACAAAGAAAAAATAGAGAACAAAATCACGTTAGCCAGTCTAATGTTAACACTAGTTGAAAACTCTTAGTTTATCATATGGATCGCGTGTGTGCAAAAAACATGCAAAAATCTTTCCTCGAAAAACATTTTTGTTATTTTTTGTTATTGAAATACATTTTTTTTATTCAAGCATGATTTTTGGCCAATTCAGAAATAATCACTCGATATGTCCACTAGGGTGGCAATGGATGTATGGAAAAAATTTCATCATCGAATTTCAAAAACCAACCATGTACATTTTGTTTATTGGCCCAAAAAAATGATCTGTGCAAAGTTTCAGCTCAATCGGACATGATTTAGGGGTGCCTCAAAGCGCTCAAAGTTTTTTGTTTTTTTTACCACTCAGGCGAAGTCCCAAAAGGTCGGTACAATCATTCCAACGAATCGAATATAATCCAAATCCATTGTTTCCCCAAAATTTGTGTGATTATTTTGATCAATATCACTCGATTTATAAATGAGGGGCTCAGAATGCAAGGGGTGTAAGAGACCTGATCGATTTCTCTTCATTAACTTTTTATTTAGTTAATAACTCAACTGCAAAAACTTTCCAATTTAAGTTTGCTATAGAATCCGATAGATGAGGTTCTGACCTATTTTCCACATTGGTAAATACAGCTGGGAATGTATTTGCAGCTAAGTTTTGACCCAAAGAGAGAGTCGATGTAGAGAAATCGATCAACTCACTTACACCCCTTTCATTCTAAGCCCCTCAAATGCGATCGGATTTGGTTAGGTAGCGTTATAATACAGTCAACCCTCCTATAACGCGGTACTCTCAGAACGTGGTTTCCGTTAAACATCGGCCCATCAGTTCTTTTCGTGTACCCGATGCATGATTTTAACTGCATATGTTTATATAAACATTCAAACTTATCCGTTTAGGACATCGGTTTCAGACAAGCTCCGGCTTAGAGGATATGATTCGCAAGTCAAGATGTGCTGCAAAATTAGCTGTCGTGGCCAAACCTGTCAAACTACTCGGTGAGCTCAATGTGGATCTATAGAAAAAGATGCGCCCGTTTGGTTTCTAAGCTGGGTTAGAGGAGCGGTCAAAAACAGTGCGACAGAAAGCGGAAGGGGTTTGATGTTATTTGACTTAAAAGGCACAGTCCTGACCCTAACTTAACTATTTTTCTAAACAACCTTGCATTTCCGTCAAAAAATTTTTTTTTAATAAATTTTTCAAAATTTATGATACAAAATTATTATCAGACCATCTTTCGTACAACATTTTCCCACCAATTGCAGATAATGTGTTACTCTGTTACATAGAACATAGATTTGATACGAGATAGCGTGTTTGCTACACCCGTAAATCTATTATAATTTTCGCTTTAAAGAAATAGAACACGAAGTTCAATGTCCTTTATGACGAATTGTGTGGTAATGTTGTAATAAAGTCCATTGAAGACATCATTTTTTATTTGAATACACGTGCTGTGCATTCCATTGCATTGCGTTTTGGCCTGGCAATAGCAAAGGCTGTGTAGGTGCTGCTCATGATAGCGTATCGTAAGAGAATGAATGCTTGAATAGAGAATTGTTGCGACAGCACACGACACCGTAGAATAACCCCGTCAAGTCGTCATACAATACACATAAAAATCCATCGAATCCTCGCCTCTCTCTTGTTTGTTACGTCTCCTCCACGACGATTAAATTGTTTGAATATTTTTCATACTTTCATACTCATAATCTCTAACGTTCCTAGAGGAACTTCGCTGTCTCAACGTAGTATTACTCGCATTATTTTTAATAGTAGAGTAGTGCGGGGCAAAAGTGCGCATTTGCCTTTTTGAAGCGAACGAGCATAAAATTTCGTCAACAGTGTATTCGTTTGATACATTATTACACGAGCAGCTCACACATATAAACAGGATAAATTTCATGAAAGTGGCAATAAGTTATGAGGTAAAAAGAGGTTTGCGATGTTTTGGTCTAATTTTTTCAGTTTTGGAGATGACGTCAATCGTCATCTTACCTAAAATGACTGGAAA
Source organism: Toxorhynchites rutilus septentrionalis (assembly GCF_029784135.1). Taxonomy (NCBI): domain Eukaryota; kingdom Metazoa; phylum Arthropoda; class Insecta; order Diptera; family Culicidae; genus Toxorhynchites; species Toxorhynchites rutilus. The sequence goes on from NC_073746.1 coordinate 90,193,654, forward strand.
GTTCGAAAATACATTGTCAACGAAACCTTCATTCTATAGTAGATGATAGTGCGTATTCGTTTTTGAGAAAAAGTTTAAGATCTTTTTTTAAAATTTCGATTAGTTGAAAAAATTTTTGTGCGCAGTGGCTGTGGGGCATAAGTTCACATTAGAGTTTTGCTGTGAAAGAAAAATTATAAAATGTTTTCAACTATTTATAAAATGAAGAAAACTGATTTGAAGAAATGCACTCCAGAAATGCTCAAATGGCCCGACAGAGGCTTCGGGAGGGAGTCTCGAAGCGTCGAATTGCGGCAGTCCTCGGTATTTCTGAATCAGCTCTGAGGAAGAGGCTCATATCAGAAAGTGATTTACGATTTGAATCCTCTTTAATTGACATTTCTACTACTGCTGGGATGTGTCTGCGAGCACCTAGGCCGGTTCAGATAGGTATTTACGAGTGAGCAGTCTGAGGATCTGGCGAACCACTGCAGAGCACTGGACAAAGCTTTCTATGGTATGACTCTCAAAGATTTACGTCGTCTTGCGTTCGATTTTGCGAAAGCCAACAACCTCCAGCACGAATTCAACCAAGTTGCAAAACTGGCAGAAAGAGATTGGGTTTCAAGCTTCATGAGGAATCACCGTCTATCTCTTCGAACCCCAAAACAGCGCAACGAAGCAACAGCGCTCCAAGGCAAAACGTCGGAATCCTCAGAACCGAAATCCAAGATGTGGAATAAAAATTAACAAGTGCTTAAAAATAATTCAAAATGAATTTCAAACGAAAAATGTTTTTATTTTCACCATGCATTCAATTCTATAACGGTTATGTTTCGTTTATGTTTATGTTTTCACAATGAACTTCAAATAAATATTGTTCCATTTCAAGAACGAGTTTCCAATAAATCAAGTGAAGGTAACTAAGTATTTATAAACTTTATCTATATCAATACAAATGATTTGGTGTCCGTTCCTCACGATTTAACTCAAGAACGGAGCAACGGATTTCAACAGTCAGTATCAGGATTGATGCATCTTAGTCTACATGAGGTATTAATGTCAAAAAAGAAATTATATACCGCGAGTAAAGATTACGTACATAAAAATAATTTCTGTGGGAACCTGAGTGTTCGATATGATTTATATCAATATATTAATTGTGGGTGGGACGAAGTTCGCCGGGTCAGCTAGTTTGTTAATTTTTTTTTTATTAATCCGATTATTTTTACAGGCTCAGTTACATAAGTTTAATGGAGCCAACTATATTTCTATATTCTATATATATCAACTATATTTCAACTAGCATATATCAACATGTTGTTTCCTTAATTCTATGGTTAATGAAATAGGAAACCGATTACTCGCGGTCGACTCGAGTTTAGAAGGGTGACACATTTTCATTAGGAAAAGGATGGGATGTAAGGAGATGTGTGTTTACACTCGCACTCACATTCACATTCACATTCACATTCACATTCTCATTCTCATTCACACTGACACTTCACACTCAATTCTTAAAACTATCCTTACATTTAATATGTGTTTACAATTTAACTTATTCTAATGTTAGTAGGAAGGGAACCGATAGCTCGCGAAGGACGAAAAGGAGGGGAAAAGGATGTATGAACAATCACACTCGAAGATCGATAGCTTTAAGGAAAACATATATTTGGGACATGTAATCAAGGTCTAACCGAGCCAACACATCTCTCACCGGCACATTGGACTGCTTTCCTCCAGCCCGAAGGGAGTTTTCTAAATTCGATCTGGCAACAAGATACTCCTCGCACGACCAAACAACGTGTTCGATGTCGTGGTAACCATGGCCACAACCGCAGAGATTGCTGTCGGCAAGATTAAAACGAAAAAGCAGCGCGTCTAACGAACAGTGATTGGACATGAGTCGGGAGAAGGTGCGAATAAAGTCGCGACTCAAGTCCAGTTTTTTGAACCACGGATTGAGGCTAACCTTAGGGATAATTGAGTGGAGCCACCGGCCCAATTCATCTTCGTTCCATTTGCGTTGCCAGTTAACGATGGTATTTTTACGAACTAAAGAATAAAATTCATTGAAGGCGATTTGACGCTGATAAATTTCGCCTTCAATTGCACCTACCTTTGCTAATGAGTCAGCCCTCTCATTACCCGGAATTGAGCAATGTGAAGGGACCCAGACAAAGGTAATGACATAACAGCGTCTGGATAAAGCACTCAAAATTTCTCGTATTCTCTCAAGGAAGTACGGCGAGTGCTTTTCCGGCCTCACTGAACGGATAGCTTCGACAGAGCTCAGACTATCCGTTACAATGTAATAGTGTTCAACAGGTCGTGAGGCGACGCTGTCCAGCGCCCAGTGTATTGCTGCCAATTCAGCAATATACACTGAGCAAGGATTCTGAAAACTGTGTGAGGTGCTAAAAAAATTGTTGAACACTCCAAATCCTGTGGACTCATTCATAGAGGACCCATCAGTAAAGTACATATTATCACAATTGACACGCCCATACTTTGCTTCGAAAATCGTAGGAACGATCCCCGATCGATGATAATCTGGAATTCCATGGATATCCTGCTTCATGAACAGATCAAAATGCACAGAGGAATTGATGTAGTCAGGAAAACAAACACGGTTGGGAATATACGAAGAAGGATCAACCTGCATGGAGACGAATTCATGATATGAGCTCATGAATCCAGAATGAAAATTTAGCTCGATCAGCTGCTCAAAATTTCCGATCAACAATGGGTTCATAACCTTACACCGGATGAGGAACCGAAGAGATAATAAATTGAAGCGATCTTTTAGTGGGAGTACGCCTGCCAAAACCTCGAGGCTCATGGTATGCGTTGAGGGCATACATCCCAACGCAATACGGAGACAAAGATACTGAATTCGCTCGAGTTTAATGAGGTGTGTTTTGGCAGCTGATTGAAAACAGAAACTGCCATACTCCATCACTGAGAGAATAGTTGTTCGATACAACATTATAAGATCTTCGGGGTGGGCTCCCCACCAGGTGCCGGTAATTGTACGGAGAAAGTTTATTCTTTGTTGACATTTTTTACTCAGATACCTAATATGGGCTCCCCAAGTACATTTGGAGTTGAACCAGACCCCAAGATACTTGAATGACATAGTATGAGTGATCGGTTTACCCAAAAGTTGAAGCTTTGGTTTTGCTGGCTTATGCTTCCTAGAAAAAACCACCATCTCTGTTTTCTCCGTGGAGCATTCGATCCCTAGCCCAATGGCCCAGGTTGAAAAATTGTTCAAAGTATCTTGTAAGGGCCCTTGCAGGTCGGATTCGTTTGATCCTACGACAGACACCACTCCATCATCTGCAAGTTGTCTTAGGCTGCAATTTTGTGTAAGGCAATTGTCGATGTCGCTTACATAGAAGTTGTACAAAAGGGGGCTTAAACATGAGCCCTGGGGGAGTCCCATGTAGGAGACCCGACTTACTGTCGAATCCCCGTGAGAAAAATTCAAATGTTTCTCACAAAGCAAGTTATATAACATATTATTCAATAGAGGCGGCAGACCCCGAGAGTGTAATTTGTCTGACAGGACCTCTATTGAAACTGAATCAAAGGCCCCCTTTATGTCCAAGAATACTGAAGCCATTTGTTTTTTTTTTCGGCGTAAGCCATTTGAATTTCTGAAGAAAGCAACACAAGACAATCATTCGTCCCCTTGCCCCTGCGGAACCCATATTGTGTATCTGAGAGTAAGCCATTCGTTTCAACCCAACGATCAAGGCGAAACAAGATCATTTTCTCCAACAACTTCCGTATACAAGACAGCATTGCTATTGGGCGGTACGAATTGAAGTCGGACGCGGGTTTTCCGGGTTTTTGAATAGCTAAAACTCGTACTTGTCTCCAATCATCTGGAACAATATTATGTTCCAGAAACCGATTGAATAAATTCAACAAGCGATGTTTCGCCACATCAGGGAGGTTTTTCAGCAAGTTGAACTTAATTCGATCCGATCCCGGAGCAGAATTGTTACATGAAAGGAGAGCAAGAGAGAATGTGGTATATTTCGAACAATTTTTTGCACGGGAGCGGAATCGGGACAAACCTTTCGTGCAAAATTAAAAATCCATCGATGTGAATATTCTTCGCTTTCATTCGTTGAAGAGCGATTTCTCATGTTTCGAGCCACTTTCCATAATTTTTTCATTGACGTTTCTCGTGACAAACCTCCCACGAAATTTCGCCAATAAGCACGTTTTTTCCCTTTGATCAAATTTTTGAACTGATTCTCAAGGGCTAAATACGTTTGAAAATTTTCAGGAGTTCCACGTTTCCGAAAAGCTTTAAATGTATTCGATTTTTCTATATAAAGCTTGGAACATTGGCTATCCCACCATAGATTGGGAGGCCTTCGGGAAATGGTGGAACCTGGAATGGGTTTCGTTTGAGCGCGAACTGCGCTGTCATAGATCAAACGAGAAAGGAAGTTATACTCCTCCAATGGAGGTAAACCATCTCTGGAATTGATGGCTAGAGCAATCGCGTCCGCATACTTTTTCCAGTCAATGTGTCTTGTGAGGTCATATGCCATGTTTATAGATTCAGAAGAATTCGACCCAATGGTGATGGAAATTTTGATTGGCAAGTGATCACTACCGTTGGGGTCCTGGATTACATTCCACTTGCAATCTAACGATAGTGAATTCGAGCAAAGCGAGAGGTCAAGAGCACTTGGGTTAGCAGGAGGTTTAGGAACACGTGTTGTTTCCCCAGTATTCAAAACGGTCATATTGAAGCTGTTACAAAGGTCATATATCAACGATGAACGATAGTCGTCGTACTGTTCCCCCCAGGCAGTTCCGTGAGAGTTGAAGTCTCCCAAGATCAATCGTGGCTCAGGAAGAAGTGAGCACATGTCAACAAGTTGCTTGCGGCTAACCGCAGCTCTCGGAAGCCAATACAAGCTGACAATACAGAGGTCTTTTCCTCTGATGTTTGCATGACAAGCAACAGCTTCAATCCCTCCAATAGGTGGAAGGTCAATTCGAAAAAATGAGTGGCACTTATTGATCCCCAATAGCACCCCTCCGTATCTGTCATCACGGTCCAAGCGTATAATATTGAAATCATGGAAAGAGAGATCATCTCGCGAAGAAAGCCAAGTTTCGGACAGAGCAAAAACATCACAATTGAATTTATGAATTAAAAATTTGAATGTATCCAATTTAGGGATAAGACTACGACAATTCCACTGTAAAACAGTGATATCTCCGACCTCTCTATTTAAATTAGACATCAAGAGAGATAATCATTGCAAGGAGGGGCCATGTTTGCATCAATTGTTGCAAAATTGTCTTTAATACTGGAAGCATTGAGATGACAATGGTTCTGATGGAGTCGGAAACATTAAAACACTTGAAGATTTGATCCAGAAGGTCAGACAACTTTATAAATCCCGATTGGGAAGTTGAACTGGACGAAAAAATAGGGACAGTTGGGGTTTTTGATGTCCCCTCGAGTGCTGGGTCGTTCGAAGGTGAACTATTCCCACGGAAGCCAGGAGGAACCTGATTTTGCTTGTCCGCGGAACTCGATTTTTTAGGCAAGCTAACAGGGGGTATCACCGGGGGGACTTGTTCTTGAACTTTGGGAGTGGTCACATTCTTGCGCCGGGGATTCCTTTGGAAATAAACGGTGTGTCCCCGCTAGCTGTGTCCGCTTCCATTTCATCAACTGGCAACGAGGAAAAAGTATTGTGTGTTGAGATTGGTTGTTGTTGTTGTTGGGTCAGTGGAGAAGCGCCCTTTAAAATTTCCGCAAATGTGCGCTTCGAGCGTTCCTTTAAAGAGCGCTTCTGTTTCTCCCAGCGACTCTTATAAGTTTCACAAGCTGAGAGCGCGTGTGGAGTTCCCCCGCAATATGGACATTTATGCTCAGTCGCACTGCAGGATTCCCCCACATGTTGCTCTCTGCAAGTTGCACAGCGCTCCTTGTTGGCACAATAATCTGAAGTGTGACCAACTGACTTGCATTTGTTGCAAGTCATAGGGCTTTGGCACAAAGAGTCGCACCGGCAGTCTCAATTTGTCCACCATAACGTAGTCAGGGAGAGCGGAACCAGCAAAAGTTACTCGAAACGAGTCGGACGGCGTGAATTTAGTTTCTCCCCCTTCCTGGGAGACTTTTCCTAATTGGCGACAGTCCAAGATCTCGACTTCCATCGAGGGGAGCTTCTTGAACTTTCCATTTCCTTTTTTAATAAATTCACACGTCAGACCCGTTTCTGTAATCACTCCCGCAATTTCTACGTTATGGCAGGGCACGTATGCGCGATATTCTAAAATGAACCGCTTGTCGACAACAATAGCGTTAGCTTGCTTCCGATCAGCCACGACAACACGCAGTTTGTTCGGGCGAACCTTGGAAATTTCGACCACGGAGGAATAATTTTTTGTCAAATCTTTCATGATCTGAATGACATTCAGAGATTTTCCTTTAGGTTTAGGTCGGAAGAAAACAACCCATGGGCCAGTTCCAGTTGCATTTTCTGGATAAACCTTGACACGGGGTGGAGACACAACAGGAGAGGAAAGCGGGGTCGATTGTTGAGCGGAAGCGGAAACAGCAGGGTTGGGTGGCGTGATCGGGAGTTCAGCGGGAGCGGGAGCGTGAGGGGGAGCGAGAACGGGAGTGGGAGCGAGAGGGAGAGCGAGAACGGGAGCGAGAGGGAGAGCGAGAACGGGAGCGAGAGGAGGAACGGGAGCAGGAGATTGAGGGGGTGAAGAGGAGAGGTTTGCAAATTTTCTTGAGGGGGGCTTGTTTAGGTGGGTTAATTCCTCCCCCGAAAAGACTTCTTCTGAAGGGGGAATGCGTTTAAGCGACTTCCCACCTCCCGTAGATGTGGAGGGACAGACAGTGGATTCAATCTCCATGTCAACGGGTTCTCCGCATTCTGCCATATAAAGTGGCAGATGTACAGTTTTTCAGTGATTTCTCAATCTTTTTTTCTGATTATTTCTTAAACTAAAAACCTTAAACTAATAAAAAATATACTTATATCGCACACCCGTGCGATTGAATTAGAACGGTTCCCAGCGAACCGCGTGTCGATCGTACAGCACAGCTGCAACGGTGTATGGCTCCACAGTGCGATGATGATTTCGATGACGATGATATGGCGATAAACACGCCAGCACACAGCGCCCGCGATGCAGGTCTTCTTCCTTCCACTTTGTTTGCTTCACACTATTGCAGTCCAAAAATCCCGTTTGGGTGAAACAATTATTTCACCAGCAGCGAAAGTAACGGTATCACAACAGTATCACAAGATAACGGTATCACCAGACGGGAGAAAATACACCCGGCGGCCTCGACTTTACGAAGACGAATGAGTTTGTTAATAAAAACGAAAAATTTCCACGTGATACGTTCGATCATAACACCCACTCTTCTTCACCCATAAAAATCATAGAACACCCCCCTCCTGCCTACTGGACGGTGTCTACACTCTCTAGTAATGATGCTTTTCCCGCTTCTGATGATAAAGCTTTTTTTTTTGGTATAAGTTATCTCAGAATTCCAACTGGTATTCAGATTTTTTTTTGCTTATCAAATTGTAGCTATATATATATATATATATATATATATATATATATATATATATATATATATATATATAAGTTAACACCCACATCCCCATGTACTACACGAACAGATCAACTAACCACCGAACAACAGCGGTGACCCACTTCCAATAGAGCTAACGCATCAGTTCTCCGGGCGACACATGAACAAACAGCGCATCATCATTGACGGCGCATCGACCTGAATATTTGCACCGTCAACATCATCGATACCAACGACCCATCGAAACATCGACCTATCGTTCGATACACAATCCTAAGGCTCAGCGCTTTGGCCAGGTCGAAGTCCACCACGATCGAGCTCACCGGAACCAAACTGGAGAATCAGCATAACCGTACGCCGCGTTAGGGAACTCAGCTCAGGCTAATTAGTAAGGAATAAAGTCAGTCATAATTCGATGTTCAAGTGAGGTAGTTCGTTTATAATTTTTTAAAAACCTTCCCAAAGGCCTAACTTCTTTAACTGGCGCAGTCGGTAGGATGCGATTACCGCTCAAGTGTTTCGAAATAGATATGAAATAGTGATCGAATTGATTAAGTGCAGAACAATATCGGATTAACAGAAAATAGAAATAATCTAGTGCAAAGTGAAGTTTAACTGAATAACGAGAAAAAGAGGCCCAAATACAAAAGACAATACGTGTGCTTCGAAAAAGACTTGAACATTACTAATGTTTGTTTCAAAGAAGAAATTTATCAGATCAATCAATGAAGGTGCTATCGGGAAGAACCACTCTGCGAATATTAGTTTTATTCTCCATGTAAGTAATTCTCCACAATTATTATCTTATACCTTCTATATAACTAAAGTTAAAACACCCAATGTGGCAGAATTGATATCTGCATAAATATTAATAATATCATTATCAAAAGAAATTAAACGTATGTGTAAGTAGACCACCTCGCGTAGCGAGTAACTAGTGTGTAACAAACAGAGAGCATATCTGTAGTTCCACTAGTGCGGAAAGTTCTTATCAGACCATCCAACGGTGAAGTGCTAATCTCACACCGCGTAGGAGACTGATCGCATAGCAGAGTGAATATCTGTGGTAGATGCGATCGGTACAATAAGATTTCCCCCGGTCGAAAGCACAGTGTCTACACAGCAGAGAGAATATCTGCGCCGTGTGTAGCCAGCCGCGTTTAGATTGTAAGAAACAATCGCCATATAAAATATCGCGTTTAGATTTAAGATCTGCGCCGTGTGTAGCCAGCCGCGTTTAGATTGTAAGAAACAATCGCCATATAAAATATCGCGTTTAGATTTAAGAAAATTCTAAAGAAAAACTAATCAAATTTCTTCACCCCCGAGATATAGGATTTGATGGACCGTTTCCATCCCTATAATTTAAGAAATCGAGAAATGAACACGGAAATGAACAATTCTCCTAACCCAATACCTCCTCCTCCACCTCAACCGAATCCTTTACTACCCCCTAGACAGAACATGAATCGAATTGAAGAAACAAACAGAATATTCGAACAGGCTGAAAAGATTACGAAATCTCTCCAAACACCCCAAGCGGTGAGAGAACTGCAACCATTCGACGGCAATCCCGTTAAGTTGCATAGTTTCATTAGGTCCGTCGAACATTTTATGCCATTCATGGAACCTATTAAAAATACACCTTTCGAGCAAATTTGGCTTCAAGCTATAAGAAGCAAAATAATTAATGAAGCGGACCAAGTCCTAGAAACTTATGGAACTTCTCTCAACTGGGATGAGATTAAAGCAAATCTCATCGCTTATTATAATGATAAACGTGACTCAGTCACACTTACCCGCGAGCTGTTTCAACTTCAGCAAAACGGATCAGTTGAACAATTTTTTGGACAAGTACAAAATCTTCTATCCTTACTAATTAATAATACTAATATTTCTCCAAGAGAAGAGAATATTAAAAATGATAGAAACTCGACGCATAAGGAAAATGCTCTACAGGTTTTCCTAGCAGGGCTGAAAGAGCCGATTGGAGGGAACGTGCGTGCACGTCAACCCAGAAATATAAAACAAGCATTTGATGCTGCGGTAGAAGAACGTAACTATCAAAGTCGTACGGGCTTAAGTAAACCGACTTTAACACCACGTTTACCCAAACCAATACATTTTTATCCTCAATTACAAACTCGTCAACCGATGTTTAATCATCGACCATTTATTCCCCGTCAACCATATCAATCATATCAGCATGAAAGTATTCCAACCAGACCAAACTTTACGCCTCGTTTTCCAGCTCCACCTCAGGGCAATAATACCAACAATGGACAACTTCGGAAAGCATTACCGAGTCCAATGAATGCTGATAAATCCATTCGCTCTAAATATGTAAATTACGTTAATAGACCACCGCATAATTATAATGCAAGAAGCCAATTCTTTCCTGCTGTCCCACCGAGACCAGCACGGATAACGGAATTAAGAAATATTGAACAAACTCAACAAAACGCTCAAGAGTATCAATACGAGTATCAATGTTATCCCTTGGCAAGTTATCACCACGATTACTACCCAACGCCAATGGATAATTATTCATACGAAGAAGACCATTCAGAAATACATTTAGAAAATGAGCAAGAAACTTCCAATGAGACCTACGAACAAGAAACTTCTAGCGAAGCAGTCGATAACCTAAATTTTCAACTGGAAAGCACATCCCATTTCCCCAGGTAAACTCAAAAAATTTCATCCCTTACATGGAAATTCCCACACGTCAAGGGTTTGGATTGAAATTATTGATAGATACGGGAGCTAACAAAAATTATTTATGCCCCCGATTTGTGAAAAAATCCTTTGCGCTGCCTACACCAACTGTTGTCTCCAACATCTCAGGCACTCACAAAATTGAACGATATGTCGACTTCAATCCATTTCCCGACTTAACTGATAAATCGTTCAAATTTCATATTTTTGATTTTCATAATTTTTTCCACGGCCTTATTGGGTATGAAACGCTTCAGGAACTTAAAGCGAAGATTGAAACAGATGACAATTCCATAACCATATTAGGAACAAAACTTCAGATGCTCAGAAAACATCCAGAACCTTTCTCAAAGGAAATTTCAAGAGAAACCATTCATAATATAGAGATACCAGTTTCCGAGCAATCAGGTGATTTTTTACTAGAAGATGATCTCGAAATCAATACAAACCTTTTCATATGTGCTGGTTTATACCAAGCAGTAGGTCATAAAGCCATTGTCAGTCTCAAGAACGGTTCAACTGAGAATCAAACACTTTCATTAGATTATCCACTTGAGATCACTCTTAATAACTTTGAATGCTTGGTTGAGCAAAACGAATTCAATTTTTTGGAAGCTCGTCCTGACAGATTCAGAAAACTTATGGACCAACTTCGTCTGGATCATTTAAACAGAGAAGAGAAAAATAGTTTGATCAATGTCATTGAGGAAAATCAAGATATTTTTCACCTCGACAACGAACCCCTTACAGCTACTAATGTTGTGAAACATAAAATTTTGACCCATGATGAGATACCTGTGTATCGGAAAAGCTATAGGTATCCTCATTGCCATAAAGAGGAAGTCGGCAAACAAATTCAGAAAATGCTTGATGAAAACATAATTCGTCCTTCTACGTCACCATGGAATTCACCCATTTGGGTCGTTCCGAAGAAAGCGGATGCTGCAGGTATTCAAAAATGGAGAATCGTCGTTGATTACAGAAAGCTCAATGCTAAAACTGTGGATGATAAATTCCCCATACCGAATATCACGGATATCCTAGATAAATTAGGGAGAAGTAAATATTTTACAACCCTAGATTTAGCTTCGGGATTCCACCAAATTCTGATGGAAAAAGACGATATTCAAAAAACTGCATTTTCAACTGAGAACGGCCACTACGAATATCTAAGAATGCCATTCGGGCTGAAAAACGCCCCGGCAACATTTCAGAGAACAATGAATGCTGTGCTGGTAGGCCTAGCCGGATTTATCTGCCTAGTGTATATGGACGATATCATTGTATTCAGCAGCAGTTTACAAGAACACTGCAACAACTTAAATAAAATTTTCGCTGCTCTTAAAAAAGCCAACTTAAAAATACAGCTCGACAAAAGTGAATTTTTGAAGAAAGAGGTCTCCTTCCTCGGTCACGTGGTGAATGAAGAAGGTGTAAAACCAAACCCAGAAAAAATTGAAGTTATCCAAAATTGGCCAATTCCCAAAACCGAGAAGGACATTAAATCCTTCTTAGGAACACTGGGATACTATAGAAAATTCATAAAGGATTTCAGCCGGATAACGAAACCGCTAACACAATGTCTTCGGAAAAATGAGAAAGTAGAACATACTCCAGAATTTCTAAAAGCATTCAACAAGTGCAAACAGATACTTTCTAGCAGCGCTATTCTAATACACCCAGATTTCGAAAAAACCTTCATATTGACAACAGATGCATCCAAATACGCAATAGGAGCTGTTCTCTCACAAGGTCCAATCGGAAGAGATAAACCTGTTGCTTTTGCATCGAGAACACTCAGTCAAACCGAAGAAAAGTACTCCACTATTGAGAAGGAGTTACTAGCTATTTATTGGGCAACCAAATATTTCCGACCGTACCTTTTCGGAAATAAATTCATTTTATACACAGATCACAAACCGCTTACTTGCGCCGTGAACTTGAAAGATCCATCAAGTAAAATTGCCAGATGGATGATTGCTTTAATGGACTATTCCTACGATATAAGATATCGTGCCGGAAAACAAAATGTCGTTGCCGATGGCCTCTCTAGAATTCCCCAAAATTTAAATCTGAATGAAGAACAAAATGATTCTTCATCAGACGCTGCTACGCAACATTCGGCAGACACCGATGACTCGGAATTTATCGCATGTACCGAAAAACCGGTAAACACTTTTTCCAATCAGATCATTTTGAAAATAGATGGAACTGAGAGTGAGACCACCGGAGAACAAGTTTTTCCCAAAGTCCTAAGACACACGTTTACAAAAGTGAATTTTGGTGTACCAATATTACTAAGAATATTCAAAGAATTCATGGATCCTAAAAGAGTAAATTGCATTTACTGCCCAGAAAATCTCATCAACACCCTTCAAATTGTGTATAAAAACTATTTTTCTCGCGTCAAAACGTTTAAAGTAGTTATTTCACAAAAGTTCTTAATTGACTTAAAAACTGAAGAAGAACAGAATGAAGTCATAAATACAACACATACAAGAGCTCACAGAGGCATCGAAGAAAATCTGATGGCTATCAGCCAGAAATTCTACTTCCCGAACATGAAAAGGAAAGTTAGAACACACGTCACATTGTGCAATACGTGTAAAACTGCTAAATATGAGCGACATCCTTATAAATTGAACCTAGCCCAAACTCCAATACCTAAAAAGCCGCTAGACATAGTTCATGTTGATATATTCATATGTCAACCAAACACGTTCATATCCGTGGTAGACAAATTATCGAAGTTCGGAATGCTTTTTCCAATTAAATCGAGATCGATTCCTGACGTCCGTTCAGGACTGACAAAATTCTTCTCAACATATGGGATACCCAGACTTTTGGTCAGTGACAATGAACCAGCACTAAAGTCTGTTGAAGTAAGAGGCATGTTAGAAGAACTAGGAATTGAAACATATTTCACACCATCTAATAAAAGCGAAGTGAATGGAATCGTTGAACGATTTCACTCAACAATTGCAGAAATGTTTCGCTGTTGTAGATCGAAACATGAGGGATTAAGTAAGAAAGAGTTGTTTAGAGTCACTGTAGCACTTTATAACGACACTATTCACTCTTCAACCAAGATGCGACCCAAAGAAGTATTCTTTGGAATAAAAGAGGGAGAGGTGAGACCGAGTAACATTGAAGAAATTGTTAGGAAAAGGAATGAAATATACAATGAAGCAACATTAGCTCTCATTAAAAAACAAAAACAAGATTTACAGCACCACAACAAAAACAAGGAAGCTGACCCATCACTGGAAGTGGACGAAACTGTATACGTCGCGCGCCAAGGGGTCAAAAGTAAAACAAAGGATAAGTATAAACGATATCAAATCGCAAGAGATAACACAAAAACCTTCCAAGATCAGAATGGAAGAACGATACATAAAACAAAAATAAGACGTCAAAGAAAATGACGTCTCGAAACCCAAAGTAGTACTCACATATTTCTCTATTCCAGATTAGCCCTTGATGTTACAGCAGAAGTGACGATAACAGACCTCTCACGACATGATGGAATAATAGCATTTAGCGAGAGAGAAGCGAAGATTATCACATCTCAACATTTCCATCTCCACATCGTGGATTTGGAAAAGTTCGAAAGTAGTTTCACCAACCTCCAGTATACGTTACACCAGTTCGAACGACAAAATTTCACGAAACCATACCTTAAAACATTGGACATTAGGATGAAACAAATTTCCGACAACTACAAACAGTTGAAACCCATACACCGACAGAAACGAGGACTCTTAAACCCATTAGGAACGTTTATCAAATCATTGACCGGCAATTTAGACGACGACGATTTACAATTAATCCGACAAACGATAGAAAATTCAAAAACCAAAACCAACACACTTATTGACAACAACAACCGACAAATCAGAATCAATCGGGAATTCGAAGCTAAAATTAACAATTTAATTAGCCACGTAAATGAAAACCAAATTGAGGTTTTAAGAAGAATATCGAGAATTGCCAATAACGTAAACACAGAATATGAAAATCATTTAAAAGGAATAGTTCACGATCTATTTTTCAATCTAGATCTACTAAACAACCAACTAAGAGACATTTTTGAAATTGTACAACTATCGAAAATAGGGATTTTATCTAGGGCAATATTAAACAATAATGAAACAGAGTTTGTACTAGAAAAGTTAGAAGAACAAAATATTCACATTAACAATATTGACCAAATTTATGAATTTCTTAGTATAGAAACACATCATGAAAGTACAAAAATAATATTTGTGATCAAGATCCCAATATTTATGTCAGAAAAGTTCCAATATATTAGATTTGAAACATTACCAAGAAAAAACAGAATTATATCGACACCCTACAACTCAGCTGTTCTGAGTAAAACACTGACACTAGGAATAAATAACGAATGTACAATTGTTGAAAATTATAGAATTTGCCAAAGACAGGAGCTCACGAATTTAACAGGCGACGGTTGTATCGACAACGCATTAAGAGGAATCACAACGCATCTTGCCCCTACGAGGAACATCGCATCGGAATGGACATTAAGCCTATCGACGACCACACGCTGATCGTGAGAAACGCTGATAAATCCGTTCTTCTGGATTCAAATTGCAACATCAAATCGAGACAGATAACGGGAACTCTACTGATCAAATATCCAAACTGCTCTGTTTCAATCAATGGAAGCAAATACGACGACAAGAGGACAATTAATCATCACGAGATCAGAACTATTTCAACAATTGGAGTGAACTTTCAGCCAACAGTAATCTTCAACCAACCTGATCTGCAACAAGTAAACCTGCTTAGAATTGAAAACCGAGACCACATCCATAAACTGCAAAGAGACCACATAACACTGCAACATACTACGATTGGATTCCTGATTCCACTCGCAGCCATGATCATAGGATTGGCAATCATGAGCCTGAAGAAACATATTGGAGTATACACCACACCACGAAATGTATCAACAGAGGTAAAACCCTATGCTAACACAAAAAGCATGACATCTTCCCTCTCCTCAGATCAAACCCAACAAGACAAATCACTAGAAAACCCAGCACAAACAACTTCAACGATACTCGCAGAAGTTCATCTATGCAACAATCAACAACAGCGGTTTCAATTCTAGCAGCCTCATCGAATTGTACCTCCGAAGAAAACAACTTAAGATTCGAGACGAATCTTCATTAGGGAGAGAGTAGTTAACACCCACATCCCCATGTACTACACGAACAGATCAACTAACCACCGAACAACAGCGGTGACCCACTTCCAATAGAGCTAACGCATCAGTTCTCCGGGCGACACATGAACAAACAGCGCATCATCATTGACGGCGCATCGACCTGAATATTTGCACCGTCAACATCATCGATACCAACGACCCATCGAAACATCGACCTATCGTTCGATACACAATCCTAAGGCTCAGCGCTTTGGCCAGGTCGAAGTCCACCACGATCGAGCTCACCGGAACCAAACTGGAGAATCAGCATAACCGTACGCCGCGTTAGGGAACTCAGCTCAGGCTAATTAGTAAGGAATAAAGTCAGTCATAATTCGATGTTCAAGTGAGGTAGTTCGTTTATAATTTTTTAAAAACCTTCCCAAAGGCCTAACTTCTTTAACTTATATATATATATATATATATATATATATATATATATATATATATATATATATATATATATATATATATATATATATATATATATATATATATATATATAGCTACAATTTGATAAGCAAACGGAATTTTATTTGCTTTTATTTCAAGAGTTATTGGACGACATTGGTCCTAATACAGTAAAATCCAATTAGGTGCAATTTTCAATCACTTGAATATGGCTGCATAAAAATATATGAGATATATAATAAAAAAAAGGTTGGTGTAAAGGCATTCTCATTATTAAAAGTATTATATCACTATTCGTTTCCAAGATAGAATAAAATTGTTCAAAAGTTATAATTTCTGAGTGAAACTTTGCCAAAACTTGATAACCAATCTCTAACACAAACACTACTTCACACATTTTTATTCCATTTTCATTGAACACTATGAAAAGCTAACACAATCAATAATTTTTAATTAAAAAAAAAAAATCAAATTTTTCGCAAGTGTATAATTTTTTTTAAGAAGAATAAAAAATTGGCTTCAATTTGATATATCAATCATCTGAATCGGCCTTGTTGTTCAAAAGTCATTTTTTCAAAAGCGTTAATTTTTTGAAAGGGGGAAGAATTCGATTTTTTAACCATCGGTTAACTTTAAAAATTCATAACTTAAAATCGAAAAAAATTGCATCTCAGATTTTTGGATATGTTATGTAAAAAATCCTCAGCTTTCAGGAAGGCATATTTACAAAATATAGCGTTCTCTAGTCCAAAGCCATGAAAAAAAAAACAAAAGACAGATACGATCAATGATTACGAAAACAAAATCAAAATTTTTGGGAAGCGTAAAATTTTTTTGAAAAAAGACTGGGTAATTGGCTTTACTTTGTTATACCGAATCGGTTCAATAGTTCAAAAGTTATGAATTTTCGACAAAAATCGACAAAATTCGAAAAAGGCGTAAAAAAGGATTTTTCGGACCACCCTTAAATGGAAATGGGTACCCTAATGGAAAAAAAATACGGATCTGATATTTTGCGATAAAGAACACAACTGTCAATTTTGATGGAAATCTTGGAACCGGTTTGCCATAGAATGGCTGTATATTAGAGTGCCAATGGATGTATGGGAAAAAGTGACCCTCGAATTTGCAAAGCGAACTTGATTAAAAATGTTGAATTCCCACGAACAACTACCATATGCAAAATATCAGCTCAGTCGGACTTCATTCACTGGTATCCATAGCGGTCAAAGTTTGAGTTTTTTGAAACCGAAAAGTTATCCAAGGGGGGAGTATAGGAAATCGGGATTTTCTAAAAAAAAAATTTTTAGGTGCCTAATGTCTTTAAATTGCATGAAACGTCGAGATCTACTGTCATCTCGAAAATTTGGTTTTGTTCAAAATCGACGCTCTGGAACTTAGTCCTTTTTTCGGAATACGATGCAAAACGTATGGTTTAGGATGCCAATTAAAATCGTCATATCGATTTTTCATACGGGACTCCCTGTGAAATGTTGATTTGCACGATAAATACCCTCTGCAAAATATTAGCTCATTCGGACTTCATTTACTATTGTCGCAGATGTCAAAATTTTAGTTTTCTGAAAATTGAAAAATCCTCCAAGGGGGGAGCACAGGAAATCGGGGTTTTCAAAAAAAAAAAGTTTTGATGTCAAATGTCTTAGAATTGCATGAAACGTCGAGATTTTCTGGAAAAAAAAATCCGTCAAAATTAAGATGAAAGTTTAACGTTAAGGTGCAAGTTAATTGGCTATAATGAGTACAGTGAAGCATAAATCCAAATTTTGAAGATTATAACATATGGTTGGGTTGCTTGATTTGATGTACGACTATTACCAGGTGAGCAGGTTGAAATTTTCCTGTTAATACTTTAGATGTCGCTAGGTTTCATGCCAGAATTGCGCCAAAATTACTCATTTGCTACGGAACAAAAATAATAAGTGACAGATGAACGGTCTAAATATACCTACTCCAGAAGTGTTTCTCATTCGCACATCTTTCGATAAACCGATAATTCCGAGCTCCGGTACCCAATAAACACATTGTCCAAAGTGTGTTGAAAGTTATAGACATAAATCGGATTACCAACCCGCGTAAGATGATTGACGTTTCCATCAAGTTGATCGCGGTCCGTCGGTGGGCTACCTAAAGCCTATACCGGCGATGGACGGCGATTGGTTTGATTAATTAGGCACTGCTTCGTGGAATCCGTGTAGCGAACCGTCTCCGAACTCTTTGTTATTGGCGGATCTTCTCGCGCACTGCTCCGCTCGATGATAGCTTGGCGGCATAAAGCGTCCACTTTGAGAGATTGCTCCTCCGGTGTGCCTTCCTAGATTCTCGACCCGAGCGGCGGGGGTGGTGGAATGGCTCTATGCGCTTAATGTTACCCAGGTTTGTGAGTGGGGGTGGTGGTTCGTATAATTTCGACTCACAATAAAGCAACTTTGTGACATATGGCACGAACCGACCGCCCTGGTCGCACTGCTGAGCTAATCATTTATTAATTATGCTTGGAATAATTTATCCATTGTTCGCCGGTTCACAGAAAATACATTTACTTTGAATATAATAGCGAGCTACTTAGAAGGGTGTAAAAAGGGGGACGCGTTTTGCGTTTCCGTAAGCAAATGAGGCGAATTTAAAATGCTGAAGTAACAATGCCATCTTGCAATCAGATGCCGGGGGTTATTTTGTCAGAAATAGAGCGTTTTTAAGTGGAGTGTTGGCGGCATCATTGTTTACTAAACATGCTCGTGAAATTTGGAATTTAATTTAGGTTTGAGGTAAGCGTGCATAACATCGTCGAACAACTTGTTGGTTGACTAGAAAAATGCAGCGACACTCATACGAAATAACCTCAAGCCTAACCGGTGGCTTTTTGTTTCAAGCGAGATTATTGAATTCGTTCTACTTCATCCATTCATTCTATTCGTCCATTGAGAATATTTGCTATGACGTCAATCATATGATAGAATCCAATTCTGTATAAACATGGGCCGCACTGTTGTGAAAATAAAACAGATTATAGATCGTTGCTTTTTTAAGCTTTTAATTGCCGTTTCGTGTACGGATGCGAACAAAAAATTGACACGTGACAGCTTTTTTATTGGATTGAATTATCGTCCATGAATATTTTATTCGATTGGTGATTGGGATGATTTTTCGATTGTTCATCATTTTATTGGCACAGAACTATGTGCTCAAAAAGACATATTTTTGTTCGATTTACTAACTATCTCTTAGAGCAGCGGTACTCAACCTTTTTTCAGAGGGGTCACTAACACGTACTAGTCATGGTGTCGCGGGTCCCAGAAATAAGCTGATTTCTAAGACACGAACGCAGAAACTATAAACGACGAAAAATATTATTTATAGTAATTTAATAATGAAACTCTTCAGTATAAACAGGGCACGAAATTTTCGCGAATCAATGCAACACCAATTTGAGCAGTTTTTCCAATTAACTCAGTATTAACGTGTACTGTTGATTACTCGCTGTCTAGAGCGATACTAAAACAATGAACTTACTGAATATCCAATTAATTTTTCAGTGTCTCTTAGCAATTTTATATTCCAAACACTCAGAACGGCAACAGAGAATCCGAACCGAATCTTTTGTGTGGCGGATGGTATCGTCGATAGCAACCACTGGAACAAATTTTCACCCTCAGTTTTCCACAGAAGCTCTCACCGCTGAAAGATGGCTTCTCCGCATCCGGTTTTAAATGAGGTGCACTTTGATGCCACTTTTTAACCCGGGAACAATGCTCGAACTCACGGGAATTAATTGCTCGATTGGAAAGTCATCAATGAGTCATTTACGATTTATTAGACATCCTGCTAGCGACCAGATAGCAGCGGTGGCGAGACATTTCAAATGGCCTATGTCAAAGTCGTGTTTTAGTTTAGTTTTCGAAATTGGCCTTTTCAAGGCTAGATGCTAATTAGTTGAGGAACTCGAATCGTCTGGGCAAGCCTCTATAATTCAACATATCATCATCATTACACCAATAAATCTGAACAAGCTCCTAAGTTTATAAAGCTCTCTTCCCGCATAAAATCAACAATTCGAACGTGTGATTCAATCATACACAACCGATCTCCACATAACGGTATGGAAGCTCGCACCGCGTTGGTGTTGATACCGTTATGTGGAGATTGGTTATATTTTTAATATTTCTCATCTGCTATGCTTGTGCAAGCTCTGCGCTATGCTTACTTTGCGCGTATTTTGAGAATGCATTCTATAGCAAATTCGAACATATTTATAGAATATATGATATGAAATATATATAGATTTTCATGATTTCAATAGTTTGCTTCCAATTAGTTTTCGAGCTATGGAAAAATTGGATCAATAAATAACAAACATCACTCATACATCTTTTATTTTTCGAAAGTGATTGTCATGTCACTTCTCTTAGTCGAAAAAGAGGTATTCAAATGTAACGCTCTCGTTTTCGAATTTAAATGAAAAAAATTGCACTAAGAGATGGGTGAACGCTCACGAGCCGCTTATCTGATGCGGTTCGTCAGAACGAGCGTTCGATCCACGGTTCTTTACAAATGAATCGCGGCTCTTAAATGAACCTCGGTTCGTTTGTTTGTGATTTTCGCTTGTGTTCTGTTCGCATGTTTCTGTATATTTCTGTTTTTTTCTGTCGTTTCTTTTTTGTACGACCGTGAGATAACATGAGCTTGAAATCAATAAAAAAATTACAGACAGATGAATGGTGTTCCCAACCTGCAGTGCGGGAGAAGTACAGAGATACGCCTTTAATTCGATATCTAGTTAATTGGACAGACCTGTAATGCAACCCGAATAATTGGACATTTTCGCCTCTAATTTGACATTTTTGTAACTTTTTTTTGTGCATCATCAGGGCATTAAGCATTTCAAATTATCATTACAGAGTGTCCGAAATATGGAGCTGTCCGAAATATGATTCAGAACGGTATTATGGTTTTGATTGGTTTCAAAATTGACAGATTTTTGTTTGCATCACGACTTCTAGTATGGTTGAGGCAAATCGGTAAGAATGTGTAGGTGTGGAATGGAACGAAAGTTTCTGACATCATGTTGTTTATACTCAGTTCCTCCATCTCAAATTTGGATTCCAAATGTTGCATTTCGATTGTAAATCCAACAAATGATATGATTTATTATGGGTCGAAGATCCGTTTACAGTGACGGAACAATTGTGAAATACAATGACGAATATATCCAGTAGAGTGCCAATGGATGTATGGGAAAAAAGTGATCCTCGAATTTTCAAAGCGAACTTGATTAAAAATGTTGATTCCCACGAAAAACTACCCTATGCAAAATATCAGCTCAATCGGACTTCATTTACCAGTGTCGCACAGCGGTTTGAGTTTTTTGAAAACCGAAAAATCACCCAAGGAAATCGGGGTTTTCGAATATTTTTTTTTTTGATGCCAAATGTCTTCAAATTGCATGAAACGTCGAGATCTACTGTCATCTCGAAAAATTTTTTTGAAAGAAATATACACTCTGGGACGTTAATTTTTCGGAATACGAGGCAATACGTATGGTTTTGGGTACCAATGCAAATCGTCATATCGTTTTTTCATATGGAACTCTCTGCGAAATGTTGATTTGCATGATAAAATACCCTCTGCAAAATATTGGCTCATACGGACTTAATTTATTATTGTCGCAGATCTCGAAATTTTAGTTTTCAGAAAATCGAAAAATCACCCAAGGGAGTAAAGGAGATCGGGGCTTAAGAAAAAAAAAATTGATGCCAAATGTCTTAGAATTACATGAAACGTCGAGATTTACTGTCATCTCGAAAAAAAAATGGTCAAAAATTGACTTTTCGCCACCTGGTCGTTTTTTGACTGATACGATACGAGATACCTATACGAGACGAGATTTCGCTACTCGTTTTAGATTTGTGCATTCTGCATCGATTGATTGATTGTGATGAACATTTTTCACCATAGCTTCGAACAACAACTTGTGTCGATGTTTGAGTGAGTTCGGTGACTTTTTCCTATATCATTAATCTCATATGACGTCATTAGACAAACCAAATCTGTTACGTATTAACGTATTATTATATTGTGTACATAATATAAGGAACATTTCCTCAATTGTCAAATTTCGAAACTGCAAATAAAAAATTGGAAACGAAAATTTGATTGCTTGTTGTGCGGAACTTCTCGACAATTTTATTTATTTATTTTTTTTTATTATTTATTTATTTGTGAAATCGGGATAAAATAAATTTCTGCATTGCTCACTAAAGAGTATAGCCCTCCTCAAAAGTTTCGAAAATTTGAAAAAAAAACTGAATGTACATCTAACTACGGTGTATCAAGAAAAGTTATCAAAAAAAATTTCAAAAATTTAATCAAAAATTTAGGTACTTAAAAAATATTGAAATTTTGATTTTTTTTTTTTTTGATTTAGAGATTCAGTACTACTATAATTCATACTTAAATGTGTTCTTATGGATTTTCTAGATACTTGTGATTTTTTTCAGATATTTTTCAGTGTTGCGCGGCACAACAAATATATTTTTTAAAATTTTTCCAAAGGGCCTGGCTGGGTAAGAAAGAAAAAGTGCCCCAAAACTAAATCACCAGCTGTATGGAAAATATTGTATAGGGTATTAAATATGAAATTTTAACAGTAGTACCAAATATTTGAGTTTTTATATGGTACAACATAGGATCTATGGTGAAAAATGCACCTTTTAGTTTTTTCGCGCCATTCTCAATAGTTTTGAGACAAAAATATGGAAAAAAAAACTGAAAGTACATCTTACTAAGGTGTATCGATCAATATTTTCAAACACGTCTTTCATCAAAAAATCAAATAATAAAAAAAAATTAAATTAATTTTAATTTTAATTTTAATTTTAATTTGTACCGCGTATTTAATTTTTTTACTATTATTAGATTTTTTCATGAAAACATTGTTTGAAGATATTTATCGATACACCTGAGTAAGATGTACTTTCAGTATATTTTCCATATTTTTGTCTCAAAGCTATTGAGAATGGCGTGAAAAAAACGAAAAGGTGCATTTTTCACCATAGATCCTATGGTTTTCCATATAAGGACTCAAATATATGGTACTGCTGCCAAAATGTTTTATTTAGTACGCTATACAATATTTTCTATACAGCGGGTGATTTAGTTTTGGGACACTTTTTCTTTCTTACCCAGCCAGACCCTTTGGAAATATAAAATAAATATTTTTTTGTACCGCGCAACACTGAAAAAAATCTGAAAAAATCACACATATCTAGATAAGCCATAAGAACACATTTAAATATGAATTAGAGTAGAACTGAATCATTAAATAAAAAAAAATCAAAATTTCAATATTTTTTTTAGTACTTCAATTTTTGATGAATTTTTTTTATAATTTTTCTTGATACTCCGTAGTGAGATGCACATTCAGTATTTTTTTTTTCAAATTTTTATCTCAAAGCTTTTGAGGCTGGCGTGAAATAAACGAAAAAGTACGTTTTTCACTATAGATCCTATGTTAAATCACATAGGGGTTCAAATAAACAGCAAAAATTTCTTATTTAATATTCTATACAATATTTGTCATACAGCTGGCGATTTGGTTTGGGGGCACTTTTTACTCCCTTATCCGGCCAGGCCCTTTGTTTATATTATGCGATCGGGAAAAGTTTTCATTTAGATAAGGTACGCAATTAGTTTACATTGTGGGGTGGATATGGCGAAAAATTATTTTCTTTAGAGCCAGTATCGACAACAAATTTAGGATTTCCAGTTTGTGTTTTGATATTCAGATATGCGAAAACAAATTTTTCTATATCATGTGAATGAGGTCTGAATCCCTCTGAAAAATTTAGATTTTGCTTAGAGAAATGATGGTTTAGTTTGAGGACAGATTATTCGTGGTTAGGTTGCTTTTGACTTGGTCTGCTTCTAGTAAAAAATGCTATCGTTAGGTACGGTATTATTCGATTGAAAATGATATTTGGAATGTGGTCCATAATTTGTTTTATGGTGGGGTTTTTGATTGAAGAACCTCAAAAGGTTTGGTTGATTGGATTCATTGAATGAACATAAAATTGTTTATTTAATTATTTTTTCTAATTGAATTTGTGAGACGCTTTTGAAAATGCGATTGTGATGTTCGCATAGTATCGTTTTCTACAAAATTGGAAAATCTTTGTGAGAATTTTCCGCGTTTTGCAGATCTAGAGCATTTTGATACGCTTTCAGCAGACTATCGTAATTACGAGGTAATGACGAGAAGTTTCCAATGATGACAACTATAAAAGTATGTATAATCAATTAATCAGATGTTTCCCTAACATATATATGATTTAGTATTAGTTCATGCGACATACAGATTGTATTCATATGAATTAGATAAAAATCGGCTCAGTAGAACTTGAGATATCGTGTACGCCAGTTTGAAAAAACTAGTTTCGAAGAAAATGTAGTACGACCATAAGAATTAACTACAAATTCTTATGGCCGTACTAGATTAGATACCGCATCACTAAAATGGCTATAATCGGTAAATAATGAGATTTTCGAAAAGTTCTTTCTAAGGGATATTCTTGATGCCATGAAGAAAAAAAAAATTTATTCAAATTTATTGATTAGAATACTCAAGGGGGTCTCAAGAGGAAGAAAGAAATTCTGACTATCCTCAGCTTTAAGAAATGATTTAGGAAAAAGTGTGTATTTCAGTAACTGCTGTATCATGTGAGCGAATGAAGCAAGGATTGTGGCGCAGACGGGCCGACTTCTATCAGATAGCTGCTTGAGAGTAACATCATATATTAGATATTTCTCATTTTAAATTTTCAATATTTTTACGCATTGTTTGAGACCATAAATTTCATAATCGTCGTTAACAAAAATCAATTTGATTTCAATCTTCATTTTCTTTTTTCCAGAAATCAGCTTGTGCCTATCGGAAATATCTGGATGTTGAGGTAAGCACTATAAGTTTCACAAGTAAACCGTTTCCTCGCAGTCCTACACAAATTGAACAATTGCTTTTCTCTGTACAATCAAATGCAAAGCAGTAAACTTCCGAGATTTACTCTCCCGCCCTAACTTATAATTCACGTCACGAACTGTTCGCGTTTTTTGCTTTCTTCTGTTCCATTTTCAAGTCAATCCCTCCGCCCTTTTCGAGGTTCTTTTGAATCTCGCGGTTAACATCAATGTCAATAAAGTGTAATGTTTTATTCCGCATTGACCCAGTTACCGGTTGAACCGTGTTTGAAGTTGAACGTCTCAATATGTATTTTTTGTTTATTCTCCGCTTCGAGCATAAGCGTGAACCCGGGCCGGGATACCAAACCGCATCGGGAGAAAAAAAAAGATATTCCTCAGGTCCCTCCCCCTCCCTCACCATCTTCCACCCGGAAGGGGCAAAAGTATGGAGCACAGCATCGGAAAAGTACCGCTAAGTGGGCAGAATAATGTTGCATCGATTTCTTTTACCAACCTTTGGCTAAATACAGCCATCGGTCCGAAATTGAAACTGACATCGCGCGCCGGGGGAATGTGCATTGAATGTTTAATGCAGTGACCCGATTCATTACCTGGCTGGCTGTTTAGAAAACATGTAACCAGAATCATTCCTGTGCTGTAGTTTATATTTTCCCTCTCTTGGCAGGGAGTGAGAATTGTCCTCCGAATATCACCGCTGACTGGAGACGTTTTACGGGCGGAAAACCATCTTTCTTGGTTTCGAAAGTATAGGTCTCCCCCGCGAAATGAAAAATTCATGATGTGCCGTCTCCATCGTATCCGCATGGATTGTAGAATCTACATTTTCGTGTCCGCGTACTCCCGGGATTCCACGGAAGCTGGAAGGTCCTTCGGAGAAATTTTGCCCCCCCGGAAAGATTGCTAGGTTCAACGTTAAGGCCGTTAAGCAGTTGATGATGCATAGCGACCCCTTGCAAGTGGATTTATGTGGAAGTTAACAAACGGGACGCGAAACTGATTGTGTTTAGTGATTTTGTTGAAACGATCCATGGGTATTTATTGTGGATTGAAGTCACCAAACGAAATTTGCATAAAAGTATTGGTAACTGTCTCCTTCACATTCCTTTCCTCATTATTTTAAATTTTTTAACCTCACATCGGACCTGCGACGGAATGCCTGTGGCTTCAATGTTTCATGCCGGCCATACCCTTAGCAAGGATCCAATATCGGGCTTTTTTATTGTTTCCATAACAAAAGTAGAAATTGTTAAATAAATGTAAGGGTAAATAGGGTTGGGTGAATTATTTTGATTGCCCCTCGCACAGGTGTATGCTGTATACGGAATGAGTGGTTGCTCCCTTCTTCCCAAACGCGTGGAAATATTCTTATCCTGTCAGAGATTTTACTTGAATGTATGAAAATACCCGCACAAAAAAAAAGGGAAAACGTCAATTCTTAACTAAGCGCTGTAGCTTTGGGTGGGGGGGAATATGTAAGGGGTTGAGTCGAAAAGGTGGTTTCCTAACCAAAGGAAAATAAAAGTTGTTTGATGTATAAATATGTTCGATACATTGGGTTTTTGTTTTCAGCATGTTGTCAGTTGATGATTTGTTGATTTAAGCAGCTTGCATAACAATGAAGAAATTTATTTTCATTTTTTGTACAATAAAAATAATATTTAAGATGAAATTTGTATGTATATATGCTAGGGGACAGTGACTCGATCAAGATCCGTCTTGCATATATACTTGGAGTAGCAACAAGAACTTGCATATATACTTGGAGTAGCTCAGCAAACCATATCCGAACGTTTAAAAGCAATGGGAATGATCCGAAAGATAGGACATTGGGTGCCGTATGAATTGAAGCCACGAGACGTCGAACGCCGTTTTTTCACGTGCGACCAACTGCTCCAACGGCATGAAACAAAGGGTTTTTTTGTATCGAATCGTTACTGGCGAGGAAAAGTGGGTCCATTACGACAATCCTAAACGTCGGGCAACGTAAGGATACCCCAGCCGTGCATCAACATCGACGGTCACGCGGAATATTCACGGCCAAAAGGTAATGCTGTCTGTTTGATGGGACTAGCTGGGTGTGATGTACTATGAGCTGCTAAAACTGGATGAATCCATTACGGGGGGCCTCTACCGATGACAATTGATGCGTTTGAGCCGTGCACTGAAGGAAAACGGCCACAATACGAGCAAAGACACGATAAAGTTAATTTGCAGCACGACAATGCTCGGCAGCATGCCGCGAAACCGGTCAAAACATACTTGGAAACGCTCAAATGGGAGGTCATATCCCACCTATCGTATTCTTTAGACATTGCTCCGTCCGATTACTAACTTTTTCGATCGATGCAACCTGGATGACCAGCACTTCTCCAGTATTGATGCAGTCAAAAATTGGATCGATTCGTGGTTGGCCGACAAACCGGCCGATTATTTCCGCAAAGGGATCCGTGAATTGCCAGAAAGGTGGAAAAAGTTGTGACTAGCGATGGGCAATACTTGCAATATTAAATTTGTAACCATTCTTGAAAAATAAAGCATTAATTTTTGAGAAGAAAGAAGAAACTTACCGGCACTCCTATTGGTTCTCATCACAAATGCATTGGTTAACTCTAGACTAGACGGCGCCAGTGGTTGTATGGTTAGCGTAACAGCCTCACAATCCGATCGGCCTGGGTTCAATCCCAGCTG
The DNA here is from genome assembly GCF_029784135.1 of Toxorhynchites rutilus septentrionalis. Lineage (NCBI taxonomy): Eukaryota > Metazoa > Arthropoda > Insecta > Diptera > Culicidae > Toxorhynchites > Toxorhynchites rutilus. Next base: position 90,221,286 of record NC_073746.1, read on the forward strand.
GCGTCGTTGGGATTTTCTGAGGCGAAAAATCTCTGGTTACGTCTTCCTTCGGAGCGGAAGTAAAAGAAGTTGGCCCGGCTCATGAGTTGTTGAGTCTGATAGGTAGGAACAGGTGGAGTCGCCTCCCTGATGTCGGTGATTGGCACTAAAGTGGCGGAAATAGGCCGACGAAAAATAAGCGAAGATAAAAAAAAAAAAAAAAAAAACTCTAGACTGAGTCTGGAGTCTAGAGAATCAATTGTGATATTAAATTTATAGTTAAATCATCAGGATATTATGTATTTCAAGATATTATTACAAAGTGTCCGAAATATGAAGCTGTCCGAAATATGATTCAGAACTTTTCTGAAAAAACACACGAAAAAATTGTTTTCCCTGTAAAAGTGCCCATTTTCTGATGCATGAATGACTTGTTGGTAATTATATAGGCTGTTCGTATATTTTTTGAGAAATTTCAGAAAGCATGTTTCTGAGAAAAATGAATTTCAATTACAGTTTTCCAGATTTTTGTTACGAAAAAAATTAGAAAAGGTATGCAACGTTGCTTCAATGACCAATGTTTTTACATCCATAACGTTTCATTGTAATCTGAGATGGTGCTGTCAATTCCTAAGACGGCCTATCCATCCTATGACATGGCTAAAAACTATAAGAGCCTCCATATCGATATCCATTTTATTCAATATTTTGTTAACACAATCTTATCGTTTCTTACTATGTGCATGGCGGATTCGGAATAAAATTAGTTCACCTGTTATATTTTCCGTTAAGCTAACTTCGCAACCAAAGCATGTTAACTATTAGACTGGTTTTTGTTTTTTTTCTGATTGTTGGACATATTATGCCAAAAACTTAGCTTTCAAGATAAAATATTAAAAAATACAGCGTCTCTTATCTCTAAACCATGTAAACTAAAAAAAAAAACAATACAATTAAAAACTACGAAAACAAGCTCCATTTATTTTGCGAGTGTCATAATATTACAAAGAAAATAAGATATGATATGGCATTTATCTAATTCGGTCCAGTAGATCAAAAGTTATGAATTTTTGAAAAAAAAGATCATGTTTCCGCCCAGATGGTGTTCAGAATTCCAGAGATGATTGGACTTGCCACACTGATGTAGAAGAAATAGGTTCAAATATAGTCAAAGCTGGTTGGCCTTTTCTGATACGTGGTTGTGGATTCCGCCTGGACTTTTAACTTTGAACTTTTCAGTTCCACGTGATAGTCAGAACACTTGATAGTTTCACTATTTCACTATTTCACTACGATGGTTTATTTGCGACTGAACGAAGAACTGGTTCGTTCGGTTTTGAATTAAAGAGACATTAAACTCTGAGAGTTCATTCGTCTCCACCAACGAAGAACTGAACATTTCTTGTCCTATTTATATGGTACACGCTACGGGGAATTCTATTGTTGGATCTTTGCTCGGGTATTCTGGAATATACGCTATAAACAATGGAGCTTTGCTTTATAGCGGGTTCGTTTCCATCCGTTCCTGTTCTATGACAATGCGATTGTTATTGTTTTGATTGATTCTTCAATTATTATGCGGAATGTTTAACTGAAGAATCCCGAATATTCCAGAAGAAACGGGTGAGTACTTATTGTTATGTATAGGCATTAATTATGATTCTTTTTCCCTGGAGTGAATCCATGCAAAACGGCTGCTAAACGCACCGCGCTAGTTGATTTGTTGTACTTGTACTCTACATTTTTTATTTGTTTCCATACTGATAACCAAACTGTTTTTCGTTTTCGTGAGTTTCTTTGTGGGTGTGATTGTCGCGTCGCTTGAAATGTTTTGAAATCGTGTGTGTTTTTACGTGCCACAACGATATTTTGTGACGATACCACCGGGTGAACAGCTCCTGTTACTGCATTCAATAGTATCGGCAGTGCTGACGTCATCAGTTCATCTTGCCGTGTACAGCGCCGTCTGTCGAACCGCCGTTGAAGCTAATGCCATAAAGCTCAATACCTGCAACTTGATTTTGATCCACTACTGCCACCTGTCTAACGATGGAGTCAACTTGCTGCCAGTGCTCTGCGCCGGTAAGAGGACTAGAGTTCGTCAAATGCAACGGTTTCTGCCAACATTTGACTCATATGAAATGTATTGGTTGGAAGCGTGCAAACCTGGATTTTCTCACCCAAAACGATAATTTGCTATGGTTCTGCAATGACTGCATGAAAATACTCGACTGCGTGAAAACTAACGGTACCGTCCCAGCCGTACAAGACGTGCTAGCGAAAAAGCTCGACGACTCGTTAAAACCTATTTTAACCGAGCTTGGTGAAATTAAAACATCTATTGTCCAAGCTCAACTTCCCAGCACAGTCGCATCAACAGTCTGGCCCAATATAAAACGGCCTCGCGCTGAATTGAATGTAACGCCTACAAGAAAGCCAACAGCAGCTCTGCGAATAGGGACTAAGTCATCAGCACCCACTGCCAAGACTATCGCAACTGTACCCAAGCCTGCTGACAAATTCTGGATTTATCTTTCACGGATTGACCCGCAAGTCTCTGAAGAGGACGTTGCCATGTTGGTTCAGGACTACTTAGTATGCTCAGATACCGTCGTTGCTAAGAAGTTAGTGAAGAAGGAAACCGACCTGACAAAACTTCAGTTTGTGTCATTCAAAATTGGAATCAATCCGAACCTGAAGGACACGGCAATGGACCCTTCTACCTGGCTAGCTGGAATATTCTTCAGGGAGTTCGAGGATGTTCGTCGTTCCCAGGTTTTTCGGATGCCGAGCACGACAAAACTGCCTCGTCTAGACCCGTTCACTCCATCCGATGCTCGCACACCTCAGTCTACACAACTGTCGAACACGGTAGCCCATTAACAGCTCTACCACCGGAGGATATTGAGGGCCATCGGGCCCTCATTCCAGATAACTCATCACCTCCAGTTGATCCTGTATTCGTCATATACTACCAAAATGTGAGGGGATTACGTACGAAGACCACGGAGCTCCGATTGATGCTCTCGACTTGTGACTACGACGCTCTAGTTCTCACTGAAACGTGGCTTCGTGCGGACATTTCAGATTGTGAGCTATCCTCTGAGTATCAGTTCTTTCGCTGCGACCGTAATCCAGTTACCAGCCAATTTTCCAGAGGAGGTGGTGTACTTATCGCGGTAATATCCAACTACTCGTGTGCTGTAGTACCGCTTGAGGACTGTGGCCATCTCGAGCAAGTGGCTGTGCGCATTAGTCTGCTGTACAGAACACTATACATCGCAGCTATCTATTTGCGCCCCCTCTCCAGTCCGGCTATCTACACGTCTCATACCAACGCGCTACAGACGATCATGGATGGATGTTCGAGTAAAGATGTAATCTTGGCACTAGGCGACTACAACCTCCCGCTTTTGAGTTGGGTCTTCGATGAGGACATGAACGGCTATTTACCATCTAACGCATCTACGGAACAGGAACTGGCACTTACTGAACCGATGCTAAGTTTGGGATTAACTCAAGTGAATTCGCTTCCAAATTTGAACGGCAGACTTCTCGACTTGGCGTTCATAAGTGAACCGGACATCGCTAATCTTCTAGAGCCTGCGGTCCCGTTATTGGCAGCCGATGAACATCACAAGCCCTTTGTTTTAAACATGGACGCCCTCTACAGTCCGGCCAACTTCTCTGACTATGCGTCTCTTCCACCTGAATTGAATTTCAGGTTGTGTAACTTTGACTCGTTGAACAACATACTGTCCTCTATTGACTGGCTTCAACTGCTGGAAGGAGGCTCGGTCGAAGTTATAGCTGAACGTTTCTACGACAAATTGTATGAAGTTCTTTATGCGCAAATTCCCCTCAAACGACGTGTAGTGAAGCCAATTCCGACGCAACCTTGGTGGACCTCTGATTTACGCAACTTTCGGAACGTACTGCGGAAGGCACGCAAACGCTATTTGAGCACAAGATCAACAGAAGATAAAAATAGTCTCAGATTAACAGAAACAAATTACAACGCATTATTGAGGTCCAGGTACGGAGAATATATACAACGAACTCAAGCAAATTTTAAGCGAAACCCATCGGCATTTTGGAATTACGTGAAATCGCATCGCTCAGGCAATCGCATCCCGGATACAATGGAGTTCGATGGAATCACTGCCAGCTCTCCTGGCGATGTCGCTAATCTGTTTGCGAGCTTCTTCCAGACAGTGTACAATTCAACTTCACCGCCTCTGCACGGTGCAAGCTTCGATCGCATACAGGAGCACAATCTGAATATGCCAACGTTCAATTTCTTTCCGGATGAAGTCTTGAAAGCCTTGCGTGATCTAGATGCATCAAAAGGGCCTGGAGTCGATGGCATTCCTCCATCTCTGCTGAAACACTGTGCTCACTCACTCGCTTTTCCCGTCTCTTGCATATTCAACCGCTCGTTGAGGGAAAGAATTTTTCCCACCGTTTGGAAAAAGGCCTCAATAGTACCAATTCACAAAGCGGGTAATCGGAATCACGTGAAGAACTACCGTGGAATATCACTTCTCTGCTGCTTCAGTAAAGTCTTCGAAAAGTTAGTGCACAACGCTTTGTACAATGTGGTGCATCCACTCATTTCGGAGTTCCAGCATGATTTCGTCCAGCATCGGTCCACAACAACGAATCTGCCTTGCTACACAAATACATTGTTTCGTGAAGTCGAAGCTCGTCGGCAGGTCGACTCCATCTACGTCTTTTTTTCAAAAGCTTTCGACACCGTGCCGCACATGTATGCATGTAAAAAATTCAGCGCTATGGGATTTCCAAGTTGGGTGGTTGATTGGACCTTTTCCTACTTGACCGGTCGCCAATCCTTCGTGACGATCAATGCGGCTCATTCAGAAATCTTCTCAACTACTTCAGGTGTTCCGCAAGGAAGCGTGCTAGGGCTAATGTTATTTGTTCTGTTCGTCAACGACCTGTGCCCCCGTATTTCATCATACAAACAAATGTTCGCTGATGACCTGAAAATGTATCGAGTAGTCAGGACAACGCTCGACTGCCTCGTACTCCAAAAAGACATTGATGAAACGTTATTGTGGTGCAACGTAAACGGCATGAGAGTAAACGTGAAAAAATGCAAGGTGATTTCATTCACCCGTAGGATCGCCGCCGTAAAACATCAGTACCACATTGGGTCTGTGCCACTGGAACGTGTTTATACAATATGCGATCTTGGAGTTACTATTGACTCCAATTTGAGATTCAACGAACATGTTGCGCTTATCACTGCTAAGGCTTATACGGTACTTGGATTCATACGACAATCTACCTGTCAGTTCACCGACATCTACGCCCAAAAAACTTTGTTTTGCGCTTTAGTCCGAAGCATCCTGGAATACGCTGCACCTGTGTGGGCACCTTACCACACATCGCTGATCATCAGAATCGAACGCATTCAGAAGTGTTTCATTCGATTTGCCTTGCGGAATCTCCCTTGGAACGACCCCTCTATCCTGCCCGATTATTCCGCACGCTGTATGTTGATCGGTATGGAAACACTACGTGCGAGGCGCACTCACATTCTGCAACTGATGATCTTCGACCTACTGCGCAACAACATCGACTGTCCCCAACTCTTAGAAAATGTTCCTTTTCACGTTCCTTCACGGTAGTTAAGATTCACACAGCTCATCTCTGTACCTGTACACCGAACTGGCTACGGCTTCAACAATCCATTGGACTCATGCCTACGTGCATTCAATGAAATCAGTGCTCACTTTGATTTTACGACTAGCAAACCTACTTTTAAAAATAGTATTAAAATATTATATAGAGTAGTCTGTGCGAGTTTTATCGAAGACGAAACAACAAATAAATAAATGATTTTTGATGTAGATTTGTTAGTATTTAGATTGTGGTTTTGTGTACAATAAATTGCATTGAAAATGAATATGTGTTTTCACCTTTGTTAACCGATTTTACGGACCGGGCCGTAACAGATCATTTTTGGTAAAAAAAAGAAAATTTTTTTTTCAGACCATCGGTTAACTTTGAAAACGCATAACTCAAAAACGATAAAAATCACACCTCTGATTTTTGGATATGTTATGTAAAAACAACTTCAGCTTTCAAGAAAAAATATTAAAAAATATAGCGCCCTCTAGTCCAAACCTATGTAAACAATAATTACAATTAATAATTACGAAAAGAAAATTTAATCTTTTGCAAGTCTGATAGTTTTTCATAGAAGAACAGCTAATTGGCTTTAATTTGATCATCTGAATCGGTACAGAAATTTAAAAGTTAATAATTTTAGAAAACAAGTAATTTTTGAAAAAAGGAGAAAATTTGGGTTTTTTACCACCCTCAAATGGAATGGGCACCCTAATGAAAAAATAAAATAAATTTCCTGATTCGATTGGTATCTTTGAGATAGCTGGAAAAATTCTAAAAAAAAAGACTGGAAAAAGCGGAAAGCATCGATATTTTCTCAATGTTTTTTATATTAGCAATAAACATTACGATATACAGTTACAGAGTCAGTAAGTAGCATTTTTAATTTTCCTCAACTTGTTTTATACATTTGTATTATGTTCATTCATATTTTGTTAACTTTTTTTGTACATTTTCACTAACCCTGACTTTTTTTATGCATATTCATATAATTTTTGAAAGCTAGTATTCCTCGCAAAGTTTTTGTTTCTGTCATATTGGATCTGTTCTATAAAAACGTTATGTATATAAAAACATCAAAACAAATACACTCCATACCCGCATACTAATCAATGAAAGTACAATTCACATATCAGTCACAGAGCATTTTTATGGAATGCCGAAAAAATCCTGCGAAAAAAAATAGAGGATAGTGTTCAAAACACTACCGCATTATTGACGTAGGACTATAAACTTATTTCATTTATCAAATGCAACGATATTTAACGGCGTAGATTAGTGAATTATTCACAGACAGAGATGTTTTGAAATAGCTGGAAAAAATTTTAAAAACTGGAAAAAGCCGGAAGAATCGTTTTTTTTTCTCTCAAAGTTGTTTATTTTAGCAATGAACATTAAAATATACAATTACAGTGTCAGTAAGTAGCATTTTTATTTTTCTTCATCTTGTTTTACACTTTTGTATTATGTTAATTCGTACTTTGTTCACTTGTATTTTGTACATTTGACCTACCCCGGACTTTTCTTTATGCATATTCACATAATTTCTTATTATTATATTTCTCGCAGTATTTCTCGCATAGTTTTTGTTCCTGTTATACTTCTTAGTTTTACTTTGTTTGAATTGTATGCTGAAAACAATCGTTCAACGGTCGCTGAGGAATGCGCCATAATCAGAAATCAGACCAATGTCCAATTTGGGAAAATCAAAATTATTGTTATATCTTTCTAATGACCTTGAAAGAAAAAAATCCTTGTGTTCGTTTTCTGTAATGTCAGCAGAATCCAAGTTTGGGATTTCACAAATGTGATTATCGATATTCAGAATATCATTACGATCGCTATTATTTGGATGTTTTTGAAGAAGAGGAACAATTGACATATGCTTCCTTTGGAGGAGATCTAGCGCGGTGGTAACATCCATATCTCCCACGCTAATGATCAAGAGTTCAATTCTCAATCCCGAAATTCTTCCAAAAATGGAGTAAATGCGATGAACCAGCCAAAAGTTTCAATGCCTTACTTCTATGACATTAGTTGAATCAATTATCATCGTGTTGGTGATCAAATGATCTATGAATTTAAAACGTTTTAGAATTTGATTGCAGGGTGTAATGTAAAACCTTATCTTATTGATCTGTATGAAATCTTTCATACTGACAAATGTTCATAGCAATAGACCTTATCTACATGAACAACCAAAATAAAGGACAGGGCAAGTCGCCCATATTAAGCAAAACAGGATGAAACATGTTTTTTACTGTAGATTTGAACTGTAGAAAACCAACAAAAATAACGAGAATTCTAAACGCATCCACATTACACCATTCTTAAATAAGTGAGGTAAGATGCCCTTATGCGTGTCCAAAATGCACCACAACAACGGGTCAAAATGTCAAACAACAACGAAGCGTTTCTTTTGGATAATTCTTGAATCACTGCTTATACCTTCCGCTTCCGATGTGTTTCTGCCAGTTAGAATCGTCAGATGGCATCGAATTTAGGAGGCATTTTTGTTACCGAACGCCGAAAACGCCGAGGAGTTTTGTATCCAACATTTTTGTATACAAACGTCTTAATATGTGCCGCTAATCACAAATATTTTGCTACGTGCCTCTGTTCACAAATGTGCTGGCAGATCTTTGCCTTTTTTTATTAAGGATATTTTATTTTGATTCTAAGGTTTGTATTACACTGAAGTCGCTTTTTACGCGTTTTTTTATATGCGGTTTCATTTTACGCGGATTTCGGTATTTACGCGGATTTTGGAATTTACGTGGTTCTTTTCATGCGGATTTCGAAATTTACGCAGTTTTTTTTATTACGCGACACGTATCAACCGCGTAAATATTCAATTTGCTAATTCATGTGACTTCTCATGAGATTAGTTTGTATTGTATCACTGATTAGTAGCTGAGAAATAATATAAGATACAGATAGCATAAATGAAGCATGCAAAAAAAAGAGTAATCAATTGTTAAAATATGGGTTGCATTTTAAACAAATAATTCACTGTTTGTTAGATTTTTACACGGATTTTGAAAATTACCCGGTTTATTTTTACGCGTATTTTGGAATTTACGCGTATCCCCCGCGTAAAAAGCGACTCCAGTGTACTCTTAACAATGGATGAATTTCAATAGTCAGAAGCATTGAAAAAATTTTGTTCTTTCTGGTTCTTATTACATAATACAAAAACAGATATGAGGAAATGATTTTATGCTCTTCAGAAACCATCTGTGCAAAAAAAATCGGAGTAAATATTTGAGTGATTTGGTAACACTGACATTGACTAACTCTTTTTTAATCTCCATACTGAAGCGATGTGCCCCGTTATGCGTTGAATTAGAAAATGACATTTTAATATAAAAAATGATTTTTTAGCATCTGTTTATTCAAACTCAATCAATAGTTCCCCTACAGCTCTGTGAAATTAACCCTTTCTCGTACAACATCGAGTCTCACTCGTGGGCAATGTTGGTGATTGACGAGAGAATCGACGAAAGCATCCAACTTTTTTCAGCATGTGAAAACAACTTCTTCAATCAATGTGTTCGTCTCGCATCATACGATACCACTCAGTGAGTGAGCGAATCCAAACATGTGGTAGACAAGTTTATTCTGTCTCGTAAGTAGAAAGAACAGCAGGTCTGTCGACCAATGATTCGCTCTCCGTCGATCGGATTTGTGTGCGGATGAGACAGAGAAGGATCGCCAAGCGATAATTTTCCCGTGATTGTACTCATTTGAACAATTATCATACCGACAGCAAGCGTTTTAAGGGCCAATGCAGCAAATGTCTGTATATTGTGATGCATACCGTACAAATATTTATAAGCAGGGAACAAAGCGGCGATTTTTATTCGATCAGTTGTTTTTGAATGTCCCCTACTTATTCTTAAAATTTATCAGGTGTAATACATATTTTAGATTAATGTGGGTTAATTATATATACGATAAACGATGTTATGATTTGTAAATGCTTGTGGTACAGTAGTTTGCTTCCGAAGAATAGCAGCAGAAAGGACATTGGAAAACCGCCAGCAAGTAACTTTTAACGACCAAAAAAAAGGGGTTGGTCTATACAACTAGTTTCGATTATCTGCAGTAAATTTATATACGTTGGCAATTCCAAAACATCGATTTAATATTTAAACATACCTAATATGATAATTTAATGAAACATGGATGTAGTTAGGATGAGCAGTGTCTGTTTAGTATGTTTTAATTCGGTTGTTGGGGTAGGAGTGTTGAGATTGTTGCAAAGAATACAAAATAAGTGATTAATCTTTGAATCCGCTTGGATAGTCCTTTGATTTATTGGATTCTCAAAAGATGTCTATTTCGCGTCTTCATATGTTACGATATTATCGCAGAATAGATTTAATTTAATTTATTTTTTTTCTTGCAAATTATTGTTTATTTTGGTTTAAAAATAAATTCATGAGTAACGATGTGCATTAGAGTGCCAATGAGAATGGTCATCTTAAATTTACGAATGGGACTTCCTGAAAAAAATGATTACCTCGAAAAAATACACCATACAACATTTTAGCTCATTCAGACTTTACTTACTGTTGTCGAAAAGACGCCAAAGTTTGAGTCTTCCGAAAACCATAGAATCGCCGTTCATGCGTTCATGCGTTCTTCTACAGCCGACAACGGGATCAATGGAATCATTCGGTACCTCGTCCCAAGCCTCGGCCACCCAAAACATAGCATCCCTAATGTTGATTCGCTTAACCATCTCATGGAACTCTCCTTGGCTCCTGGATGTCAAGCTTTTGCTTGTATTTGGACTTGATCATTTGAATAATATTTTGGTTCATGAGCTGTAACAAGGCAATGTGTTTTTTTCGAATTTCAAAACATTATTCCTCCCCCATGGGGCGCTAGTCAATTCGTGGCTAAGATACTGCATTATAACAGATAAGTCAGTGCAAATCATAGTTATTTTACGTTTACCGAAAGATTTCCTTTTAATTTTTTTATGATTCGATTATCCGGAAAATTGGATCATCCGGAGTGAAAATAAAATCAACATTCCGTTTCGTCTCTAGTCGAGAGTAAGCAGTCTGAGAAACTGATCATCCATTGCAGACCATTGGACAAAAGATTTATTCAAAGATTTGGTGTTTTTGCGAAAGCCATCAAAGTCCAGCGTGGATACAACCAGGTTACAAAACTAGAGGGACGAGATCTAACTTCATGAGGATGCATCGTATGCCTTTTCGAAATTTACAACAAATCAGTCTAACCAGCAAGTAATCAACTACCCATCCCCTCTTGGATGATGCCTACACACGCTATTAATGATTTTTTCACACGCTACCAATGATACATCATTGATTTTTGATACAAGTTATCTCAAAAGTTTATTTCAATAAGTGCGATCGTTTGCCCCATAGGCTGCGAACTTGTGCCTCCACTATTGGACAAAAATCCGCTTTTGACAATTTGTATTATAATAAATATTAGACAAGAAAAATTCGAAGCATTTATAGATTGCGTTTCGAAGGTTATATATAGTTACTATTTAGTAAGCAAACTGAACCCTATTGGCTTTCCTTTTAAAAGTTATTAGACGACAACTGCGCACCTGCGAGCATTAGCACATCGAAAAGTTATATTTTCATCGCATCGCATTTTTGCCTTGCGATTCAATTCTTTTCTGAGAGCGACACCACTCTATCACAAAGCGATTCGATCCAAAGCTCCGAGGCTAAGCACCCAATCGGATCAGGAAACGAAAGTAAAGCGACGGCAGAAACTAACGAACGAATCATAAAATGATACAAGCAAGCATCGATGAACACGCGCACAAATACCAAACGATGACTCTCACGCTGCGTTCATTCAGTGTTTTCGTTGACACGTCAGTTTTCTTTTTCATGAGTGATTTAAAACATATTATTGTGTGCGTTGAATGAATCAAATAAGAGAATTGAACGAGCGCTCGTTGATACGATTGGAACCATCCTTGCTCGTGGGTACTTGAACAACATAGGGCGCTAGAACGCTTAGCAGGCTAGTGAAAACACTTGATGTGTGACGTTTTAAATAATACGGGAAGGGGTTAAAACGGTGTAGAAAACAAGGAAAGCGTGCGATTTTCCAACCGATTCGTATTCGTTTTTATCAGACTTGCATCTTAACTCGATGGTAGTCTTTAGAAGTGCTGTAGGCTGCTAACTGGTTACAGAGAAACTAGGATGAAAATAGGAAATGAAAGCGTTCATTTATTAGCACACGGAGCAAAATCGAAGCCCAATTCAGTTTTTTCTTCTGTTTAGCTGAGCTTACTTTGTGCGTATTCAGAGAACGTTTTCTGAAACAAACAATGTGTGTTTTTACTAGAGGAAAAATGTAGTCGTTTTGTTTATATCGCCGGTGGTATAACAAACCAATCTCCTAGAAAACGGTTTTGAAAGTTTCGTTTTGTTTTTCTCTAATAATGCTATCATTATGAAACGACGCAGAACCAATAGTCATATTGCAAACATATCATCTAAAATAAATTTCACTGAATTTAATGTGATTCAGAAAAGCATCCAATTCCGATACCTAACACTAAATAGCTGTAATCGCTAAAGTGGAAGACCACACCGACGATGGTATCTATAATCACACACACGAAAGCGCATAACAATAGCCCCTCATCGTCTGGCGAAAAGAAAACATGTTCTTCGAACCGCAAGCAATACAAGGCGAACATAAATTGAACCGATAATTGGAAGACTCCGGAGATCCGAAAAGCAAACAGATTTTGGTATTATGTAAGGCGGATATAAATAGGGGTTTAGATTAGACGTATTGAGAGCGAAATTCGTACAAATGAACACGTCGATTGTTCAAATTTTTGTATATCTAATGACGCGTGATGATTTACTAGTGCAAAATGCAGCACAAAGGTTTTAAAATTAGAATTCACTTCAACGAGGAAATCAAAATATTAATTGAAATTCTAAAACCAACCGCCACAAACAAAGGGGGTTCTTTTATCGATTTCATATCGAATATCGATACTCTTTGTGTACACAATTTCTTCACCTACTTGTACGACCGAATGTGTATCCAATTTGAAAGGTATCAGCTGCACTGATCCTACTCACGTTTTACAACTTGTTAAGTACACACATGCCACAACATGGCCACCCACCGCGTGATCAGAATTCCCACGTTAGGTCCAACGATGCTACACGCTTCGACCTCCGCAGCAGTTTCATTTATTTTGCAATAATGTTCAACGCACGCAATGAGCATAAGTAACATCCTACCACATGCACACACGCTTACACACATCCGGTCAGGATTCGGAAGAAACCCTTACTCTGGTTTCATTTTACGTTGTCCAACGCTTCTCAAGACATTAAAGGGTGTGTCACATCAGATTGCATCACGGAAAAAACTCTGTAGAAATTTGCCCAGTAGACCGATCCTTTTGAAAATTTTAGATAGTAAAATAAAAACTATTAAACAACTTTTGGCATTTTCTTTTTATTCATACTTCGAGCCCAAGCCCGTATGCTCGCACCTTCCTCTTTTTTTTTTAGTTTTTTTTGAACAGAAATCCATTTTCTCTTGAAGTCCGCCTCCGATTTGACAACTTTTGGGTTCTTCCGGAGGGCCTGCTTCATAATCGCCCAATATTTCTCTATTGGGCGAAGCTCCGGCGCGTTGGGCGGGTTCATTTCCTTTGGCACGAAGGTGACCCCGTTGGCTTCGTACCACTCCAACACGTCTTTGACGTAGGTTCGTCAGCATTTCGGTGTACAGCTTCCGGGCTCGCGTCTTCCCCACCATTTTTTGCCTTTCGTCGCGGTTAGGAGCCTTCTGAACCTTGTATGTACGCAGGCCCTCCCGCTGCTTGGTCCGCTGGACGAATGAACTTGACAAATTCAGCTTATTGGCGACATCCCGGACCGAACTTCTCGGATCACATCTAAACTGCTTAACTACGCGCTTGTGATCTTTTTCACTGACGGAGCATCCATTTTTGCCGTTCTTCACCTTCCGGTCGATGGTTAAGTTCTCGAAGTATCGTTTTAGTACCCTGCTGACCGTGGATTGGACGATTCCCAGCATCTTACCGATGTCCCGATGTGACAACTCCGGATTCTCGAAATGAGTGCACAGGATTAATTCACGACGCTCTTTTTCGTTCGACGACATTTTTCCAAATTTACGAAAAATTGACAGTGAAGCATGGCCAACGTGATCTATACACTCTTATCTGATTATAAGCGAAAGCTGAAGATATAATTCCTAAAAATTAAATTTCTACAGCGTTTTTTCCGTGATGCAATTTGATGTGACACATCCTTTAGTTCGCTTGTTGGAAACCATCCATTCCAATACCGAGCTTCACAAGGGGTGTAATATGTGATGTTTCCCGGCACCGGATGTTGTTTCGGTATGATATGAAAAATGCTCAAAATGGAAACATGATCGCCCACTCATAGTGGCAGCCTGTGTACAGCCAGGAGTCTATATTTCTTTTTTCGACCATCGATTGTGGTCGACAATCATAAACTGTGTGACTCACGCCGCCGGTCGATCCTTGATTTCGGGTTCAAACGGATGGATGTTTATTTCCCCCAGACTTTCCACCCGTTTTTTCGTCCACCGAAGCGAACCCCAATGTGTGGGTGGGTGTGTGAAAGAGTAAGTGAGGCAATATTGTTATTTATCGTTGCAGAGCACATGTCGAGACTATAAAAGTGGTTATTAGTGTCTGGCTCGGGAAGTATGGGCGACGAAGAATAGTTTTGGTAAGGATTCCTTTTTTTAAATTAATGCCTTGGCAGTTAATTAAACGAATGTGACAACATTCGGAGGGTGTCTGCCAGAATTGGGATTTATTAGCTATGTCGAGAATGGCAACTGTTCGTTGAAAATGATTTCCCCCTTTCAGCGTAGTTTTGCTTGCTTCATAGTTGCTAAAAATTGATTGACATTTACAAAATAAAAAGTACATGAAAGGACCTGGACGGGTAAAAAGTGCCCCGGAACAAAAGCTCTATGGAAAATATTGTATTGGGTACTAAATGAAAAAATTGACTTTTTTGACAAAATTTTTTTGTAACCCCTATATGGTTCACTATAGGATCTATGGTGAAAAACTTACTTTTCAAATTTTCACACACCGAGAAATATTATATATTAAAGTTATTTCTTCAAAAATTTAAGTACTAAAAAAAATCTTTAAATACAGTGGAATTCGTTTATAATGACATCGAAGGCAATTGAAAAAGACGTCATAATAAGCGAAAGTCATAATAAACGGAGTCATAATAAACGGGTTCTGCTGTATTGTTTTTTTTTTTGGGAATTTGCAATTCAGTACTACTCTGATACGTATTTGAAAGTGTTCCTAGGCCTTTTCTAGATATGTGTGATTTTTTTCAGAATTGTAACAGTGTTGGGCGATACTATTTTTTTCCCCAAATTTATTTTGTTTTAGAATTTTGAGACCCAGTACTGGTTTAATTTATGTTTGAATATAATTTTATGTGATTTTTTTTCAGAAAATTTCTAGGAATGCCCGATATGAAAATATCTATAAAATTTTAAAAAGTATTTGTTACTATTTTAATCTCCATCATCTCTTTGTTATTTTCTTATATTTTTTTATCTTTTTGAAATCAATAAAAGTATTGTGTTCATGTGTTCGTATGTGCCCCCAAACCTTAATACCAGCGTTATGGAAAATATTGTATTGGGTACCAAATTAGAAAATTAGGTAATTTCGCTGAATCACTATAACAGCCATTCTATGTGAAACCGATATAATGGTTTTCAGACTTTCATGCAAAGTGGTAGATTTGTTCTTTGTCGTAAAACATTAGACGCGTATTTTTTTAAATTTTTTTCATTAGGGTGCCCATTTCCATTTTAGGGTGATTCGAAAAATCCATTTTTCGCCATTTTTAAAATTTTTAACTTTTGAACTACTAGAGCGATTCAAAGAATTGATATATAAAATTGAAACCAATGAACAAGTCTTTTTTGAAAAAAAATATTTCTAAAACGTCATTTTTTGCAGAAAAAGAAAAAAAAAAGATTTTTCGGACCATCGATTGATTTTGAAAAATCATAACTTAAAACCGAAAACAAATAACATTTCTGATTTTTAGATATGTTATGTGAAAAATCCTCAGCTTTCAAGAAAAAGTATGAAAAAATATAGCGCCCTCCAAAGCAATGAACAACAAAAAACAAATACAATCGATTTTTTTGCAAGTTCAATATTTTTCTTAAAAAAACTAACTAATTGTCTTTAATTTGATATATCATTCATCTGAATCGGTTCAGTAGTTCAAAAGTTATGAATTTTCGAAAAAAATGTCATTTTAGGAAAAACGCGAAAAAAGTGATTTTTTCGGACCACCCTAAAACGGAAATGGTTACTCTAATAAAAAAAATTAAAAATACGGATCTAATGTTTTGCGATAAAAAGAGTTTAAAACTATTTAGGATTTCACGAAATTTGTCAGTGAGTGGTAGGCTTATGGTTTTTTGTTTTGTCTATGGCTTTTGAATTATCTGACCACTGGACTATTTTTTTCCATGTCTTCATATCCAGGATATTGAGAATGGCTTGAAAAAAGAAAAACTACGTTTTTATCCATAGATCTCATAGTAGTATATAGAGAATCAAAGAAATTACCTAATTTTAAAATTTGGAACCCTATACAATATTTTCTATAGCGCTAATGATAAGGTTTGAAGCTCTTTCTACGAATACACAAATGCGCTGTTCCACTGCAAATGACTATTTTTTCCATTTTTTTTTATATTTTTAGATTTGGCTCAGATTTTGCAGTCGCATTCTTTATGACCAAAAAGGACAATTTGCATCATCGGTTCACCATTTTGACTCTAGTCTTACTTTTGAGAAAGGCCTAAGTTTGCAAAGATTGCTTGAAAAAATTCAAAACATATGACTCAGAAACGGTTGGTTCAATTGATTTGGTGTCTTCCGCAATGTTTACAATGTTTTAGGTCATTATTGGGGCTATACGGAGAAAATATGTACTGTTTAAAACAGTTTAATTTTTATTTTATTTCAAAAATAACACTTAAAACTCAATTAAAAAAAACCATTTTTGTTTTTTATGCACATAAATTGCAGCGGGCAACTAATGAAGTTTATTGCACAATGAGCTAAAATGGGTAAATAGTGGCAAAAAAGTTAATATTTAAGTTATATTTTCTTAAGATAAGTTAATGTTTTTTAAGAGTCGAATTTTTTAAAACTGTTGAAATATTTCTTATCATGGTTTTAAGACCCGATTTTATCAACACGTCCCGATTCCTCATAAATAATATTTCGAAGTTTGAATTGTTTTGGATGTTGCAATGCATAACATACCAAATATTACTTATTACAAAGTGGATCAGTATGGAAAAAAATGGTGGACAATTTTTTTCAAATCGATTCAAGATAATCAGCCGTTCCATGCCAAACCGATATAGCGGTTTTTCAAATTTCCGTGAAAAATGATAATTTTGTTCTTTATCGCAAAATATTAGACCAGTATTTTTTTATTTTTTCATTAAGATGCCAATTTACATTTTAGGGTTGTCCGAAAAATATTTTTTTCTCCCTTTTTTCTGAAAATGACAGTTTTCAAAAATTCATAACTTTCGAACCAGTGGGCCGATTTTTACAAACCAATATATCAAATTGAAGACAATGAACTAGTCCTCTTTGAAGAAATACTACACTTATTAAAAAATGAAGTTATTTCCGTTATTATTGATTGAACAAGGGTACTATACATTTTTATATTTTTTATTGAAAGCTGAGGATTCTTTACACAACATATCAAAAAATCAGTGAGGCGTTAATTTTTGTTCTTGAGTTATGGTTTTTCAAAATTAACCGATGGTCCGAAAAATCAATTTTTATTCTTTTTTTCAACACAAAAATTCATAACTTTTGAACTACTGGGACGATTCAGATGGTCGACATATCAAATTAGGGCAAAGAGATTTTCTTGTTTAAAAAACATTGCACCTGGGAAAGACATATATTGTAATTGTTTTTCATGATTTACATGGTTTCAGGACCAAGGGTACTATATATTTTTATATTTTTTCTTGAAAGATGAGGTTTTTTCACATACCATATCTGAATATCAAAAAAATCTGAATGATTTTTCAAAGATAACATGATTTTAGTTTTCGTTCACTATTTCTAAGCGACTAGACTACATCTATGCTACTAGAATCCATTTTTAACGAAAGTGTGGTATTTTTCAATAAAGAGCTTCAAATTGATATATCGATCAACTGAATTGGCCCAGTAGTTCAAAAGTTATGAATGTTTGAATAAAGTCATTTTAGAAAGAAAAGGGAAGAATGATTTTTCGTACCATCGGTTAATCGGTTAAAAAATCATAACTCAAGAACAAAAAATAAAGCCTCTCTGAATTTCACATATGTTATGCAAAAAAATCTTTCAAGAAAAATATAAAAAATATAGCGTCGAGAGCAAGTAAACTATGAAAAACAAAAACAATCAATAATTACAAAAACGAAATCCACTTTTTGACGTAGAACTACGTCTTTCATTAAGGGTGCCAAATCAGAAAACAAGTCACGTTTTTATGAAATAAAGATAAAGTTGATAACTATTTTTGCCGCGAATGGATTTTGACGATTTACATACCAAACGAATCGGAAATTCTCTAAGATTTGTTTGATAAGCTATACATTACAACCCCATGGTGTGTAAATGGTTAAAATTCATGAAAACTATAAGCGTTTCCATTTTCCCATGTGCGCTTTCCCGAACAGAGCTGTCTATAAAGGACAACTTATGGACGAGCAACGAAGGTGAAATCATTAGATTTAAAGTCTCCGTGAACACAGGAAAAGAAGAAGAACGAAGGGGAATATATGCTTAGAGTATAAACAGTGGATCTCGCTGAGGCAAACTTTCATTCTTCGTGAGAACACCGACTGAACAACATCGTTGCTGGGTGAGCTGGACGGTGAGGAGTAATACGAGGAAAAAGTAAAGCTTTCTAAGGGCCTTTTTGAAGGTTAGAGTCGAATGAACTGAAGAAGTTTAAAGTCTCACATGTCTTAGTTTCGGATTGAGCTGTAGACGCGACCAAACTACTGACTCGATGATGTCTCTAGCATTGCAATAATTGCCTCAAACTGACGTCATTGCATTAAGGTTCTGAGCTACACAATTGTGTGGGGAATCATCAAGCTAGGCTATCGGCTCACCAAGAAAATAAATGTTCTGGAATTTTGTCAGTGATTTGGTTTCACTTGCCAGTAGCAAAACATTCTCCACTAAGGATGATAACTGCGCTTATCTCGAGCATGTATTGTTCTGCGAGAACAAGAATGAATAATCGTCAAATGATTCTACAAGAAAAAAAAAATTCATGGCGTTATAAAATAATATTCGCAGTTATAAACAAGCGACTTGAATTAAACTACAGCGTAGTTCTACGTCAACAATGCGGTCGTGTCTTGGACCCAATCTGTTATAATTTTTTCATAATTATACAAATCCAAAATAGCCGCCACAACAAAATGGCGTCATGTATATTTTTCTCACAACCCCATCAATATGGCTATCAAATGAAAGGGCATCACTAGTAGAACATAGTTATTTATGAAAAATTCAAATCCGAAATAACCTCCACCACAAGAATGGCGCCATATACATTTTTTCACAACCCGATCAATGTGGGTATCAAATGAAATGATTTGACTAATAGAATATAGTACATCATGAAAATATTCCCAAGAAAGTTAGGTAAGAAATAAAAATAAAAAAAAAATTTGAATTGTTTTATTATAGAGAAGTATACTAATACGCCTTCAATGAATTTTATTCTTTAGTTCGTAAAAATACCATCGCTAACTGGCAACGTAAGTGGAACGAAGATGAACTGGGCCGGTGGTTCCACTCGATTATCCCTAAGGTTAGCCTCAAACCATGGTTCAAAAGTCTGGACTTGAGTCGGGACTTTATTCGGACCTTCTCCCGACTCATGTCCAATCACTGTTCTTTAGATGCGCTGCTTTTTCGTTTCAAGCTTGCCGACAGCAATCTCTGCGTTTGTGGCCATGGTTACCACGACATCCAACACGTTGTTTGGTCGTGCGAGCTATATCTTGTCGCCAGATCAAATTTAGAAAACTCCCTTCGGGCTCGAGGAAGGCAGCCCAATGTGCCGGTGAGAGATGTGTTGGCTCGGTTAGACCTTGACTACATGTCCCAAATATATGTTTTCCTTAAAGATATCGATCTTCGAGTGTGATTGTTCTTACATCCTTTCCCCCCATTTTCCCCTCCTTTTCGTCCTTCGCGAGCTATCGGTTCCCTAACTTTAGAATAAGTTAAATTGTTAATACATATTAGATGTGAGGATAGTTCAAGAATTCAGTATGATGTGTGAGTATGAATGTGAAAGTGAGTGTGAGTGTGAGTGTGAACATTGTTACAATCTCCTTATATCCCATCCTTTTCCTAAGGAAAATGTGTCACCCTTCTAAACTCGAGTCGACCGCGAGTAATCGGTTTCCCATTTCATTAACCGTAGAATTATGAAATCATGTTAATAGTGAAATTATAGTTAAGAGTTTGGCTTCTTTAAACCTATGTAACTGAGCCTGTAAAAATAAACGAATTTAAAAAAAGAAAGTATACTAATGATACAGATAATTTACTAAAAACAGGAAAACAAAATAAGTAAACAAATTTTCAAAGTTCAACGGTTTAATGTACCAAGAGTTAAAAAATAATTAGGCAGTTAGTACAGGGTAACTTCGATATAACGTTCATTTCACTTCCAAAATTGTACGTTATATCGAAGCATAATAAAGAACTCAAAAACGTAGCTATTACTATTAGATATTACTTTGTTGTATTGCTGTTTGGGTAAGGTTAATAAATAAATTCAATTAGAAGGCGAAGCCAGCCTTTCTCATATTTCCCTTCGTACTGTTGATTAAAGCTTGATTCATTCAGAATTTGCAATCACACAACCAGTTGTATTTCGGGATTGATTGAAGGTACAAAACATGTTTTAGTATCAAAATACAGATAGTTTATAGTTTATCCAAAAAAAAAAAAAATCCCAAAAAAATTTCAATATTTCAAGATTTTTTCAGTACTTCAATTCATTATTTTTTTATATTTCTCGTTATAACTTAGTAAGATGCACTTTCAGTATTTTTTACAATTTTTTATCTAGGAGTTATTAAGAACGGCGCGAAAAAAAATTAAAAGTTAGTTTTTCACAATAGATCCTATGTTGAATCAAACAGGGATTCAAAAAAATAGTAAAAATACCCTATTCAATATTTTGGTTTGGGGGCACCTTTTACTTTCTAATCTAGCCAGGCCCTTTCTGAAATCGCGTTATATTAGGTTGGGGAAAGAGTAATCCATTATTATCTCGGTAGCTGGTTTTGGTGATCAATATCTCATGTAATATCGATCATACAATTTCAGGTTTAGGTTCGTTGTAAAGGTGATATTTCACACTCAAAAAAATAGTTTGCTTTTTTCTGTTTGTTTTCCATTCAGTTTATCTGTTTATTTGTTTTGTTTGGCTAACACAACTACGAGAGCTTGAGCTTGATATCCGTATGGTTCGGACCTGGCGTCAAGCGATTACCATTGTTTTCTCGCAGTACAGAACTTACTGAGTGATAAGAAATTGGGATTAAGAGACGATTATAGACGAATTTTATGAGAGAGGCATGATGAAGTTTATTTTAGAATGGCAATAAATTTTACAACAAAACGGTGCATATTTGACCAAAATCGGACAATCCGAACCATATTAAATAATGATAATTCTACTCAAAAATAATAGATTTCTTTTTCCCCAACATAATACAATGACAAAAAAAATTTCATTATTTTTATGCTCCAAGACATAATGTTGATGTAAAATGGGGCTCCATGAGCATTATTCTGGTTCTTCGATAATCGTATTGCATTTGAGCTTTGCATCGCATTCAATATCGAGCATTCTCCTGTTTCCATTCTGTACACGTTGAGTGACTGTAGAGACTACCTTTTATCGGTTATCCAGATGACCTTGTCGTTAGAAACATGCGGTCGCCTTGAAAGCTTTCTGTAATCAGATTCAAATGGGTTTCCTCCATTGAATGGAATGGGAAAACATTCTTCTAGATATTCCACCTATGAAATAGCCTAAGATTTATGTTTATACGTAAACGGGGTTTCTCATCGTTCCAAAAGTTCGTCTGCCGGCTACTGGCAGATATTCAGACTGTTTCTTTCTCTCTTCGTGGAAAAGCTTGCCGGAAAAATGCTAATCCATCATGTTTAATTTTATTGCCGGCGAGATAACAATTCCAATCTCTCGTGCTTATCGCGCGGAATCTCCTGTAAGCCTTCAGCAAATAAAGCCAATCTTGATAACTTTTTTCTCGTATTGTTTGTATGCATAGTTGTTTCGCACATTTTAAGCGGCCCATTCCAGCCACCAGTGCATTAATGGGAGCTAAAAGCATGTTTCCATTCAAGCCGGGGCTTTCCATTCATCCACTGTTTGAACAATACAAAAATATGCATCGGACAGCTATGAGAACACGCGCCGCAGCGCAGCATCCTGCGATTGATCCATTGCGGCAAAGTATCAATCACTCTCCCCGAATGAGGACGAGGAAGCGGTACGGGCCATCGCAAATGCGAGAGCAGAAAAACAACCCATCACTATAAAAGTAATTAAACCATGCTAATTTAAATTTTAGCTGTATGTTAAATGTCTGCCAAGATTTCTCACACGTGATAACACTTGTATACACCGAGAGCGGAAGGCGGCGGGTGGGGAATTTTGTTTGTTATATTGAAGATGTACGGAAAACTTTCCTTCCACTAGTCCCGAGCCAGTCGGGGTGGGTAAGGAAAATGCCGCAGATGCTGGCAAAAGAAAACAACACACACACACACACATTTTCCTTCGTCGGCAAATAGCTTACTGTTTGCTACAAAAAAAAAGAACAAGACAAAGATTTATCTAGCCGCGATTTTTATTTGTTTTTGCATTTTTCCCAAAACAATTCAACGGCATTGAATCGAGGGGAAAAATGTGCGGGAAAAGTGAAATGAATATACCGAATATATTAATGATGGTTTGTGTATAAACATAAGTAAAAACAAAGGTTATTCTCGACGATAAAGCTGCAGAAAGCACGCGATTGTTGTAATATCGCTTTTAAAAAAATTAACCTAGCCGAGCTCTTGTACAGAAGTGAAAAGCTAACATATCTCAAAATGCAATCTTACTTCGCTAGAAGCGATAGAGCGAGGTTTGTACGAGACTAGCAGCTGCCGACGCTGCCTGACATTCAGTGAAGTGAATTAGTTCGTGATAATTTAACTGATTTGTCAGATGATGCTGCGGACATGGACGAATATTGTTGACTAGTGTCAATAGGTCTTATTTTTGACATTGTCATCGATTGCCAATTCTGAGAGGAAAAACTCGATTATATTGATAATTCGTAGCATTTTGACGTAGGACTACGTCTTTAATTTCTGTATAGGGGGGTCACTCTACGAAAAATGTAACGAAAAAATAAGATATTAGGTTGAGGAAAAAGATATCCATTATTTTTAGGTGAAATTCAAAACTATTTTTGATATGCTTCGGATTGTCCGATTGTGGTCAAATATGTACCGTTTCATAATTCTCTCAATCTTCTCTTGATCCCAATTCCTTATCACTCTGGAAATTTTGCAATGCAAGAAAAAGGTGGTGGATGCATTAGAACATTCCAATCAAGCTCCTTGAATTGTGTGTCCTTGTGTTGTCCAGATGGAACAAAACATCTCCTCTGTTGGCCGATTCTGGACGTTTCTGGGCAGTTACTAGCTTCAAAATGTCCATTTGTTGACAGTAGAGATCATATTTTAGTGTATTGTATTGAAAAAAAAAATAAAGATAAATTGATTTTTTTTGAAAATAAATTAAATTGCACCTGTTTTACTGTTACAGTATCGGTACCATAAACATCAATCACAATTTCAGCGGTCTGGCTTGCATTTTCGCATTTATAAAGTAAAAAGTGTAAAATGTACCGAATTTTCTCTTTGTTGACCTCCATTGTTAACACCCTGTAACTCACAACTGAATGGAACAAACAAAAAACAACAAAAGATTTTTTTAGCGTGAAATGTCATCTTTACAACGAGCCTATACTTGAAATTGTATGATCGATATTACGTGAGATTTTGAGCACTAAAGCCAGCCAACGAGAAAATAATGGATAACTTTTTCCCCAACCTAATATTTTAAATGCATAATATGCAAAATCTTTTTCGGAATATATGTTATACTATATACCATTAGATAGGAAATTTATTCAGCCTCAAGAGTGGTAATAATAAAACAAGTGAGGAATTTAACGAATAAAAGAGGTATGTTTTGGCGAGCGAATACAAAGGTAAATAATGTATTATGCATTTTTTCTTTCAGTTTGGTTCCCGTGAATGTTGCCTGCAACACAAAATTGGGTGCAATAATTCGTTCTATCAAACAAATTAGACATCAAGTCAGAAAATTATTACTTCAGAAACGTGTGACAACACTGGTATCTCTTAGCAAAATTAGAACTCCATCAGCCCAAAGACATCATTCTGATAGAAATAGTGCTCAAATGATACTATGCCAGCGCCTCTCGCAGTACGGTAACAGAAAATCCAATGGTGACTTGTGAATTAGCCTGTTTTGTTCGTTTTTTGCGGCAAAACTGGAGCACAAAAACTGTTCAGAACGTATAATTTTTGATTAGATGAGGACTGTTATTGCACAACTATTCAATGTTTTGTTTCGAAAAATATATAACTTAACACAACGAAAAGTATGCATTTATACTGACGTACGGGTCATTGTTACATTATTTTACGCAATGAATTAGTCTCAGCCGAAGATGATTCAACTGCATATCGCGAGTCCATGATAGCACGTGAAGCATAAACCGAGCCCCGAAATCGTCTATTGAAGTGAACGCATATCAAACATCACACACGTTCATTCAAACAATTAGGAATTCAAAAACCTTCAGCGGCTACGAGATCGTTTTAAAATTTTAACACTCGTGCATATGTCTGTAAGACCGAGAAATCAATAATTCGTTAATTTCTCAGAAAATATCAATACTAAGACTTTACGATTCTCTCTAGCTTCGTTATTCGTCGTTCGTCATCGTTTAGCGTATCGCATGTGTTGGTACAAAGGGGACGTGTGTCACTTTTTTAACACTTTCGGTCTGACACACCGACGCGAGTATAGGAGTAACTTTTTTGGGCAAGTAACTTTTACCTATTTTAAATTTTATCAATAAAATCAAATCACACCAAGGAGAAGTAGTAAGTTTTAACAATGTTGATGCCTCGTCATACGAAATAGTAGATAATGAGCCAACTTCCTCGCCTCAACAACTAAATATAGTTGAAATTTTGATATACTGTCAAAATTTCAACCGTATGAAAAGTCCACTAAAAATGAAAGAAATCCAAATTATTATTCTGAATTATTCTTTCTCGATAATTATGGCAACAGAGACAAGTTGGGATGATAGTGTTAGGAGCGAGAAAGTAATCGGAAATCGTTTTAATGTCTTCAGAGATGACCGTAATCTTCACAAATCCCATAAAAAATCGGGAGGCCGCGTCCTTATATTAACGGAATTCGACGAGTTTGAGCAAGTGTGAGTCAAAGCACTTATTGCGGGAGATATATATATATATATATATATATATATATATATATATATATATATATATATATATATATATATAGATATATATATATATATATATATATATATATATATATATATATATATATATATATATATATATATATATATATATATGCATCTGTTTACTTCCCCCCTGATCGTGCTCAAATTAGTTGTTATGAGAAATAAGTTGCTGAAAATATTCTATCTTCCTTTGCACCAGAATCAAAAATCCATAAATACGGAAATTTCAATCAACGAAATGCGGACTTTATCACTGATTTTGGCAATAAATTTATCTTGCTTCCAGTTGATAATAAGACTCTGCAATTTATTTTTGATAAAATGGCCGGTCTTGGGTTGAATCAAATAAACAATGTTCATAATCGACAGAAATGCTTCTTGGGTTTCTTGTTGACAAATGTGACTGAAGATTTTTGTGTGACTGAATCATTAACTCCTCTTTGGAAAAATGAAGCTTTCCACACAGCTATCGAATATTCTACATTTATAGATAACACCCAAAAACCATTTGATTGTGAATTCGAGGAAGTCTCCGATTACACTAAAGCAAATTACCAATCAATTAGGTGTAAGCTTAACAATATCAATTGGCAGGATTTATTTAGAAGTGTGGAGAACATTGAAGTAGCAGTGACGACTTTTTACTCGATGATCAATTAAATTATAGAGGAGCAGATACCAACGAAACGAAAAAGGAGAAATATAAACAAAAAATATCCGACTTGGTTTAATCAAAACATAAAGAATCTAAAAAATAAAAAAAAAAAACAGAAGGCACATAAAATTTATAAGAAATACAAATCTGATGCTAATCTCGAAAAATATCTGAACATTTGCGAACAGCTCAACTCAACTGTTAAAGGCGCTTTTGAAGATTACAACTTAAAAACAGAGTCGGACATAAGATCTAACCCGAAAAGTTTCTTTAATTACATAAAAACAACAGTAAAAAGCAATGATTTTCCATCACGCATGCACCTTGACGAAACCGTGGGGAATGACCCAGAAAAAAATTGCAACCTCTTTGCAACATTTTATCTAAAAGTTTATATTTTAACAGCTGAAGAGGATCGAGATAGTGACTTCTTTGCATTTCCTCCAGAATTTCCATGTGATGTTGGAGTCAGAAAACTAACATACATTGGCCTGGTCCTGACGGAATTCCACCGGTTTTTATAAAAAATTTGGCATCTGAATTCACTCATCCACTTTTATGGATTTTCAATAAGTTATTGGAATCAGAAAGGTTCCAAAAAATATGGAAAAACTCTTTTCTTGTATCAATATTCAAATCCAGTAATAGATCCGACGTAAGAAATTATCGTGGAGTAGCAATTATTTCTTGCATTCCAAAACTCTTTGAAGCCATAAAAAACCAACAACTTTTTCAACAACTTAAGACACGAATTACGAATAAGCAACACGGTTTTTTCAAAGGACGATCAATGACAACAAATTTGCTGGAATTTGTAACATTCACTTTGAATGCAATGAATAATGGTAATCAAATTGAAGCTCTATATGCGTGCGGTGTGGTAAGATTTATTGGGAAAATTACAAAATCAATATTTGTTACATCCGGAGTTCCTCAAGGCTCTCATTTGGGGCCGTTTTTGTTCATTTTGTTTGTTAATGACGTTTGCGTTTTTCTTAACAGTGATAAGGCACTTATCTACGCAGATGATATGAAGCTGTATATGGAAATAAAAAATGAAGTTGACATATTGACATATTGACATATTTCGAAGAACGGCCCGAAAAACACGCTACAACTCATGAAATGTAAGACAATCGATTAAGCCGTTTTATGTTATTTTGTAGCTCTTTATACTTTCATGAATTATATTCAGTTGTTTACACTTAATTAATAACAGGAAAAAAGTCGAATTTCGTTATTTGTGTTGGAGATGACTATTTAAACTGAATAAAGACGAAGAAAACAAATTTTCTGTAGTTTTTTCATTCAATTATATCCTTATTTTCAGGTAAATTCCAATAAAGCCTGAAAAATAAACAATAGCAACATTACAGAGAAGTTCAATTTTCGGTCTATGACACCGTGCGCGAGTATACGTGTTGTGATTTGCACGCGAGTACAGGAGGGTTGATAGTTATCTCTGAGGTCGACTTACTGCATATTTTGAGAATGCATGCTGGAGCCAATCACATCGCATGTTCGTTCAGCACGATAACACACCATAAACTGAACTATTGCTACTACGGTGAAATATTTATTATGCAGGTTCCTTGCAAATAAATTTGTTATACATTTTTAAAACAAATATTACGGAGGATAACTATCGTTTCCATTCCTTAGATATTTTTCTCATGGAACGCACGGGATTGGACGAAATTTTTCTATTGGCCCCGGAAACACATTTTTTTGTCCAAACTGACCTCGTTTGACCCGAGGAAGTCCTTCGAAATAGTTGTCCTTTCTTTTTCAGGTCCAAAACACTTTATACAGTGTTTTTTCCGTGATGCAATTTGATGTGACACACCCTTTAGATTGTTAGAGAGTCTCCTAATCATTTGGTGCATAAATTCATCAGAGCAATAAAAGCTCAAAATTCGACGTGTTTCGTGACGCTATCGAAATTCTGCTTTTCAATTTGTGCCCCCAATATACTCCCGAATGCGTAATTCAACATCAAAAATAATTTTAGTTATGAAAACTAGATGACACTTTGTGGGAAGTTCAATTCAACTTTTGATTACACGTATATTTTATAATTTTTGGTGAACCTGTACGCTTCTATAATATCTTAATCAATCATATGTATTCCGCATGAAGTATCATATAGGAGTGTTGCGACAGCTCTAACATTTCGGGTGACTTCCACTGTTTACTAAGATATTCCACAATATGAAAATGTTTGAACTCAAGTTCATTCAATAAACTGAGAAAATCCTCTATTTTCTAACGTGACCCTCCAAAACACGTTTTTTCCACAAGTTCCTAATCAAACCTAGAATTGATGTCAGTTGATGCAAATATTCAATTATTGTTATCCTAAAATAAAAAAAAACAATATGTGAAAACTGAGATTATTAACGAATGAAGCAGTTTATTTTAAGATGCCCTTTTTAAAGTTTGATATTATAATTAGTATAAATTCAAGTATCGTTCCATATTTTCTTCTGGAACTGGATTTGAAATTTGGTTTGGTGGTTCTGTTAAAGCTGTGGACAATTCTACTCATTTATTTATTTGTTCATTTGTATACTTATTAATAGCCCGCAGGTACACTGGGACCTAAGTGATGTATCTGAAGCTTTTTTGCCGCTTCATAACGCAAAAATAACAAATACTTTGGATTGTGTAAGAACAGTAGTAGACTCCATGCGTTTTGTGAAAATAAAACATATTTGCTGATCTAAAAAATAAAAGAGTTTTTAAAATTTTCACTGATATCCAATTTATTTTTCAGTTTCAGTAAAACAAACTATACTTTAAACTATTGCACAAATACTTTTCTTTTTCAGCAGATATAACGCAGGACAGGATTCTTGTACAACGATGTTTGAACTGATTTGTTTCAATAAGCTCTCCCTGTCTTTTATCAGCTTACAGGTTTCCTATGTGTGTTTTGAAAGCTGAGTTGAGTTTGTGTTGAATTTAAATGTCTGGCTACTGAACTCTGCCTGCGAATGACGAATCTCTTTAGTAGCATGTCCGAAAAAGAACCTGAAACTATTGTGAATCAGAGCAGAAAGTCCAAAACCCCTAAGGAGCATGGGTGTAATGGCTGTTGTCCATGGTTATTATGATTCTTATAAACATTTGTCTAAAATCGAATTTTAACATATCTCGAAAACGAATAATTTTCGAAATAATTAGCTACATGGTTTGAAGTAATCACTAGCATCGTATCACTACATTGTTCTTGAAAACAGTTCAAAAAATTCGAAAAGGCAACATTTCGGCTATGACTTTGAGTTTTCACGCTCCAAATATGAAGGAAATGAAAAAGAATACTTGTTAGATTCAGTATTGGTTTTCATTCCAAAACGATATTCATTTCCAAAACATTCAATCCAAAAACTACGTAACTTCAAGTTAAAGCATAAATCGGAAGCAGAATGGCTCTTCTTCACCACATCTCACGGAAAAGGTCCCTGGTATGCTATTAAGGGTACTCTTAAAAAAATGGCAATGTGAAACAAAAAAGAGACTGACTCAAGCGATCTTTCTATGAGATCAAATAAATGTAAAATATGGACATAATAACAATTCTTCCTCGAAGTTGCGAGGCAATTTCCTATCGCCTGTATTTAGTGAGTGATAAATTCCGCATCCCGCCACTGTCACACTGAAGACACCCTTTTTTTTGCAAGACAGATGCCCTTCTGCTCGCGGAGGTGCGAAGCAAACGCCCAGCTGATGAGTGCTGGTGTGTGCCGGCGATTAAATTATTATACCGCTGCCACATAAATGTTGCACACCTATCCCACCTTTCGCTGTCCACCGGTCCGAGCTTGGGTCTGTTTCCAGTATTTAACCGGGCAGTCGGTGTGCCATTTTGGATGCAACGGACGCCACCGGGCAATGCAATGGGGCTTATGCAAGTGGTCGAGTGCGGCTATTGCAGCACCGTTTGCGAGAGTTGCACGGCGTAAATGTAGAGAAATGGGTCGGCTTAATTCATATTATATATGAGTCAATGTCAACCAGTCGTACATGCATGTTGCCTCGAACGAGAACGAGTTTTCGCAAGTGGGCAAATACGGATGGTGTGTAGCCTACCTGAAGCGATCAGACACCTTTCATCGCATTGGAAGTGAACATATAGGAAAAGCCGATGTTCATCTGGTTTCGAAGAATCGACGGACAAGCTGTGAATATCAATCAGATAGCCTCTTCTGACGACGATCGAGATGAAAATATGATTTACCCTGACTCCTCCAAAAGCTGGTACTGCTTGCGCACTGAAGCGAATCGTATGTAAGTGTAAGCTAATTTTCCGTATGAGGGAGTTTCCTTCACTTGTCGGTAATGATGAGCGCTTTTGTTTTTTTTTTGTTTCAAAATTTTCGTCTGCCATAGAAATAAAAGTTCGTGACTTTCCTCCAGACGACGACGAAGACGACATGGAAATAAGCTGGCAATGGCAGTGTGGAGTCGTAGCCATATTGGAAGGTCAAATAACGAGTCAACATTTCGCATGGTTGGCCTTGCGGAAGTTTTCCCATTTTCCTCGTGTATGCAAATGCGGAGCTCGAAATATTCTTCCTCCGCGTGCGCTTGTGATTGCTCATATCTACTGACAGCATTGGCAAAGAGAGCGAACGGTGCTTTTTTTGCGCTTCCAATGAGCACTGTTGAGGGATTCGTTGGAGCGGCAAAGTACATCCGATATAATCAGAGCACTGTTTTACAAGCGCAAAATTTGCAGCCGGAAATGGGACAAGATGGGGACCCCGGCTATTGCACTGCCAGTATCGTGTGGAAATGTAATCCTCGTTTATCGTTTAACGTTTATAGTACCTAATGAGGTCCGCGGCAAAGCGATTACTAACAGTCCGTGCTAATCATACTTTGTAAGGGGTTTGAGATTTTTTTTGACTATTACAGTTTTTAAACCTATTGGGCGCATGGCTTGCTGGCTGGCTGGAGTACTAGCAATTAAACGATTGAATAATAAGAGTAGTCATTAAAATGATTCCGTGCACCCGTGGCCGAGTGGTTAGCGTCATAACTAACATGCCGGGTGTTCGGGTTCGATTCCCGTTCTGGTCTGGGGAATTTTTCGTCAAAAAAATTTCCTCCGACTTGCACTGTGATCACGCGTATTCTAGAGCTTGCCACTCAGAATGCATTCAAGGCGTGTTATTTGGCATAGAAATCTTAACTAAGTACTAATAAAAATGACACAAGTAATACTACGTTGAGACGGCGAAGTTCCTCTAGGAACGTTAGTGCCATTGAAGAAGAAGATTAAAATGATTCCAACATTGTATGCTTCACAGGGAAATGTAACTTTAGGCATGTGCACGTTTTTATTCATACTGAAATGAGCAGCGAAAAATCAGTAATAAAATATATTCTCGTTTATATTTTGCATCAATGTTTCAAGCGAAGACAATCACTCTTTATCATCACTGGAAATGCATACATTCGATGTATTTGCATTACAAGCATATCGATGGCAAACGAAAAAAAAACAGCAAAACGAGAAACATTCAGACGTAATAGTTAAAATTAAATTCTATAAAGCGTCGTTGATTTTGCGTAACGATTGTATAAAACTTTTTTTTTTCTATATTGAAATATCGAACGAAACACAAAGAATTTTTTTCAACAATCAAGGGTCATCAACTTTGATGTAAGATATCAAAGTATTTTCTGTGTTATTTAAGGTATTCTACTTCAGCATAAAAGGCATCAACATTTGTAGTTTCAGAACCTTATATCGGGCGAGCCTTTATTGGGGGTGGTAAAACATGGAGCGTATTTTTTCTGTCAATCATGATAACCAACCAACTTACAGGACGATGTCAAGTTTTGCTGTAACGGTTCCAAGATCCCTGATTATGGAAATCCGACACGAATTCCGAAAAATCTGTGAATTCCAAGTTGGTAGTTAAGATTTTCCAAAATAACACATTACAATAAAATATAGTTTGGAGCAGAATACACTCTAAAATTAGGTATCGTCGATGGGGGTAAAAATGGGTTATGCGGGTGAAATTGGGTGGAGAAAATTACTACTAGTAATATCATGACAAATATTGCGAATATTTTTGAAAGCTCTGAGCCGTTTAATAGGAGACATATCTCCACAGTGCTCCCTTGGCCGAGTGGTTAGCGTCATAACTAACATGCCGGGTGTTCGGGTTCGATTCCCGTTCTGGTCGGGGGAATTTTTCGTCAAAGAAATTTCCTCCGACTTGCACTGTGATCACGCGTATTCTAGAGCTTTGCCACTCAGAATGCATTCAAGGCGTGTTATTTGGCATAGAAATCTCAACTAAGTACTAATAAAAATGACGCAAGTAATACTACGTTGAGACGGCGAAGTTCCTCTAGGAACGTTAGTGCCATTGAAGAAGAAGAAGATATCTCCACAACACCCGATGCATCATACTTAACAGCAGTACAAATAGTTATTATTTAATAATTCATCAAAGTTTGATGTGTAAATAGTCATCAAATAACACCTCAGAAAAAATATCATACCCAGCATTATACAGAACTACTAAAATTGTATATAATGGATAGAATTATTCTTTAAAGGCTTGCCAGATGAGTCATTATTGATTTTGAACATCAAAAATTGGTTTTCCATTCAAATTTCAATATTTTCGAAATATTCTCCTATTCACACTGAGTAAGGGTGAGAATGGGTCAAGCACAAAATTGAATTCCATTCCAAACCGATATAGTGTTTGTCAGATTTTCATGAAAAGTGGTAGTTTCATTCCTTTCATCGTAAAATATTAGACCCGTATTTTTTATTTTATTTTTTCATCAGGGTGGCCATTTCCATTTTATGGTGGTCCGAAAAATCAACTTTTCCCCCTTTTTTCCTAAAATGACATTTTTCAAAAATTCATAACTTTTGAACTACTGAACCGATTTAGATGATCGATATATTAAATTAAAGCGCTAATGAGCTTTTATTTTAAAAACATTACATTTGAAAAAAAAACATTTTTTGTTTTCGTAATTATTGATTGTTATTGTGTTTCATAGCTTACATGGTCTCGGAACTAAGTTCACCATATTTTTTATATTTTTTCTTGAAAGTAGTTTTTTACATAACATATCTGAATATCAGAAAGGTGTTTTTTAAATTTTCGAGCGATTTTTCAAAGTTAACATGTTTTCAGTTTTGTTCAATATTCCTATGCGACTGGACTACATCTATGCGACTAAAATCCAATTTTTATGCATATGTGGTATTTCATGTGGATTCAAATCAGTCTATCGATCATCTGAATCGGCCCAGTAATTTAAAAGTTATGATTTTTTGAAAAAAGTCATTTTTGGAAAAAAGGAAAAAATGGTTTTTTGGACCATCGGGTAATTTTGAAAAATCATAACCCAAGAAAGAAAATAACGCATCTCTGAATTTTGGATATGTTATCTAAAACAAATCTTAGCTTTTAAGAAAAAATATGAAAAAATTTAGCGTTCTTGTTCCCGAGACAATGTAAACTATGAAAAAATACAATCAATAATTACAAGAATGAAATCCAAAATTTCTGCAAGTATAATATTTTCAGAGACTTGCTACTTGGCTTCAATTTGATATGTCGATCATCTGAATCGGTGCAGTAGTTCAAAAGTTATGAGCTTTTAAAAATAGTAGTTTTTGGAAAAAATGAGTAAAAAATTATCTTTCGGATCATCCTAAAATGGAAATGGTCACCTTTTATATGGCACTAACGTTCCTAGAGGAACTCCGCCGTCTCAACGTAGTATTACTTGCGTCATTTTCATTAGTACTTAGTTGAGATTTCTATGCCAAATAACACGCCTTGAATGCATTCTGAGTGGCAAGCTCTAGAATACGCGTGACCACAGTGCAAGTCAGAGGAAATTTCTTTGAAGAAAAATTTCCCCGACCAGAACGAGAATCGAACCCGAACCCCCGGCTTGTTAGGTTTGACGCTAACCACTCGGCCACGGGAGCACAAATGGTCACCTATTTAATTTGATATGTAGGTCATCCGAATCGGTACAGTAGTTCAAAAGTTGTTTTTGAAAAAAATGGAAAAAAATGTTTTTTTGGGCAACCCTAAAATGGAAATGATAACCCTAATGATAAAAAAACATTTTTCACGAAAATCTGAGAACCAATATATCGGTTTGACATGGAATGGCTGTCGCACTTCTAGGTAGATTGGTACTATTTGCGTAACTCAAATAATCATTCAAGAAGACATTTACATGTTGTTAAATCATCTTGAAAATATTGAGGAATTGATTTCTAAACACAATTCTTAATAGAAAGTAATATTCACTACTTTGACCCATTGTCACCCCCTCTAAGGGGTGAGATTGGGTCAACTTTTATTTAATCGTAGTTCAGTGAAAAATTAATATTATTCAACAATTCCTTGAACACTAACGAGTGCTCTTCATTAAAGAACATTTCTACGTAATCAGAATTATGTTTCACTCTAATTTACGATAGCTATTCCACAAGAAGTTCAAAAACTACCTTTTTTGATGGGGTGAACCCCATCGACGGTATATGTTTTTTTATGTATCCTATTAACTTCATCTACTCAACTTTGTCACAGACCACATTTCGATCGGACAAGAAATTTTCAAGATATGGCTTTTTTGAAGATAAAGTCACTGATTTTTGATAAATCTTTATACAGAAATAAGTCATATTATGAAAGAAATGGAATTTTGCTAGCCCCCAAATCAACGCTTCAAAGTTTCAAACGAGATTGGTCGGGGCTGAAGCGGCCAAATATATACCGGGAGTTTGTGTTTGTGAACTTTATTTAATTTATATTATCGTCTTTAAAATAGGCCGCTTCTGAAGCAATACACTTTTTCCAACAAGCAATTCAGTCATCGAAACTCTTGTTATAGCTGTAGTCAGGAATTGCCTTCAGTTCACGCGGCGAATTCATTGGATCGCACTCAAAATTTTCATTAAGACTAACACTAGTATTAACAAATCACAAGCCGACGAATTTTTTTTCACGTCTTAATGTCCATGCTGTAATAGCCCGAATAACCATAATAACTGAGGGGCTTAGAATGCAAGGGGTGTAAGTGACTTGATCGATTTCTCTTCATCAACTTTTCGTTAGTTAATAACTCAATTGCAAAAACGTTCCAATTTAAGATTGCTATAGAATCTGATAGGTGAGGTTCTGACCTATCTTCCACATTGTCAAATACAGCTGGGAATGTATTTGAGGCTAAGCTATGACCAAAAGAGAGAATCGATGTAGAGAAATCGATCAAATCACTTACACCCCTTTCATTCAAGGCCCCTAAACTATAAGCCAAAATCGATAGATTCACTCAAAGAGCACCTTTTACATCTTTTCAGAAAACCAAATTTGACATCCAATATTACTGAAGCGCTGTCGGTACAAGCCCAATTCACACAGTGACTTTTTCCCACAGGATTATCCAAACCAGTACGGATGTTTGGCCTCTCGAGTTGAGAAGAAATAGTTCCCCAGCTTGTCATGGCAGCTCAACCAATGTATTTCGGGAAATGTCGGGTGAATCACTCTAATATCGACAATCCAAGGATCCTTGCTCATTAACGGCGAAACCTACGTAAAAATGTATTTCGGACAGCTTCCGGTCAAAAATTCTACGGAGCTGTCGCACGAGGAGATGTGCCCGGTAGAGTTGGGTATGCGTTCATGGATAAATTTGCTCGGAAGTATATCATTCGGCAAGGTACTCGAACATAAGGAGCTAAAATCAATATTTTTGTCAGGAATAAACATATTTACTCGAAGTTTTACAAAAAAGAATGTCACAGGAAACACGAGCTGCACTTTTATAAAGGTTTACAAACCTGTGAAGCTATGACCTGATTTGATAAGTTGCCACTACTGCCGGGAAATTTGTTCTGTTGTATTGTGACCATGGGGTGGATTTCATTTGCAAGAATATGGTTCTATCCGATTGCCTAAATTTCCGCCAAATAGAAAATTACTGAACAATAGAGAAACGGAGGCCTAAGAAGACTGGTGAATCGGATCGGAACACTGCACAAATGACCAGATGATGGGGCAACAGGTGTGTGTTTCCAACGGACCTTTAATAATAGTTTATTATTTTGTGACACCTGTAGTAGTGTTCAAAGTTTGATGGCGGGTTTCACAATGCTTCAGGAATAGGACACCCATTTAGATTGTGCTTGGTCCGTTGGAAACAGACCTTTATTGTTTTCGATAAGACTGTCTCGGAGTGTCTCAGAAAACGATTTTTACCCCTTAAAGGGTGTGTCACATCAAATTGCATCACGGAAAAAACGCTGTAGAAATTCCACCAGTAGACCGATCCTTTTATGTGCACCCGTGGCCGAGTGGTTAGCGTCATAACTAACATGCCGGGTGTTCGGGTTCGATTCCCGTTCTGGTCGGGGGAATTTTTCGTCAAAGAAATTTCCTCCGACTTGCACTGTGATCACGCGTATTCTAGAGATTGCCACTCAGAATGCATTCAAGGCGTGTTATTTGGCATAGAAATCTTAACTAAGTACTAATAAAAATGACGCAAGTAATGCTACGTTGAGACGGCGAAGTTCCTCTAGGAACGTTAGTGCCATTGAAGAAGAAGAAGAAGACCGATCCTTTTGAAAATTTTAGACAGTAAAATAAAAACTATTAAACAACTTTTGGCATTTTCTTTTTATTCATACTTCGAGCCCAAGCCCGTATGCTCGCACCTTCCTCTTTACCCCGTCCATAAGGTTCTGTACAACGTCAGGTTGTAGTTTTTTTTTTTGAACAGAAATCCATTTTCTCTTGAAGTCCGCCTCCGATTTGACAACTTTTGGGTTCTTCCGGAGGGCCTGCTTCATAATAGAGAAATATTGGGCGAAGCTCCGGCGCGTTGGGCGGGTTCATTTCCTTTGGCACGAAGGTGACCCCGTTGGCTTCGTACCACTCCAACACGTCCTTTGAATAGTGGCACGAAGCGAGATCCGGCCAGAAGATTGTCGGACCCTCGTGCTGCTTCAATAGTGGTAGTAAGCGCTTCTGAAGGCACTCCTTAAGGTAAACCTGACCGTTTACCGTGCCGGTCATCACGAAGGGGGCGCTCCGTTTTCCGCAAGAGCAGATCGCTTGCCACACCATGTACTTTTTGGAAAACTTGGATAGTTTCTGCTTGCGAATCTCCTCCGGAACGCTGAATTTGTCCTCTGCGGAGAAGAACAACAGGCCCGGCAGCTGACGAAAGTCCGCTTTGACGTAGGTTTCGTCGTCCATTACCAGGCAATGCGGCTTCGTCAGCATTTCGGTGTACAGCTTCCGGGCTCGCGTCTTCCCCACCATGTTATGCCTTTCGTCGCGGTTAGGAGCCTTCTGGACCTTGTATGTACGCAGGCCCTCCCGCTGCTTGGTCCGCTGGACGAATGAACTTGACAAATTCAGCTTATTGGCGACATCCCGGACCGAACTTCTCGGATCACGTCTAAACTGCTTAACTACGCGCTTGTGATCTTTTTCACTGACGGAGCATCCATTTTTGCCGTTCTTCACCTTCCGGTCGATGGTTAGGTTCTCGAAGTATCGTTTTAGTACTCTGCTGACCGTGGATTGGACGATTCCCAGCATCTTACCGATGTCCCGATGTGACAACTCCGGATTCTCGAAATGAGTGCACAGGATTAATTCACGACGCTCTTTTTCGTTCGACGAGATTTTTCCAAATTTACGAAAAATTGACAGTGAAGCATGGCCAACGTGATCTATACACTCTTATCTGATTATAAGCGAAAGCTGAAGATATAATTCCTAAAAATTAAATTTCTACAGCGTTTTTTCCGTGATGCAATTTGATGTGACACACCCTTTATTAAGCCCCACACCCAAACTAGCGTTGGCAGAAAACTTTTCATCTTTGGCAGAAATGATGCCATTCCGTGTGCTAGAGAGTCAAATGCGCAAATAATGAGCTATTTTGAAAGCTTAAAAATGGTTTGTATGTATGCGTGCAGACATCTCTTTCTGTTTTCTTTTCTCATTTCATTTGGGATTGTGCCAAAAAAAAGTCCATACGACGCCAATGGGGATCGAACCAAGGCCGGCTGGAATACAAAGCTATTTTACACGACCACGCTATCCACATGGCTAATGATGCTTCGGTAGTTGTTTAGGTTTTGACGAAGGTTTTGGGTAACAGTAAACCTGAAGTTGGAAATGAAGGGAAACATTATCGAACACTCGGTCAGTTAAAAAAAAGTGGGCCCAAGTACAGTAAAACCTGTATTTGTGTTTGTTATTTGATGTGCGAATTTTTCTCGGCGATTTTTTATGCGTTTTTTTTGTGCGGCATTTGAAAAAGATCATATTTGTTGAGGTTTTCGATCATCTAATTTTTTTCTATCTTTCATATGTATTTCAATGCTCTACAGAGGGACTGTGTCAACTAATTAGGGGTAAAGGGGGGAATTTGGACCACCTAAGCAAATCGCCTAATATTTCCAAACCAAGACGGTCTAAATAAAAAATGTCACATTGTATACAGAGCTACACTTGCTTTCTCTCAATAAATAATGTTTAATCATTATATAAAGCTTCAATCTACCAAATATATCATAATATAAAAGAGATGATTTTTGGACATTAAAATTTTTTGCGGGGTGATTTGGTCCAGTGTGTGTTTCATCGAACAAAAACATACTTATGTTTATGTAAAGTATTTTGGGATAATGTTACAATCAGTAACAATGTTTTGGGATCAATACCAGGTGTCTTGGCCAGATTTCAGACCTGAAAAATTGGATTGAGACCATCTCGAATTCTGCATGAATCTTTTCACTGTTGGTCGAGCATTTTCGAACACTTTTGATGCATGGTCAAAGAAAATCCGTTCTCGATGGCCTGCGTTGCTCTTTCAAGCTCCTCCTTCTTCCAACGTTGTCTGTCCATCCTCTTTTTGTAATTCAGCGGCATCTGGAATCAATAAGACCAAAGAAAAGTCTCAAACCTGTAGGACCAATTCACCCCACAGAAACGTGTCTATGTCACCCCACACAACATGCAAAAATTAAAATGCAAATCAAATTGTTCCTCTTCTGTAGGCGAATAGAACTTAACTGCACAATACACGAAAAGTTTGTTTAATTAGCGGGAAAAACCTTTAAAACCACTATCGGAAAACACACATTTTTTGACGATCAAAGTGCTTGCTGTGCTACCGTTTCCCTCTACTTGTGAAGTTTTACCAAAGTTTTTTTTTACTTTAGGTACAACAATAGAAGGAAATGACATTATAAAAAATCCAAGTTGAGTCGTAATTTTCGAGATAAAGGGGTGGTCCAAATCACCCCATATGACCAAATCACCCCGTGTTACCCTACTAGTTACGTGCTTTATTTTTAGGGTGTCAGTAGGAGCTTTTTGAAGGGAGCAATGAGTTGATTTTATGTTATGCGCAAGTGAGTAGACCGCATTTTAAAGTGCAAAAATTACATAAAAAAGAATAGTGATGAAACGAATAGTAGTTTGGCCGGATACCGGATACAGGATATCCGGCAAGCTTCGAACCAAGCTATTCGGCTCTTTATTTGCAAAGGCGAAATTGGGAGAAACTGCATGTTTGCATGTAGATAATAAAAAAATACATTTTAGGGAAAAATAAACTCATCTTTACATAAAAATAATAAACTATTATTAAATTTTCTGTATAGAAACATCCTTTAATACAGTATCAAAGTTTCTGCAAGGGATATTGAATAATTAATTTTTCTGTCATGGATATTCCATGATGAAATTTTTGTGGATATATTAAAATTATTTTAATACTAGTTAGTTAGAATAAGTACTACGAATTTGAATAAGCAAAAACAACAATCAATCATTTTCATAAAATATTGAAAAAACTGTCTTCAGGGATGATAATCGGGAGCTTACTTCGACACAAATCAAATTAACCGAAGTAAAAGAGCGTAACTGAATTAAACCTGATAGGCGATGCTCACGACATCTTTTGAGACAGTTTCAACAAAGTGGCAAATGAATATGATAGGCATCGTAACAAAAAGAAAAGAAATTTGTTTGAAATTTGAAATTTTGCTAACAAAATCGACTATTATGTGAAAACATTTCATGGATCTCAATCACGTTCCTTACGTTTGGTTGTCATTAAACTCTGAGCAGTACCCCAATTGGAAAGGTTTGCCAGAGTTTAATTTTCAGTTTTTTTTGTGTTTAGTTTGTGTGAACGATATGAACAATGTTTATAATTATGTAGCGGAAACTATTTTTTCAAGCTAAAGGTGAAGTTTAGTACGATTTTTTATGTGATCCCTATCCCTCGCATAAAACCAGGTTTATATCTAGTGAAACCGCTCGTGCATATGAGTTGCCTGATTGAAAATGTTACGTGATATATTTTTCAATCAATAACAATTTTCCGACCCATCGAATAAGGAACAGAAAAGGCACATTTAATCCTTGGCGGTCGTTTGTTTGCTCTCAGCCACCACAGCAAGGAAGTATACTAATGTTGTACTTTATACAACAATATATCAATTCACACTTTATCAAAAATAATTTTAATGTCTAGTGAATCTGTTCACGAATTCAAACGGTGCTCCTATGAAAAATACATAACGATATTCAGTATAAACAAAAGTTGTCACCCATGCTTGAGGAAAGGCTTAATGGAAAAATCCATGTATTGAAGCAAAGAGCATTGTTTTGTATGTTCAAACAGAAATATAAAAGACGGAAGACGTTAAACTAATTATTTTGATACATGCGAACAATTGAACTACATTTTGGGGACTGTTTCAAAAGATATTATACGAATTATAGCATATATTTTTTATATGAAAACAACACATAAAAACGCATTGTTTGGGAACTACTTATTTGAAGTTTACATAAAATTAAATGAATCTTATTTATCTTTCATAATTTCACAAATTATACATATTCTGCATATAATCCCACGAAGTTATACGTCACATACGTTTTTCAAGTAAAAATAATTCCGACCGTCAAGGGTTGCATCTGTCACATTTATAAGTAAACTAAGCTTTAAATGTAAATATGCAGCCATTCCATGCCAAACCGATATAGTGGTTCTCAATTTTCGTTAAAATTTGTAGTTTTGTTCTTTGTCGCAAAATATTAGACCTGTTTTTTTTATTTTTCCATAAAGACGCTCATTTCTATTTTAGGGTAGTCCGAAAAATATTGTTTTCCTTTTTCCCAATAATATTTATTTCTAAATATCATAACATTACGATTACGATGATCGATGTATCAAATTGAAGCTAAAAATTTGCTAAAATATTTTTTGCTTCAAAAAAGTACTTTTTGTGCCTAGAGGTACGGACTCAAGGTTGACGTAGGTCTTTGAGGACAGTTACTTTTGAAACGAGTTTTTGTAACTGTTCAGAAATCCGTAAATTGAACTCATTCATGACTCCAAATAGTGGCTCTAGAAAAATTGTTTATTATATGAATTGAACTGAACTTCAAACGGGTGTCAGTGTTGTAGTGGTAGAAATCATTACCCATTAATTATTAATACATTCTATTTTCAAAAGTAAACTGTTTCATAAAAATCAGATAGATATTCCAACATTAACATCAGAAACTCGATATTCTCTGGTTTTCTTGATCGATGTTCATGAATGTACATAAAAATCCTTATTAATAAAACCGACCCGATGTTTGTTGATCGATCAGTCGCTTTGTGAACCCTTTCGAATCTCCCAATCGGCAGTCAATACAGTTTTTTTCATTGCAAAATTATCGTCATTGCCAATGTACTCACGATCACATCCTACATTATAGAGAGGTGCATTGAGCACGATATGATAAGACAACAACCTTCCTGATAAAATCTCTACGAACGTTTAACCCTTTAAACCAGGTTCTCGTCGAACTTTGGGCATAATAAGTGCTTACTATGGGCAAATGTAGAATAATACTTAATATGCATCGACTCACGACGTGTCCGTCATGAAAAAATATGTTAGAATGGGTAAGGAAACCTGACCATGGAATAGATATGGGCAAATCAGTTCTTCTTGATGGATGATTCAGTCGCGAACTGTTCACCTAAGAGAACCAGCTCTCTTAAACCGTTTTTTCGTTCAGCGGTATCAATACCAGTATCAAGAACAATTTTTTTTTTAATTTTTAAAATTTAAATTTTAACTGGAACCCAACAAGATTTGCCCAATGCATGAATGGTCTCAGCTTTATTCGATTTTTTTTTCTAATAAATAGAAAATATATAAATATTATACATGAATCGAAAAAAATGCATTGAATTTAAAATTTACAACATTGTCGAAAATCTAATTTAACTGCAAAGATGAAATCAATCCTAATTTTAAATTGAAAACTGAGCATACATGAACAAAACAAGCCACGAGTTACATGAATTTTGCTTGAGATTGACAATATCGTCACCTTTTTGGTTTTCTCCAAGCGTTCTCGTTATACAGTTCGCTCGCAATCAATTCGTTCGGAATTATTTCGTAAGGCAAACTACTGTTCTTTGAAAAAGTTTGACCATACGTTCACTGTTTTTGACGAACTAGTTCTTTCATACCGTTCGCAAACGGTTTGCCCATCCCTACCAACGATACTAACGACCGAATTGTATAAAAAAAGTTGTTTTTTGCTCTTCCCTTACAGAGCAAGCAGCGAAAAAATCCCAAAAAACATACCTACTTTATTCGTTGAATTATGGTTTAATCGTAGTCACGGCCATTTGCATGTAATTATCTTCAAACAATAAATAACAGAATCAACATATAGGTTCAAATACAATCTTCATAATTTTATACATCTTTTTATAAATATTTTATGTTAAAATGGGAAATGGAACCACATTTTATACATGTAGGTTAGGGTGACAATGGATGTATGGGAAAAATTTCATCAACGAATTTCAAAAACCGACCATGTACATTTTGTTTATTGGCCCAAAAA
Source organism: Toxorhynchites rutilus septentrionalis (assembly GCF_029784135.1). NCBI lineage: Eukaryota > Metazoa > Arthropoda > Insecta > Diptera > Culicidae > Toxorhynchites > Toxorhynchites rutilus. The sequence goes on from NC_073746.1 coordinate 90,264,324, forward strand.
AATTCTCTGTGCAAAGTTTCAGCTCAATCGGACATGATTTAGGGGTGCCTCAAAAAAAGCGCTCAAAGTTTTGATTTTTTTCGATCCTCGAAAATCTCCCAAGGGGGGAGGAAATTTGGAAATTTGGAAAATCGAAACTTTTTTTTCGATGCCAAATGACTTAAAAATGCATGAAACGTCGAGATCTGGTGTCATCTCGAAAACAAATTTTTGCCCGAAAATCGACCTTTTGGGACTAAGCCTGAGAGGCAATGAAGGTATGGAAAAAAATAGTTATCGAATTGAAAGAACCGACCATATACATTTTGTTTATTAGTCCAAAAAAATGACCTGTGCATAATTTCAGCTCAATCGGACATGATTTAGGGGTGCGATTCTCCAAATTTCCTTTACTCCCCCTTGAAAGATTTTTGAGGATCAAAAAATCTAAATTTTGAGCACTTTTTTTAAGGCACCCCTAAATCATGTCCGATTGAGCTGAAACTCTGCGCATATCATTTTTTGGGCCAATAAACAAAATGTACATGGTCGGTTTTTGAAATTTGACATGACCATTTTCGCTGCCTTTTCGCTTTAATGTAGGTGTATCATAATTAGTGTAAAGTTGGGGCTCAACATTATTCTGGATAACAATCCAAAATCCCAATTACTGCTAATGTAGGGGAAAAGTTTCTAGGGTTTTTTATCCGCGAACAGAGGTCATTAGTTGTTTACGAGACTCCCCACGAACTCCAAAACCTTTTTCCCGCCAATGAGCCGCTGGTTCAATTTTCCGTTCCCCGGCCGAGGCATCATCAATTTTGTTTCATTTAATTTGCATTTAATTTTCGTCTGTTTACGTCTGTATACACGCGCTTCGCGAGTTTGATTCATGCTTCATGCAACCTATTTCTAATTACAAAATTTACATAGAAATAAAAATGTGATTCAACCATTCCGAACACAAACATGCAAACCCACGGCGGCACACCTCTCTTTCTCCTCCACTCGGCGTTTGTGCCCGCTGGTTGGCAGGTGTTTTTATTGCCAAGGTGAGATACAATTGCATGTCGAATTCCGATTTTGAAGCCGCCTCGACATCACACGGAATGTGTGTGAACCACTTTTTTGGCGTCAATCGAGAGCGAAATTTGCGTCCATTGAAGGCGAAAGTTGTTGATGGTTTTGTCTGAAATTGGACACTTTACGGGTATGGGAACCCATATCGACATTAGCGCCTCGGTGGAGAGAGGTAATTCATAACATTACGATTGGTTGAATTTTTCACCGGTGTTCGAGGGGATGGAGTTTATATGGAAGCTCAATTTTATGATACTAAAAACACTTTGGATCCGTAATTGAATGGTAATTGAATACCCCACTGAGTCCTATTATACAGATCTGAGCAGGCGATTAGAAATAGAATTAGCGAAATAAAAACACATTTGTGCTGTTTCGTGTTATCTTTGCCTCGTTGGATTCTGTTGGTTCGCTATTTTCAGATCATCGTTTTCCCGGAAGTCATGTAGCTGCAATTCTTTTCATCGCGCTCCGGACATCGGTGTTATTTTTACAAAGCTCCCGGAAGGATTCGATGGGCAGGCGAAAACCACATTTCGATTCGCCCCGCTTCTGAAGGAAGAACCTTTTCCTCTTCTAGACACATTTTTTTCGGAAAGATGACAGCATTTTTCGCTCTTCTCGAGAGCAGCACCGAAGCTTTAAATATAGAAGTAGGGTGGAAGCACTAAAAGTTAGAAAGCAACCGTTCCAAGATGGTTTTACACTTGTGTTTTGTGATTTTCCTTCCCGCTTCTCGCTTCTCTTGATGATACTCGGGCACTTACTAGAATGAAGCTCTCTACACGCGGAACATTCCGTTAGGATTATTCGGTCCGCCTCCCGGTGCTCAACTGGGCGGATCTGGTACAGGAAATGTGTAGTGAGTGGTGCCGTAAGAACAACTCGACTCGCCTTTCCGATAGTACAACAATAAATCACTCCGTGTTACTTTGTTGTAACAGATGATCGTAACAGAGCTGTTTCGTTGTTCGGCAGAGAAAATATTTCTTCTCATGGATTGTTTTCTTTTCCTTTCTTTTTTTAACTCTGATTTCAGCTGAGAGCTAGCACATATTGAGGCGATATAAATTTAACAACAGCGAGCAAAAGTCATGCCGGCGCGGCGGTATGTCGTGATGTCATTTGGGTCGGTTAGTTGTGCCTAAAAGCCGTTCCCGGACAGAGCTACCTGAGTGATTTTCAACCATCCCCTGGATCCAAATGAGAATACGTTTTGTAAATGGTAAGTACTTTCATTATTATTTTGTTTTCAACCATTTTCGAGCAATCGGTGTTAATCAATATACAGTAATAGACAAAACATTCGCAACTAATATAGAGCCATGACGAAACCCATAATTATATCTAAAATATTGTAAAATCGAAACTTGAAAAATTCTAGTTTTATTGTTCATCGACCAATAACCAATGCAAGTTCTATGAACAACACTTAGAATGTTGCATACAATTATCGTTGAATGCACATCGTCTCTGAAACATGTTTTGTGATCCTGATGAAAAGAAGAGAATATGATGGTAGGGTAAGGGATGAATGAGGCCTAAAAGGCTAAGACATTCCACATAACTTGACAGCCTGTTCGGATATATGCCTCAATTACTTCGGGCTCGGTTCTCGTTCTAGTGTACCTGTACAGGATCTTCCGACTTGTACAGGTACACGCGTATTCTCAAGCTTACCACTTAAAATACAATCAGAGCGTGTTTTATATAAGTTTGTTTAAAATGTTTTTAACCTCAATGATTTACACCTCATCAGTGTCTGAACTGAATTGAATATGAATCACCACCTTCACGCTTTCTGTGGGGGAAGACGGGGTATGACCGCCCCCGTAAGAAAACCAATTTTTAGTCAAACGACCTCTGGGATTTTCGCTGTTTGTAGTGTCGCATTATCATTGATTGTATAATAATACCAGCTGACCCGGCAAACTTCGTCCCGCCCAAAATTTATTTTTCGTTATCACATTCACGTTTTTTCACTAAGCGCATGTTCATAGGTCCAATCGAATAACTGTTCATTGATTGATTTTCTAATCTACCCTTCAAAATTACCTTTTACTATAAAATTTTTGGTACTTCTACCAAAACTCGTCATTATAATATCAGATTATTTTCAGACACAATTCTTGTTCAAGATTTTGCAACCACTTGCAAATAACATGTTTCTCCGTTACATGGAATTAATGTTTGATACAGAATATATGATAGAATAAAGACAGGCCCTAAATCGGACAATTCCTTTCTCGAGTTTTGCTTATCAAGACATTCGGTGATTCATTTTTATAATATATATATATATATATATATATATATATATATATATATATATATATATATATATATATATATATATATATATATATATATATATATATATATATATATATATATATATATATATATATATATATATATATATATATATATATATATATATATATATATATATAAGTTAACAGTACTTCTTTCGGTTGTATCGAATAACTGAAGTCGATGAAACTGCGTTTAACAAAGAGTTTATTGAATGAATGACTGATCACACTTGTGGTTGGGGATAGACTGCCTGCTGACTCTCTCTATGTCTGATCTGCATTCGTGTTACTATCATATGCGCGACTCGTGTATCTCTCAGAGGTTCTTTCGTTAACTACTCCCTCCCTACGAAAAGATTCGTCTCGAATCTTGAAAAAAAGATACTCTTCTCTCTGTTCTAAGTAGTTTGACGACTCTAGCACCTTTTTTCATCATTGAAACATTTGTTTTTGTTTTTCAATGGAAGTAGTTACAATCATACAATATTTTCTAGAATTCCTTCGATATAACTCTCCAACACGAACTTTTATTTAGCACAGTTATTTATATAAAATCATTTGAACTCTGTTTTGAAACCGATTTTAGTTTCCTTAATTTTATAATAATTTTTTTTTAATCCTATTTCAGCTTGTTAGTCACTTTACTTTAATATTTCCGTTATATAATGCAACGATACATTGACTAAGAAAATAATATTCGTATGTAATACATAATTTACACTGTTTCTAGCATATTCGTATCTGATTTGAATTTAATTTTTCAATTAAGTTCTCTTTTCTCTTTTTTTTTTAATTTTCCGCATCGATTTTTTTTTCTTCCTCAAACGACATTGTTCAAAATGTATTTGAATAACTCAATTTTCATTCACCGTACCGCTCCATCTCGACACGCAAATGATTCGATTCTCAGGATTCCTGCTGAAACTCCATGGTTCATCTGAAAACGAAATATGTTTGGATTATTTTAATAAAATAATTTATGTTGTGTTTATTTGATACTACTTTCGTTGACGTCTTATTTTCGTTTTATGGCTTTTCCTTCCTCGTTCATCCACGAAGGTCTTGCTGTTGTCTTCTGTAACCTGGTGTCGCCGAAACCGGACTGCCGTTTTACTTTTGATTCCTTGACGAGATACGTACGTCGTCTCTCCTGTTCGAAGTGTAGGATGTAGCTTCCTTATTCTTATTATGAAATTCAAGGTCCCTCTTCTGTTTTTTTCTCAGGTTAGCCATAGCTTCATCATAGATTTTATCTCTCTTTTCAATCATTTCAGCAACATCAGCGGATCTTGTTTCCCCTTCTTTCACACCGTAGAAAATTTCCCTAGGTCGCATGTTTGTTGAAGAATGGATAGTGTCGTTATATAAGCCAACACTGACGCGAAACAATTCCTTCTGGCTCAATTCTTCATGGTTCCCTCTGATGCATCTAAATATTCCATTTATAGTTGAATGAAATCGCTCAACTATACCGTTAACTTCACTTTTATTGGAGGGCGTGAAATACATCTTAACACCAAGCTCCTCTAGCATACTTCTTACTTCTACTGATCTTAACGCTGGCTCATTGTCGCTAACCATGAGCTTCGGCAAACCAAAATTCGATATTAGCTTAGTCAGTCCAGAACGAATATCAGGAATTGATCTTGATTTGATTGGTATCAATATTCCAAATTTGGACAATTTTATCCATTGCAGATAGGAAAATATTGGGGAGGCAAATATAAATATCAATATGCACAGTATCTAAAGGTTTGCTGGGTTTGAATTTAAATAACCAATCCGGTTTCGGAAATTGCGCTCTTCTATGGCAGCGTCGAACGCTTGTTTAATTTCTCTTGGTTGCCGAGCACGGACATTTCCCCCAATTGGCTCTATTAGACCGGCAAGGAAAACTTGTAAAGCGTTTTCTTGGTGAGTACGAATACGGTCCTGTATTACATTTTCGTCATATGTTGATATTTGAGTATGATTAATGAGCAAAGATAGTAAGTTTTGCACTTGCCCAAAAAAGTTTTCTATGGTGCTGGTTTGCTGAATCTGAAATAATTCTCGCGTCAGTGTTACAGGATCACGTTTATCATTGTAATATGTGATTAGATTGGCTTTGATTGACTCCCAATCGAGGGAGGTACCATAAGTCTCTAAAACTTGATCGGCACTATTAATGATTTTTCCTCCAATGGCTTGAAGCTAAATTTTCTCGAAAAGCGTATTTTTCAACGGTTCAATGATTGGCAAAATATTTTCAACTGATTTGATGAAACTATGCAGTTTAACGGGGTTTCCTTCGAAGGGCTGTAATTCCCGTACCGCTTGAGGAGTTTGCAAAGATTTTAAGATTTTTTCCGCTCGTTCAAACATTCTATTTGTTTCTGTATCTCGCTCACTTTCAATACTACTTGATTGATTTCCATTTCGATTAGGCACGGGTGAAGGATTCGAACGGAGAGACGACGGAGGAATTAGTTTTTGATTGGTGGATGTATCCATTTCGCTTGAATCGAAATCTCGATCCTGTAGATTATAGGAACTAAATTGTTCCATTGGATAGCCTATAATTAAAAGTTATAATGCAAGAAAAAATATTTTTTTAGAATTATTCATGCTGCTTGTTTTTTTTTCAAAATTTATTTTTGAATTTCAATTGATGAAAACTCTGATTTTATTTCTGTTCTGAGCATGTCGACAATACACATTTTCTCTTTTACGCGTTCACTTTATATAAATGGAGGTCTGTTTTCACTCACGCATGCCGCAGATATGTGTTATAGTGTGAGAGAAAAAATAGTGAGACAATTTTATCGATTAGAAGATTTAAACACCGATTCTATGGAGGTTTATCCATATTATGCAGATGGTGATCTGTCCTACACACGTATACAGCAGATATTCATTCTGCCACGTGGATATATATATTTTTTTTAATTATTAAATTATTTATTTAATTATTAATTTAAAAGTTTATTGTTTACTGTTTTACAGATTTAAACACCGACGCTTTGGTGGATTTGTTTTCTATTACGCAGATAATTATCTGCCTACACACGTATAAAGCAGATATTCATTCTGCTACGTGGTTAATGGTTTAAAAATATTTCAAAAAATCGAAAATTTTATTATTTTACCTTCTCTCGATGGGCTTTTCGAGTTACACACGAGTTACAGTTGCACTGTTCTACACACATATAACACAGATATACATTCTGCTACGTGGATGGTTTCACAAATAAAAAATGGTTTTTTAATTGGATTAATATTTTAAAAACACTTCGGTGAATTATTTCATTTAATCATACCGTGCTCTGGATTGCTCATGCTTTCTGCAAACTCTCTCTGTTGCATGATTTATATACAAAAATTGTAAAATACGATTTGATTCATTGATGAAATTTGATAATGTTTATGAAGAAATAATTTCGTACCTCTAAAACGATAAATTCTGTGTAATGGCTTCAAAATAACTTACGTTTTGTGGATCACGAATTTCCCTTGTATGTGTTATTGTAAAAATAGTTTACAATAGTTTCAGGTATGGAATATTTCGAATATATTTTTTTGCTTTTTTTTTCACTCCTACTGGCGTTGAATTTCACTAGATAGAATCGCGTTAAATTTCATTAGCTAGAATCGCACTATATAATACTATTTCACATTTTATTGCGCATCTACAGCGTAAATATTTAACAGTCACTGTAGAAAATTGCGTGGGGTTTCATTTCCTTTGGTTTTTCAATCGTTCATAATCATTGGAATTATTTTATTTTCGCTTTTCGCCTCCTTTTGTGTAAACATCGTAACGGTATCTTAACGGTTGCGAAGCGGATCAACTGCAGCGGTTCATGATGGAAAACTCTATGTAAACTCTTTTAACCTTGAAAAAGGCAAATGGCTGAAACCGCAACAGAAGACCACAACTTTCACTTCCGTTTTGTTAACCAGTTACGTTCGTAATGGAAGACGCGCTGGCTTTTCTTTTCACAAAAGAACTAAAGCGGTAACGCTCGATAGCGAAAGCGAAAGAGAAGCGCTCATGGCGAAATAACTGTTTTAGCACTGCACTGTTTAAATAATCGTACTGAAATGAGAGCTCCCGCTGAATTTAACTTCTTTTTGCATGATACCATCTGTATAGCGATAACAATGGCTGAATTTTCGGGTGACGCTTGAAACCGAAAACTGAAATCACTCGCGGGAACTTTGTGTCTTTATGACCGCACTGTTCGAGCGTTTGCACTGGAATGAGGCTTACCGCTGAGTTGAGCTTCTCTTTATGCCTTTTCGTATTGTGATGTGATCCGTATAGTGAAACCACAGGGTGTCGTTTGCAACCGAAGACTGAAGCAAATGAATTACTTTATGACCGCACTGTTCGAATGTTTGCACTGGAATGAGGCTTCCCGCTGAGTTGAGCTTCTATTTATGTTATTTCTATCGGCGTTGTGTCGTTCGCTCTAGACCGAGAACGCTGAGCTTGTACGAAAGTACTCTAACGTTTTAGCTGTCCATTTTGTTCTGGCCCACGTGTTGGTAATATTTTCTAAACTAATTTCGCGGAAATCGCGGGATCGCAGAAACACACAACCACAGTAGCTAGTGCACAAAACGGTCCTTTTTGTTTTCTCAGGTCTGCATTGAAATAAGAGTTCATTAACAAACTCATGCATCCACGTGCTTCGCCCATTTTGATTTTCACTGGACAATGCTTTTTGTTGAAAACTTATGTCGATATGAACTTATTTGTTTAACACTACTTTAAGTTTAATCACTGTTTCACTGTATCACTACTTCCGCGGGAACTGGTACGAGTACCGACTGCTCCAGTTAACAGTACTTCTTTCGGTTGTATCGAATAACTGAAGTCGATGAAACTGCGTTTAACAAAGAGTTTATTGAATGAATGACTAATCACACTTGTGGTTGGGGATAGACTGCCTGCTGACTCTCTCTATGTCTGATCTGCATTCGTGTTACTATCATATGCGCGACTCGTGTATCTCTCAGAGGTTCTTTCGTTAACTTATATATATATATATATATATATATATATATATATATATATATATATATATATATATATATATATATATATATATATATATATATATATATATATATATATATTAGGCTGTGAAAAAAGTCCTGCGGTATTTTTTTGAATTTTCATTTGTTCATAAAATTAGTTACAATCATCTTTTTTAAGTAAAATATGCGCCGTTTTGTTCGATGACTTGTTCCCAACGAGATGCCAACTTCATAATATCCCTGTTATAGAAGCTCGCTTCCTTATTGGCAAAAAAAACTCGGATAGCCAATTTTCACAGGCCTCTTTTGTGGCTAACTTCTGACTACCTAGCTCGTTCGCCATGGACAAAAACAGGTGGTAGTCATTTGGTGCAAGGCCCGGACTATACGGCGGATGCAAAAGAACCTCCCATCCGAGCTCCCGGAGCTTCTGGCGCGTCACCAAAGAAGTGTGTGGCCTGGCGTTGTCCTGATGGAAAACAATGCGGCCTCTGTTTATCAAAGATGGCCTCTTCTTCATGAGTGCTACCTTCAAGCGGTCCAGTTGTTGGCAGTACAGGTCCGAATCGAGCGTTTGACCATAGGGAAGCAGCTCATAATAGATTATTCCTTGACAATCCCACCAAACACACAGCAGAACCTTCCTGGCCGTTAATGAGGGCTTGGCCACCGTCTGAGCCGCTTCAGCGGGCTTCGACCACGACCGTTTGCGCTTCACGTTGTCGTAAGTGACCCACTTTTCATCGCCAGTCACCATCCGCTTCATAAACGGGTCGATTTTGTTGCGATTCAGCAGCAATTCACATGCGTTGATACGGTCAAAGATGTTTTTTTGCGTCAACGTGTGTGGCACCCATACATCGAGCTTCTTTGTGAATCCAAGCTTCTTCAAATGGTTAATAACGGTTTGATGACTTATTCCCAGCTCTTGGCCGATGCTACGCCTGCTACTATGCCGGTCTTTCTCGGCTAATTCAGTGATTTTGTCGCAATTTGTCGACGACAGGTCATCCGGAGCGTGACGCATCTTCGATGACCTCTACACCAGAACGAAAACGTTGAAACCATCGTTGTGCGGTGGAAATGGAAACTGTATCGGGTCCATAAACTGCACAAATTTTATTGGCAGCTTGATATGCATGTTTGCCTTTGTCATAGTAGTACTGAAAAATATGTCGGCTTTTCTCTTTATTTTGCTCCATATTTGCGACACTATAACTCACAAACAACTTAACCAAACAAAACAAACAAAACAAAACAAAATTATTATAGCGCGCAAAAATATCTTTCCAACAAGCTATAGTATGACTCGATACAATGAATACAACTAGAACTACGCGCTTACGACACATCGCGGAAATACCGCAGGACTTTTTTGACAGCCTAATATAATTTGGATAAAAAAAAACGAGAAAGACGCACCACCGAGAAAAGCTGTATCACCAAACCGGAAGACGCCGATTTTCATCACAACCAACAATGATTAGCAGACGGCGCCAGTGGTTGTGTGGTTAGCGTAACAGCCTCACAATCCGATCGGTCTGGGTTCAATCCCAGCTGGCGTCGTTGGGATTTTCTGAGGCGAAAAATCTCTGGTTACGTCTTCCTTCGGAAGGGAAGTGAAAGAAGTTGGCCCGGCTCATGAGTTGTTGAGTCTGATAGGTAGGAACAGGTGGAGTCGCTTTCCTGATGTCGGTGATTGGCACTAAAGTGGCGGAAATATGCCGACGTAAAATAAGCGAAAATAAAAAAAAGACGGGTGGGTAATGTCGGGGACATAACCGGAGTGACGTAGGACTATGCAAAGGGGACAGCTTTTGTTAAATATATATTTTAAATATATTGTTTTATTTTCTTCACCTACGTGAATACCTACCTATCTACCTGAAAAATGGATTAGTTTACTGTTTACTCTTTATGAATATGTTAATGGTTCTGAAAAGAACCTTTGGTGTTGTGTTTTTGTTATCAATCGATAATCCCATCTTGTTCGGCTAAACCTTCCTGTTTAGCGATTTGTTGTCACTCGCCACAGCTTTCACAGTTGGAAAATTTCTTCCCATCCAGCTTGTGACATATTTTACAGTAAATTACATTCAATGGCACGTCGCATTACCACCACTCAGTGCCGGATTGGAGGTAATTTTAACCTGTAATTGAACATTTGCGATGACAGTGGTACAGTGTCGACTTTCAATGTGGGATCATAATTTGGATATCTATGTTTACAAAAATGTCCAACTAAATAAGTCACATTACATGTCCGTCCAATTAGCTAAATGTCGAACTAATTGTAGATTACTGTACTTTCAATCTGGAAACAATTTAAGAATTGGTGAAAATTGAATAATCAGGAAAGTCCCCAACTATCAATAAGCTCAGAACAACTGCCAAATTCACATACTCATCAAATCCTGGCAAACAAATTATGAAACATCAATTTGTGTTTTATTATTATTTTGGATAATGTTTTAGAAAGCATTGAACTTTATTTCCTAAACTCTTTTTTGGAAGGTTTAATGGCCCTGAAAAGCGCCTTGTTTTATGGAATGGTTCCAATTTAGAAAACTTAGTACTCGTGGTTTTGAAAAAAACCATTTCGAACGCCCTCGATGCCGCCTTGTTCTGGATTTGCCACCAAAGCAGTTTGTATAAAGAACAAACTTTTTTCTTCTGCTACCTGATGCCGTTTTGCGATTGCGTTTGCCACTCGCCATTCGCTGCAACTGCCTGTTGTCTTGATGTCCGCCGAACCGAATGTGTTATGTTCCGAATGCAGGTTTTCTTATCGTCGCGAGCAGCTTTGCCAGCCAACTCGATCACTCCGGCGGCCGAAACTATATAACGCCGGCTAGGTGGACTGGTACACAGGTACTAACGCGCTCGACCTAGCTACCTTTTCCGGTGCAATTGGCGGATACACCTACGGGAAATTGCAGACCACCACGGTTCGAGCGGGATTTTGCCTTTCCCTTCACTTTTCCTCCTTTGCCATATCCAACCATGGCTGCTTGTGTTGGTTTGTTGATGTGAGGTGATGCGAAACGATGTGGTGTACGGTTCGGATGAGAATGATCGTTACGGCAGCGGAGAGGGGATTTTTAAGCTGACTGGCTGGCTCGAGAATTACGCATGTGTGAGACTGCGACCAATGTTTCCCTCATTTTTTTCTTTTTCCTTCCCAATCGTGCTTCATTCTATTTCGCTGCTGCTCTGGTTGCCCGTTTTGGTAGGTACGATTTGAGAAGCACAAAATGGACCAATCAAAAATGGGCACATAGTGTATTTGGACAATGCTTGATATTTCACAATTATTCAATTATTTATCTCAAGAAAAATGAAATGTTATTCGTTATGATAGATGCGTAGATATATTTCCTATCAATTGATGCAAAAACCTTTGCGATCTATTGAGAAATGCTCGAGTTATAAGCGTTCCAAATCTTGCATTTTTTCCTACTTGTTCAGTGCCTAGATTTCCATTTCACCCCCTATATCTTCCGGTTAGACGTAGTCCTACGTCAAAAAAAAACAATGATTAGCTATACGCCAACGAATGACGTGTAGTTCTCAAGTTTGAGGTCGGATTTGACAAGTTGCCACTACAGCAATAATGCCGAATGCAAAAATCACAGAACATGTTCTTGTAAAAACGTTTTCTTCTAAATCAGATAGATTCTGAGACGATTGAAAGCGTACCGATTCGTAATTGGTAAAGCTTCACTTAATAGTGTTCTGTGACTATTTAACAGCTTAGAACTGTTAAAAAGTCTGTCGGTGAACGGATTTGACTGTGACTCAGCGAACGTCAGCATCAAGATAACGATAGATAATAAACGTGGTAGAAGCGCGGTGAGGCGGCGCATACTGGGGCCAACCAGAATTTAAGGCTAGGAACCGTTTTGTTATGTATTCAAGTTCATGCACTGTTTACAGTTGTGCGGTCTTAAAGAAACAATCGCTCAAAATCGGCCAAAAGATAGTGACGTGCCGGAAGCTCTGGAAGCTTAGATGACAGGTTCTTATACATAAACATTACAGCACGGAACTGATAGCAAGCGATTACCATCTGTTCTTGCTTACGTTGAATGATTTTGATAGTCGTTTTGGTTTTGCTAGATAAAGTATTAAAGGCTACGTAAAAATAATTGATTTTTTTTTTCAATGAATTACTCTCGAATGTTGGATTTACCCAATATTGATTGCAAACATTCTCACACAAACACTATATTCTGTGGGCAATGTTTTGTTTCAAATATCCCAAATGAGAAAATTTAGACTGAAAATCATCTCGGATGGCACATTCAATATTTCTCTAAGATATACATGCACTGCAGTAGCAACAGCCGCATGAAAACGTAAACGTACCAAACCAAACCACCGACCTTCGCATTCCCTCCCGGGCATTAAATGTGTGTGCTTAAATGTTAACACTGAACGATAATGAATATTCCAATAAACTTTGTTGACATTCCATCCCACGGCGAGGTGCATCCGCTCAAACCCCAGCAAAGCCCACATAAAGTTCCCACTCTCATTTGCTGACCAATTATTATGTGGCTATGTGGGGCTGCTGAGAGTACCTTTCCCAGTGGAGTTGTTATATTATTCTGAAAGCATGCAAACCGAAGAAAACTATGATTACCATTATTGCCGCTTTCCTTCTCTCCAATGATCGACGAAAGCTGGGACCGCCCTCGGAAACCCTAGTGCACGTATTCTTGAACTGTAAGCTGCTCGGCAGGGCAGCTCAGATGTTTTCTCGAATTTCATCCCATCGCAAATGTTTACATTTCGAGTGAAATTCATACAGCAAACAGAATCCAGCAACACAAAGTGTATAAGATCTCCGAGCCGCCGAATGTACCGTTTTCCAGCGCATCGCCTTCGAACTCGCCTCTCGGCTTGTTTGAGTATCTAACTAACATACCGAAAATGACTTCCTTCTGTTGTTGGTGTATGGTTCATGTTCATGGCTCCACGTTTCCGGTCCCCTGCTTCCAACCAACCAACAACCAAAGCGAATGCGCTCATTATTGGGCCCAGGCCATCGATCTTTAACTGTACCTTGGCGTGGATTTCCAATAGTTATCCAGAGAAGCGAGGCGGAGAGGGGCCAGAACAAATAGCTCTCGTTGCCCGTCCGAGCTAGCGTTCCCATCCCCAGCTAGCAACATTGTGTTATGCTATGGTGCCCAATGTTGTGCGAACAAACTGGGGAAGAATTTTTAACTCTCTTCTACTGGAAGGAAAGTGGCAGAAAAAACCAATTACGATCGAGCGAGGAGAGAAGCCAGAATAGAAAAACAGCGTAAATATTGGAAAACTATTTCCTCGAGCAAGCCAATCGAGAAAGGGATGGATATTGGAATGCTCAAATCGTCCTATGTGGATCAAAAGCTCTAGCTTGTTTAGTATACTGTTGCTTTGAACTAATTCGACAAGGAATTTTCCCTGGATAGACTACATTGAGAAGGGATTGGAACGATTTCGAATATGATATTTGAATTTCAATGGCGTTCACAACAAATTGTTGAAAACACAAACGAAGCGGCGAATAACAATATCGAAAAATAGTTTCGAAGACTTCGATTCGGATTCGAGCAAAGAAACAAATAACAAGATAATTGCATGCCGTCTGCAATTGTTCAATTCAATGTTACGTAATGTGCCATTTCAATGCAACAATCCACCACTTGTTCAAGTTTTCAAGTCTAATTTGATTATCGATTGAATGTTTTCAGCTGACTCGACTTTCAAAATAACGATGACTAATGGTACGGTGTGGAGAAATAAATTTAATTCTCACTCAGGGAAATGTGCAGCCCAATTGAAGACGGTCGTTTTCCCCAGATTCCTATCCAGCTCGTTATTCTATTTACCTTTTGCACGTTACGAACAATGGCAACAACGGGGTCCAAGAGTAGATCCCAGAACCAGAAGCTGCTCGCATCGAAGCAGATAATCCTCACCAGCTCAGGAAAGGGGGTGGAGGGTGCTCCACAGTGTCTCATGCAAGCTTCATCAGCTCTGCTTCGAGTTAAATCGAGTTGCTTCTGCAACTGCATGACACCCAAAGTGTGGGGGGAGCCGACGGAGCGAGATGCAATATTATTGTGCAACTCGTAACCTTTTCCACCGTACAATTGCTGCTGTACGTTTCACTTTTAAATAAAAAAAATAGCATAAAACATAAAAATTGCCTCTGAGATGAAGTCAGGGGAGTAAAACTGTGTGCTCTGGAAACAAAGCAAACACAGAACTAGATCGAATCGACTAACCTTTAATAATTCACTGCAGCTGCACCACGGTACTTCGGGTTTCTTTTATCGTTGGGTCTCGGAATGGGACCATCGCTTTTTGCAATGCACCACACCGAGACAGCTTAGCAGGGATTGAAAATTTAACGCATACGGAAAAGCCAGTGGCTAGCATTGCATCCGACAATCTAAATCGTCATTACAGCATTAGCCATTAAACCGAAAAGTCATCACACTCTGGAAACATTTTGATGTATGTCGTTCGGATTACGATAAGCCGAGCGAGAGAGCAACTGGTCGAGAACGTGACTTGCATCGACAGCCGTTTCGCCGTGACATTTTAGCTTTGATTCCACTCACTTCTGGGCGCACTCTCAACCCACGGTCCATCCGGCTAAGACCGTTCTCCGTTCTTTACTGTGTTATGGGTTGTGCTCATGACTTCAGACTGGATGAGATAAGATGACAAATGGAATCCTCTGGAAAGTAAATCGTCTGTTATCACGCGACTTTGGCACGTATATGGAATCCACCCGGGGTAGAGAACCGATTTGGTGATCAACGAGAAGTGATCGAAGCGTTTGATTGAGCCACATGATGTTTGAAGTGATTTGAGTTGTAGACATTGTCACTTTTTGACTCAGTTCCTGAGAATTTGGAAAAGGGGGATTAGTCATCATTTGTATAGAAAAACAAATCTACACAGAATCGTCCGATAGCGATCGATATTGTCCCGGTCCTGGAATATTTTAGTGTCCATAGAAAGTTGGAAAAATGCGATGAAATAGTGCAAAGCAATTAAATTTTCATTAAAACTAGTTAACTTACCTTACCTTGACTTAGAATATAACAATCTAAATGGCATATCTTTTATTTTTATATCTAGAATAGCCCCGAGAACCCCGAGAACTTCTTCCCGACGAAAGTTAATTTTTTTATATGAATTCTTTCGATTATTCAAATTTTCTTAATAAGCGAACGTTCGTGGGTTCATTCGCAGAACTGGCCATTGATTGAGTTGGCCCATTACAATTTGTTTTTATTATAATTTTCAGTACAATATAAGTTTATTTCATGACACAATTTTCGCCCAAGAATCTTAATTCACTTGCAAATATGTAACATGTTTTCTCGTTCCATGGAATACATGTTTGATACAGAAAAATAAATTTTCATTCATAATTATTATTTTCAAAGCGCGTTATTCCATTTCACATCAACGGAACACGATGCTTAATTCCGCAAACGCGAAATCCAACTGGTCTAGCAACGATTGTCATTGTATTTTATTTTAATGATGATGATTATGGTCTCACCTCATTCCCCTAAAAAGGTTTGAGCAGGAAGAGTTATCTTATTGATAATAATTGAATTACTGTATTTCTTTATTACATCATACTAACCAGTGAGCACATTAAATTGAAAAGAAAACCGGGCTGGTTATTCCACAGACATAGACTGCTAAACGAAAGGACAATTTAAGCCTTTATCTAAAGTATTCATTCCATGGCATGTCGGGAGAATTTCCAACCCGGGAAGACCCAAGACCGATCGGGAATTGAACCCAATGCCTATGTCAGTATTAGCCATGAATTCACAAGGGAAATCCCGCTTTATCAGATCCCCGGCCACGGCCTGCAATTGCGATCGTTTCCGAGTTCTAGAAGCTGAGCGAACCCAAGCCTAATTCTAGCCGATACTTCAGGCCAATTACTTTACACATCCCAAGGCATGTAAAGAAAATTCCCTACCCGAAATAATTCTTGACCGATCAGGAATTGAACCCAATACATATGTCAGCATTAGCCTTGAATTTGCAAAGGAATTCTCGCTTCGCTGGTTACCTGACAACGGTCTGTTAATTGTTTTCGAGACCAGACTGAGCAAATCCAAGCCCATTCCAGCCGATACTTCAGGCCCTACATTCAACCTGTGCTATAAACGTGTCAACCTGAATCTGCAATGATATCTGCCACAACACAGAAATGTATTGATATAATTATCTGTTGAGAAGATGAATTTACAAGTATTCCGATTGAGCTATCCGTAGCTTACCTCAGGATTCCACATTAAACCCCTTGGAATGACTTTGTTTTATTCGATCAAAAATTCTTTTGCTTTTGTTCAATCTCACGTTTCTCTATGTTTGCAAAGCGTGCGGGCTCAAACTATTGCAGACTTCACAATTATTATAACTTATTGTAGAACGCATGAGAATTAATTTATTTCGAACAATCTCTCAAAGCTTTTCAAAAATTTCAAAATTTTGATTATAACATAACATTGATCTACGTGCAGAGACAAAAAAAATAAAGACAGCTCAAATCGGACTATTACTTCCTCGGGGTTTGCGCTTACCAACACATTTAGCCTTCCTTTTTTTATTAATATAGATAGAAGATATGGAAGTGCGTTATTTCACCTGAAAATTCATTTCTACTTTCGAACAAAGATCAATTTCGTTAGAAAGGCCATGTTAGAAAACATCGAATGGCCTAACAACGCTTATCATGTTGTAATTGTTGAATATATAGGTATTCAATTTTCCGAATTTTCCTACCTTCCTCCAAAATTTTCGAAAATTATCGTTTTTTTTCGCTCCGCTATATTGATCTACGGGAAGAGACGAATACAACGATATAGAGATGACTCAAATCGGACCATTCCTTCTTCGGGTTTTGCGCTTACCGACACATTTTTCCTTCCAAATTTTGTTTATAGATAGAAGATATAGAAATGCGTTATTTCATTTGAAAATACATTTCCACTTTCGAATAAAGATCAATTTCGTTAGCGTGAACATCGAATAGACTAACAACGCTTATCCGATTTTTTTGGCCTTCCTTCAGAATTTCCCGATTTCTCTCCGCTATATTGACCCACGGGAAGAAACGAATACAACAAAAAAAAAGATGACTCAAATCGGACCATTCATTCCTCGGGTTCTCCGCTTAAAAACACATTTGGCCTTCCATTTTCAAATGTTTTATTTAAACGCTTGACCCGTTTGTATGTACGTTTGTAATTTTGTAACTTTGTATGTAGTGCTGTTCCACATTAATAGAAATTTTACTCTCTTCTTATTGACCGATTGATCTAAAATTTGGAGCACATGTTTATCTCTGATGTCGTTATAAAACTGCATATTCCATGATCTTGAAAATCCAGGATGGCGGCCGTTACAAAATCGTACGAACGAGGCGGCCAATTGACTGAGCCATTTCGTGAGATAACACGCTCACTAAACTTGGTTTTAAAAAAAAAAAATTTTTCTAAGTTTTCAAAAACTTAGTTTCTCAAAACCCCATCAATATGGGTATCGAATGATTTTTTTGAAAAATGGGAATCTAAGATGGCGGAAGTCACACAATTGCTTTTTTCATGTAATTACCGCATATAGGTATCAAATGAAAGATCCCCTTACTTTTGTTCGTTTGCTCTTTAATACGCACCTTTATTTATGTTGTCATTATAATTATGCGTTTTCCATAATATCGAAAATAAAATTTGATCGCCGCTACAAAATGACTGATTTCATGTTTTCTCAATAAATTTTTTTCTTATTGGGATATGTGTATCAAATGCATACACTTCACTTGGAGAACACACTACATTATGAACAACATAAATCCAAAAAGGTCATCGCCACTAAATGGTTAACATTTTGAAAAAAAAATAAGTAAGAAATAAAAATGTAAAAAAATTGTTGAACGGTTTCATTGTAGACAAATGTACTAATGATACAGATAATGTACTAAAACTAGAAAATGGAATGAGTAAAAACAATCTTTTTAAGTTGAACGGTTTCATTGTGATTAAACGTAATAATGTACTGAAAGTATACCATCTCAAAAACATAGGTCTAGTGGAAAATGATATTTGTCGCTTTTCTAATGTCGAAAGCGAAATCTTGGAACATTTGCTCTGCAATTGCGGGCCTCTAACAAGACGCAGACTTCAACACCTTGATAAGGCTATTCTGGAGCCCAAGGAAGCTTGGTTTGTGTCACCGATCAGGATTATAAATTTCATTTGACAGATTATTTCTGATTGGCATCTATCTCGCTATAGCTTTTAGTCTACTCCTCCATAAATAAGCAAGAGATAGGCTTGAAGCGTAGGTAGAAAAAGGGGCATACCACAATAGTTCAAAATAATGGACGCAGTGGTTCACACCCAACAAGGGGAAAAAATGGTAGAAAATAATAGGGCATGTAGCAGTTAGTAGTTATCACATTCCTTCATTCGATAATATAGGACATTGATGAGACTAAAATAAAATCGTGGGGCATATGATGAAACAACTAATTGTGGATAATGGAAATCCGACATGCACACGATTTTATTTTGGTCCCATCAATGCTCTAGATTAATGAAGGAAGATGAGATAACTATTCACTACTAAAGGGTATTTCAATAGGGATGCTATAAAAGTAAACCGATAGGGACAGCAAACGACGCCATATTTACTCCCGCTTTCATAATGGAAAGATATACGATCCAACAACGAGTCGAGTCGTCATGATCGTCCTGCCAGATCAACAATTGAGCGTTTAGTGGAAAAATTTGAATCCACAGGCACAGTACAAAATGTTCCCGTGCCAGTGAGACAAAGAAGTGCCTGTAGTGTCTAGAATATTGCTGCCGCTAGCGTATCAATTGAGGAAGACAAAAATCAGTCTCTCACACGTCGTTCTCAAACGTTGGGCATCTCTGTGACGTCGTTGAATTTATCGAAAAGATCTTGGCCTACATCCTTACATTATCAAATTGACGCAAGAACTGAAGCCGCTTGACCACCAGAAGCTTCGTATGTTCGTGAATTGGGCTGAGCAACAACTTGAAAATGATCCGGATTTTCATCGAAAAATCATCTTCAGCGATGAGGCTCATTTCTGGCTGAATGGCTTCGTCAATAAGCAAAATATGCGATGTTTGTCAGGCAGCAATCCACACGTACTCCATGAGTCACCATAGCATCCAGAAAAAATACGGTTTGGTGCGGTTTATGGTCCGGGGGCGTCATTGGGCGACATTTTTGGCCCGAATTGGATGATATGGACATGGACAATATGTGGTTTCAACAGGACGGCGCCACAAGCCACACAGCGAATTGAACAATCGATTTTTTGAAAACCAAGTTTAGTGAGCGTGTTATCTCACGAAATGGCTCAGTCAATTGGCCTCCTCGTTCGTACGATTTGACGCCGTTAGACTATTTCCTGTGGGACTACGTCAAGTCTTTGATCTATGCCAAAAATCCATTGACGATTGATGAACTTCGTACAAATATCGAACGTGAAATTGCAGCAGTATCGACCGATTTATGCTTGAAATCCGTCGAAAATTGGGTTCAGCGTCTGGTCTTCTAGAAAAACCGTTTTTGTTTTATTTAAAAAAAACTTTTATAGAGCTCTTATTGAAAACCCGGTATATTTCATCCGATGTATGGATGTACTGAAATCTGAAGCAGAAATATCAAATATAAAAAATGGTTTACTGTTATATCATATTAACACTTTCGCCAGATCCGACTGTCGGCGCACTAGAAAGTGAATAGAGAGTTTAGTTCGTGCGCGTTAGGGTCAGTGTTGCCACATATACAGATTTTTCAGATTCTCATCATGTTTTTGGATATCCATGCAGAATTTACACAGATTTTGTAACAAAATAAACTATTTTTTAATTATTTGATCAGATTACGCAACAATTTACAAACTCAATCAGACAATTCGAACAGTACTGAACTGAACTATTTTTTTTACTTTCAAATGTGTCAAATATAGCAGTGATAGAAATCGTATTTTTTCGCAACATTATGCGAACAAAACAAAAATTTGAAACCGTTTCCGTTACAGAAACTGTGAACGCAATTATCGAATCGAAATTATTTGTTAAAATCCGATGGGGAAGTGCCTCAGCACAATTGTCAAACGGCATCGAGGCTAAATCCTGCAGGATGTCGAAACACCACGAGCATAGTGAGGATTAAATTAGCGTTTATGACGCAGAACTAAATGCATAAACTCTTTCCGTCGGCTTTCCCTAAAAAATACATTTTAAAATGTTTTTAACTTCTTATTTGGCATAATTTTCTATACATCTCAAACTTTCAATCTAAGATATTACACATATTGGATCAAATAAGACCTTTGTGCGGGAAAGAATTGCACAGTAAATTTTATGCATATCCCTGAAAATTGAAAAATAGTCTTATGAAAAAAAAAATCTGGCAAGCTATACCAGTGATCACAAGCTTCAAAGTATTGATAAGCAGCATATATACACTTTACTACAAGTATGAAATTATTACTTCGTACTTAAATCTAATGCAAAAGGCTTATCAGGTGCAAAATCCGTTATACAGATTCCAAAACAAATTTTCCATTTACACTACAGATAAAAAAAAATTTTTTAGCTCGAAAATACAGATTTCAATGTGGCAACATTGGTTAGGGTGCCAATGAAAATGGTCCTCTCGAATTTCAAGAAAGTTCCCCAATAAAAAAAAAGTTCACCACCTCGAGAAAACACCCTCCGCTAAATATCAGCTTAATCGGACTTAGTGGAGAGTGACGCAATGCAGAAATCACCCAAGAGGGGAGTAAAATTGTTGCCAAATGTCTTATAATTGCCCGAAACGTTTTTATTTTACTGATTTACTGTTATATCGAAAACAATTTTTTAGGTACTTGCTCATTTTTCCAACTGAAATGTTGATTATTGACACAAATTTTTTTTGGGGATAACTGTAAATCTCTATGTGTCATGCAATTTTAAGACATTTGGCATAAAAAAATTGAAAATCCCGATTTACGGTGATTTTTCGGTTTTCAAAAACCTGTTATATCATATTACAGGTCGGACTCGATAATCCGGAGTATTGATTTATTTTTTCACTCTGGATAATCGAATCATAAAAAAACGAATTTTCTCTCGGTAAACCTAACATAATTATGATTTACACTTATTGATTAAACGGTTTTATCTAGCTTGGACCCGTTTGTATATTTGTGATATTGTAACTTTGTAACTTTGTCTGTAGCGCTGTACCACATTAATAGAAATTTCACCCCCTTCCTTTTGACCGTTTGATCTGAAATTTGAAACACATCTTTATCTCTGGTGTCATTATAAATTAAAAATTGACCCCGTTCTTGTTGACTGATTGATCTGAAATTTGGAAGGCACCCTTAATCCGACTGTCATTATAAAACTGCGTATTCCATAATCTTGAAAAATTCAATTTGACCGCCGCTAAAAAATTGATGTATGGCTTGACTTGGAGAACATAAATCGTAATACACAACATAAATTCAAAAAGGTCGCCGCCACTAAATGGTCCACTATGTATTGTTTGCAATCCCCTCAATATCTGTATCAAATGAAAGGATTTGACTAATAGAATACAGTACACAATAAAAATATTTTGGATCTGCATTTTTCATAAATAACTATGTTTTACTAGTCAATCCGTTTCATTTAATATCCATATTGATGGGGTTCTGAGAAAATGTGTAATCCGCCATTTTGTAGTGGCCGCCATCTTGGATTTGCATTGTTCATAAATAACTGTGTTCTACTATTCAAGTCCTTTCATTTGATACCCATATTGATGGGGTTGTGAAAAAAATATTAATAGCGCCATCTTGTGGTGGCGGCCATTTTGGATTTGCATTTTTCATAAATAACTCTACTGGTTAATCCCTTTCATTTGATACCCATTTGATATTGGCTATTCAATATGGAATTATTATACAAATTATTCTAAATTTCCGAAAATCGAAAATAAAGTACTCCGGATAATCGAGTCTAAAATTCCGGATAATCGAGTCCGACCTGTATATGCAACGTCTGCAACACTAGTAAATGAATTGCGATTGAGCTAATATTTTGCATTTGGCATTTTATCGTGTAAATCAAAATTTCGCACGATGTTCCGTATTAAAAATCGAAATGAACATTTTCATTGGCACCGTAAATCATACGTTTTCCCTCATATTTTTGACAAAAAAAAAAATGAATTCGAGATGACAGCAGATATCGACGTTCCATGCAATTTCAAGAATTTTTTTTTGTGAAAACCCTGATTTCCTTTACTCCCCCCCCCTTGGGTGATTTTGCGATTTTCTTTGCGTCATTCTCCCTTAAGTCCGAATGAGGTGAAATTTTGCATAGGCTGTTTTTTCGAGCTGATGAACATTTTGCATGGGGTAACTTTTTAAAATTTTAAGGTCGATTATTACCCATACATCCATTGACAAGACGCGGTTCTATAATTAAGTCAGGAAATCCAGATATAAAGCCAGGATCGAACAGATTCGTTGTTTTCGGCCATTTTCCCGCTCCGGAAGTCGATGCTTACGATTATAATACAGCCAAAAGTTGATGGGACATGGACAAAATTGAGTATCAATGTAATCATACAGGAATATATGAAAAAATCTATTCTATTTGAAATTGTCGGTGAAAAGTTGATCTAATCGAGGTGAATTAGACAAGAAAACAATTTCAGTTTACTTATACAAATAAAGAATGGATTGATATAATATAAATAGTAATGAAATGAGTAATTGATATGTGGACGCAAATATTTCACTAAATTCTGAATAATATAATACTCAAGCAAGATAGTACCTTCTGTTGAAATCAATCGAGTCGCATTGGTATATTCAGGAGTTGTTATTCAAATTCATGTAATTAGAGGATTATATTGAATGAAATGAATCATGCTGAACAGAGCCATATCGATCCATTTGTTCATCATGACCGATTATCGATTAACAATTATCATTTTATCACGATACGAACTGGTTCTAACCTGCTGCACGAGATTGAATGGGAAATGAATTAATCGTTATAATCCCCCACCGATAATGGCTACAGTTGAGCGTGAGAATCTTCCTATTATCATCTCGGACTACCGTAAATGTAGCTTCTAATGACTTCCCGCTCACAAGATGATCCCGGGTGAGCCCCAATGAGATTGTTGTGCTCGAGTTCGCAGTTCCATGTAATAACACAAATCTCGGACAAATGCCTCGTCGAGTGTGTGACACCTGTGGCAGCAGTTATTGGCGCCAACTGTAGCCCGGGTCCGGGCAAAAGGATTACGATTATACTCGAAACCAATTACAGTAATTATGTAATGAGAGAGGCGGTAGCAGAACTAGCTGTCCATCGTGTCCACACATTCGCAGCATTCTTGCCGTGCCGTAGTGTCTCTATGCCCCTGAAGTGTAGCGTTGCGGTTGAGCACGCAGTTGCATATTCTCCCAGGCTTCAATTTCCGCGATGCGACGAGACCAGCATATGTGACGTAGAAGTCAGTGTGCCACATTACGCTGACAAGCTGATTTTTTGACAGCAAGGTGGTTCTATTCGCGCTTCCGTATGCATCATAATGGGTTATTTGAACCGTACTCTTCCACTTGCAATCGGTCCGGTCCGTGCCGGGTGTACCATATAGACAGACGGCTGTCATCATCCACAATGTCAGCTGCTCTTCAAACCACCGGGGTTCGCGCTAAATCTCGCGTGAAATTGAAAAAATAAAATACTTTTCCGCAAAATGCACCCGTACATGAGATGCTACAAACTTCATCACGGAGCATAAGTTTTCCACACTTCGCTTGATTTATGGCATAAACTTTCAAGCCTGGCGGTGGGTGAAACCGAATCTCGAAGTTGCTTGAAGTTATGGCCTGCGCTATTTAGCGATGGAGCATAACGGTGCCCCGAAGCGATGGACAATATTTCAGCCATTATTATATGAGTTTATGTTGAGAGCGAATGCACCCCAACAGGTGCCTTACTCCTACGAACGAGCGAAATCCGCCTTCCGTGGACGGTGTTACGGTTAACCTTGCATACTTGCTTGGGTATCGAGAAATCACGCCTCCCGCGCAGAGATGCCAGTTTTTTTCTCGTGTGAATTCTATATTAGCCTCTATAATTCACAACATCATCATCATTACATCATTAAATCCAAACACGCTCCTTAATTCACAGAAGCTCTTTCCCAGCAAAAAATATACAAATCAATTCGCTTCTGATAATTACTTCGGGTATTATTTTCGGATGAATCGAAATTTTCAAAATAGTCAAAACTTTTAGTGGCCTTGGAAGGGAACGATCGGTTTGCTTGGTTTTATGAACCAGTTCATGATTCATTCTTGTTCTCGCGAGAACAATACACGAGATTTTTGTTCTTATTGTCAATGCACGTAGCACACTCAGTATGCATTGCGAATATTTTTCTCGTGCTGAACACAGTGCGGCCTGGAGCGATATCATATTTGTTCTCTCACCACCGGTATCTATTTGATATCACATAAAATCAACAAATCGTACGATTCAATCCTATACAGTCTATGTGGCCGGTATGAAAGCCGACGTGGTATGTGCAGAGCTGCAATTTGTCATTGTCACTGCATATATTTGGGCTACTATGACGACCATTGCAACATTACCACCAAACGACGTGCAAAAAAATATAAACCGACAAAACAAATTCCTCACTCTTCGATACTAAATAGTTTGTCAGTGTGTGTTGACGACCAAAGCATGTTGCAAGTCAGTGCCATATGATCGTCAAGACGGAAAATACTATGTCACTTGATGTAATGGAAGTTCACTCGTTTACCAGGGTGCATTTGTTTACGTTGGGCTACCTGAATACCATTCTTATACGTTATCGCGTGTTCGACATAGTATTTACTTCAGGTAATACCGGGAATAACAACCGGAACGAAAATCGAACCTTTGCTCGATGAGAATAAAATGCAGTCTCCGACAATCATCAATTCGATGCTGACAATTTTACCGCCAACTTGGTCGGTCAAAACGTATTCACGAAGCCCAGTAACAGGCAAATTGTTGCATCGTACTCCGTCAGTCACTATTTGACCAACATTTTTGTCAGTAGGATGTGACTAACGTGGCTCGTCAGTTGTCAGTGACATTGATGAAAAAATGCAGCTCTGGGTATGTGCAACTTAATATTTCTCTTCTCTTTTGTTACTGCCCATCATTGCAAGCTTTGCATTATGCTTACTTCGTGCAAGTTCTGAGAATAGATTCTGGGGTAGAGATGGGCGAGCGCTCACGAGTCGCTCATTTGAGCTGGTTCGTCAGAACGAGCGTACGATCCACGGTTCTAAAAAGAACCGCTTTTGAAAAAAGTCTCGGCACAAAAAAAAAACCGCAGTCCAAAAAAGAGCCGCTTCTGGAAAGCATCTCGGCTCAAAAACAAACCGCGGTCCAAAAAAGAGCCGCTCTTGGAAAGAGTCTCGGCTCAATAAAAAGCCGGGGTTCAAAAAAGCTCGGGAAAGAGTGGAAAGAGTGTCGGCTCAAGAAAGAGCCGCGATTCAAAAAAGAGCCGCTCAAATGAGCCGGTCAAAATTGAATGCGATCTGTATTGTGTTTAAAAGATTTCTTCAACTTTACGCCCACCCTGAGTACTCTGGATTCATTAATGAAAAGACTGAGCTGCCTGAGAGTGCTGCCCGGTCAAACATCCACATGTTTTCATATGGCTGGACTTCTTCCCTGAAATGTATATTCTGAAAGAAACGCACATGAACTGGGATCGGTCAATTTATTCCGATCGGTAATAGAGGACCATGAATTTCGTCAGAATAAAAACACCCAAACACACAGGAAATGTTGTAATTTTTGTAGTGTTCAAAATCGCGAAGTCGACGGCGCCAGTGGTTGTATGGTTAGCGTAACAGCCTCACAATCCGATCGGCCTGGGTTCAATCCCAGCTTGCGTCGTTGGGATTTTCTGAGGCGAAAAATCTCTGGTTACGTCTTCCTTCGGAGCGGAAGTAAAAGAAGTTGGCCCGGCTCATGAGTTGTTGAGTCTGATAGGTAGGAACAGGTGGAGTCGCCTCCCTGATGTCGGTGATTGGCACTAAAGTGGCGGAAATAGGCCGACGAAAAATAAGCGAAGATAAAAAAAAAAAAAAAAAAAAAAATCGCGAATTAAGTGCGAGTTTCGATTCAGCTTTCGCTCTTGATGACAAAACTGCTTATATAACTACCAAGGTTTTCCGAAAATTGAAACGAACAACAAATTCTTCCATGGGTGCACGGTCCGTATTTCCGAAGATGTGTTTCTTGCAGTGCAGTTTTTCTATATTGATATCTGGTAATTTTTGTAATACGCTTCCATTGGGTGGTCAGGAAAGTCCATGACAATCAAACCGAGACACTTATCAATCCTCGATACGCGACACATAATTTTATTTGCTACAGATGTCTAAAACATCCGTTCAGGAACACCTGATAAAGCATGAGTACGTTGCAAAGTATAGACTAGATATTAACCCATATTCTCGATCGGATTTGATCTATCGTATTCTGAACGAGATAAACTTTTGCATTCTGCATTCAAAGGTTGCAACATTTGCACAACCCGATAGGATTTGACTCGATCAGATGAAAGAATGCAACATTGTGCTAATTTCAAATCTGAATGGATTCCGAAATAAGGGGTTATTTTCTCGAAAAAATATTCGAAGGAACGTATCTCAATCTGCGATTTGTTTCATAAACACAACGAAGATACACATTTGTTGCGAAATGTGAAGGAAATCATTCACAATAATGTTAAGTTAAAAAAAAATCTTGGTAAGTGTATAGAACCCCAAAGCAGGTTATCGCCTGGAGGTAGTCTTGGTCTGGGTCTGGTGGAACAGGAAGATAATCTGTATCATGAGCTTCTACCAAGAAATTAGTATCGATGAATTCCAACAAGTAACGGGTGTTAAATAAAAATTGAGAATTTTTTCAATCACATATAAAAAAAGATATATTTTTTTCATCGATTTCAGTATTTTTTATTAATAACATAATGTATTTCCTTCAAAAAAATGTCAGTGAATGTTTGAGTAAGGGCCGTGGTCTGCTGTTCGACGCAACTTTGTCGCGATGCTCTCACAAGAACGTTGTACGGCACTTCCGTCCATTTTCCGGATACAATTCGGGATTCTTGTAGTCAGTTGCTTCATGGCCCTTCAATTGTTTTTATACAATAGGGCACTGAGTGAGCCAAAGAAATCCCGTATTGGGCGGCACTGGGGCAAGTTTGTTGGGTTACGATCTAGCACGAACGGTATCTTTTTCTCCTCAAGATACGCCAGCGTCTTCTTGGCGTAATGGGAAGACGCCTTGTCCGGCCAGAAGACGTACTTCCCATCCGCGTGATGCTCGTTCAGGAACGGCAACAGGATTTTATCGAGGCACTCTTCTCGATAGATTTGTTGGTTGTTTGCCAGACCGCTCGGCTTAAACCAAGGCTTTGAAATGCCTTCCAATCCACGGTCAGCAGAGTACTAAAACGATACTTCGAGAACCTAACCATCGACCGGAAGGTGAAGAACGGCAAAAATGCTCCGTCAGTGGAAAAGATCACAAGCGCGTAGTTAAGCAGTTTAGACGTGATGCGAGAAGTTCGGTCCGGGATGTCGCCAATAAGCTGAATTTGTCAAGTTCATTCGTCCAGCGGACCAAGCAGCGGAAGGCCTGCGTACATACAAGGTTCAGAAGGCTCCTAACCGCGACGAAAGGCAAAACATGGTGGGGAAGACGCGAGCCCGGAAGCTGTACACCGAAATGCTGACGAAGCCGCATTGCCTGGTAATGGACGACGAAACCTACGTCAAAGCAGACTTTCGTCAGCTGCCGAGCCTGTTGTTCTTCTCCGCAGAGGACAAATTCAGCGTTCCGGAGGAGATTCGCAAGCAGAAACTATCCAAGTTTGCCAAAAAGTACATGGTGTGGCAAGCGATCTGCTCTTGCGGAAAGCGGAGCGCCCCCTTCGTGATGACCGGCACGGTAAATGGGCAGGTTTACCTTAAGGAGTGCCTACAGAAGCGCTTACTACCACTATTGAAGCAGCACGAGGGCTCGACCATCTTCTGGCCGGATCTCGCTTCGTGCCACTATTCAAAGGACGTTTTGGAATGGTACGAAGCCAACGGGGTCACCTTCGTGCCAAAGGAAATGAACCCGCCCAACGCGCCGGAGCTTCGCCCAATAGAGAAATATTGGGCGATTATGAAGCAGGCCCTCCGGAAGAACCCAAAAGTTGTCAAATCGGAAGCGGACTTCAAGAGAAAATGGATTTCTGTTCAAAAAAAATACAACCTGACGTTGTACAGAACCTTATGGACGGGGTAAAGAGGAAGGTGCGAGCATACGGGCTTGGGCTGGAAGTATGAATAAAAAGAAAATTCCAAAAGTTGTTTAATAGTTTTTATTTTACTGTCTAAAATTTTCAAAAGGATCGGTCTACTGGGCGAATTTCTACAGCGTTTTTTCCGTGATGCAATTTGATGTGACACACCCTTTATTCTTTCGGAAAAAAACACAAAAAAAAACTAATTCTTTGTTTCCAGTATTTTAAAAACAACATCAAGTTCAATTGTCCCATGTTAATATTCTAAGCATAACTGCCCCACCATGAATTTTAAGCCCGTAATTAAGTTTGATTGATTCAAGTGAAGATATCTTGTGACATTTCATAGTTTACTACATATAAAAAAACTCTGTTGAAATGCAAAGCTTCTGGTAGACAAATATGATAGTAAACTTTGATTTCGTTTTCTCAGTTGCTGATTTTGGAACATGGGACAACTATGCGTAGAACAGTAGTATAGATCAACGTAATTGTCGATCACGATGGTTCTGCAAGTGTTTTGTTTTGACTGGGTTCATTCTAGCCGCCAGGCACTACCGAACCTGTAAAAGGGAAAGTCATTGATGCTTAAACAAGAAAATATTTTGCAATCCGCGATCACGGACGTACAATATTGGCATCTAGTCGCGACATCCGTGTTTTGAAACAAAATACATTCTATCATATTAGCAGGTTCAAACCCAATTTGAAATTTCTCAAATTTGAATGAAAGTTTTGACTGTTATGAGTACTTGAAACACGTAGTCCTGATCCCGACTTATCTACTTTAATATTCCCACTGAAATTGATCATTATAATATAAAATAGCCAGCTAGGAATAGAAAGTAGAAACAAACTTGAAATGAAATTTAAGCTAAAAAAATGAATTTTCTTGATTTTTTTTTCAAAAACTGAAGGAATGTCCACGTGGACAACAGGGGGAAGGATGCAAGGAATGTCCACGCTTGTCCACGGAGGGGGAGGGGGGTGTATAAAATCATGCTTTTTCTGTCCACGTGGTATGTGGACCACAGCCCCACAGCTGTGTCAGAATCAGCACTGAAAAAGACTGGAGCTGGAGCAGAACTGTGACTTGAATAATGATGATTATGGTTTGAATTATAGAGACTTTAAAATTTCTCAGTTCATTCGCCTCTAGCCTTGAAAAAGGTCAATTTGAAAACTAAACTAAACGGGTTTGAGAAATACCATTTGGAAAACATCGCTACTGTCTTGTCGTTAGTTGGATGACTGATGAAGCGTGATTGCCGTGAAATTGTGAATAGCATGTTCGTACTTAATGGACTGAAAACGAGAGGAGTCTAAATTGCAATAATAGAGAAATCACATTGTCCGTATAACGAACGATGCATTTGTTATTTCTATTTCATGAAAATGCGCCCTGTTCTCAGATTTGGCATCAATACAGAAATACGTAGTCTTACTTAGAAAAATAGGCCTTAGGTTTTCGTTATTGTTAAACATACAAAATAGTTTAAAATAAAGAAACACCAAATGGACCAACCAGAAGTGCTCGCCGGGCTATATATTATATAAATTATATAAATTTTCCGATGGGGAATTTCTACTCGAATCTATCCTTACATCTGGCACCTCTGATTCCGCGTCAGGTGTTTCGCTGCCGAGAAGTATGATTAGAAAACGGGACTACGCGCTCTGGCTGCCAGAGTGCGGCGTTCAATTTGCTTGTCACTAGGTGCTAGTCTGGCCGTTCCGTGATTTAATCGCGGGATCGCGCTTTGTGCTAAAGGGCACCTTCGTGCACCTTAATGCCGTGTCATAACTTTCTAATAAGATAATTAGCATGTAATGAGGTGGACGTGGTGTGCATGTTGATTGAGATGTTTACATGAGAACGGAACGGCGCGATCTATGATGTGGGAAAAAAGACCGCTGCTGATTCGAACGTGTGCTCGAAGGTGTTACGTGCAGACATCACTTAGCAGCAGCCGCAGCTGTTAATCGGTATGGTTAGCGCTATTAAATTCTGCAAGTTTTACGTTGGTTTAATCTAATTTGTTTGATTGCTTTTAAATATGGTTCATAATCCATCCTGCTTAAATGAATAAATAAGGATTATTCATCATCCAATTTTCACGCTTCCATTGCCACAGTGAATTGTTTTTCAAGGAGACATAATCTTGCGCTTGCTTTTCCCGTCTTCCCACCACACAACAAAAAAAAACATCTC
Organism: Toxorhynchites rutilus septentrionalis; assembly: GCF_029784135.1. NCBI lineage: Eukaryota > Metazoa > Arthropoda > Insecta > Diptera > Culicidae > Toxorhynchites > Toxorhynchites rutilus. The sequence continues at coordinate 90,295,380 of NC_073746.1, forward strand.
AACTCAAGGGCACTCTTCGTCGCTTCTGAACTGAAGAGGTCTTGGAGGCATATTTACAGAAGGATTATCCTCTTCGTACCTTGTTAAATTCCCCATTAAAGAGCTTTTGCTGGAAATGAGAGTTCAGAGACGCGTCAGACACAATCGGTAGCATCGGACGTCCGGTTCGTCTGAGTGGAAACGGTTAGCAAATTCTAAACCTTGTCATGAGGGAGCTTAGTGGGGATTTTCTTCTGTCGAAAGATGAGCTTCTAATGACAAGATAAGACATGCTACCGGTGAAGGCACTATGCAAGCACACTCCACAATCGACATATCGAAAAACCACAGTTTGCTCAAAGCTTCAAACGAGTCAATTGATAACAAGATAACGACCGCTCTGTCGTAAACCAGTTGTGACCATTTGTCCAGCAAACGGATTTATTTACCCTTCAATTGGCTGTGGCATTATTCATACCGAACGGATATCACTGTGTCCCCTGGGTCATGTGAATTGGCTCATTCTGGCTCGATGGAACGATGATGGTTGCAATGATTGCATCATGATTGATTGCAGATTTCATTATGAGTAGCGTCAGTTGGCACAAACCGTTGCCTCTCAATATTTACCCCATCGGCAATCGGAACGATACAGAAGTGGGACCAATTAACGCGCACTGTTATCAACTCCTATTGATTGGAGGCATCGAAAGGCTTCTGGTTGGTTTGTGATGAATTGATCATTTAGAAATTTCGATTATGTCTAGATTTAGTTCAATGCCAGTACGCGATACTCATCATTGCATTTGAATATCGTTGACAACATGAAACATTTTAATTGATAAATTGATTGTGTTCGACCCAGTTGTTTTTATGAAAACGTGTGAAGTATCATGAATTCAGCACCTTTTTGATGCATTAACTATGCCGGTTCTCCCATTTTCATCGTCTACACTCTCTCTGGGTTTTCGTTTATTTCGTTGAATTCAGAAGACTGTGTTAGGAAATAGAAAATAGAGAAAATAGAGATCACGAACGTTTATCGAACGGGTGCCAGAAGCTCTGAACACCATCGGGGCCCGGTGCTGCCCAGTTCCGCAGGTACCACGAGGCTTCGCGGACATCATTTTCTTCGACGATGATAGCTGGCATCTCTCCAATTTCACCATAACTCTCCTCCTCCCGTCTTAACCACATTTGCCCGTCGCGATGTTGTACTGGGGTCTCCCAAATACCAGCCCAGAAGTTCGTCACATCGCTAATATTTGGCAAACCTTCGCGGTAGTCGGGCTTCTCGTCGCTAATGTGGTCGTAGAACGCTTTCTCTCTTTCTCTCAACTACTCTGAACATCCGATTTTGTTCCTGGTGCTTTGCAGAGTCAGAGTAACGTTTCAGCCGTTTTGTAAGGACGCTCAATTGCTGTACTAGTGTGTCGAGTTTTTCCGTCAGCTGGTGAGCTCCCAGCTGGCGAAGTTCAGTAGGCTGCACGATCACAGCAACTTGGCGACATAATTTCGCCGATCTGCTGCCTCTTTTGTACGCCATCAGTCTTCCAATTGCGGCGCGCTTGTTTAGGATCCGTTGCTCCAATCTCCTTCGCCACGCAGGCTCACGCCTTTCACGGAGATGTTGGAGCAGTCCGCCTCTTGGCCTTATACGGTATCCTAAACTTTTGGCGGTCGCCACAGCAGCACAGTAAACTTTCAGTTGCAGCTCCTCCATGTCCTCAGCATCAACCAAGTGCAGCGGAAGAACGTGCTCGTTCATGAGCTTTACTGCACTTGTCAGCCTGCGGGAATGCTGCAACTTCGGAATCCTGGGGCGCGACAAAGGATCTGTGTCGCGAAACTGTGAGATCGCCTCGTCGTAGTGGAAGACCAGATCGCGTAGTAGTTGTTGATCTGGCTGTGGGTCTTCTGGCTCAGGGGGTTGATGCACTGCACTGGTTTACAGGTTCTCAAATGGGGATGGGGATGGGGATGGGGCGCGACACAGATCCTTTGTCGCGCCCCAGGATTCCGAAGTTCCCGCAGGCTGAGAAGTACAGTAAAGCTCATGAATGATTTTTTTTTTTGATATAAACTTTTATTCATTGCTTCTCATCGCTCCTGTTTTTTGCGAGTATCTTTTTCTTCTTCTCGAAGCTCGATTTTTTCTTTTGGGCGTTTTCCCTGTTTTTGTTTTTCGCCACCGTTCCATGGAATTCTTGTTGCAAAATCTTCTTCTTGTTATCAGTGTTCGCTTTCGGAGGATTTTTAGTTGTACTGGTCAATACTTTTTGTTTGCTGACAAGATTCCCTTTCTTATTACGTCGTTTGGATTGTAGACTAGGAACGACCTTCATAATGCGCAATGGACGCCCATTAAGCAATTGTTGATTCATTTTCAGTGCTTTCGCGATCGAAACACCTTTTTTGAAACAGACATATCCTATACATCTGTCAGCGATTTGACGCACGTATTCGATATCACCAACTCGACTGAAGAAATCGTATAATTCATTATCGGTTGTCTTTCTATGGATGTTACCAACAAATACCGTGGACGTGATATGTCCAGCTTGTTTTTGCGAGTGCAATGATACGCTGATACGATTTCCTTCTACCGATTCACCGTTCATACAGCATGCTTTTTCTCTGGTCTCGAAACGTACATAACAATTTAGTGCCTACGATTCTTTCTTATTCTTTTTTTTTTTTTTTGAACAATGTAACGCCTTCGTTGGAACGGAAACGAATGGTTAGTATTGTGCCGAATTGTTTGAACAATGTTTTCATCGTTGACTTTTTCACTGTAGTTGGAAGATTTCCAATAAAAATGGAGTGCTCTGGACCTGGAAAGCGCTTTTTCGGTTTCACTTCGGCATCCTTTTCGTCTTTACTGTTCGTGGGAGAGCCATCTTCCAGTTCAGGTTCGGAGGGTTGACTTAAAATCGACTTTGAAGAAGCATTTCCTGCTGTATCATCAATTGATTCTTGTTCATCTTCACTTTCAGATGTATCAACCCCAAGGTCTGCTTCAATAACTTTGGGCTTTTTGTGGCCCTTTGTAGAGGCGCCTTTTGATTTTTTTTTGTTTCTTATCAATTTTAGGCTGTTCGATTAGTTCCGGAGAAATGTCGACTGCTTGCTTTCTCTTTTTCTTCGAATTTTTATTTTTTTTAGCGCTGACTCCCTCAACGATTTCAGGTATCTGCTCTTCGACATTGTTTTCTTCCGGAAACACATCTTTCGCCTTGTCTTTTCTGCGTTTTTTTTTTGCCTGTTTGACAATGTCCGGAAAATTTTGCACAACTTCTCATGGCTTCATTGACTCCTCCGGCACATTGATTTCGCTCCTTTTGGAATTTTTCACTACACCGAGGCCGTTATTTTGCGGACTCACTTTGTTCAATTTTCTATCTTTCTTCCCCATGATTAAGGAAGACCCCTAATATTTTACGCGTTATAAAGGCAATAAAAATATATGAAAACCAAAAACCGGTGATACGCTAAATCTTTTCTGGGCGAGTGGAAACAAAAACACCATTGTTTCCACTCGCCCAGAAAAGATTTAGCTTATCACCGATTTTTGGTTTTGGTTTTCAAAAAACGAAGACTTTGTTTTATGTTGATCATATTTCAATATTTTTCTGTGTCGTCAATATCTGGAACTATTTCGGTAAATAACTTTGAGATCATCTTTCATATGGAAGGGGTGTAAGTGACATCATCAATTCCTCTACATCGACATAACTTAGCTGCAAACACATTCCCAGCTGTATTTGACAATGTGAAGGATAGATCAGAACCTCATCTATCGGATTCTATGGCAAACTCAAATTGCAACGATTTTACAGTTGAGTTATTAACTAAAGAAAAAGTTGTTGAAGAGAAATCGATCAAGTCACTTACACCCCTTTCCTTCTGAGCCCTCTAATGGCACATAGAGTACGTAATCCTACGTAGTTGACGGTCGTGTCTCGGACACAACCCTCCATATTTTTTTAAATTTTCTGCTTATCTAAAAACATAAACTAAGCTAGAAATAGAAATCAATATTTCCCTTCTATCAATTGAGGGGCTTAGTCGAGGATGATAAAAATTGAAGTTTTTGTTTCGTCTTGCCATTCAATTTGCATCATGGGGTTTACTTTTTACGAAATAAATAGATTCATCCATGAGGAAGTTCATAGTCACAATTTACCGTTATTTAGTAGGTCGTATTTTTATTTTTGCAAATTTCATAACATAGTGTCAAAAATTGCTCTTTCTTAATTGAGGGGCTCAGAATGAAAGGGGTGTAAGTGATTTGATCGATTTCTCTAAATCGATTCTCTCTTTTGGTCATAACTTAGCTGCAAATACATTCCCAGCTGTTTTTGACAATGTGGAAGATAGGTCAGAACTTCATTTATCGGATTCTATAGTAAACTTAAATTGGAACGTTTTTGCTGTTGAGTTATTAACTAAATAAAAAGTTGATGAAGAGAAATCGATCAAGTCTCTTACACCCCTTGCATTCTGAGCCCCTCAATTAAGAAAGAGCAATTTTTGACACTATGTTATGAAATTTGCAAAAATAAAAATACGACCTACTAAATAACGGTAAATTGTGACTATGAACTTCCTCATGGATGAATCTATTTATTTCGTAAAAAGTAAACCCCATGATGCAAATTGAATGGCAAGACGAAACAAAAACTTCAATTTTTATCATTCTCGACTAAAAAGCAGGTGCAGTGAATCCATCGTCACCACAACAAATGGTTCACAGCGAAACGCCTGACTTCCATACTGACGAATGTTTCAATCGTTTAAATAGTTCTCGTTAGCACTTTACCTCAGCTAATCTAGGAAAAACTTCATTTACTCCATTTGTACCACCCACCACCCGTACCGTTAGTCAATGGGAAACCATCTAGGAAATCATATTATGGATTCTAATTAGCAAACTTGCTGAAAATGCCTCAACGATACTTACGTTTTACGATCATAAAACACAATTTCTCCGAAAATCAGCCTTTTGAAGACAGCCAGGCATGGGAGCTCGGGTAGAGGCGCAGGCAGAGCAGCAAGCTTGGATTATGAATATTTTATCACTTGCAATCTTGTGCCCCTTTAGAAGGTTTACAGCATCGTTCCCACCGTTGTTGTTGTTACTGCTGCTCCTGCTGCTGTCTTGATATGGCAGATGGAAAAGCTGAGAAAACAGATCAGCCAAGCGTCGAGACGCGTAGCATTCGGGCGGTGTTTATTCGGTATATGTGATCATGTAAACGGAAAATATTGATGCTGAGAGCTGTCGGCATAGTGAGAGCACGAATCATGTGTTGGTTGGGAGAAAAAAAGTCCTAGTGGAGCTGCTCTATCGTTTGTTTTTGTGGTTGAAGCATCTTCTTGGTATATGGTGAGATACTTTACGTGATTGCTTTTCTTTACGAGTGGCATTCTTTGGTGGCAATGTGTTGACTTTTTGGTCTCGCTCGAAAAAAAATTATCATTTGCCGTCTCACACAAGACATCTTTAATGAAAACTCACCACCAAATCTAATGGAATAAAATTTCAAAAAAAAAAAAATGTTTGTGTGAAAAATTCCATTAAGTTCAAAAGTTGGTAAGACATCTTATCCCTCATCAAAATCGGACAGAATTGCATCTCAAATTCCATTAAAACAAGATTACCAGCAGGAGGATAAAAAATTAGGAACAAACTTTTCTTCGAATTTTCTCCTCTCAAAACAACTTTTAACGGATGATCAACACGCACACCTCGTTTCCCTCTTACCGCTGTTTAATTATGCACTGATCCTTCAAGGATAAAATAACACTGCTCGTAATCCCCGAAACGTTCCTTTTTTTTGGTGCGAGTAAGGCGCACCCCCCCTCCCGTGGCAGCTACTGTGTCTTCAAACGCAAACAAACTTTTGACCAACGATAACCAGGACGAACCGTTTAAAGCTGAGCACACAAACACGCACACACACACACACACACACACACACACAGAAACGATGGAAGGAAATCCATTACTGTCGGACAGGCTCTTGGTGGCGCCGGTAGAGATGAATGTCCTCTCGTCCTTTTACGAGTGGTAATAAAACCTGAGAAATGAGAGACGACATCCGTGAGCATTTGCATAATAGCTTTTTCGGATATTATCAGCCTCGGATCTCCGGCTTTGTTTTCCATGGTGTCGATGGAGAGTTGTTGTCCGCTTATCCTAATGACTATCTGCCACGTAATCCCTCAGTTACCGTTTCGATAATCGTCGATGAATCGCTTGGTCGTAATCAAGGACACTTGGCGCCTGGTAATATCCACATCAAACTGTAACAGCACGAACTTTTGCCGACAGATAAACAGAATCACTCAAGTAGATTTTGAAACCCCTCAAATAAGCACACAAGGATTCATTTATCCACTCCCCCGTGAGCAGCGGAACCAATAACCAACCCCGAACAAGTCGAAGCGAAATCGTATCATCAGCATTAGGCGCGTCTTACGTGCTTTCGAAGGCAACACGAATTGATAGCGGTGAAGTGTATATCACCAGCAGGAGAGGGATGTTTGCTTTCGACAGCATGTGTTTGCATTCATTAAATTGTTGTTTGAGAGTATTACGGTGCGAAATGGAGTCGGAAGAAAGGCGGGGCGGGGAACCTTGGAGTGCATCAACACGGTGATGATTAATTACCACTTGTCGAGTGGGGGAGGGGAGATCCGTGAGCCCTCGTGTCGAATCGAAAATGACACCTTCATACACAGAGAGCGCTTAGGAGATGAAAGAAAAAGTTATTTCCAATTCAAACAGTTCATGAGAATAATGAATTGGCGTTTTTTTTTTGAGAGCGTAAATAACCGCGACAAATTACCATATGCCACCAACAATATGCGGAGAAACAAGCACCCATCAAACGAAATGTTGTCGCTTTTCACAAATTTCGTTTGATGGTTTCCGGGAAAAAAAATTGCCGAGGGATTCAGACCAACAAGGATTATATTGGGTGCTGAATAATGAGATACACATGAAAATTAAGTTGGAAAAATTCCTTCGGTTTTCCCAATGTTTACAGATGAGATGAAAGCAATAATCAATATTTGGTTGGATTTGTCGACTTCCACACAATGATTTATTCGATCATATCTCGTAACGTTGTAACTGAGAATATACTGGATGTAGCAATTCTTTATCAAGGAAAAATCCAATTTATCGAACCATCCTTTACATTGAGGTCTACCCGGAAGCACATCCAAACAATAAGCGAACAGAAAAGAATTTGAATTCCATTTCGTAAGATACAAATTCGAAAAGATTGATTTATCTTTTTTTTTCATTTCGACAAGTAATCTATCAAGGTTCGCTTTATCATCTGTCGAATCAGCAACATTTTCGCGGTCTTCCTTTCATTTTTATTCCAAATTAATGAGAAATACACGATCAATAAAGTGAGAAACTCACACATTTTTTATGACCAAAAAGAACAATTTTTATCATCGGTTTTCAAATTGATAAAAATCCCCCGCACAAAAACAGGTTTGCCTGTATATATACAGGTCGAACTCGATTATCCGGAGTATCGATTTTTTTTTAACTCCGGATAATCGAGTCATAAATAAACAGTTTTCTCTCGGTAAACGTATTATAATTATGATTTGCACTTATTTATTAAACGGTTTTATCTAGGTTGACCTGTTTGTATGTTTGTAACATTGAAACTTTATAACTTTGTAGTTTGGTAACTTCATAGCTTCATAGCTGTACCACATTAATAGAAATTTAACCCCCTTCCTATCGACCGATTGATCTGAAATTAGGAACACATCATTATCTCTGGTGTCATTATAAAACTTGACTAGTAGAATACAGTAATTTATGAAAAATGCAAATCAAAAATGGCTGCCACCACAAAATGGCGCTATTTTTTTCCAAAACTTCTTCAATATGGGTATCAAAAGGAAGTTCTCGACTAGTAGAACATAGCAGATCATGAAAAATCTAATGCCAAGATGGCCGCAGTCCTCAAACAACTAATTACTTTTTAAATTTTGATCTGAAATTTGGAAGACACCTTTAATTTTACTGTCATTATCAAACTACGTATTCCATGATCTTGAAAAATTCAATTTGGCCATCGCTAAAAAATGGCTGAATGACTTGACATGCAGAACACGAAACATAATAAACAACATAAATTCAAAAAGGTCACCGCCACTGGTGGACTATATATTTTTTGTGTCCCCCAATATCGGTATCAAATGAAATGATTTGACTAATAGAATACAGTACATCATGAGAATATTCCGAAGAAAATTAGGTAAGAAATGAACGTTGGATTTCCATTATCCACAGTTAGTTGTTTCATCATAAACCCCACGATTTTAGTTTAGTCTCATCATCGCCCTGGATTAATAAATGAACGGATGTGATAACTACTAACTGCTACTTGCCAAATTATTTTCTAGCTCTAAGTACATTAAACCGTTTAACTTTCAAAGTTTTTTTTACTTATTTTCTTTTCTAGTTTTTTAGTAAATAATCTGTATTATTAGTATACTTCTCTACGTTGAAACCATTCAAAAAATTTATGTTTTTACAATTGTTGTTTCTTACCTAACTTTCTTCGGAATATTCCGATGATGTACTCTGTTCTATTAGTCAAGCCCATTCATATGATACTCATATTGATGGGGTCCTGAGAAAATATGAAATACGCCATTTTGTAGTGGCCGCCTCTTGAATTTGAACTTTTCATGAATAACTGTATTCTACTACCTTTCATTTGATATACATATTGATGCGGTTCTGAGAAAATATGTAATCCGCCATTTTGTAGTGGCCGCCATTTTGGATTTGAATTTTTCATAATTAACTGCATTCTGCTTGTCAAGTCCTTTCATTTGAAACCCATATCAGCTATTCAATATGGAATTATTATACAAATTATTCAAAATTTACGAAAATCAAAAATAAAATACTCCGGATAATCGAGTCCGACCTGTATTTATTTTCAATTGTGTGTTTGAATTGAAATGTGTATTAATAGTTTTTCCATTTTGGCGCACTGTGCAACGAACTTCATTAATTGTCCGCTGCTACACATAAAAAAAAATCAAAAACACCTGTTTAATCTTTATAATCAGTGAAACAATATAACTTTAATCCTTGTTGCAAGCTGTACAAAAAGAATCACAAATCAATCTCGTGCCGATATATAAGGTACATAAGATTCAATCCCAAATACAAAAAAGGGTAATAAAAACACGCGGGCAATAGCCAAAGGCTTATTTACGTAGAACCACATGTGAATATCATTTAGCCTCTATTATCGCAGCATCTAATAGTTTGTATATCAATCGTGCACATCAAAAAGAACCTTTCTCTTTTATCCTCTTAGCTAGTCGTGCCAATAGCCACCGGTCAGATCATATAAAACGCACTGTGAAAATGTACAAAAAAAAAACACTCAAAATGAATCTGTCGAACCAAACGCGTCTCCCGTGTTTTATCTCGCAAAGTTCTCATCATTTTGTCGCACATTCAAACCGCTTCTCGACGAACAGTGTCGTAATTAATTTTCATTTGTCGTGTCGAAACAACACTTGAGTTTTAAGTGTTATTTTCGTAATAAAACAAAATAACTCAGTTTTTTAACAGTGTAGTTTGGAAAATTTTCGAGCAATCTTTGGTTAGGCCCTTCTCAAAAGTAAGACTAGAGCCAAAATGGCAAACTGATGAGGCAAATTGTACTTTTTGGTCATTAAGAATGCGTCTGCAAAATTTGAACCAAATCAAAAAAATCCCAAAAACAAAATTTATGAAAAAATCGTCATTTGCGACGGAACAGCTCCTATTTTTCAGGTAGTATTTCTATGATATTATATTGTACAGTGCGAAACCACTCGATCTGACTAAACAATTACAAGAAGTATTTGAGATAATCTATTCAAAATTAAGCACTGAGTGTTTTCATGTACCAACCATTGGTTTTAAAAGGGTTAACAAACACACTAGTAACTTCCATTTTTCAGCGCTGAAATGTCCGGATGTTAGCATAATTATACATACTCTTGGGGCTGAATATGTTGCAATTCATTTTTGGCCTGCCTCCCAGCCATTTTTCATAATCTGACAAACGCAGCGAATGCTATTAACAGAACAAAACAAATCCTTCCCAAGTGGTGTGATTCTCCGGGTTTCCTGGTTCGTTAGAGTGTTTTGTAATTATAATTTCAAAGTTTTCGGCCTCGTTTTGGGGGGTATACAAAAGACAAGGAAGCAGGAAGTACCGACCCAAAATAGCCCGTATTGTTTCTCTCAAAATTGTTACCGAGTTTGGAAAGACTGCGGAATGATTTCCGCCTTCTTTTCATGCAACAAAAGACAACTTTTGGAGAAAAAAAATACTGAGAACCTTGGAATTCCTTCGGAATCCCTATTATGGAGACACATGGTTGTTCAGTTGCTGAGGCTGTGTAAGTCACCAAATACTTGGATCGATCCGATCGTTAACCATTTTCCGAGAACAAAGAGATTACAGCTTAAATCACTTTGTTGCTATTGCACCTGCTGTATGCGTGTGCAGGCAGCAGAAAGGAGGAAGGTACACACTTCAGTTTGATTGCTTTTCTGGCGCATTTTGCTGAATAAAACTCCCCAAGCGATGGCTGCTTGGAACAAAAAGCATTTTGTAATAAAATGCCGGAATAAAAGACCCCCAGGGGAGGTTTTTATCCACAATTGCCACACATTTTCCGCCCCATTCTAAACTCGGAAAGCTATCATCGTGAGCAGCTCACCTTCCGACATCTTCGTTTGAATTCTGAAAGCTGAAATTTCTGGGTGAAGTATTTTTATTTCAAATCGTCCTCTCGCATTACTCTGTGTATTATTTTTCTGAATGTTTCCAAGAGTGTGCATTTCGTTAGCATTCTAGAGCTGTACGATGCCCCCACACAGACATGTCTCAAGACGCAGTTAGACTAGTGTGGATAAAGTTTAGTAGAATACGGATACTGAGGACAATATTTAGCACAGAAGGTTAATGTTACAGCTGGAAGTCATTCCGAAACATTTCCATTTCCAGACAGAGAAGCCTGAAAATATGCAAAATTTTATTCGACTATTTTTGAATTGACTGAGGTTGCCCGCGCTTTTGGTTTACGAGACTGAGTCTTTTCCACTAGTGGGAAAATCTTTGTGATACAAGGATTTTTTTTTATGAAAGGTTTATGTATTTATTTTAGCATGAGCTTTATTGCTCAGAAACCTTTGGTAGTAAAGAAGAACTGTGTGAGAACGAATGTAGGAAACAAATAGGACTTTAGGACGAAATTTAACATAACATTTTTAATAAATCAAAAAGCATTAGTTCGATTTTATTTTATATTTGGTGTGCAAATATTTATAGCCATAGTCGAAACATTGACCACATTCCATATACATTCTGGAAGCCAAATCATAAAGCTTATAGCAATAAATGTTTTTTGGAGAAATATTTCCTAACAAAGTAACAAAGATGGTCAATTGCGAACGCGTAACCAAGTGGCTACGAAGACCCCCAAAAATAGTTATTAACGTTAACTTTATTTCATAAAAACGTGACCTGTTTTCTGATTTGCCACCCTTAATGAAAGACGTAGTTCTACGTCAAAAATTCAAACTTTGACGGCTGTGCGATGTTAGTAAGTGGAGGCCGATTGCGCTGATATGTTGTATATGGTAGTATTTCAGAATCTTTCAGAAATCTAGAATCTTTACCGGGAATCTGATTCTAAAATAGAAAAGTGGATTCTGAATCTGGGCTTTGAATTTGGTGCACTGAATCAGGGTTTAGAACTTGAGTTCGGAGTTCGGCATCTGAATTTGAATTTTGTGTCTGGAATCTGAATCTATTATTAAAATCTTACATTGTCTAAAATTTGTATCAGAAATTTGAATCTGGTATTCGAAATTTGAATTGTATTTGGTTTTGATTTTGCTGTTTGAAATTTGAATCTGAAATCCAGTTCATAGCGGTTCAGAAAGATTTTCGCGAAAAACGTTTTATAAATTAAATATTATGAATCAAAATATTATGAATTAAATTCACTTTGAAATATGTGTTTCATTTCCCTTTGTGATACAAGGATTTTTTTTTATGAAAGGTTTATGTATTTATTTTAGCATGAGCTTTATTGCTCAGAAACCTTTGGTAGTAAAGAAGAACTGTGTGAGAACGAATGTAGGAAACAAATAGGACTTTAGGACGAAATTTAACATAACATTTTTAATAAATCAAAAAGCATTAGTTCGATTTTATTTTATATTTGGTGTGCAAATATTTATAGCCATAGTCGAAACATTGACCACATTCCATATACATTCTGGAAGCCAAATCATAAAGCTTATAGCAATAAATGTTTTTTGGAGAAATATTTCCTACATGGAAATACAATATAAATATTGGGTATGATTTTCAATGTATGTAAGGAAATCTATATTTGTATTGGATTTTGAGTTATTCAAAATATAATGTTAGTTTAAATTATTTTCTCACAATTTTTTTTTTCATTGTATATTTTTCATGATGGTTTTCAATTGTTATTTGAGTGAAATGAGTGGTTATGAGAAAAAGTGACCTTTAAATTTTCAAAAGAAACTTTCATGAGAATGTTGATTCTTACGAAAAACTACCATAGTGTCGCACAGCCGTCAAAACTTGAGTTTTTTTTTAAACCGATAAACCATCTAAAAATGTTTTGTCAAAAATCTATTTTTAGACACAAAAACGACCAAGTGCCAAAAAAAAGTGTTTTTCTGGTTTTTGGTTATTTGAGTTTAGCTGTGAAATCATAAAATCATAAATAATACGTCGGAGATAGGATATCAAAATGTATTCATCCAATTGATCAGCTAACATTGCCATTTAATTGAATGCACGACTCGTCTTCTCCAAAGATCTAGATATTTTTCCGCTGTTTTCAAAGCGTAACATATCATGAAAGCTCCTTTGCACGATCGCCAGCGTTAATTCGATATCGAGATTTGTACCGAATATACTTGACCAAGAGAGTTATATGGTGATCGACATTATCATTACAAGCGTTTTTATTATTATTTTTACGTGGTTTTGAGATATCGTGAAGAATAGCAGTTCTCCCGGTTGTCTTGCTAGGTTGGTGAGTTGGGGAAGTTGTCTCGGTTACCTTCTCAGGTTTCCTAAAGATAACTCTCCGTTGTCGTGATTGAAATTCTACAAAGCGTACGCGTGTAAATAACGGCACATATCGCTTGGTTATCAGGGTTAACGTGTTAAAATCTAATTACAAAAAATTAAAAAAAAAACAAAACTAAAAATAATTAAAATTCTAAAAATCTAAGATTTTTAATTTGGTTCTCAAATGGGGATCAACATAGGGTAGGAGCCTGCCTGTTGGTCTCAAATGTTCCTATCTCACGCCTCCACGAAGATCATATGACGACATTTTTAGATCGGGCGTGAACTGGAAACACACACCTGGTCTTGGCTCCGAGAACGGGTGTCGAAAGTGGCTAAGTGAGGGGGTGCGAGCGAGTCAGAGCGCTATATCTCTCCCGGGGAAGGCCTCCCGGGTCATGGAGGCCTTGCCAACCCGCTGTCTCCCGGGCAAAGGAGATACACCCAATAACATGGAGCTACGATCACGAAGATTAATTAGAATGCGATCACCCGAGGAGGGTCCCCGAACTGGAGCTGGTCCTGGAACGGGCGTAAGAGCGAGCGGCCAGCGGCTGGAGGGCGATGTGCAAGAGCGGGCCACCAGCCGGGTTCAACCCGAAGAGCTACCGCCACACGGAAACAGCAGCCATCGACATCACCCAAGAAACGCTGCGCCTACGAGACGTGTTGCGACTGCCAGACGACAGTCGTCCACACTTGTGGGTACCACTAGGCGCCGGATCATGTGGACACACGAAATGAATGAATTCGTGATCCGCGCCTATTACATCTGCACTGCTTTGGAGACGGACATGAGCGGTCGCCCTCGAATACTAACAATGTTCGAGGAAGCGTATCCAGAGTTCGTCGGGAGGCTTGATCAGAACGCGATGAACGCGAGGCGTAGAGCGATAGTACGCAACAACATGCTCTCCCAAACGCAAATCGACGAGATCAAGCAGCAGGTGCAGAGAGAAATAAGCTCCAGGAACAACAGAGCAAGCGATGTGTCGAGACGAAGTTCAGTACGGCTGAGCAATTCATTCGCGAGTGGGGCACGCGAATCAGCACCAGTGGAGGCCACAGTACTACAACCCCCTGAGCCGGAAGACCCACAGCCAGATCAACAACTACTACGCGATCTGGTCTTCCACTACGACGAGGCGATCTCACAGTTCCGCGACACAGACCCATTGTCGCGCCCCAGGATCCCGAAGTTGCAGCATTCCCGCAGGCTGACAAGTGCAGTAAAGCTCATGAACGAGCACGTTCTTCCGCTGCACTTGGTTGATGCTGAGAACATGGAGGAGCTGCAACTGAAAGTTTACTGTGCTGCTGTGGCGACCGCCAAAAGTTTAGGATACCGTATTAGGCCAAGAGGCGGACTGCTCCAACATCTCCGTGAAAGGCGTGAGCCTCCATGGCGAAGGAGATTGGAGCAACGGATCCTAAACAAGCGCGCCGCAATTGGAAGACTGATGGCGTACAAAAGAGGCAACAGATCGGCGAAATTATGTCGCCAAGTTGCTGTGATCGTGCGGCCTACTGAACTTCGCCAGCTGGGAGCTCACCAGCTGACGGAAAAACTCGACACACTGGTACAGCAATTGAGCGTCCTAACTAAACGGCTGAAACGTTACTCTGACTCTGCAAAGCGCCAGGAACAAAATCGGATGTTCAGAGATAACGAAAAAGCGTTCTACGACCACATTAGCGACGAGAAGCCCGACTACCGCGAAGGTTTGCCAGATATTAGCGATGTGACGAACTTCTGGGCTGGTATTTGGGAGACCCCAGTACAACATCGCGACGGGCAAATGTGGTTAAGACGGGAGGAGGAGAGTTGTGGTGAAATTGGAGAGATGCCAGCTATCATCGTCGAAGAGAACGATGTCCGCGAAGCCTCGCGGTACCTGAGGAACTGGGCAGCACCGGGCCCCGATGGTGTTCAGAACTTCTGGCACAAGAAGCTGACCGTCGCACATCAAAAGATAGCTGAGTGCTTCAACAAGGTGCTACGTGACCCACACAACCTCCCTGAATTCGCCACCCGTGGCGTCACATTCCTCCTCCCGAAAGACAGCAACACATTGAACCCATCAAAGTACAGGCCGATAACGTGCCTATCGAGTCTGTACAAGATATTAAGCAGCATCATAACCGCCAAAGTTTCTGCCCACTGCGAACAACACCATATCATCGCAGAAGAGCAGAAAGGATGCAGGAAAAATACGCATGGCTGCAAAGACCAGGCCATCATCGACGCAGCCATAGTCGGCCAGGCGGTATATAACCAGCGGAACCTAAGTATGGCCTACATCGATTACAGGAAGGCTTATGACTCCATACCTCACTCGTTTCTCGTCCGGGTATTGGAGCTATACAAGATTGATCCCGTCGTCGTTAGGTTCCTGCAGCATGCGATGAGGC
This sequence comes from Toxorhynchites rutilus septentrionalis, assembly GCF_029784135.1. Taxonomy (NCBI): domain Eukaryota; kingdom Metazoa; phylum Arthropoda; class Insecta; order Diptera; family Culicidae; genus Toxorhynchites; species Toxorhynchites rutilus. Next base: position 90,310,949 of record NC_073746.1, read on the forward strand.
AGTGGAGCACGTCTCTGCACCTCAGTGATGGGGAAAATGTGTTGCAGTCTAGAACGCTGCAGATAAAGAGGGGGATATTCCAAGGCGACTCTTTCAGCCCGCTTTGGTTTTGTCTGGCACTGAACCCCCTCAGTAGGACGCTCAATAGAAACGGTCATGGCTATAAAATAAGGTATGGCGACGGCGCCCACGAAGAAGTGACCCATACCTTCTACATGGATGATCTCAAGGTCTACGCTGATTCACGTCAGCGTCTAGGTGTAGCTATCCGGGTTGTCGAAGACATAAGCAGGGACATCTGCATGGAGTTCGGCCTCGACAAGTGCCGCTGTGTCCATCTGCTGAAAGGGCAGCTTACCGAATCCGGAGGTTACGAGGTCTATGACGGCGAGTTCATAAGAGACATGGTTCGTGGCGAATCCTATAAATATCTTGGATTCCGACAGCTCACCGGGATTCGCCACTCCGACATCAAGACGGAGCTGCGAGACAAGTTCTTGAGTCGAGTGAACTGTGTCCTGAGGACTTTCCTCAACGCGGGGAACAAGGTACGCGCGATCAACACATTCGCGGTTCCCCTACTGACCTTCAGTTTTGGTGTAGTCAAATGGAGCAAAACTAACCTAGAGGACCTTGAGAGGAGGATGAGGAAAGCATTCAAAGAGGCCGGAATGCACCATCCTCAATCGGCACTGGAGAGAGTTTCACTGCCACGCAAAGAAGGGGGACTTGGAATAGTCGACATATCTGCACTGTGTGTTGCCCAGGTACGACAACTGCGCGAGTACTTCGCAGAACGCGCCAACCAAAACGCGCTATACCGGGCTGTCTGCGCCGCCGACAGAGGATACAGCGCTCTGCACTTGGCGCAAGCGGAGTACCAACTCAACTGCAATCTGCAGACAGTGGAGGAGAAGATTGCAGCTTGGAAGCAGAAGGCAGTGCATGGTGCCCACCCCCATCAACTGGACCGGCCACACGTCGACAAGGCCGCATCTAATCTGTGGCTAACGCGTGGTGAACTCTCTTCAGTAGTAGAAGCCGACATGATAGCCATCCAGGACAGGATAATGCCGACGAGAAACTGCAGGCGGTACGTCTGGCATCAAGACGTTGATGACATTTGCCGGATGTGCCATCAACCAGGTGAAAACATAGAGCACATTATGGGAGGCTGTCCCGTTTTGGCCAACGCAGCCTACACCGAGCGCCACAACAACGTGGCCCGTATTGTTCATCGACAACTGGCGCTCCAATGTGCTCTACTGGAAGACAACGTACCAAACTACCGGTACCTGCCTGCACCTGTCCTGGAAAATGACCGTTTCAAGCTGTACTGGGATCGCACTGTTCTGACCGACCTCTCGATCCACCACAACCGCCCAGATATAATGGTTTACGACAAGAGCGACCGCAAAGTCACCATCATCGATGTCGCTATTCCACTGAACCAGAATCTGGAGGAGACCCACGGTCGCAAAATCTGCAAGTACCGACCATTGGCCGTGGAGCTCAAGGAACTGTGGGGGCTAAGGGAGGTCCCAAGAATTGTTCCAGTCGTTCTCTCTGGAACTGGAATTGTCCCGAAGACACTTCTGGAAGCGCTAAAGGTGTTGAACATGGAGAAGGAATTGGCCGGCATCCAAAAGTCGGTCATCCTTAGCACCTGCGCGATTGTCCGACAATTTCTCGGTCAGGACTGAAACAGCACGAGCATGCAGATACGTGCATTCCGCAGAGCCTAGTCCCCCTTTGGCATTCAGAAGCCCGGGGGCAGGTGAAAATTCTGGCTAGGTTCGCCTAGTTAAGAAGTGAGATAAGTCTGCCAAAAATCTAAGAATAAAAAAATTAAATCTGAAAATCTGAAAACTTCAAAATTTAAATATTTCAAAATTCTAAAATTTAGAAATTTAAAAACTTAGAATTTAAATCTGAAAATCTGAAAACTTCAAAATTTAAACATTTGAAAATTCTACAATTTAAAAATTTTAAAATTAAAAATTAAAAATTTACAATTTAAAATTAAAAAAAAAATTTAAAATTTGAAATTTGAAATTTAAAATTTAAAATTTAAAAATTTAAAAATATTAAAATTTTCAAATTTAAGATTTTAGTATCACATCACTTACCGCAGTGAAACCTGATATTATAACCATTCCCACTAACAACTATCCCTTCCATGATAAACGCTAGGGAACCACGCTATAGAGGCGATCTTTCTGGCCTTCGGGCGGCGAATATCATACTAACATTCCTTCCCTTCCCCTGGTGACTGTAAGGACGTGGCCGGCGTCGTTATTGACCATTCAAAGCTCGAATCACCGAAAATTGCACAACGAGAATGGTTTGCTAGTCCCAAGCGTCATTCTGTGTGTTCTTTGTGCAATTTGGTTGGTTCAGGTCAATCACGGAGAGCAACTACGAATTGTACAGTCTACCAAAGCTCAAGCTAAAGAAAAACGACCAAGTGCCAAAAAATTAATTAATGACAAAAAAAATCCGAAATGACAGTAGATCCTAACGTTTGGTGCATTTTGAAGACATTTGTCATCAACTTTTTTTTAAACCCCGTTGTCATGCACCTTCTTCTTGGGGGATTTTTCGGTTTCAAAAAAATATAGGGGGTTTTGTCCACGACACGACCACATTGTTGACGTAGAACTAAGTTGTTATTTTGTTCAAGTCCTCCGCTTTGCTCTCTTCTCAACATGCCCTTTCTTTTCATATTTCCGGTTTCGATTAATATTTTCGGTCTCGATCCTTGGTGGAGTTAGTTTTGTTACTGTCATGCGAAACCAAATCACACACAAAATTCCTGAACACTTATTTTCTTAGTGAGCCGATGATAGCCTAGTTTGATGATTCCCCACACAATTGTGTAGTTCAGAACCTTAATGGAATGGCGTCAGTTTGATGTTATGATTGCAATGTCAGAGGCATCAGCGAGTAAGTAATTTGGTCGCGTCCACAGCTCAATCCGAAACGAAGACATGTGATGACGCAAAACAAGGAAGAACAAGCGATGTTCATTGCTTCGTATCTAGAACGATACTGAAAGTTTGCCTCAGCGAGATCCAATATTTATACTCTAGGCAAATATTCCCCTTCGTTCTTCTTCTTCTTTTTCTCTTCTTTATTCACGGAGAACTTAAGTCATTCGCCTTTGTTGATCGCCGATAAGGTGCTCGTAATTGACGGCATGGGTAGGGAAGCTCACAAATGACAAATGTATGTGAAAATGGAAATGCATCTAGTTTTCATCAATTTAAACCATTTACACACCAGGGGATTGTAATATATAGCATAAGAAACAAATCTTAGGGAATTTCCGATTCGTTTGGTATGTAAATCGTCAAAACCGTTCGCGGCAAAAATAGTTTTTTCTATCCCATTTATTTATTTATCAGGCTCATTAGCATTTTATCTGTAACAGAGCCGGGTTTTTATCGTGTACATGTACATATGTTTATGTTTCTATAAATTGTAAATTACACAGTAGAAGTTGTAGCCATTTAGGCGTTAGGTCTTCTGTTACATTATATTATGGTAATTACACTGTAGTAGCCATTTAGGCGTAAGGGTATTCTATCTGTTCTTCCATTGTTCAGCAGACCGGACAGCGGAGACAGTTGATATTGATCATTGTTGGGTTATTTATAGAACAGCAGCCCGATGTTTCTTACAGAGCAGAGCAGTTGTATGGATGAATCGATCTTTGTTCCACCGTGGATCGATCTCCATAGCTAATGATGGTTGCGTGGACGTAGTTATTCTATAACAACACAAAGATGGTCAATTGCGAACGCGTAACCAAGTGGCTACGAAGACCCCCAAAAATAGTTATTAACGTTAACTTTATTTCATAAAAACGTGACCTGTTTTCTGATTTGCCACCCTTAATGAAAGACGTAGTTCTACGTCAAAAATTCAAACTTTGACGGCTGTGCGATGTTAGTAAGTGGAGGCCGATTGCGCTGATATGTTGTATATGGTAGTATTTCAGAATCTTTCAGAAATATAGAATCTTTACCGGGAATCTGATTCTAAAATAGAAAAGTGGATTCTGAATCTGGGCTTTGAATTTGGTGCACTGAATCAGGGTTTAGAACTTGAGTTCGGAGTTCGGCATCTGAATTTGAATTTTGTGTCTGGAATCTGAATCTATTATTAAAATCTTACATTGTCTAAAATTTGTATCAGAAATTTGAATCTGGTATTCGAAATTTGAATTGTATTTGGTTTTGATTTTGCTGTTTGAAATTTGAATCTGAAATCCAGTTCATAGCGGTTCAGAAAGATTTTCGCGAAAAACGTTTTATAAATTAAATATTATGAATCAAAATATTATGAATTAAATTCACTTTGAAATATGTGTTTCATTTCCCTTGTTGGGTGTGAACCACTGCGTCCATTAGTTTGAACTATTGTGGTATGCCCCATTTTTTGTACTACGCTTCAAGCTTATCTACTGCTTATTGATGAAGAAGTAGACTGAAAGCTATAGCGAGATAGGTGCCAATCAGGAATAATCTGTTTGATAAAATTTATAGTCCTGATCGGCGACACAGACCAAACTTCCTTGGGCTCCAGAATAGCCTTATCAAGGTGTTGAAGTCTGCGTCTTGTTAGTGCTCCGCATTTGCAGAGCAAATGTTCCGAGGTTTCGCTTTCGGCATTACAAAAGCGACAAATATCATCTTGCACTAAACCTATGTTTTTGAGATGGTATTTACTTGGACAGTGTCCTGTTATAAGACCAGTGAATGTGCTGAAGTCTTTCTTATTAAGACTCAGCAATTGTTGAGTAATTTTAATACTCGGCGTGATAAATTTTTTTGACTGGTTGAGTTGTACAGCCATCCAGTTGGCCATTACTTCCCGGTCTTCCCATTTCTTCAGCTCACTCTTCAACACACATTCAGAAATTCCACAGAATGGTTCTGGACCAGTGAAGGGTGAGCTTGAGCCGCGTCTTGCGAGTTCATCTGCTTGTTCATTTCCCTCTATACCGCAATGGCCAGGAATCCAGTACAGTTGTACCGAACTTCTCTGACACAGTTGTCGTAAAAGGCAAATGCATTCCCAGACAATTTTTGAATAGCACTTGAAAGCATTGAGGGCTTTAAGTGCTGCTTGACTGTCTGAGAAGATACAAATGTTAGCATGTCTATAATTTCTTTTAAGGCAGACATTTATACATTCTATTATTGCAGCTACTTCTGCCTGGAAAACTGTTGGCCAGTTCCCCATAGCTACAGAAATTTTTATTCTGGGACCATACACTCCAGCACCTGTTCTGTTACCCATTTTCGACCCATCGGTATAGAACAGGATTGAACCATTACGAACATCGGGACCACCCTCATCCCATACTGAACGAGAAAGTTCGATCACTGTGTATGGAATGTCATAATTGGTCCTTGGCTCCATCCAATCGCTGTTCATCTCTGAGGTTGGTCCAACGGGTAAGAGATTCAGGATGCTCAAATGACCAGTTTTGTCCCCGTCTAATATTTTTTTATATCTTTTTAGCTTTAGAGCGCTTCTATTAGCCTCCAGCTGAACATGTTGACCCAAAGGTAACAAGTGATGGATAGCCTCCAATGCCTTTGAGGGTGTGCTTCGCATTGCTCCTGTTACAGCAACGCATGCCAGTCGTTGGAGTTTGTTTAGCTTTTTTGTAGCTACAGTCTCCTTAGTCTTTGGCCACCATACTAATGAGGCATAGGTTATCCTAGGCCGCACAATTGCTGTATAGACCCACATAACCATTTTTGGTTTCAGGCCCCATGTTCTACCTATCATTTTAGAACATGCCCATAGGGCAATGTTGGCCTTACTGATAATTGCATCTAAGTGTGCGTTCCAGTTTAGTTTAGCATCTAGGATTACGCCTAGATATTTCACTGAAACGCTGAATTTTATTTCCTCTCCTCCAAGATTTAGAGTCTGCAGATGCAGTTTCTTCTTTTTGGTGAAAGGAACAATTGTTGTTTTTGAGGGATTTATGCTCAGACCTTCTTTGATACACCATGATTGTGTAAGGTTTAAGGCCATCTGCATCCTACTCGATATCACATCGTCGAATTTGCCACGTACCATTATGACTAAATCATCAGCAAAACCCACGGTTTCGAAACCATTCGCCTCCAAACTAATCAGAAGGTCGTCAACCACCAGTGACCAAAGTAGAGGTGATAGAACCCCTCCTTGTGGGCAACCTTTCGTTGCAATCACAGATGTCGATGACCCACCCAGCTCCGAGGTGATTTGTCTATTTGTGAGCATGCCTTTGATCCATTCGACTATGCAGTCATCGAAATGTCTTCTTCTCATAGCCTGTGCCATTGATACATAGGAAGCATTGTCGAAAGCCCCTTCGATATCAAGAAACGCACATAATGCAGTTTCTTTTGACGAAAGAGATTTTTCAATTTTAGTCACAAGCGTGTGTAACGCTGTGACTGTGGATTTGCCTGATTGATAGGCAAACTGGTATTTAGATAAAGGGCATTTGGACATGAATACAGACTTTATGTATTCATATAATACTTTTTCCATAGTTTTCAGCAGTATTGATGATAAACTAATTGGTCTGAATGATTTTGGGAGAGATTTATCACGTTTCCCAGCCTTTTGGAATGAAGACCACTTTAACGAGTCTCCATGTGGAAGGAATGTGCTCTATTATCAGACTTGCCTTAAAAATCTCGATTAGAGATGGAATCAGCTTAGATTCTCCTTTTTGAATCAGGGCTGGAAAAATTCCATCTGCACCTGCGGATTTGTACGGTTGAAAGGATCTCACCGCGCTTTCTACTCTGGCCCTCGTGAAAACCATTCCAGCAACTATCTTTGCGACATCCTTTGCACTTTGAGAATTCCTTCGAGAGCATTTCATGTCGCGGTTGTAGTTAGGACTGGTATCAGAATGAACCGATGTAGATCCCGGGAAGTGAGTTTTCATCAGTAAGTCTAATACTTCTGAGGGAGATTTTGTGAACGAACCGTCGTCCTTTTTGAGGGAACTTAGCCCGTTCGAGTGGTCTTTTGCAAGAGTCTTACTTAGTCTTGCAACGATTGGGGTACTTTCAATGCTTTCGCAGTTATTTACCCAAGATTTTCGTTTAGATCGTCTTAGTTCTCTATTATATTCGGTTAGGGCGCTCCTATATTGAGACCAATCCGAATTAATTTTAGCTCTGTTGAACAGCTTCCGCGCTGTTTTACGTAGCCGCTCGAGCCTTTTGTTCCACCATGGAACGTTTCTTGTCGAAGATACTCTCTTAAGTGGACAATTACTGTTGTAGACAGAAACTATCGTATCATTTAATTCTTTTGAAGTTGATTCGAGCTGTTGAATCGACCTTATTTTTGTGTTAAGAGTTTCTGAGTGAATATCGTGAATATCGTTCCCAGTTGGTTTTTCTTGGATCACGATATTCTCTCTGTACTGTCAAGCCACCATCCCATTCGAAGATAATGTGTCTGTGATCAGACAAAGACGCCTCTTCCGAAACGTGCCAGTTGTGTATTTTTGAAGAAATTACCGGACTGCACAGTGTTAGGTCCAGGACTTCTTGTCTGATAGCGTTTATAAACGTTGGTTCATTGCCTATATTGGCAATGTCAATGTTGTTTGAAGAGAGAAATTCTAAAAGACAGTCACCTCGACTGTTTATGTCAGTACTACCCCACAAAGTGTGATGAGCATTGGCATCACAGCCGATGATGAAGTCTTTTTTGATTTCTCTGCAATAATTTACGAACGCCGCAACCTCTTGGGGAGGTGCCTCAGGTACGTCACCAGGGAAATAAGCCGACGCAATTATTATGTCGGATCTTCCCTTGGCGGTTGGTATCTCAACTCTGATCGCGACGATGTCCCTTTGAATGAACTCTGTTATAGGAAAGCATTTAATATTTGCTTTTACTAGAACAGCAGTTCTTGGGGAGTCATGCTTGTCGTCGTAGAATAACTTGCATGAACCAGTATGAATACCAAGTATTCTTCCTTTGTGGACCCAAGGCTCTTGAATTAAAGCTAAATCCATAGCGTCTTCAATAAACCTCCTAGCCAGCACGCTAGATGCTGCTTTAGCGTGATGGAGATTTATTTGCAGAACCTTAGTGTTCTGCGTTATTTTCGACCGTTCGTTTTGTTCATTTGGATGTGGATTATTCATAGAAGTCCCACGAGTCTCGCAGGTCCACTGCATCAGTGACCGGCTTAATGCAGCAAGGGCAGACGATACTGTGGAGGGAGCCCTGGTGCTCCACAGGCTCCGTTAACGGCAAGGTTTAAAAACCCCCCCTACCATTCATCCCTCGGCACGGGTCGCTTCACACCTTGGTTTAGAGGTTTATCCATTACTTCCTTTCCATAATAACCATGGATAACAGCTATTACAACCATCCTCCTTTTCTGGGGCTTTGGACCCACTGCTCTGGTTTCTCAATAATCTCATGTGTTTCATTAGATAAAGTAACACATTTTCTTCCAGCAGTAAAATAAACTTATACTGAAACGGTGTCTGATAAGTTTGAGCGGAGATGGTAGGAAATTTATAAACAAATAGTTATGTAACAGTCAGGCCAACAGTTTCTGAGTATTCAAATTGAAATTTCAAGTAATCTTCATCATTCAAGTTTTATAAAATTTGAAAACGCCGTCCGCCTTGCTCATTTGATAGAGAGAACTTCACGGATACGGATGAATTATTCTGACGTTTCTTTTGTATCAAGGCAATGTTGCCACTTTTGCATATGTCGATTGGGTCTGAGTTTCGAATTATAGTCGCGGATTGCAAAATGTGAACGTCGATCTCGATCGCATTGCGAAATTTTTGTTTCGGAAAGTGGCTGATGATTTTCTAAATGAATCGTTCATTTTAAGAGAATATTTTCCGGCTGTTTGTAATATGACTAAAGTGCATGAACACTAAAAAGTACAATTTTACATTGAATTATTCTAGTGTCCACTCGTATTGTGGTCTGTAGTATTTTAAAAATATCGTGTAGTTTAAAAAAACAAAAAAAAATTACTTTGAATGGAAATAAGAAAATTCAAAAGAATTTATCTCCCAAATATTCTGCCGCGAATTCATTATATACGTTTTCAGTCCAATTGAAATCCGCATTGACAACATTGAGCTTTGTGTTCCATTGGAAACACACTCTTAAAATAAAGTTTCGAATGAAAATGATTGACATTTCCTACATTTTTCGCAAGTGGTGAAAAAATCTTAAACGAAAATTATAATTAAATAAGATTTTATACAGTATAGCTCCGATTATCCGCGGAATAGTCTGGTAAGGTCACCGCAAAAGACGAAAATCGCGGATAGCGCAATGAAGATCCAAAAATGAGGTCTTCTTTGACAAGATATTTCACTTGGTCCTTCATTCAATGGTATATTTCATGTACCCAAAATAATTGACCGAGAAACAAACGGCAATGACAATACGGGTTTTACTCAGAATTTCAAACTGATTAATCGACACAAATTATTCGTCCATTTCCACTATATAGTTGTATAGTAATTTTTCGAAAAATATCCATGATTTTGCAGTCATCGATCGATTAATCGAACGATTACCAGACATCACAAGTCGCGAGATAATAGAGCTAAATTATTATTATTTTTCCATAATATTGGCCGACTCACGTAACGGGTTTTTTATTGCAAGACTAGGATAACCGATTCGGAAGTTATTCGTGGTACTCTTCACCATAATCATTGTGTTTGACGGCACTGAGAGTAGTGATACTTACGCTTATACGATTTATCACCAGATTGTGTATTCACAAGAAGAGGTATTTTTGCCGATTTGAATATTCAAAATAAAAGAATGTATCTAGTAAATGTCTTCAATTTTGATTTTTTTTTTTTTGAAATTTATTACATCGTACAACGTAAAAGTGCTATTCTACCAACAATTGTGCAGTGGTTCAGTAAGGCCGAGAGCCTCCATGAATCAACCGCAGGAACGAGACGTTGCCTAAGTTAGAACCGGATAGCAAATTTCAGTTTAAGTAATTATCTGCTATGCTTTCAAAAAAAAAACTTCTCAAGAAACGATTTAGTTGAATTGCATGAAAACTGCAAATAGATTCTATAAACGTTTCGATGTTTAACCGTATTTCGCTCCAAAGCATAAGTAGACTTCGATAATATCGAACAGTTCTCGAGCTTAAGCATACAGAACATATTCGTAAAAAATGAGTATGTATCTAGAAGCGCGTGCGAAAGCTTCACGTAGGAATGATATTGTTTTAAAATTTAATTCTTTATATTTTCAGATGATGATCTCAATCTTAGCATTCCGTAAGTTACTGATTTCCGACATTACCAATTGTTATTTCCAATTGTGGATGCTATATGGCATGCATTGGGTGTTTTTTTCCTGCTCCCTAATTCTAGGGTCACCATCTAGGCAGAGCATCGAACCAATCTCACTGGTCAAGTCTGGTCGGCTTGCCGATATGATAACGCTATGATACAAAACCTCTGTACGGTTTTGACCATGATATCCGTGTCGGAGAATATAGATTGTTTCCACCTGACTGCTTTGCTGATTGATTCACAAATCACTCCTGATTTATTGTTTGGCTATTAACAACACATACCTAAAATTTATTTGATTGAATTGATTGAATTCATATCGGAACTATGCTACGAGCTTAAACGGTATCATCATGCTTAGTGTTTCCGCTTATTGGAAGGCTGTTGTGTGCCTTCATCGAAGATAAAAAAAAGTGTTGTTGTTTTCAAAATGTTGGTTCCAACTTAAAATGAAATTCCTTTTTTTTGCAATTTTTATTGCTCGGGATATCTTGTTTATTTGTTCAGGTCCAAAACAACATATAATATGAAAAGCATTGGAAATATAAAAATCAGTAATTAGTTATTCTGTGCTTCATGTGAGAACTATGTCTTGTTTTCTTTTCGCGACGCAAACGAATTAAAAATGACATAAGTGCAAAATCCACTTTTCGCAGACGTAAAATGAGATTTGATTTTTGAATAGATTAACCCTCGCGAATTATTCATTCGCTTCGATTATTAATTGTTTAGTAATCATTCGATAAATAATCATTTTCCACATCTATTATTCGAATAATCGAAATCATTCGTTGAAAGGAAGCGAATGTTGTATCGAGGAATATTATTAGATTTTTTTTTCTTTCTTTATTAAAGAGATTTTCAGCCAAAGGCTGGTTCATCTTTAAAAATATTATTAGATTGTTTTTCATCAAAAATGGTAGAACTGAAAAATATCCTGAAATAATTAAATTTTGTTTGAAGATTTTGAAGTTCAGCACTACTCTGATTCATATTCAAATAGGAGCACATTTTATAAATTATAAATATGTTAAATATATGTTATTTTTTCAGAATTTTAGTAGTGTTGCGCGGTACAAACAAAAGTATTTCCAAATTTTGATTTTTTTAGAATGATCAGATCTAGTACTGGTTTAATTATAATTAAATATTTTTGTATGTGTTTTTTGCTATTTGTGATTTTTTCCGAAAATTTACAAATATCAAGAAACACACACGAATATAGTCAAATATAGATCAAACCTGTGTCTCTTTTTTGAACCACACAACATTGCTAAAATTCTGGAAAAAAATAACGCATATTTAGAAAAAGCGTGGGAATATATTTAAATATGAATAAGAAAAGTACTAAATCTTTCAATCCTTCAAATCCCTAATTTTTTCATTATTTCAAGATTTCTTTAGTACTACAGTTTTTCATGAAAAAATATTTTGATATTATTTCTCAATACACCATAGCAAGATGCACTTTCAGTATTTTTTTTTTTAAATTTTTATCTCGAAGCTATTGAGAATGGTATGCAAAAATTCTAAAAGTACGTTTTTCATCATGATGAACCACATTGGGTTTCAATAAAATAATCAAAATATCTTATTTGGTACCCTATATAGGAAATGCAAAGGGTTGGTAAAATGAACCAGTGTTCAAACTCCGATAATTTAACTATAAACCAATTGATACTTCTTCATTAATCTGTTCTTAGAACATTTGAAGCTATTTAAGACACCCTGTTATGCATGAAACTGTCAAATGTAAAAAAATAGTAAATAAAACAGAACATTCTCTCACGGTAGCCATTCGGATGTAATTTTGCGCGATTCGTATTTAATGAATTTCCCGTGAAATTTAAATTATTGGACCTGATATCTTCGACAAATTATCAGTTTGGACAACTGTTCGCATATTCAATGAGAGGTAAACAGATATTTTGTTTGGTTTCAGTGATTAATTCGCATTCAAAATTACTTTGTTGTTTGGGGCAAAATAAGCCACCTATGGATAACGACTAACAATGTCATGTTTTCCAAAACTGATCTACCTCATCACATGTTGCTTTTCAAGAGGTTCCTTTTGTGACTTCGACCATGAAAAATATGCTACCTCAACCAAAACCAAACCTCAATATGTGAAGCGTTATGTGTTTCTTACTACGTTTTCGTATGTATGAGAAAATTCTAATTACTACTCTAGGTGAATAAGCTCAGCTTCATTCATACATGTACCTACTATTTCAATAATGATTTAAAAAAATTTACATAAGGAACAACGCATAAATCTATCCCATTAAGCATGAGATGTACAGGGGTTTCCAACTTTAAATTCCGAAAGTAAATTGAAATAAAACACACTTAGTATTCGAATTTCGATGAAACTTTTATTTCAAATTAAAGTTTGATTTATGCTATTATGTGTGAAATACAACATCATTCAAATGTCCACCTAGGGCTTCCTCGCACACCTTGATTTGGAACAGGTAATTTTCGATGACTTTTCGGCACATATGAGGCGGTATCTCGGTCATAACTTCCCGAATGTTGTCTTTCAAATGTTCAAGAGTTTGCATAGACACGGTCTTTCTCATAACCCCACAAAAAAAAGTCTAGCGGGTTCAAATCGCATGATCTGGACGGCCAATTGGCATCACCAAAACGCGAAATTATGCGTCCCTCAAATTTCGTTCGCAATATGGCCATGTTCGGTCGTGTTGTGTGGCACGTGGCGCCGTCCTGCTGAAACCACATGTCATCCGTATCCATATCTTCAATTCGTGGCAAAAAAAAATCGGTTAACATGCGGCCATAGCGCTCACTGTCACTGTCTCGCCGTCCTCATTTTCAAAGAAATACGGCCCGATGACTCCACCAGACCATAATGCGCACCAAACAGTGACTTTTGGCGGATGCAACAATCACGTGTGGATGAGCCCCATATACAAGTGCAAGTCCAAATGCAAAATTCGCCACAACGATGTGTTTGACAAGCCCAATTGCTGAGCACGCCGTGGAATCGAAACATTCGGGTCATCCTCCACACTGGCAGCAACAGCAGCAATGTTTTCGGCCGAACGCACATTACGATGATGCACAGGTTTCACAATATCCGCTACGGATTCAGTTTGTTCGAATTTACGCACTACATTAGCGATTGTGTGCTCTGTGGCCGTCCATGACGACCAAAATCCGTCCGTAATGCTCGAAAAACATTTGCCGGTTTTCATCATTTTTATAGTATAATTTAACAAAATTAACACGTTGTGCGATGCTAAAACGATCCATATTGTAAAATGGCAGACATTCAACTAACGATATGACGCTTTGGTTGACAGCTATGTCAAACGGTTGTCAGCGCAGGGCTGTATACTTCCGGAAGCCCGAAATGGAAAACCCTGTATAATTGTTCATTTTACCACCACCATGTGATCATTTTAACTGCACGATAAAAAAATGTTCGATTTTAAATCTTTTTTTTCTTTTAATGAAAAATGTACAATTTTTATTTTTTATAATAAAAACCGTTTGAAATCTTGAGCAACAATTAGTAAAGCTGTAATATTCTTCGATGAACGGAATTTGTAGCGGTATGTGGATGCAGTGAATGGGCATTAGAATGCCAATGAAAATGGCTATCTCGAATTTTCAAAGCGAACTTGATTAAAAATGTTGATACCCATGAAAAAATTACCCTATGCAAAATATCAGCTCAATCGGACTTCATTTACTAGTGTCGCACAGCGGTTTAAGTTTGAGTTTTTTTGAAAGCCGAAAAATCACCCAAGGGGGAGTAAAGGAAATCGGGGTTCTCGAAAAAATACTTTTGGTGCCAAATGTCTTCAAATTGCATGAAACGTCGAGATCTACTGTCATCTCGAAAATTTTTTTTTGTCAAAAATCGACGCTCTGGGACTTTGTCATTTTTTCGGAATACGATGCAAAACGTATGGTTTAGGATGCCAATGAAAATCGTCATATCGATTTTTCATACGGGTCTCCCTGCGAAATGTTGATATGCACGATAAAATACTCTCTGCAAAATATTAGCTCATTCGTACTTCATTTACTATTGTTGCAGATGTCAGAAATAAAGTTTTCTGATAATCGAAAAATCCTCCAAGGAGGGAGTAAAGGAAATCGGGGTTTTCAAAAATAAAATATTGATTCCAAATGCCTTAGAATTGCATGAAAAAAATGATAAAACCCCGATTTCCTTTACTCCCCCTTGAGAGATTTTTCGGTTTTCAAACAACTAAAACTTTGACCGCTGTGCGACACTAGTAAATGAGGTCCGATTGAGCTGATATTTTGCATAGGGTAGTTTTTCGTGGGAATCAACATTTTTAATCAAGTTCGCTTTGAAAATTCGTGGGTCACTTTTTTCCTATACATCCATTGGCACTCTAATGGGCATATTCCTTAGGGTGTTCATTTTAACCGCTTTTCCCCTGCAATATTTTCCATAGAACTGTTGATTTACTTTGGGGGCACTTTTTACTTTCTTACCCAGCCTAGCCCTTTCTTCGAACGTTGAACTTAATTTTATAATCGTAGATTATTTCTTCAAATTATTTTTCCAGGAAAAATGGTAGCACATAAATCGTTTCGGTAGTAGTAAATTTATTGAGTTCAATCAATATTATTCATTATTCAAAATGTAAACTACATTTCTGGGATCCAAAGTGATAACTAGTTATATTATGAAATATGATTCCACGGGTTCTCTCAATTTTTTTTTGAATAACTGTACATTTATGACTCTTATGATTCTAAACTCTTTTTTTTTCTTTTCCGCTGTTCTTGAAGCGTAAAAATGGAAAAACGGCAAATCACATGCCGCAAATGATGAATTTTCACCAAAAAAAAAAAAAATAGTGACTATCACTATTTACTCATTTTTAGACAACCCAAAAACATCCGGATCCTGCCGGTCGGAAGTGGGTCCGTGAAAATTAGTAGATTTTCAGCTGTGGTGTTAAACCCTACCACCCGAAGGTGTGAGCAGATGGAAATAAAAAATTCATCAGGTTACACACATGAGAAAAAGAAAGTCTGATGTAATTCCAGCAGAAGTAATATGTTTTCACTCATATATGTTTTCCATTTACATTGTCACCCGGTAATTTGTCTACATTTAGCTCCGAATATTTGTTTTCCCCCAGCATTACATCATTGAATTATTTCTCTGACACACTCTAATTGATGATTCTCGTTTTTCTTTTACGTTGCAGTTTACTTTTTGAAGTGATGCTGAATCTTGATCAAACCGATGGCACGAAGAGGAGACCAGCCTCAGTGGAATTAGGTCACTAGCTTTAAACGGCAGAGCAAAGACTGAACGGGGGAAACAGCAGCAGAGGCACCGCGCCAGAATTAAAGCGATTTCGTGAGGAATTGTAGGGAAAAAATCACCAACAGGAAGAACGAACGAACAAACGGGCAGCTCTCTAGGAGGAGCGCCAGCAAATAATCTATTCGCGATGCCAACGAACACGGTGAAGAACGGTGAAGCAAATGAGCAGCACAGTGACTGCGATAATGAGGAGGTAGGTCTTTGAAAAATAAAACCTCCGCTAATGGTTCAAGCAGGCGAAGCTGATTCGCGGGAAAGCATCAAATCACACATCGGGTTCCCTCCAACGGAGGGGGGGGGGGGGCGGCTCGCAGCTTTCATTTTCGCGAATAAACGTGAGTTTATAATCACACTGAAGATTCTCATGCCATGTTTTTCCCTCCGTTTACACGCTACAGGAAGAACCCAAGGACATGGAAAATGCGCATCTCATTATCAGTGAGTTGAGAACCCGCTGTCGGAATCAGTCTGAGCAGATAATGTCATGGAAGAAAGCCTACACGTTGCAGGTGAGGATTTTTACCCATTTGTGTACACAATTTTGTTTTGTCCTCGTATATTCATGTGAGGCGGTTTTACACGATGTTGGTTGTGGTTATGATGGATAGATAAAGTGCGTGTATTCAATGGAACAAGTACCGAGAAGGTTGTAATAATATGCTGACGTAGGTAGTCAATTATGGTACAATATTTGTCGTAATACGTTGGACGACGATACCTGATTGAAACGAAGGCCCTTAGGCTTGACAGTGTTCTGAGAATGTCCTTGTTAGCAGTAGTAGTACTTTTTCCCACAGACAAGAGAAAAAAATCCTGGGACTACCGAACGATATTTTTTCGTTACAATATTGATTAATTGAACAAGAAATCGCACAGATTGTTACGGCCACCTGAGATCATTTATATCTTTCCAGTTGAACCGATAAAAAATGCCCATCAATCAATTATAATTGATTTTTTTTTATTTCAACAAAACTGACGGGGCTAATCAGTTTTCCTTTTTTTAAATAATGTTTGAAACAGAGACAAAAATAACGACACTTAAATATGCTGCCTGATCAACTGTTCATGAACATTGATTCATTTTTAATTGGGGTACTCAATACATCGCCACCAGCATATCTAAGAAGTTCATTAAATTTCTACAGTGACATTTGTGACAATGCATGCTTCCTGGTTGTTTCCCTTCGCGCTGAATCTCGTATTCGACAGGATCTATTATTGGATCTGAGCATCACACAAACAGCTAAATTCAACCCCATTTGTAACCGTCACATTGTTCGGAATCAATCAGTGCTAATTCCGCTCCAATTGAAACTGTCAATTCCAGCTAGAAAATCCGCGTTGCCCCGCTAGCCGCATGACGCACGTAATTCTATTTTCCCCGAGCGACACACATTCATACACAGCCCTGTCAAACATGGTTTGATTTGATTTCAAACCCGCCCTCTGAGGGCGGTCATGTTTATCCAACGTGCCTTTTGATTTATTTCCCTTTTCTACCTATGTGTCCCCCGGTCCCGTGCTACCGCGCCCCTACCGGCGTTGGTGACAGAATTGATGTTTCCGGAGTGAGGCAATTGGGGATGTGTTCAATACAGACAAAGTAAATGTCCCCGCTTGCCACAATTTACTCCGCTTTCGTAGGTAGGACAACATTTCGGTAAATCCGAAGCTGCATGAAGGTAATCTGAAATCACCTGGATTATACAGGGACAGCTTGTTTATTTAAACGTTTAATTCAAATAAGTGAGAATTGCTTAACGATAATTGGTCAATGGTTGATGCTAATGTAGAGATATGTTTAGGCATGCTTCACTTTTAGATAAGCAATCGCTTGCATTTTTTGATAACCGTCTAGCGAATTCGATAAAATACATAACCGACTTGGGGACGTAGGACTATGAAATTATTGCCGGCTAGAAAAAACATTATAGAAATTTGAGAACACTTAGTACACATATTTGATGGCACTAACAAGGGCCAATGAATGAATACTTGTATTGAGGCGCGAATGATTCACAGAGCAATAAAAAGCCAATTTGAGCAGATTGACAAATTAATTCTCAGCATCAACATGTACTGTTGATTGCTCGTTGTCTAGAGCGACACAGAAACACTGAACTTATTGAAAGTCCATGTAGTTTTTCAGTATCCCTATGTAGCATCTTTCGCCGAACAGGAACATCTAAATCGAATCGGTTGTGCAATGATGGTGGTGGGGGAAAAACCGATACGGAAAAAAATTTCATCTTTAATTTTGCATCGTATAACAATGCTCGCACTGCTGAAAACTATTTTCTTCGCATTCGGTTTGAAATGCACGTCACTCCTGACCCGGAAAAAATTCTCGAATTAATGACAGTTGAATGATCAGAAAAAAGGACTCATTCACGATTCATCAGTCATTCAGTTAGCGACCAGACGACGGAGGCATCGAGGCTTTCCAAATAGTCTTTCTTGAGACCATTTGGCTTAATTTTCATTTTTCTAGAGGCTAGAGGCGAATGAACTGAGAAAGTGTGATGCCTCTTTTATTAAAAATATCATCATAATCAACAATGAGTCAAAACACGCTCCTAAATTCACGTGTTGGGTGGCCCCATGGTTTGCGTGAATTTATAGATGCGGCTGAAAAAGGTTGATTCAAGATTCATTCTTTTTCTCGCGAGAACAATGCACAAGATTGTCATATTTCGAAACAAAAATATTGAACAGTTTCTAAATCAGTGAAGAGGCCGCTAACGCATGAACCTCGGACAAGTGAAAAATGTGTTTTTTGACAAAATGGTGGCCGTTTGAAGAAAAAAAGCTGTTTAAAACGCTTTTTGTCACATTCCCGATGAAGTGAAGTTTAAAAAATATATTTTTTATTGATTCATGCGATGGACAGATACATGCAGATTGTATTCATATGAATTCGAAATTACTCGGTTCAGTAGAACTTGAGGTATCGTGTACACCAGTTTGGAAAAAATAGTTTTGAGAAAAAAAAACGTTTGAAGTTAATTGTTAATTGAAGCTATAAGACGATATATAATGGTATTTTCGAATAGTCCTTTCTAGGGTATATTCTTGAATGCCTAAACTACGGAAATATTTTTGATTTTTTTTAATTTGTGGCCTTGAAGCTTTGTTGACTAACGCAGCATTTTACTAACCAAGTCAATATCAAATCTGATTAATCTTATCAACCAGCTTTCATTTGATTCCTAGAATGTCCTGTAAAACCTTTCAATAACGAGATATTTTTTTGCATCGATTTTGATAAAGTGTCGAAATCAGGTGTTTTGTATGGGTTTAGACAATCTTCTGTAATTTTGCATTTTTTTCAGTTCTCATGTTTTGCTTTTGTAACCCTTTTGTTTTTTTATGCTCATTAGCATTTTAGCTGTGACAGAGCCGAATTTTAATCGTGTATATGTCACATTTTTGTCATATAAATAATTAGCACATTACACAGTTGCCATTTTTCGGCGTTAGAGTACAGGCAAACCTTTTTTGTGCGGAGGATAGCGACTGCATAAAAAAATCGTGCTAAACTTCACCAGTAGCTTTAAAAAACCGTGTTCGGTACACATTTTGAAAATAAATTTTTTGTGCGGTAGATAAGGACCGCATAAAACCCAGGGTTGCCAACTATAATTCCATTAAAATCAGGGAGAATGAAAACAAAAATCAGGATAAATCAGGATAGCTCATATTGGGTTGTCCGAAAAGTCAATGTCGATTTTTGGGAAAACAAAAACATCATTTTCAATCAAAGCATTATAATTTAATTTTATATCCATAGTTCTATGTATTCCTTGCTTCGAGCGAAGACCGGATATGTAAAAGAATTAATAAGCATGGTGTAAATCCTCGCATAAGCGAAAATGCTAGTGTTTCGCCTGACTTTTTGATCGTTTATATTTTTTTCCGAAAAACCACTGCAGAGTCAATTGCAGAGAAATCAATATTCAAACTTTCATTGAACTCATCATCCATGCCTCGGAATAAATCTTTACTCAACAAATGAGGAAAGCATATCAGCAGGGGAACACTTGTTGATTTTTTCTAATTTTTATGACATTTAGTACGGTTATATATATATATTATATATATTTACCATAGTCCCATATTTTAAGTTTATTCAACATAGAATCAGACGAACAAATTACATATGAGGGGCTTAGAATGAAAGGGGTGTAAGTGAATTGATCTATTTCTCTACATCGACTCTCTCTTTTGGTCATAACTTAGCTGCAAATACATTCCCAGCTGTATTTGACAATGTGGAGGATAGGTCAGAATCTCATCTATCGGATTCTATAGCAAACTCAAATTGGAACGTTTTTGCAGTTGAGTTATTAATCAAAGAAAAAGTCGACGAAGAGAAATCGATCAAGTCACTTACACCCCTTGCATTCTAAGCCCCTCATATAAAAACTTTTTATATTGACTCTGGATTCAAAAGTTTTTTCTTGAGTAATTTTACACTGTTAAACGTATTCCTACATTTATAACTCTGGGGATACAACTACATACACATTATCCTCAATAAAATAATGTTGTTCCTCAAACTCAATCTCGTTGTAATATCACAAATTTGTCAGACAATCTGGTTTAATGAAGTTTTCTAGCAATGTTTTGGGAAGCCATGAAACAATTGAGGGTAGAGATAAAAAAAGTTAAGTACAAAGTTTAACTTATTGTAAGATATATACAAGCGCGAGCCGGAGAACTATCATGGCAGAAAACTTTGGCATGGAAACCAATATATTTATTACAAATAATGTAAAGAGTACAGAAATCAGGAAAAATCAGGATCATTTCAGGAAAATCAGGATAAATTGAGTATTTGTCAGGATATCAGGGAGTGTGCTAAAAAGTCTGGGAAATCCAGAAAAATCAGAAAGGTTGGCATCTCTGGTGGAGACAGTTGATTGTTCATAGTTGAGTTATTTATAGAACAGCAACCCGATGTGTCTTGCAGAGCAGAGCAGTTGTATGGATGAATCGATCTTATTTCGACTGTGGATCGATCTCCATCGCTGATGATTGTTGCGTGGACGTAGTTATTCTGTAACAACACAAAGATGGTCAATGAGGGCCCTGAGTTTTGAACTCACGATCGATCGCTTACTAAGCGAACGCGCGACCAATGTGGCTACGGAGACCCCCAGTTATCATGTTAGCAGAACAAATTTTAGCCTAGTGTATACGCGAAACCCCTGTGAATGTTTTCTGTTGATACGACTAGCCATTTTTTTTAGCGTCGTGTTGTGTAAATTAGAGGAAATCTTCATCACCAACTGTATTGCGTGTGCAACATAATTCGTTCCATTTCCACAAGATGTCTCAAGGTGCTATAAATAGTCTACAACGATAGATGATTTTTGGTGAAATATTGTTTACTAGTCTTTGAGTTTTGCACATCAAGTTCCATTTTACCTGCGTTGAAAATGTCGAGAAACGTTTTGACTTTTTTGTTTCCATAGGATGAAAAGTGGGAAGATTTTATAGGGCATGGTTTAGGCGATGTAAAAGTGTTGATTTTAGTGTTTTAGCAATGAACATCCGAGTCAACCGAGGAAATTTTAAGATGAAGAGTTATAGACGAGTTATTGCGGCAGCAGTGTTGCCGCACGTACAGATTTATTTGGAAAATATAGATTTTTTCGTTATTTTTGGTACAGCTTCTGTATGGTACAGAGTACAGATTTTCGTCAAAAAGTACAGATTGGTACAGATTTTTTCCGAGGATGAAAATTCTTACAAAGCAACATTGAGGTACATGACGACTTTTATGCCGCAGTATCGCTTGGTGCTGCTGATTATAAAGGCAATTACAATGCAATGATTAATCAGTTTCATAAGGATGAAATTCCTTACTAGGATCGTCTGAAAGGATTCGCGTTGGACGGTGCGACGTATGTTTTGCCCCAGATCAACAGATAGAATTGTTTGTTCCAGGCTGAAAAACCTGAATTCACGATGCAACATGAGGAGCTGAAAGATTTTTATTTGATTATTCTCACTAACATCTCCGAGGAATCTCACGTTGTTTCAATGTCCAATGTCCAGAAGGATTCGACGCTCAAGTCTATGACAATGCACAATGGTGCAGGAGATGCATTTAAGTGAAAATTAGCATTTAGAGCTCGACAGTTATTCTCTAGACAAAAACTGTCTTAGACAAAGTTGCCCCAGAAAGAATGACAAACAAATGAAAAGAGCATGTTTTTTGGGAAGAAATATCAATAACTTTGAGTAAAGTTGAGATATTGACAAGTTCTGCATCGAAAAATGTTGGTATTAGTAAGCTTTAAAAGTCTTTCGAGGACAGTTTGCATGTAAAAAATGAAATATAAAAGTTAGAGCAAAAAAACCAGTTTTTTTTCATGGTGACCCTATTGTAACTTAGAAAAAAGGCGCTATATCGGTTATTTCAAGAGATAGAGAAAAACTTTGTTCTACAAAGATGTCACAAATAATTGGAGCTATAACATTGTCTAACTATGTTTACCTTTATCTATAAAGATAAGAATGTTAGATTTATTATTTCATCGACAATTTTGGTCACCCTATTTTTGACAACATAAAAACGAGCACTCTATTATGAGTAACAACTTTGTCTAGGACAGCTTTTGTCTAGAGAATAACTGTCAATCTCTAAATGCTAATTTCCACTTAAATGCATCTCCTGGACCATTGTGCAATGGTAAATCCCAGAAACTTTTCCAATTTGACTAGCATTAACGTTGTGTTAGAAGCGTTTCCAGGATTCTACAATGGGAATGTACAAGATGTGGAGAATTCATTCTGTAACCTAAAGATAAAATAACTCCGTAAAGAACGAGCATGTGCAGGGTTGGCGGACAAAAATTGGATGTCTAAAAAGAATTGACGGTTCGCTCGCCTTTTCTGCGCTTCGATGCCTTGTTTATAACGTTCTCACTATGCCTCACTCTTCGGCAACTGTCGAAAGATTTGTTTCTGAATATAATCAGAACCAAAATAAGCTTTGAAATCGGCTCAGCAACGATACGATGAACGCTATTTTGAGATCAAAAGATTTGGTCAAACATCGTGATGGTAGCTTGAAAATTAAAAAAAGTATGCAATCTAGATTAAAAAAAAATATGCATAAGCATCATCAAACACACGAATGACTTGCAAATGTAAATGTAATATTTGTAGTAAACAAATGAGTGTTTTTTTAATGTTAATAACTCGACAAGCTATTTCTAAACAACAGTTTAAAAAAATCAAAGTTACACTGCGTTATGCTTTCCTTTTCCTTAGCAACTCTATTTATTGACCATGAGTAAGACCATTCGGGATCCTCGCCGCCGCTACCGTCCGGAAGCTAGCTGGATGATTGATGTATCGTGAAAGAGAATCAAATTGGAGACGAAATTACTTTCATACGCTTCTAATGAGTATTTCTTTTTTACTTTGCTACTATGCTTCGATATTCCAGCTCCAGAAGCTCCAGTTCATATTCAACCTTAATGCTATGGAATAGGAATTGCTATTTTAGTATTTCCAGTTAGGATCGAACGGATTGGCAAACGTGAGGTCAAACGTTGTCATGTTGTAGAATCACTTTATCGTGCTTCTGCTCATATTGTCTCCGTTTTTTGTGCAGTGCACGGCTCAGTCGCGTAAATTGAGTTCGATACCGTTCTGCAAAGATGGTTTTGTTGGAAACCAACAGCACATAATAAATAACACCGACATGGCCCCACCCATGGATGCAAAATTTCGTTGATCACTGGGATTGACAGTTACAAAATAAGGAAATATCAAAAGAAATGATTGTTTAAGGATGTTTTACGATATAAGATTACTTTGTAGTCTAATTTCGGACTATTTTCTTTCTATATATTAGGCTGTCAAAAAAGTCCTGCGGTATTTTTTTTGAATTTTCATTTGTTCATAAAATTAGTTACAGTCATCTGTTTTAAGTCAAATATGCGCCGTTTTGTTCGATGACTTGTTCCCAAAGAGATGCCAACTTCATAATACCCCTGTTATAGAAGCTCGCTTCCTTATTGGCAAAAAACTCGGATAGCCAATTTTCACAGGCCTCTTTTGTGGCTAAATTCTGACTACCTAGCTCGTTCACCATGGACAAAAACAGGTGGTAGTCACTTGGTGCAAGGTCCGGACTATACGGCGGATGCAAAAAGAACCTCCCATCCGAGCTCCCGGAGCTTCTGGCGCGTCACCAAAGAAGTGTGTGGCCTGGCGTTGTCCTGATGGAAGACAATGCGGCCTCTGTTTATCAAAGATGGCCTCTTCTTCATGAGTGCTACCTTCAAGCGGTCCAGTTGTTGGCAGTACAGGTCCGAATTGAGCGTTTGGCCATAGGGAAGCAGCTCATAATAGATTATTCCTTGACAATCCCACCAAACACACAGCAGAACCTTCCTGGCCGTTAATGAGGGCTTGGCCACCGTCTGAGCCGCTTCAGCGGGCTTCGACCACGACCGTTTGCGCTTCACGTTGTCGTAAGTGACCCACTTTTCATCGCCAGTCACCATCCGCTTCAGAAACGGGTCGATTTTGTTGCGATTCAGCAGCGATTAACATGCGTCGATACGGTCAAAGATGTTTTTTTGCGTCAACGTGTGTGGCACCCATACATCGAGCTTCTTTGTGAATCCAAGCTTCTTCAAATGGTTAATAACGGTTTGATGACTTATCCCCAGCTCTTGGCCGATGCTACGCCTGCTACTATGCCGGTCTTTCTCGGCTAATTCAGTGATTTTGTCGCAATTTGTCGACGACAGGTCATCCGGAGCGTGACGCATCTTCGATGACCTCTACACCAGAACGAAAACGTTGAAACCATCGTTGTGCGGTGGAAATGGAAACTGTATCGGGTCCATAAACTGCACAAATTTTATTGGCAGCTTGAGATGCATTTTTGCCTTTGTCATAGTAGTACTGTAAAATATGTCGGATTTTCTCTTTATTTTGCTCCATATTTGCGACACTATAACTCACGAACGACTTAACCAAACAAAACACTGTCAAGGACTATATTATAGCGCGCAAAAATACCTAACAAGCTATAGTATGACTCGATACAATGAATACAACTAGAACTACGCGCTTACAACGACACCTCGTGGAAATACCGCAGGACTTTTTTGACAGCCTAATATATAAATATAATAAATAATAAATATCTTTGGGAGCAGGGAGCAACACTGATATTTTGCCATTTTCTTGATACGGGGGAATGGAAAGCGTAACAGGAACAGCTCGAGGCTCAATTCCCCATAGACTCCCATTCCCCATAGGCTCTCAAAAGGGTTTAGGTCCGGTGAACATGCCGACCTAAACCATGTCATCGTTTCAGTACTGGTATGAGTTCTGGCATTGTGGCATATATTTTACTTGAATTTGAATTCCTTCCGAAACCGATCTAAACATGATGATTCGCTGAGCCTCCGATTCCAAGTAGAAAAAAAGACCCGAAAATTTCCTGACGTTTGAGTTATTATTGAGTTTGTAAACTCAATTAAAGTTTTTAAGTTTTTCATCTAATTTTCCGATCATCACTTTCTCATCATTAAAAACAACTTTAGTGATACCATGCTTGGAAAACAATCTTTCCCGCCACGAAGCAGCAACATTTCGCTACATGACACAATATAAACAGCATAACGAAAAACTTTTCCATGTCGCGAAACATCAGCAATTTTCCATCTGTCCAGTCCAGAAACGCTTTCTCTATTTCTTTCGAGGGATCTGACAAGTTATGACAGACGAAAATTCATTTTTTTTTCTTCACCCACTCACCCCCTCCCCACCAGCCAGATCATCATCAGAACGGGCAGCAGAACAAGTTAATCTCTTTCTGTGAAGTTGTGAGAAAAGCAATTATACTCCGTCTGCTCCTTTGGCTGTCGTCGGGTGCCAATACCGGGGACATCATTCCCCCGCCGAGAGCGGTTTCATCCCGTCAATTTGCGTCGGGTTATAAACTTTGCAAACGCCATTGCTCGGTGCCATTTAACTGCTAATTAAGCTGAAACGACGGTACGCTTTGTTCGGAAGGTAATTGTGATACCGCTGGGTTTGTGTTCTTTTTTTACAGCTGACGAATTAATATTGTTTTAATTTTCGGGTGGTCGAATCACGTGTTGAGCAATTACTCAATCCATATTTATTGCGGGAGGCAATGAAAAAATTAAATGGTCGCTGTAAATTGATTTTCATTGTTTAACACCCGCTATCAACCAGTTGGGGAAAGGAGGACAGTTTCGGTGAATTACTCTGAACGGGAACATGGTCATTTTTGCCGTCTTTTTATAGCATTCGTAGTATGACGTGCGTTCATTCATGCTATGCACTACTTGTTTTAATTAATTTGTATCCAAGTTTGAATGCTAGGATGTCGTTCCTCTGATTAAGCAAGGGTCGCATCAATGATTATTAGAATGTTACTTCAGTTTCATCGCAGATCAAACTAATTTGCTGATTTGCATATTGAGTAACTTCAAAAAAGGTTTCTGGGTTCACAAAGTTTCAAAATTTAAGAAATATACCTATTCTGAACATTTTTGTACAGTGAACTAAAGTGTATTATTTCGGAAGAGCTTGCTTGCTTATTATTCTCATGCTCCTCGTATTATTCTCGCGAAGGAAAGATTGAATCATGAATCAAGCTTCTTTAGCGGTTCCTTTTCAGGGCCACCAAAATATTCTATAAAAATGAAAATAATGTATACAATCGCGACTTTCAAGCCAGTAGTGAAACTAGGGATACTACATCTCTCCCGCCTTGAACAGCTTTTACTATATTATTATATCAAGGCTTTTCCTGACACTCTATTATTGCCACAAACTTCTTATTTTGAACAAGATGGCGGTACTACTAAAATAGTTAATTCTGCTAGAGTACAAATACACAATAACAAAGTATTGATAATATCAAAGCATGGGATGTCCTTTAAGTTGATTTGATTGACGCACTGACGCGGCTTTAGCGGCTTTAGTGTTTCTGTCACTAAAACTAAAACTGCCAGACAAACTCGACTCGACAAACTGAATTAATTTCCTTATTGGCTGGAATAACGACTAGGTCCAACATGTTGCGAACCACTAAAGACGCAATAACTTGAACTGCAACGGTTCTTTTGGACTGAATCCGTTGACGTATCTGACTATGTTACACTACTGCAAGCGCCACATTTAGCCTCGAATTTCATACGGTGACCTTCACAGTCCGAGGACACGAATTCCGGAGAATAAAAACGATTCAATGACTTCAAATTATCGTTACTTGATGAGACTGGTTTCCTTTCGCTGACTACTACGGAATCGTTGTTTCTATATGACCCATTATCCACACTTGGGAGATTTAGAAGGAGAACTTCCACTGCTTCGGACATTTCGGCTACACGATTGTTTTTCTCTGAGAAACGATGTGTTGCTTGACTGGTTGTTGAGACATGACCTCGCTTTCCACAGGAATAGCACGTCCAATTTCGTGCTGGACACGTTGCTGGGTCATGTTGGCGACTGCACCGATAACATGGCCTGCCAGACTTCTGAAATGTACGACTAGACGACTTACTTTGCTCCTCCTCCCATTCTATTTGAAACGCTGCTAGTTTCGAAGACGACTGACTTGACATTTCTTTGTTTTGACATAATGCTGCTTCCCAACTCCTAGCGATCGAGCATACCTTCTCGAAAGTAAGGTCAGCTTCGGTGAGTAACTTTTTCCGCAAACCTTGGTCGTTGGTTCCAGCGACAAACTGGTCACGTAGGGCGTCCGCGAGAAATGCATTGTAATTGCATGATTGAGACACCGTTTTAAGAGTTATGAAGAAATCCGTGATGGATTGCGAGGGTAGCTGTTCGCTCTTCCTGAACTTGTACCTTTCTGACACGACATTTATAGTTGGAGCAAGGTGTTTTTTCAACAGACTGACTAAGACCCGATACGACTTTGAACGAGGGTCTTCAGGAGCACACAGTCTGACCGCGACCGTATACAGACTAGGGCCAGCGACGGTAATTTAGACCGGGGCTTTCTTTTCTTCCGGTGTATCGTTCACAAAAAAGAACATCTCTAAACGATTGAGATATACTTCAATGTTCTCTCCCAACACAAATGGCTCTATTTGACCAACCTCTAAATACCGCAGCTCCAGCACCATCTTTCACCGTGCCACTACTTTCTCCTAATTGTGACATTATGTCTAATTGCGGTTATGTGCACCGACCATGTGCACTACGTTTACACCACGGTGTGACAAAGTCCAAATTCTCACTTTTTGATCCTCGTCGCTAAGTTTAACTGTTGCGGCGGTACTCAATAATTACACACTTTTTCACATACTATTTTATTTTGAACAACTAAAGTATGGACGTTATAAGATACATTGCTTCTATTCCCTAAGATGGTGGGATGATGAAAGAGAGCGGATTGGTGTGGTATATGGTATTTTATAATATTTGCTATAAAATTTTGGTATGCAAGAAAATAATATATACAATTGCGGCTTTCAAGCCAGTAGTGAAACTAGGGATACTACAAAGACCATATGCGAATGAACAGAAAAATATTAAAATTTCAAACCATTATAATTATTAGTCGAGTCACAGACTCGCTCCAGCTAGCAGACAGCAGACTTTCTCAATGCGGATATCATACACATCTCTTTTGTTCGAATACAAGGAGGATGGAAGATACATATCGCACACAGCGGAACAATTTCGTTCGGTGGAGGCACTGTGTCGACTTCCATGCCGTCTGGTAGAGTGCTTCTGTATTTTTGCACCACATCATTTCTGCATCTGTACTGGGGTGCAGAGTTGCCATAACGAAATTTGTGTTTTTGATTTGAAAAAACTTTTTATCTTAGAATTTCTTTCAAAAAATCTGTTTTAAATTTGTATTGAATTTATAAAATTTATAATAAATTTATAATAATATCATTGATTGGCATATTTATTATTGGTTAGATGATGTTGATGGTATCCGCGTAAAGCTAGCAAGCATATACACTGTAGTAAAAATATAATGCTTCAATGAGTTTTTTTTTTAAGTTTATTCAGTTACCAGGGCAACAATGCACAACATAATTTTCGGGTACTCACATCAATATAAAGGTTATAATGAATTAAAAGGTAAACTATTCATAAACTAGAGAGATTAATCTGAGTGAATTCGGGGTGAAACCCGTTTCGTTTTATTCAATTCAACAGTAAATAGCAAAACGTATTTCAAACAATAGTAAAATAGGTTTGATCATCAAATCATTCTTGAGCTTGAGCTGGAGCTTGAATAGACTGTACACTTCGTAGTTGCTCTCCGTGATTGACCTGCACCAGCAAAATTATTCTCCGTTTCTTTTTGAGGTTTCGATCGTAGTTGATTCTTTCTATGTTGTGTTTCAGTGCGAGCCATTTTGTTACGGGCGAATTCAGCATTTTCAAATGTTTGAACTTAAATGTTTCCTCAATTGAGTTAATTGCTTCTTTCGCTTTCAACTGTGCAAAAGATAACTATAAATGACTAGACCGCAATGTTTTTCCTAGTACGGACTAAACCGATTTTCTAGTCCGTGTTAGGAAAACGCATCGCGATCTATTCAAATATATGGGAAATTAGAAGCTCTATTTTCAATGCTATTTTAACTTATCAGCTATAGGAAATTTTGTAATTGTATTGCAATAGATCGTAGAGTGTCCAAATTGAAGGGTGCAAAAACATCAGGAAATGTGTGAGCAGTCAAAGTTGGACAATTTATGACAATATATGTATTCCCCATATGTTACCGGTAACGTTATCCTATGTCAAAAGGTCTCGATGGTTTTTTTTTAGATTTTTTTAATTCTTATCAAAAGAAGTTTCAAAGCAAATGAACTTTCACGACAGCAAGAGCGCGCTTCTGAAATTTACATTCTCTGTGTTTCAGTAAGAAAAAGATAAACAGTATTATTTATTCATTCTAACGCTAATCGATAACGCAAACGTTTGTATCAAAATGTAGGACACCACGCTACAAATGAATGTTGACAAGAGATGATTCTCATTTAAACCGGCACAGAGGCAATATGAATAAAGTTGGTAAGAAGAGAAAAAATAATATTAACATCACGTCATAACTATTATTGGAACGATATTTTTTTAAAATCTGTAAATTAGTTATGAAACCCAAAAAATCTGTAATCTGTATTTCCAGATTGTTGGTTTAAAAACCAACCTCATGTGAACCTCATGCACCAAAATTAGTCACATTGTCGAGCAATAGATACGATATTTTTCAAGTTTTGTCCAAATAAAACCGTATTTTTAGAGGGTCTAAAAGAAGAGATCCTCAAATATTGTATCGCAGTAATGTTCGAGTGGTGGGAAACGTTATTTTTATCTGCTCGAATGGTTAATTGGTGTTTTTTTTATGAACTACATATAAATACTACACGAAGCTTCGAAGGAAACTCTATTTCTCAAGCATTGGAATAGGTAAAAAAAATAGGAGGTTGTGTCCAAGATACGACCGCATTGTTGACGTAGAACTACGCTGTTATTTTCTATAAGTCGCTTGTTTATAACTTCGGGTATTATTCTGTAATGCTGTGAAATTTCAGAAATAACTGTTTAGTAGAATAATCACTTTGGTGAAATGGTGGAAATGGCACCTTTGAATATTTGCCTCAGCAGAGATTCATTACTAATACCATAGCACAAATAATTCCCTCCCAATATCTCCCTTCCTTGTTTATATTTATCATTACGGCTGCATAATTTGCACCACCAAACAATCGTGAAGCAAAAAATTAGGCGATTGTTGCATCGTGACAGAACCAATGCACACGGAAGCATATACAAATGGGATTTCAGCGTAGAGAAGATGCACTATTTTTATGTACGATTTATGAAGCACGCACGTATGCACACAAATATCCATATATCGATGGCTTCAAGCAACTAAATATACACACACTTTTCTCCGGTTTGTGCTCTTCTCAACAGAAGACCTTTCTGGTAATACTGCCGGTCTCGATTAGCGTAGCTGTCATCCTTGGAGGAGAAAGTTTTACTACCGTCAAGCGAAACCAATCACAGACAAATTTCAGAACATTTATTTTCTTGGTGAGCCGATGATAGCCTAGCTTGATGATTCCCCACACAATTGTGTAGTTCATAACATTAACGCAATGGCATCGGTTTGATGCAATGAGTGCAATGCCAGAGACATCGGCGAGTGAATAATTTGGTCGCGTCCACAGATCAATCCGAAACGAAGACATGTGATGACGCAAAACAAGGAAAGACAAGCGATATTCATTGGTTTGAATACAGAAGGAGACTGAAAGTTTGCATCAGCGAGATCCACTGTTTATGCTCTAGGCTAATATTACCATTCGTTCTTCTTTTCCTTCGTTCACGGAGACTTCAAATCTTACGATTTCCCCTTCGTTGCTCGTTGATAAGTTTTCTCGTTATTTACGGCACGGGTAGAAAAGTTCACCAATCAGCAGAACGAATGTATGGAAAAATGGAAACGCTTATAGTTTTCATGAATTTTAACCACTTACACACCAGGGGATTGTAATGTATAGCATATCAATCAAATCTTGGGGAATTTTCGATTCGTTTGGTATGTAAATCGACCAAATCCGATCGTGGAAAAATAATTATGAACGTTAACTTTATTTCATAAAAACGTGTTTTCTGATTTGGCACCCTTCATGAAAGACGTAGTTCTACGTCAAAAAACTTTTTAGATAAATCAAAGTTGAACTTAGTAAAAGAAAACGATTTTACAGGATCCAGTTTTCAGTTCCATATTTTTGAGAGCAATCGTTCATTTTTTTTGAAAAAATATTATTGGCAACCCTGCTTACCATTCTTTTCTTATTACGATCATATTTTCATGTCCGTGAAGTCCGTGAGTCCACCTAATTAATCCAGAGCTGCATTTTTTCATCAATAGGTCGTATGAATAAAAACAAAACTCAGCTTTACTTTACTTGAATCACGCATTCGAGCAGTGACATTAAGTATTTACTACGTTTGGTATGAATAAAACTGGCAACTGAGTATGAACTTTTCGAAAATGGAAGTTTACTTGATTTCGTATGAATAAAACAGCATTTATCAAGTATTTACTTTGTTATTATCAAGTATGCTCATGAGCGTACTTTGCTTCTGAAAACTCTTTTGTTTATCTTTTCGATTAATAGAGATGCAATTGCGATGCACATTAAAAATCAGTTATAATATAAAAAATATTCTGCCTATAAAGCTTTATTAATTTAACTTTAATTTAAAAATATATACAAAAAAATATATACACTTTCAGATGATCATGTTCTCTTTGAGTTTCTTGATATTCAGGACAGCAATTTCCTTTTTCAGAACCAACAGCTCCATTTCTTTTTGGTGTCGCTCTTCTTGGTTGGCTTACAATACATCCGTATAATCTTGTTGCTTTTTCAGGAACATAAGTTGCTCCTCACACACTGTTTGTTGTGTTCTGCCACGTGTCTGGAATATAAAAAAAGAATTAAAAAACTATAAAAGTTCTTTGAAGAACAATTTTAGGAGAGAAATGGGAATAAAAATACCATTTTAACTGAATGCGCATGAAAAGTAAAAGTAGAATTAAAATAAAACACATACCGATTTTTGATTTGTTTTTAGTGTTTGACACGCTTGACTGGGCGCCAGAAACTCGTTCTGCAAGCTGTTATAATTATAATCATCAGAAGAATCATGCTCCTCCTTCGGTGGATCCTTCCCCATTGCAATATTTTTGCTTCCTACTGCCAGACCATCTGTAAAAGTTATGTTAAATGATAACATTTCATAAGTTTCAATATAATTGAAATAATAGAATAAGTTTTACTTACACGGAACGCTGATGATGCTGGGATTGTCAACACCCCCCAGCAGTCCATAAAACTTTTCTTTCGGTTGGTTGAGCACAATTTTAACGTTCCCTGTTTTTTTGGTATCCGTTTTTTCTTTAACAGCGGTCTTCATGTTATTGATTTTCTTCAATATTTGGTCGCCAGAGAACTCCAATCCACATCGGATGAACAACTGCTGTCGCATCGCCACCAACGCTATTTTTTTCTTCTCCCGCACAGGTGGTGTTTGCGGTTTGGAAAGTAAAATTTTTCCTACTTCCTCCAGTACATCCACAAACACAGCATACATTTGTTCCTGATTAGATTGATTCTTCCTCTTTCTTCCGCTACCGCTGCTGATTGATTTTTCGGCAGATCCTTCGACTGTAAATTTATGATTGGAAACTAATATTTTTAAGCAACAATTAAAAAACTCATCTTACCATCATCTACCAGAACAATCTCTCCGAGTACCTCGATGTTTTCGTGGCCAAAATCATTGTTATAGATTTTTTTTTTCAATGAAAGGATCACAACACGGGCGAGAAAAGAGACGTTTTGAAACCAAACAAAAACAATCAGTTGACAGATGTTTGACAAAGTAAGAACTATGTTCGAATTCGAACATACGTCAAAATGAAATTAGTAAAGTAAACTTTTAATCATACGGATTCAAGTAAGTACTAGGAAAGTTTACTTTACTTGGAAACGGGCAGAATAAGTAAATACTTTTTTTTATTCATACGGCCTAATGTCACTGACAACTGACGAGGCACGTTAGTCACTTCCTACTGACAAAAATCTCGGTCAAATGGTGACTGACAGAGTACGATGCAACAATTTGCCTGTTACTGAGCTTTGTCAATACGCTTTGACCGATCAAGTAGGCGGTAAAATTGTCCATAATGAATTGATGATTGTCGCAGATTGCATTTTATTTTCATCGAGCAAAGCTTCGATTTTCATTCCGGTTGTTGTTTCTTGTATTTACTGAAGTAAATACTATGTCGAACACGCGATAACTTGTGAGCGATTGCAAACCATTTAAGCAACGGAATATATAATTGACCAAAGCTTGAACTATCTCTACATGCTGAAATGATGAAGAAATTTCTCTTTTCGTTGAAATTTCTATCCGATATCGAAATTCACGTATTTGAAAGTCCGTTTAGACTCATATATCCTTTGTTCTCCTCGAAGTTTTAGCATTTTATATATGAATGGTATTCAGGTAGCAACGTTGACAAATGCATCCTGGTAGACGTGTAAACTTCCATTACATCAGGTGACATGGTATTTCTTATCTTGAAGATCATAGTGCGCTGACTTGCAACATGCTTTGATGGTCAAAACACTCTGACAAACTATTTAGCATCAAAGAGTGAGGAATTTGTTTTGTCGGTTTATGTTTTGTTGCACGTCGTTTGGTGGTAATGTTGCAATGGTCATCATAGTAGCCTAAATATATGCAGTGACTGTGACAAATTGCAGCTCTGAATTAAACACGTCAGTACCACCGAGCTAGCCGATACGGCTATATTGAATGTTCAGTTAATTTTTGACAACTGTTTTTCTTACACGTGTTTTGGTTCATCTTCGATTTTTGCCTGTTGCAAAAATGGATCAAAGAATATGTATCAAATTTTGTGTGAAAAACAAAATTAAGAGAGCGAACACATTCCGAATTTTGATTGTGACATCTGGTGAACCTACCTTGGAGCCAAACAACATTTATCGGAGTTCGAGAAAATGTTCTCGGAGAATACGTGTTAATTCTGAGAGTGAATTTGAAAACTGCTCAAATTAGTGTTTTTTTGCGCCCCTCACTCAGTGAAATCATTCATTTATCGCACCTTGAATAATGTTGTTTGTTTGTTTCTCGCCGGTTATAATTTTGTGGCCCTGCGTTAGCAACGAGGATGGATGCCACCTTTAATTATTTATTTATTTTGTTATAATTTTTTTTTGTTTCGTTGATCTGAAATGCGGTATAATGGTGCTGGTTGATCAAATACATAAAAGCCTGTGATAAATGTGTCAACAGATGAAATGACCGCGACGATAGTTGTGATGGCTATAGTACGAAAAAGATGAAAAAAACGTTTACGCTGGCATTAACATGAGGAAACATATTGCCACGTATGGCTAGCATGTGTATTGTTCTCGCGAGGGCAAGGTTGAATGATAAATCAACCATATTCTGTTGATTCTACGAAATACACAAACCACAAAGTACAAAAGCAAAGAAATTTCTCCATCGGGTTCATTTAGAGAAGCGTCAAAAGTCTTTGGTAAGGCCAGGGGACCTTCAAGAACAACGCTATGTTCTATGTTTGGTGGGATCAGAGGGTTTGATTTACTCAAACCTGGCTAAATCGCTAATACTGATCACTACCGACAACCATTGTGAATTTGAATCGAGCTTTGGGTGAAAAAACGACCAGAGTACAAAAAAAGCATCCTTTTCCTTCAGACCAGACCTGGCTCTTTCCGACTGCCATCTATTTGCATCGACGAGGACACGCACTTGCTGAGCAACGCTTTAATTCATACGAAAATGTGGGAAAATGACTTGATGAATGATTTTCTCCTAAAGAGAAACAGTTCTTTTGGCGTGGCACCCACAAATTGGTAGAGATGGGGAAATGTATAAGAAAATACTTCAGATAAAGTAGAGTCTTTCATGTTAATGCAATAAACATGGGTTTTCTTCAAAAAATGTGGTTACACATTTGCACATTTGGAAGACATAACAAATCAAAAGAGTCATCAAATAAAAGAAAAAAAAACGTCATCATTCCAACAGCGAGAAAACAAAAGTGAACGACCACTTGTTCGTGCAGTCGTGCGCGACTCCACGCGAAATTGTTTGGTGTATTTCAGATAAACTTCGAAAAGATCACGTTTCGAGGAGCTAAATTAATGTCTGCTAGTTTTCCGTTCACTCGTCCTGGATCCTCCTGGGGGGAAAATGCACGCGCACTGTCGGAAACGTGAAGACCGTTTTGGTGAATTCTATCCCCCCGCACAGCAAATTCTCTGGGCACCGAAGAGTGCGGGGGTGGGCGGACTTTTGGGTGGAAATTTCATTAGGATGTTGTTATGAGGATACAAAAGCGGTACGATAAGAGCTATTATGTGCTTTCGGTTCTCTCATCCTAGGGGAGAAAGAGTTTGTTATTAAATCAACCAGTTGATTATTTTTGTACACAGCGGGGACAGTGCAGGGCGATGATAATCTATACGGCAATTAATATGTTATCGCTTGTACACTTAATCTAATTCGTGATTCGATACTGAAACGGGTTAATTTCAATCTTTTTTTTTTTTTCAATTTATCAACCATTTCAGCAAGAGCAAAACCATAGGCTACAGAAGGAAAAGGCCGAACAGCTGAATTATCTGACCAGTCAACTACTGCTGCTGGAGTCCCGGATAATGCGCAAGCAGAAGCAGGTGTCCGGTGTGCTCTACCAGCGGGAACTCACCATCTATCGGCAGCAGAAAATCATCGAGACGCTTTCCAGCCGATTGATCGACCACGGGATCATCGATGTGGTCATGGATCCGTCCCTGGGCCTGAACAACAATAACAACAACAGCAACGATTTCGACTCGCTGAATGACTCCGACTCGGCAGTTGTACTCGAGGACGTAGATTCGGACTGCAATAGCTCGATTTACTTCGGCGGTGGAGGAAGTTTAAAATCACGATGTGGAGGAGCTAAGGTTAACAACGATGTGACAATCGTGAGGTCGATTTCGGACGCGATCGAAACGACCAATCTGAAGTATAACAACACCAGGCGGTCGAACTGTTTCCTGAGACGACCCGAAGTGCTGGAAACGGTCTACAGCGTGGAAGAGGATCCGGAGCCTCAGAGTGCCGGTGCAAATAGTGGTTCCGCGGGTAACGGTCAGACGGCAGATGCAGTAAGTGAGAAACGAGACAAGTTCAAGAATCGGACTGAAAAATGCATTTCGTCGGATCAGTCAGATGATCCGAAGGAAAATCAAAGTACAACTACGACAAAGTTCACCAGTACAACCATGACGACGGTAATCATTACGAAGACTAGTTGCGACGGGGACGAAACACCACCGGGGGGAGGGGGCGGCTGCAAGGCAGGAGCCGTGACGAACTACAACCGTGTCATGTCCAACCACCGGTCGGTGACCAAACCGAAGGATGTCAAATACAAACGCATCAACAAGGCTAAATCTAAGAGTCTGGAGGAGCTGAGAGGCAGGCTGAGGCATTGGGTCGAACGGGGAAGCTGCAATATGAACGTAAATCTGGACGGAAGCTTGGCTCATCTGGATCAATGCCAAATGCAGCTGCAGCAATCTCAGCAAAATTTAGCGCAGAGCTATGCGTGACCTGAGCCAAAGCCCCACATCAGGGGAAGCATTTAATAACTATTTATTTTAGGATCGTTTTCTTTTTTTCTATTATGCGCTAGCACTATCTCTACCTTTGTACCTTTGGTGTAGCCACCAGAGGATTGTGATTTACAATTGGAACTTAAAGTGGCACCCGGCCCCAAAAACCTAAACGGAAGCAGCTATTATATTATATTAGGTGTCAAATGCTGAATATTCGCTTGGAAAATGTATGAAACGTGACATTTTTAACGTTATTTATTCCCATTGTAATTGTGAAGCAAACCTACGTGGAATTAATCAAACAGGAAACAATCAAATTTTGTACAATTGAAGACTATCAGAGAATCTAACCGATTCAGAAAAAAATGCTACAAGGAATCGGAATGAGGCAGATTGGAGCATAACAACATAAACATTGCTCTGGGAGAGCAATTGTTCACAGTGCTAACTAACAACAAAAACAGTAGCTTTTGTACTATGCACCGAGTTAAGACTATACACGTAAACATTTTTTTCCTACGAATCATATACAGTACAGCTGCTTTCTAGAACGCAGTTCATGTGATCTTACTTCCCAAAGCGTGTTTCAGAGTGTGAAAGCTATTTTTTACAAAATCAATAACATTTGTGAGGGGTCAAAACTAAAAGTGAAGCAGAAATATTAAATCTTTCGGGTAGAGGTAAATCAGCAGTGAGGGAAGTATAGCTAGTAAGTTGGCAATGAGTGGAATGGCAGCAGCAAAATTGTACATACATTCAATTCAGAAGAGTAATTGAAAAATAAGTCCGCGGTCCTCAATCATGAGAGGAAAAGATTATGAAATTGAATTAAAAACTAGTTTCTAAGGCAAACAACAAATTAGCGCAAGCAGTTCTATTGCAAGTTAGTGACAGCCACGGGCGCAGCAAAACAAACCATTCGATGTATAAGAACAAGTTTTGAATGCTTATCAAATAAAACGGAAAGTTCTCCACGGAGAACAATGTACAGAATTGGTGCCCCGGGGGCAGTCAGTGCACAGTTTGCTAGAAATTATGAGAAATTCCCCTTGATAACGGAAACTGCACTTTGCACTCGGTTTGATTTACTCGTTCGAGTTTGGAGCGACAGGATCGAGGCGAGAATGATGAAGAAAGACCAAGCCAACAATGGTAACGGGTGAGTAATCTGTTTTTTTAACTCATTTTAACTCACTGGTCATTTAAGCAACTTTGCATACTTGAAATATTCCAAAAATAATTGGACCACTTTTTGAAAAGGGGCCAAAATTTTTTTAATTTTTTTTAAAATTTCTATCTCAAAAACTATAAGACTTACAAAATTTAGATCAAAGAAGAAATTGTTCAAATTTTCATATATTCAAAAAAATATTTAAAAATTTATTGTTTTTTTGCCTGATGACTATTGAAAAACTAATGTTTCTAGCTAATGGGAATGTAAAGTGGAACCTTAGTAGTAGCTTTTCAAAGGAATAAAAAGTTAGAAAAACTCTTTTCCTATAGAAGTGCCCTTCTTTCGATGTTTAGATGAATTGTTGGTTATAATATGAGCTGTTCAGATGATTTGTTTTATAATTAAAAAAAACTTTTTCGAGAAGAATGAATTTTATTTTTTTATACTTTTCTCCAGCGTAATTTTAAAAAAAGTTATTTTTAATGAAAATTTCAACAATTTCCTATATTTCTTTGGCCACTATATTTGGTCTTTGGACACAATTTTGAAACTTGTAACAGTTTAAGGAAGAAAATTTGGCCCTAGATTTAACAAAAAGATTTTAAGTATGGAAAGATGCTTTAATGGCCAATGTTTTTACACCCACAAAATTTCATTGCAATCTAAGATGGTGTTTCCAACCATTTCCTCATTTATTAAAACACACTTTCGGTGAATATCATAACTAGAAAATTTATTCAACATCATATAAAATCTGTACATATAATGCTATAGAATAACTATACATATTATTTTCTGGCTTTTCCTAACAATGTGAAAATTTGTGGAGTTTCCTTCGATTTCGAATATCTTTTAGCAGCTATTTGTTCATCATTAATAGGTACAAAACAATGAAATTTCTGGGTTCCTGAAATTGTATTTGCGTTGTTAAATATTTTTTCGAGTGTCTCCGACATTTTTTTATATTCTTCAGTCGTTATGTAACTGAAATTTAGTTTAGTTATTCCTTTATCTGCTTGTTGTTCTGCCCATTCGTAGAGCTTTCGTGGAGTTTTAATAGTATTTCTGTATTCTTGAGCAAGACTTGCTCTCTTTGCCATTCGTTTAAGTGTTCCACCAATAGCATCACAAGGTCCTTTCTCATGCGATGTCGCGAAAAAATGCCATTCAGCTTCTAAATTATACTCTGACTTAAACCTACACAGACTGGCAATTTTTTTTTTGTTTTTATAATGACCAGTTGCTCCATCTTAATAAATGTAATTTTTGTGAAATCAATAAACTGTTTCATAAATCCTATTAATCTTGAAATGAACAACTGAACTGCTATTGAATCGTGGGCTAGTACCTCTGATATAATAATGAAACTAATATTTTCTAATTTTGTACTACATACTTCTGTAGTATACTTCAAACGGGTGAATTGTTGCTTGCGAATTATTCCACTGATAACCCTGAGCAGCGTTTTGGATTATAAATGAATAGTTTTCTGAAAAGTCGCAAATTTCAAGTAATTCACCATGCTTTGAAGATTCTTTTTTGTTTCTTAGAAAGGATGACTGTTCTTTACAAATAAAATCATGAGTGATCAACAAATCAATTTTATGAACAAGATATGAAACAAACTTATCTACCGGTTTCATAATGTTTTCTAAATTACAACGATCAGTTGTCAACCATTGTTGAAAAACAATGTGTTCTATCTCGTTTTCCTCTAATAGCATTTCAAGTTCCTCTTTTACTTCTTCCTTTAATGCACATTCCTTACAAGCACGAAAAAAACATTCTATCGTTCTTACAGATGTATTACAAAGCAATTTACTAGTGATTTCTTCTTGGGATTCGATTCTTGAACTTTTAGCCATTAATTTCACATTTTCATGGATTGTGCATACACACACATTATGAATTCCTGTACTATCGAGTAGCCTACAATGTTTCGGTCTTAGCATGGTAAACGAGGTGAAACCGATGTTCAAATTTTGATTTCGTTTTTCGAAAATCATAAATGCCTCTTTAAGAGACATCATCAAAAGACGCTTTTATACTCTTTCTTTTTGGCCATTTTTTAGTTCAGAAACGTAGTCATTCATTCCTGGCATAGGTCTGCTTATATCATCACTGTCGTAGAAATTTGTTACAAAAGCTTTTTCGGGTTCGCTGATTCCATGGCCACTTCTGGTCTTGGTGGTACAAAGGATTCTCTGCTCATAAACTAATTTTTTCATTTGTTTAACCATGTATTCCGGTGCATCAAACTCTCCTACGATCTTGGTTATAAGCCAAGATTTGGGTAATACTGATTATATTTTTATATGCTCGCTTCTTTCGTTAGCAGATGATTTAAACTTTTCTTTCAATTGCATAACCATCTCGTAAAAATCATCTGATTTGTTTTTGTCCACTGGATCCAGTGCGAACAGATGTTTTAATACAGTAGTCTAAGCTCCTCATATTTCTCATTGAAATTTGGGAAATTTTCAACATTTGAACGATGCTGTTAAATGCTTCCACTTTATACGTCACCTGCAAGTCATCCACGGAAGAAACTGATGCCAATGATGCAGTTGACGGTACTGTAAATTATTCAAATTTATTGAAAGAAAACTAAGACGAAAAAGAATGAATACAAATAATTTACATATAATAACCGTACATATTAGGCTGTCAAAAAAGTCCTGCGGTATTTTTGACGTGGGACTACGTCTAACCGGAATATATGGAGGGTAAAATGAAAACCTAAACACAGAACATGCAGGAAAAAATGAAAGATTTCGAATGCTTATAGCTCGAACATTTCGTACTGGATAGGAGAGATGTTTGCATCACTTGATAGGGAATATTTCTACGCATCTATCGCAACTAACAAAATGTTGTTTTTCATTAGATAAACAATTGAATAACTGTAAAATATTAGGCGTTATCTAAACGCCCTAACTGCATCGTTTTGATTGGCCCGATTTACGGTTTCCCTAACACAGCCATCAAAACCAAGCAGCCTTGGGGAAATCGGCATTGCAAATACATGAAAATAGGGGGACTTTTGTTCTCATCGAAAAATGTTCCCTAACACAGACTTTAAAACCAAGCAGCGAAATCGGCATTGCAAACACACGAAAGAGCCTAGAGGCGAATGAACTGAAAAGTTTAAACCCTCTTAAAGCCAAAAAGAAGAAGAAGAACACACGAAAGTAGGGGGAGCTTTTGTTCGCACCGAAATGTGTTCCCTAATAGAGATTTCTAAACCAAGGTGCCAGGAGAAATCGGTATTTCAAATTCATGCAAGTCGGGGGTATTTTTGTTCCGACTGGAATGTGTTTCCCTAACACAGACTTCAAATCCACGGAGCGTGGGGAAATCGGCATTGCGAATTCATACAAATCGGGGGTATTTTTGTTCCGATTGAAATGTGTTTCCCTAACACAGGCTTCAAAACCGAGGTTTCTGGGGAAATCGGCTCTGCAAATAAATGCAAACTGCGAGTACTTTTGTCCTCGCTTGCCTTTGTGCAGAGTGGAATATGTCTGTCCTAACATGATCTTCTAAACTTAGGAACCTGGGAAAATCGTGCAGACACTAGAAGCGAATGAACTTCCCAGTTTCAAGCAAATTCGAGATTCGAGAAGTATGTACACTTTTGGGATGTAAACTTCAGAGGGAAATGTAAAATAAAATAATCGTTTTATAATTTTTTTTTGTCTTTATTGGAAAGATTTTCAGCCTTAGGCTGGTTCATCAAACGTTTGATAATTCTTCCGTACATATTTTTTGTTCTAGTCATCATAACAAACGTAAAAGGTCCGTCATTAAATTTACTTGTAACGAAGAACAATCAATCACAATAAATGAATTGACTTTACATGGCATTTGTTCATTTTTTTCACTCACAGAGCAAATATATTGAACTCAATTGAATTTGGAAACTGTTTCATTCAATCAAGAATTTAATCAATACAAACGAATGATTGCTAAGCTAAGGTAGTTCCACGTCAACCTTGCGGTTATATCATAAATATAACCCACTCATTTTTTTTTTGAATTTTCATTTGTTCATAAAATTAGTTACAATCATCTGTTTTAAGTCAAATATGCGCCGTTTTGTTCGATGACTTGTTCCCAACGAGATGCCAACTTCATAATACCCCTGTTATAGAAGCTCGCTTCCTTATTGGCAAAAATTCGGATAGCCAATTTTCACAGGCCTCTTTTGTGGCTAACTTCTGACTACCTAGCTCGTTCACCATGGACAAAAACAGGTGGTAGTCACTTGGTGCAAAGTCCGGACTATACGGCGGATGCAAAAGAACCTCCCATCCGAGCTCCCGGAGCTTCTGGCGCGTCACCAAAAAAGTGTGTGGCCTGGCGTTGTCCTGATGGAAGACAATGCGGCCTCACTTTATCAAAGATGGCCTCTTCTTCATGAGTGCTACCTTCAAGCGGTCCAGTTGTTGGCAGTACAGGTCCGAATTGAGCGTTTGGCCATAGGGAAGCAGCTCATAATAGATTATTCCTTGACAATCCCACCAAACACACAGCAGAACCTTCCTGGCCGTTAATGAGGGCTTGGCCACCGTCTGAGCCGTTTCAGCGGGCTTCGACCACGACCGTTTGCGCTTCACGTTGTCGTAAGTGACCCACTTTTCATCGCCAGTCACCATCCGCTTCAGAAACGGGTCGATTTTGTTGCGATTCAGCAGCGATTAACATGCGTCGATACGGTCAAAGATGTTTTTTGCGTCAACATGTGTGACACCCATACATCGAGCTTCTTTGTGAATCCAAGCTTCTTCAAATGATTAATAACGGTTTGATGACTTATCCCCAGCTCTTGGCCGATGCTACGGCTGCTACTATGCCGGTCTTTCTCGGCTAATTCAGCGATTTTGTCGCAATTTTCGACGACAGGCCTTCCGGAGCGTGGCGCATCTTCGACGACCTCTACATCAGAACGAAAACGTTGAAACCATCGTTGTGCGGTGGAAATAGAAACTGTATCGGGTCCATAAACTGCACAAATTTTATTGGCAGCTTAAGATGCATTTTTGCCTTTGTCATAGTAGTACTGTAAAATATGTCGGATTTTCTCTTTATTTTGCTCCATATTTGCGACACTATAACTCACGAACGACTTAACCAAACAAAACACTGCCAAGGACTATATTATGGCGCAAAAATACCTTTCCAACAAGCTATAGTATGACTCGATACAATGAATACCACTAGAACTACGCGCTTACAACGACACCTCGCGGAAATACCGCAGGACTTTTTTGACAGCCTAATATATCTTATCATTGACGTTTTAATTTTTGAATTTGCTACCTATGCGAACATCCCCAATTCATGAACAAAAATGAAATGTGCTTGCATCACACTGATCAACTAGATATTGTTTTTACTTTCTATATCTTGAACCACTAGTTTTCCACTTGTTAAAGGCTGCATAGAGTCGACAAATGAGAATATTCTTTTGTTCATTTCCTGCTGTGATTCTCTCGGTGGACATCTATTGTGAACCACAACAGCACGACATGATTCACAAATCCGAATATTTTCATCCAGATGGTGATTATATCCCATAGAATATATTTTTTTAATCAATTCCGGCGTTAAGAAACGTAGCTTGTTTCTATTACACTTTGAATTCGAAATACCAGCACGACAATAGAGCGTATTAAACTTATTCATTTCGACAGAGCTGTGAGAAACCAGTATCTAGCTATCTTCACTAGGTTGAATAGTGCACAATACTAGCACATGAAATATTATCGTCGTCAGCAGCTAACATGTGGCAACACTTAAACATATCTTGTGTTGTAATTATCGCATCGGGTCATACTATACGGCTATTTAAAGACGACAATCTGTGCTACAAGTGTCGTTTTGACAGTGTTGTGATTGTCCTTTTCAGTCTCAAGTTATAGCGCGTCAAAGATGGAGTCCACCAAGCAAGAAATTCGCCATATTTTACGTTTTTACTACCTGCGAGGTAAAACTGCAACGAAGGCGGCCGAAAAAATTCGTGTAGTTTATGGACCCGATACTGTAACGATTCGCACAGCAATCGATCAAACCAAACAGCGTTGGTTTGATCGATTTCGTTCTGGTGTAGTGGCTGTCAAAGATACATCCCGTGCTGGTAGGCCAATCGTCGTGGAAACCGATAAAATCGTTGAAATCATCCAAGTAGACCGGCATGTGAGCACTCGCTCGATTGGCCAGGAACTGGGTATAGACCGTAAAATCGTTTGGAACCATTTGCAGAAGATTGGATTCCAAAAAAAGCTAGATGTATGGGTGCCACACGAGTTGACGCAAAAAAAAACTTTTTGACCGAATCAACGCCTGCGATGTAATGCTGAAACGGAACGAACTCGACCCATTTTTGAAGAAGATGGTGACTGGTGATGAAAAGTGAATCACGTACGACAACCTAAAGTGAAAAAAGTCGTGGTCGAAGCGCGGTGAGCCGGCCCAAACCATCGCCAATCCCGGATTGACGGTCAGGAAGGTTTTGCTATGTGTTTGGTGAGATTGGAAGGGAATCATCCACTATGAGCTGCTCAACTATGGCAAGACCCTCAACTCGGTTCTCTACTGTG
This sequence comes from Toxorhynchites rutilus septentrionalis, assembly GCF_029784135.1. Lineage (NCBI taxonomy): Eukaryota > Metazoa > Arthropoda > Insecta > Diptera > Culicidae > Toxorhynchites > Toxorhynchites rutilus. Next base: position 90,355,673 of record NC_073746.1, read on the forward strand.
AGCAGCTTGACCGTTTGAAGCAGGCGATTTGCCAGAAGCGGCCAGAAATGATCAATAGGAATGGTGTTGTTTTCCACCACGACAACGCTCGACCTCACACATCTTTGATGATCCGCTAGAAGCTACGGGAGCTCGGATGGGATGTCCTATTGCACCCACAGTATAGTCCGGACCTGGCTCCAAGTGATTATCATCTCTTCTGGTCCATGAAAAACGCTCTTGGTGATACTAAGTTGGCCTCAAAAGAAGCTTGCGAAAACTGGCTGTCTGAGTTTTTTGAAAATAAGGAGGGGGGAGGGGATAATGAAGTCGCCTTCTAAATGGCAACAAGTTTGCGAACAAAACGGCGCATATTTGACTTAAATGGGATGATTTTAAGTATGTTAAATAAAGCGTCAAATTTCGATCAGAAATACGACATTTCTTTTTCCCCAACCCTATATTATTGCTACATCAATATATCTTTGGCACCGTATGGAAACGACAACAATGACGATATTTGCTAAAATCAAATATGATGATAACTGTTATTTAGTTTTGCTTCAGAGGAGTCGCACCTTTAGGCATCGTTCGTACAACGTAAATCAAGCGCCAAACAAGCGTTCGCCATAGCATGCATACAGAGCCATACTTTGGTGGCTCAAAGCTACTAGAAATATTTATAAACACTTATCGTTTTACGCTATTCTCAAAAGAAACGCTTCTGTTAATATTACTGGCCTCGAAAAAAGTTACATTACTTACTCCTGCTCAAGATAAGCGCAGCTGTCATCCTTAGTGGAGGAAGTTTTGCTACTGGCGAGCGAAACCAAATCACATACAAAATTCCAGAACGACATTTACTTTCATGGTGACTAAATAAACGAAACAATCTTTTTCTGTTCATCTCAACAACCTCGAAAAGAGTAGCATTGCTTCATTATGATGAAGATTAGCGCAAATGCAACTCTAGTTGAAGGCAATTTCGCGACTGGCACGCGAACCCATATAACTTAAAACATTCCAGCACGACATTCAAGATCCGTGGTCCCCAAATAATGTTTGGCGCACAACCTTAACGCCTGCTTCGCCATAGCTTTAGTTCAATGCATTGATGCAATGTCAAAGGCATCACTTTACCCTAGCATTACTAAAACTCTAGCGCAAATATTTTTGACGTAGGACTACGTCTTTCATTTCTAAACCGGAGTGTAAAATCAAAGTTTCGAAAACGAAAGCGTTACGCCGGAGACCGAGATTTTGAGCGTTAATAGCTCCTGAACAACTGAACGAAATGGTATGATAAACACTTCATTCGAAAGATAAAATGTCTACGCGTTCTATACTTGTTACTTTTTGATCCAAAAACTTGTTTCAATAGTCTTAAAATTGCTTTCAAAACAGGCTATTGAAATCACCAACCGGTATATAAACGAGCGCCGCTCGGAAATCCACTCAGTTCTAATTGAACAGCGATTGGAGCATGTTGTCGCTGTTGTGGTGAAGCTCTTCGTTTATCATGAAAGCGCGGATAAACGGTGTCACCAAGAGCCTATTTGTGCAGCTTAGGCCAGAAAGGAATCCATCAGGAGGAGAGTGATGCCACAAACGGTTCCCCGGGAAGATCTCGAAGCAGCCGCTACACACACACACATACACGCGCGGAATTCTTTCCGTTTGGATGCCATTCAGCATCGAGAAAGATCCGGAAAATAATCTGCCAGTTCCTCTGGGAATTTAGAAATACATTCATGTAGAGAGTTTATTTGAATGTTTTCTATCCATGTAACACTGTGACCAAATATGTTTCAAGCAAGTGCTATTAACAGATGGTTATCGAATTAGCATTAACCACTGGTGGGCTTCCAGTATCGAGGAAAATGTGGAAATATCTAATCGTTACTGAAAATAATCTGCCAGTTCCTCTGGGAATTAAAAAATACATTCATGTGAAAGAGTTTATTTGAATGTTTTCTATCCATGTAACACTGTGACCAAATACATTTGTTTTTGTGGTTTTTCAATCAATCGCATTTAACAGGATAGCTTCAGAAGATTATTCTTCCCCATCAGTAGGATATTTCCGTATCCAATATTGTATGCGCCCGCAATCGATTATTGCTCAGTCGCCGAAAGTTCCGAGCTCAGAGAGTTCATTCCCCTCTAGTTTGCCTTCCAAATTGCCATCGTAAACCACACCTTCTCTCGATTCAATCACACACAAAAAGCATACTTAAGCGATATTCTGGTGGTGAGACACATTCATTTTTCGTGAGGACATCGACAAGACAACATCGTTGCCTAACGTGCTGGAGGAGGTGGACGGCGAAGGATCGACACATATTCGCGCAGAATTCTTTCCGTTTGGATGCCATTCAGCATCGAGAAAGTTCCCGAAAGATCTAATCATTGCTGGAAAATAATCTGCCAGTTCCTCTGGGAATTTAAAAATACATTCATGTGAAAGAGTTTATTTGAATGTTTTCTATCCATGTAACACTGTGACCAAATATTTTTCAATCAAGTACTATTAACAGGTGGTTATCGAATTAGCATTAACCACTGGTAGGCTTCCAGTATCGAGGAAAATGTGGGAGTATCTAATCATTGCTGGAAAATAATCTGCCAGTTCCTCTGGGAATTTAAAAATACATTCAAATGAAAGAGTTTATTTGAATGTTTTCTGTCCATGTAACACTGTGACCAAATATTTTTCAATCAAGTACTATTAACAGGTGGTTATCGAGTAAGTATTAACCACTGGTGGGCTTCCAGTATCGAGGAAATTGTGGAAATATCTAATCGTTGCTGGAAAATAATCTGCCAGTTCCCCTTGGAATTGAAAAATACATTCAAGCGAAAGAGTGTATTTTAATGTTTTCTATCCATAAAATATCCATATAATACATTTGGGTTTGTGATTTGTCAATCAAGTACAGTTAGCAGGTTAGCTTCTGAAGATTATTCTTCAGAACAAGGTTTTTCGTATCCTATATTGGATGCATAAAACCTTGTGCCTCCAACGTAACGCTCTCGTTTTCGAAGTCTCCCAAATATTCATTTATTCATTCATTCAGAATGAATTTAGATTCAACTTCAAACAAATGATCTCTAAATCAACGATAGTCCTACGTCACCCTTGCGGTTATACCATAGATATAACCCACTTCCTGTTTTTTTGACATAGGACTATGTCTCTGATTTCTATATAGGGGGGTCACTCTACGAAAAATGTAACGATTTATTTGGAGTTTTCAAACGCATATTACTCAAAACGGTTATTGCGACATATGTTGTGTTATATATCATTAGACAGGAAATTTATCCACAATGAATATAGTGAAAAAAGTTAACAATTTGACGATTTAACTGGGTATGTTTTCTTTCGATTGCACTATCCACTCGCTTCCTCCCCGACGCAAAGAGCAATATTTTTGCCTAAATTCGGGCCTTAGCTCATAATGTGAATTGATGCAATAAATGAATTTAAATGGCTGCTGATTTAGAAAATCGAAAGCGTATATCCACGTAATTCAGATTATGATAGCTTGAGTAGTCGCGATCTTACAGGGCTATAAAGTTATTACAAATAATGTTCCGGACAACGTGGTAACAAAGGAGATAATGCTTTTTTTTATATCTATAATATATTTTTGTAGTCATAGATTGATTTGACTCAGTCTCATATTTATGTAGGTCTTAACTATTTAGACTTGTGTTTAAAAATGATACATGATGACTCTTTGTCTTCTTCTACATGATTGAATAAACAGAAGAAAAAGGTAGTAATGGCTTAAATGATATTTTTGTGTACATTTTTGAACAGAATGCGGTACCGAATTCTACCGCGTTATGTCATTTAACCCGTTTCAAGGATACAAGTACATACAGGAAACAGTTTTTCCAGGGCATCCATTTGATGTATCAGAAGAGAAAAAAATACAGATTTTGAACAATGACAAACTCAATTAAAATGAAATTACTACACACAATCACAGTCCTATGTCAAGATCCCGCCCGCGCCCCTAGGCTCAGACCCATTGACTTTTTTTAAATAATTTTTCATCATCCATCGTTACTGAGATTTCACGGTCGCTATCTGCTCGTCCGTGTACTCTGGGGGCCTAATTATCTTCCGACAGACGATGCCCTCCTGCTTGAGGGTTCTGTGGATGTAGAAATGGGAGCAGCGAGATTTTCGACCAGCGTCACGCAAACTCGTACCGTCCTTGTTGTTGAATAGCTTTTTCAGAGATTCCTTCTTCTTTTCCGTCATGGTCTTCGCCGGACGGCCACTACCGGTCTTCCGCTGGACGTTCCGGGATGCCAGGATCCGGTAAACAGTGCTCACCAGCACATTTTCGTCCCGATAGTGGTCTACTGTGAACATTTTTCCTTGATTTCATTTTTTAATAAACACCCGTTAAATTATCGGATCCTCAGTCGTAGTGTCCAGCAGCAGCATGCATTTTTGAATATTTCACGAGCATAATTTTTATTATATTAAAATGTAAGAATGGTAAGTCCTAGGATAAAACGTTATATATCGTTTTTCATGTTGAATCGCATGTAGATTCAATCGTTCATGTTACTTTTCTTAAATAGTCACGATTTCACAAAGTATTGGAATTCCATAAATAAAAAAAAATCATATCTCCATGTGGGTGAGTCCGACACGGCACCACCACTATACGTCAAACTTCGTAAAATTAGAAGTGATTTGCAATAAAAATATCCAATCGGAGAGTTAAAGTGAGAGTTAAATTGGTAACGTGGCTTGCAAATTTATGGTCAGATTACAGTTTCCAGTTCGACTGTGATTTGATGTGTCAGTTTTTATATTCAACATTTTAAATCGAAATCTCTAGTTTCTGATTTTCAATTTTATATTGTAGATTCTACAGGGTTTTCCAACTTTAAATGCCGAGAGTAAATTGAAATAAAACACACTTAAAATTCGAATTTCGATGAAACTTTTATTTCAAATTATTGTTTAGTTTATGCCATTATGTGTGAAATACAACATCATTCAAATGTCCACCTAGGGCTTCCTCGCACACCTTGATCCGGAACAGGTAATTTTCGATGACTTTTCGGCGGTATTTCGGTCATAACTTCATGAATGTTGTCTTTCAAATGTTCAAGAGTTTGCGGAAAGTTGGCATAGACACGGTCTTTCGCATAACCCCACAAAAAAAAGTCTAGCGGGTTCAAATCGCATGATCTGGACGGCCAATTGGCTTCAACAAAACGCGAAATTCTGCGTCCCTCAAATTTCGTTCGCAATATGGCCATGTTCGGTCGTGTTGTGTGGCACGTGGCGCCGTCCTGCTGAAACCACATGTCATCCGTATCCATATCTTCAATTTGTGGCAAAAAAAATCGGTTAAAATGCGGCCATAGCGCTCACCATTTACAGTTACCGTCTCATTTTCAAAGAAATACGGCCCGATGACTCCACCAGACCATAATGCGCACCAAACAGTGACTTTTGGCGGGTGAAATGGCCTCTCAACAATCACGTGTGGATTTTCTAAGCCCCATATACGGAAATTTTGGGTGTTCACATAACCACCGAGCTCGAAATGTGCCTCATCGCTGAAGAAAATTTGATGCGAAAATTCAGCATTTTGCTGCTGTTGTTTGTTCACCCAATCGACGTATGCCCGACGCATTCCATGGTCACCACGCTCTAATTTTTGTACCAGTTGGACTTTATATGGATGTAGGTGCAAGTCCAAATGCAAAATTCGCCACAATGATGTGTTTGACAAGCCCAATTGCTGAGCACGCCGTGGAATCGAAACATTCGGGTCATCCTCCACACTGGCAGCAACAGCAGCAATATTTTCGGCCGAAAGCACATTACGATGATGCACAGGTTTCACAATATCCGCTACGGATCCAGTTTGTTCGAGTATACGCACTACATTAGCGATTGTGTGCTCTGTAGGCCGTCCATGACAACCAAAATCCGTCCGTAATGCTCGAAAAACATTTGCCGGTTTTTCATCATTTTTATAGTATAATTTAACAAAATTAACACGTTGTGCGATGCTAAAACGATCCATATTGTAAAATGGCTGACATTCAACTAACGATATGACGCTTTGGTTGACAGCTATGTCAAACGGTTGTCAGCGCAAGGTACAGGCAAGGTACCAGCAAGGTACTTTCGGAAGTCCGAAATGGAAAACCCTGTATATTTCAATCTAAGAAAAAAAAAAGATTTTCATTCCCTGTTTGAACAAAATACGACACTCATACAGGATAAGTGGATTTTTTGGAAAAGGGGAATTGGATTTTTCAAATATCGTTTTGGCAAAGATGTGATCAGTGAATTGATTTCTACGTCGGTTAGAAAATTGATTCATCGAGATTGATCATTTGTTGAAAATTGCACAATTCTAAAACCGATTTGACCAGAACCTTACTGATAACGATTTGACCAGAACATAACTGGACCACCTTCGTACTTAATGTAGGGTGAAATTCATTCGCTGGAACACTTCCCTTCCAAATTCATGGTCTCATCCGCCATAAAAATGATTCAAATACACTATCAGCAGACTGACGATCAATTTGCAGTTATTGTTCACTTTTTTTATTTTTAAATCAGTAAAATATTGTTTATTTATAGTATTCACGTCACAAGACAGTATTCATTACAATTACAAATGAATTCAAGCTCACTCAATAAATTACTATAATTTCACAATTCACTACACAATTACATTTTATCAAAAACTTTGTCTTTTTTATGTCGTTTGTTATCCTCGATGGAATCACAATCAATTATGAGTAGGTTCTTTTCCGAAACTCTCTCTCAACATTTTTAACGATACGAAACGCTGAATCGGTTTTGGTGCATAATTTAATAGAAACTCTTTTCTCTTTACTTCACTTTAATTTCTGAGTTTGGAAGAAATAAAAAAAAGTTTGATGTGAGGGAGTAGTCTGATACACGTAAAATGGACACTCCATACAAGGAATTAATATACGAAACAATAACATCAACAATACTATATTAGACGCCCTCATGTCAGAGTAGAGCCACTCGAAACAACCACTAATGAAGTTTTTGGGATCATTCAAATATTACGTAATGCACTCAGGAAGGGAGTAGGGGATGCTTTGTGGAAACTTGTTTAAAGATAAATCCTAATTAGTCTAAACATTTTTATGTAAATGACCATTTGTTACATGTTATGTAGGGAAGATGGAGTATAAAATAGTAAAAAAGCGTTTCCCAATACTTGAACCACCCCTAGTTGCAAAATTACCAAAATTTAACTTGTCTCATGTCTATGTATTCATAAATTACGTAGAACATACTGAAGAACGAAATATGGATGATTCTCTTTTTTGAATGCATCATCATTGATTCATACAGCAATCACCGATGAATAACGTTCGGTTTAAAAAATAGTCGATTTTCACTGGATTCAACCTAGGGTAAATGATCTTGGTTTGTCCAATTTGGGGTGTTTTTACGCAACTAGTAAATGCAAATCGATTTTTCTTCATGAAAATCACACATAATCGATACGAGTTTGGGTTTGTTGAAAAGCCCCAAGTCTCTAGTTGCTAATACTACCATAAGGTGTTGAAATTATTCAAATTTTTATGTTTTTTAACGATTTTCCTTAAAGAAGAATTATGATCATGGTTTGACCATCTCTGATCATGGTTTGCCCAAAAAAATGATCATGGTTTGTCCGGTTTTAGAAATCTCCATTTTTGAATGAAAACATTCGAATTCACAATTAGATGTTGCATTGCTTGAGTTTACTGTCATCATATTGATTCATTCATAATTTAGGCTTTCTTCAGAATATTGCCTTTTCTTGGGAATTTTAGAAGTGTTCACCTCAACACAATCAACACAGAAAAACCATACTTCTGCTATGCGCGAAGCACACCATAAACAAACATAAACAAACTGCAGCGCGCCAAGCGGTTGCCATAGAAATCATGTGGACAAAACAACATTATTGAATTGGACAACTCATGATCAGAATTGAGTTCATCAAAATGCGTTAATTTAATGGTTTAGCTATATAAATCCGATACAAATGGTGAGCAAGCATGATGTTTACAATATTTATAAGTGTTGTAATCCAGAAAAGGTCTGAATACGTGCCAAATAATCATCTGGTGATCGATCAAAAGTTAGCTCGAATGAGGGGCGTTTTGACACAAATAGAAGGTGTATTTTATAATCCTTTAAAACATGTGATTTCGTAAAAATATACTATCAAACTACTATAAATCATGTAAAAGGCAATTTCATTTATATGTTTCGAAACATTCGAAGGCCTTATTTGACACAGGAGCGCTGAATTAGAGCATTCAAAAAAGTGGGCAAACCATGATCATATTTTCGACTGGACAAACCAAGATTTTTTTTTTTTCTGTATTATAGTGACTTTCAACTCATTTGGCTGGTTCGTCACTTTTACTTCCATTTTTGGAAGAATGTCGGGAGTGAGAATTGAACTCGTGACCTTTAGCGTGAGTGGCATGGATGTTACCACTACGCCAGATCGCCTCCACAAACCAAGATCATTTACCCTATCCTAGGGTATAAAAAAACATGGGGGAGTTGAAATGCTCAGGGCTAAAAGGTAAAAGATTTTACAGATTATTTTTCAAAACCACTACACTTGTTTATTCCTATTTGATCAAATCTCAATTCCTGGCAATATTTTTGAAAAAATAAAAAAAAATGAACCGATTGAGTCAACGCGCAAAAATGTTTGTTTTGATTCCACGAACGAGGAAAAGTAAACAAACGCGCTGATTGCGTTAAGAGGATAGTACATTATGGAAACTTGAAAAATCAAAAAAAAAATTCTGGTTTAAAATGTTCTCTGTGATGTCTTCTTTGCCGTGGTTTACCCTATGATCCGTTCAGAAGTTACATGCCAATTAGTGGACCGGGGTGCAACAATTTCTGTTTTTCTGTCAACTAAAAAGCTACGGGAAGATCATATTTTAAGCGTTGAAGAATAGATTCATGGTCCAGGGATTGCAGACTGAAGATACGATGTAAAATAAACGAAACAAATGTATCCAAAATTTAAAATGCGTTTTTTTTCTGTTTTTATCATGCCGGGGATTCGGGTTTGATTTCCGTTCTGTCTGGGAGATTTTTCGTCAAAGAAATTTCTTCCGACTTGCACTGTGGTAACGCGTATTCTAGAACTTGCCACTCCAGAATACATTCAAGTCGTGTTATTCGGCATAAAAATCTCAACTAAATAGTACTAATAAAAATGACGCAAGTGATACTTACGTTGAGAAAAAAAGTTGAGAAAAGGCAAAAGTTCCACTGGGAACGTTAATGCCATCCAAGAAGAAGAAGTTTTCTCGAAACCATGTTATGCAAACTGGTGGGAGTTCTACCTACGGAACGGATGGAATCCGATTTTGATGAAATTTGCTGTCATCGTACGTAGAATTGTTTTCGATATTTTGGAAAATAAAATTTTGGCGAATATATTTGAGAGGCTTAGAATGCAAGGGGTGTAAGTGTCTTGATCGATTTCTCTTCGTCGACGTCTTCTTTGATTAATAACTCAACTGCAAAAACGTTGCAATTTGAGTTTGCTATAGAATCCGATAGATGAGGTTCTGACCTATCCTCCACATTGTCAAATACAGCTGGGAATGAATTTGCAGCTAAGTTATGACCAAAAGAGAGAGTCGATGTAGATAAATAGATCAAATCACTTACACCCCTTTCATTCTAACCCCCTTCATTTGTCTAGATTTTTGAGCAATGCAATTGTTTCACAGATAATGTCGCCATTTTGACAAAATCAATATTTCGAAAAAATCGTACGCACGAAGACAGGAAATATATCTAAGGATACGTAAAACAAAGAGTGGTTGAGATCGGTCCACTAGAAAAAGTTGTACAACTCTCACCAGTGTACATGGTTTCGGGTTCAAAAGGGTTCAAAAACCGGTTGCGGCGTATTCCAATTGACACTAATATTTTTTTGTTTGCTCAGTAATATATGCCTAATAAAACTGTGATATCAGATTAATCATAGTAATTTATTTTTTCGTTGAAAAAAATCACGAAAATCACATACTTTTTATGGTGTTCATAGTGTGCTACCCCCTTAAAGCATTTCAATATTCTGGTAATGGATGCCATGACTATTTTACAATGTCAGGTATTGTTTACTGAAAAAATATAGCACGTCAATCCATCTGTTTATCTGGATATCGGGCCCTTGCCCTCGGTGTGGTTCTCCTGGATTGCGATATATCCACGATATTCGCACTTGGATTTTCGCCCCACTTGCTTTTTGCAAACAACGAATTCCAATATTTTTGGTATGGAAACACTTTATTTTTTATCAAAACGTAATTTCACACTCCAAAACTTTATTCTACAATACTATTTACAGCAATCTACTAACTCTTAATTCTTTGTAATTTGGTAAATTTCTCCTCAATGACTATCCAACTATTCTCCTTAATCTTGGGGTTTTCAATAATTTCCTTTCTTTCCTATTATTCACACTTTCCCATTTCATTTCTCAGTGTTTTAGTGTTCGTGATTAAAGGTACCCACAATATAAAAATCTAGCCCATGCCGCAAAACTGATCATGTCAGAGGAATCCGTCTCCATAAAATCGCAGTGTATCCAACACCATCATTGCTGATAAAAGTTATGGCTGCCGTTTTAACTTACTCCGCATTTTCGGATCATTCCTTATAACTCCAATCATTTGATTTTTGTTTTTTATTTTCAACATTCACTCCACCAACTTTGTAGCTACTGAAAATCTATGAAAAACAACTCGATATGCATTTGAATATATCAGTCTTCTTTCGGGGGATGAGGGAAAAGTCCCAAGAAAAAAAAAGTCTGAAAAATTATGGTACAATTTCTTAAATTCACAAGTTTTTGTTACATCGTGCGTCTCCATAAAATTATCGATTGTTCGAATTTGAGTTCGCCTAACGTCATGCAAAAAAAAATTCAACGTTCTCGAACACACAGTCAACCAGGAATGGATGGGAATAAACACGTTCTGGAGAAGCATCGAGAAAAAACAAATTTCTCGTCAAAGATACAACTTTTGACGATTTCAATCCCTGTTTATTTATTATTTGCGGTTTACATGCTTTCAGGAAGTTGAAAGCTCTCAGTAATTTTCACTATCGATGATACTGTTGTGGATGAGAAAGGAACAATTTGACTACAGATGAAAATACTTGTTATTTGCATGCTGCCCTCAGGCCAATGATTTGGAAATAATTCGATGGTGCGGCAAAAGCCACAACTCCTGGCAGGAGGGGGAGTGTTAATTTTCAACGATTGACCCAACCCGATGAGGAATAACGAGAAAATTAGGGTTCGCCGTAAGCCTTCAATACTTCTCAATTTGATGGATTTCCGATGGTGGTGAAATTCCATCCCCTCTTTCGTGGCTGGAGCTTTATTCGAAACATCTTCAGCAATTGAGGGATGAAGGTTGACTTGGTGAAGCCGGTGAAGCAGTTGTGTCGGAAAGTGATTTTAGAGTTGTGAGAAGTAAAATATGCTTAGGCTAATCGAGCGTCCAATGCGGTTTGGATGTTTATCGATTCCACGAATAAGAAGTTGATACGGATCATTGAATCTGATTCATTGGATGTTATACTTTGGTTAATTAGATTCACACTTTTGGTGTGTTTGTTTTTTTTTCTTCTTCACGGTTCGTTTCTACATTTTTCTTGTTGAATGATTTTTGAGAGCAAGTACTTGGGGTATTTTTTGAAAGTCCGAACCGCTAGCTCGTCGTTGTCATTTCTACGATGCTTGCGTTGCCTAAAATTCAAAATGAATCAAAAACTGTATCAATAAGATGCACAGTAAACCTAACTTATGTTAGTTTTTATGTTATGATATTTCAAAGAAATGGTCACTGATTTTGTATTCTTAGCTTTTCTAGGAAATAATCTACTAAAACTGGTCATACACAAATGGAGAATCACAATTTAAGTAGCAAATCATTGGTAACAAAGGTTTAGACCATTAGAGAAACGGTAACAAATGTATAACAAATTGTGTTTTTTGGAAGGGAAATAGGTGCGTTGCGTTTGCACTTCACTATTCATATTTATATAAATGGAAATTTTAATAATTGATTCCCACCAACTTATTATTGCATGAGGAAATGAGTCCAGACACAAATGAGTCCACAATAATGCGAAAAACCGCTGAAAATTAGTGCAAGGACAGTTCACATTATGAATTCACACCGTTCAATGTATCTCACATACATACACGTAGAGAGAACTCGTGTGCTGATTCGGGATCGATTTTTGCTCCACTTGCACATCAAATTTCATCTAGAGCAGCAAACGGCGGAGGATTGTTGAGAGTGTGCTTTTCACTGTTCACACCAAACCAGACAGCAGCTTTGATCCTTTATTTATAGCTACTGTATTTACCAACCAAGGGAGCAGCGAAAAAAAAACTATCTCTGCCTAGAGGGATGAAGAAATTCTGCACAACCGCAAATAAACCATTTATTACAGCCGCACAGAAATGAAGTCCTAGCGGCGGCAACAGGATCATCAGAAAAACTGTAAACCCAACAACTTTTGCCTCTTCTTCACGGTTGAAGAGTGATCCAGGAGGAATCTGTCAGTTACTGACAGTGGGAAGTGTGAGAAAAATTTCCGCGTGGGAAAAGCACGGATTTGACCCTCTTTCGTTTCCATGTTTTTTTTCCACAGGAGTAAAAACGAATATGGGAGCAGTTTCATGTGGTTTAGGAATGTGCACTTGAGATCGGAAAAAGACATGAAAGTTAAACTTTGCTTAGTTGAGCCGAAGTTGAGCTGGAGATTTAACTTTGCACCTCGTATAACCATCAAGTATTCAACTGAATTCTGCAAAACATATTTTAATAGACTTACACTTACTTACAGACAATTTAAGATTCATACTTGATTAACCTTTGATCTCTGGAACTCACTAAATAGATTACAGTAAAACCTGTTTTTGGGCGGTTTTTTTTGTGCGAATTTTTTTTGTGCGATTTTCTGTTCTTGTGCGGTTTTTTTTGTGCGATTTTTTTGTGCGATTTTTTTTTGTGCGGTATATGAAAAGAAGCATATTTGACGAAGTTATCGTTCATTTAGTTTTTTTCGATGGTTTATATGCATTTCAGTGCGAAAAAAGCATATTTGCGTCTCAATTACCCACTTCTGATATCATTTCCTTCCTCCCATCAAATTCTCAAAGTTTTTCTAAGTATTTGCATGACATGATTTCTAACAGCAACACGTTTCGACATGTAACTAAAAGCAAAAAACAGCCACGCGCAACCGAAAAGGAAAATTGTCCCGTCGCAAAGCAGGGAAACAAAAGGAAATTGAACGGCGAACGGCGTGGATTAGAGTTATTTTCTTGGGGGAAACTTTTTTTATGCGGTCCCTATCTACGGCACAAAAAAATTTTTTTTTCAAAATGTGTACCGCACATTTTTTTATGCGATTTTTTTATGCGGTTCCTATCCCCCGCACAAAAGAAGGTTTGCCTGCACTCAATTTTTCTTACGCTATATTTCGCTATATTTCTAGTCACTGTGTTTTCGCGAAAATGAGATCCGATTTTGTGTTACTTTTTGCGCCGAGAAAGCACTAAAGTATATTTTTGGGCGATGTAGTATGTTTCATTTCTGGTTGGTAAATGACTGAACTAAGTGTAGCATCGGTACTTCGCGTATCTGCAGGCATAAAATAGTAACTCCTCGAGTAACTCCTATCCCTACCTCCCCGTGGTGCCGGCTGGGGTACGTGTAACCATAGTGAAGATCGGGTAACCAACCCCTGTGGGATGTTGGTCGTAAGCCGACAGGGAAGGGGCCTATCCGAGCGTCTGTTCTAGGATTGGGCGATCTTGGATCGATTTTCAGAAGATCGATCTTTTCCATTTCGATTTCTGATTTTTTGGATCGATTCTTTGTACCCGAAAAAATCGTAAAGATCGATCTTTTTCCTTCGATTTTATTTCGATCTTAGGATTTTTCTTCCAATGTACATCGATTTTAATCTCACCTGACAAATTTTATGAACATAATATCAACATTTGGATAGCTTTCGAAGATATCAAATTAGTGATAGTGAATAGGATTGAGCTACCTTGGATCGATATTTAGAAGATCGATATTTTTCTCTCCGATTTTCGATTTTTCGGATCGATTCTTCCTACTCCAAATAAAATTGTTAAAATCGATCTTTCCTTTGCTATCTCTCCAACCTTTTTGAGCATAGAGAAAATTTTGAAAATTTGTTTTTTGTGAACATTGATTCTCACCCAAATCCACTTGACAAATTTCATAAACATTGGATCCCTTTCAAAGTTGTCAAATAAGTGGTCGTGAAGAGAAGGAGAGGAGATGCAGTTTTGTAAGTTTGGTCATTACAAAACAAGTGGTCACAAGTTATATTTACACCATCCCATTCACTTGGCTGACAGTGAAAATTGTGACATCAGTCCAGATGAAGCGTTCTTCTCTAGAACTGGGACTACTAGCAAGATTTCGAATAAATACCAGGCGTATGATACGATTGGATTCAACGGGATTATTATCAGCAGAGTTCTGGATGAACATCAGTTGTTGAATTTATGATAATAGTTTCCAGTTGATTTATTTAATTAAATAATTCCATGACGGTTCCAATTGAATGCTCTGGAAAATACATTTTTCTGGGCCTGCAAGATTTTTTGTGACCTCCATTCTTAGAATCAAACTGAAATGCCTTTGATACTTGAATAAAAACGTGGAATGTTCATTTCATGTTCAAAGAAAAGGCAATACTTATATAGAACAAGTAAATAAATTGGAAAAAAGGTATTCGATTTTTCAAAGATCGATTCAGCAAAAATCGATTATTTGGTACCGATTTAATCAGTGAATCGATCCCTGCGCCGTTTAGAAAATCGATCCATCAAGATCAATCTTTTTATAAAGATCGCCCAATCCTAGTTCATCATGGAGGTGCGGCTCAAAACAGCTTCTGATCCCCATGTCAGGGGCAACTGATCACTGTCTTCGTGCCAACGGGGACTCCAAAAAGAGCTGTACACGACGGTCCACCGGCGAGACAGGGGGTTGGTGCAGGCCCTGCAAGCTATCCGTAAAAATAAAACGCACAGTAAAATTCACAAAGAAATTCGATACAGGACAATCGGACTAGACCCACGCAAAGAACGCGGACTAGATATTGTAAACTCGGAACATGGAACTGCAAGTCTCTCAATTTTCTTGCAAGTACCCGAATTCTTTCGGAAATATTAAGAGCCCGCAATTTCAACATCGTAGCGCTGCAGGAGGTGTGCTGAAAAGGATCGATGGTGCGATCGTTCCATTGTGGGTATACCATCTACCGGAGCTGCGGCAACACACACGAGCCGGGTACAGCTTTCATCGTGATGGGGGAGATGCAAAAACGGCTGGTAGTCGAACAATGAAAGAATGTGCAGATGGAGGATGCGAGGCCACTTCTTCAATATCAGCATAATCAACGTCCACAGCCCCCATCTAGCTAGCACCGATGACGATAAAGAAGAATTTTACGCGCAGCTAGAGCGTGATTACGATCGCTGCCCAAAACACGACATCAAAATCGTCATCGGTGATTTGAACGCTCATGTCGGCCAAGAGGAGGAGCTCGGACCGGTAATTGGTAGATTCAGCGCCCATCAGCGAATCAACGAAAACGGTCTAATACTTATCGACTTCGCTGCCTCCAAGAACATACGTAGAACCTTCTTCCAGCACAGCCTCCAATACCGTTACACCTGGAGATCACCACAGCAAACAGAAACTCAAATTGACCACGTTTTGATCGACGGTCGGCACTTCTCGAATATCATCGACATCATAACCTTGTAGCACGGTACCGATTTGAGTATTTGGAAGCCCCTCGTTCCTAAGTTTTGAAGTTCAGATTCAACACAAACTCGGTTGTGTTAAATCTGAGCTTCTCCTTCTGTATTTGTTTGGATGAATGGCTGAGTGAGCGCCTCTCCTCTTTTGGTATTTGAGCGATTAGCCATAATGGGTACTGAATGTAGGTTTTTCTTATTCTTGAACTTCCGAAACCCGGCGAGCACCTCGACTTGAACTGTGCTCGGGAGGTTAAAGGGTATCGCCCGCGAATGTTTGAATGCCGGACCAATAAAAACACAGAGGAACTTCGATATAATTACTGAATAGTTAACATCGTTAACTATTACGTAGTTCCGGTACCAATTAGTATTCCGCTGATCTGAGGATTCACCGATATGCTCGCCATTCCTACTTCAAACGTGGAAGAGGCTGGAAGGATTAGTTATTTGTCGAACCGCGAATAAATTACAAAAAGGTAATAGTCGGTGAAAAAGGTACATCGCACAGTCAGAGCGTTTAATTTGATTTTTCCTTTTTTTTTTTTGTGTTTTTCTATGTACTTGTAAGGTAGAAAATAGTCGAAAAGTGAGAGAAAAGGTGTTGTACCCCTACCGACTAAAATTCGAGATAAGCTTGGGGCACGTGGCATAATTGTGATTGTGGTTTTAATCTAAGTTGTGGCTTGTGTGTGGTGTACGTATTTCCCTGGTGTAGGAAGGACCGCTCTCTGACCCCACAATTGAGGCTTGGACATTGTCAGCACATCCGGTGGCCGCGTGGAGTACGCTGACGCATAGCACTCGCGCAAGAGGAAACTTCATCACTGAGCCAATACAATGTGCAGTCGTCGCAGCAGTATCGCCATTCAGCGCTGGGAACGGCGATAAAGCAGAACAACTCAGCGTAAATCCTAGGTCGTGAGTAGAACCTTCTTTATCCGTAATAACATGCGCATGTAGGATAAGAATAGAAAGCCACACAACTAACAATAAAAACCACACAACAATGCCACACGCCGATGGTAGACCAATGCCCATCGGTATAGAACCCCCAAAACCGATATGAGCGAATAGTCATGATAGTAAACGCACCATTCTTAATCTTTTGAGTGCTATGGGTCGAGGGTTCGAAACCGATAGTAATACGTAGCAAATAAAATGTAATGTTTAGAGTTAAATTTATGATGCATTAAACGTTTTCTGGGTTCATGTTATGAATGAGTTTCGTGATCGAGTTAGTTGTGTAATGTTTAAATGAGTTAATTTATGTAAATAAATAAATATTGTTGAGATAGAGTAGATCTAAAATACTCTACATTTACTGGTTGGCGGTGTAGCCTAAAAACCCGACAAACCGATTAATTTTTCAGTTGGTCACGAGTCCAGGGTTGGGACTCCTCTTCTTGTGAAGCTTTGCAACCCCCGCTCACGTCTCTGAAACTGATTTCTTCAAGGTGGGTGGAGCGGACATAATTAAGTTGGTCCAGTGAGGAGAACTTTTCGGCATAATCGGTATTAATTGGACCGGTCGAAGGATTTTCTGTTGTTGGAATTGCGGAACGCGGACAAACGGTGTCGCGAGTCCGACTGTAGCGCAGGTGAAAGTCGCGGAACAAACCGGGGTTTGGAAGGAAAGGACAAACCCGCCCTTAGGTGTTGGGTGTCTCATCGCCGGGCAAAGCGAAAACACGGCGGTTGGTCTCCCTCGCGGGAGTGGCGCTTAAGCCAACCGCTTACCTGCGTAAACCCTCCGGTAGCGACGAACTCGCGCGCTTCCCCGGCGTCGCGGGTTACCACGCTTACCACGGTACCACCTACAACGACTACAGGAACCGAACGTTGCTGCAACATACTCGCAGCATCTTGTAGCCCGGGGTAGACAAACTGGATGTTGCTCTCCTCGATGAGTGCTGAAACACCCTGAAAGCAGCAATTAGCAGCACAGCAGAGATCGTTATCGGGTATGAGCAACGAGGACAACGGAACGAATGGTTTGACGAGGAGTGCTGAGCGCTTCTGTACGAGAAGAATGCAGCACGCTCAGCCTTGCTGCAACGAGCGACTCAACAAAACGTGAAACGATACCGACTGAACCGAAGGCAGCAAACACGTCTCTTTCGGGAAAATAAGCGCCTGGAAGAGAACAAGTGTGAGGAGATGGAGCTACTTTATCGTTCTCGAGAATCGCGGAAGTTCTTCAAGAAACTAAACGCCTCGCACAAAGGCTTTGTGCCGCGGGCCGAAATGTGCAGAAACAAGGAAGGAGGCATCTTGACGAACGAACGCGAGGTGATCGAAAGGTGGAGCACTGGAGCACTACGATGAACACCAGAACAGCGCGCAGACAGGAGACCAAGACGGCGTTGAGGAGGACTATTCCGGTGCAATGAACAACGACGACGTACCACCTCCGACGATGGGTGAAGTTAAGGAGGCCATTAATCAGCTCAAGAACCACAAAGCAGCTGGTAAGGATGGCCTCGTAGCGGAGCTCTTCAAGGGAGGTCCGGGAAAACTTGTAGAGTGTATGCACCGGTTGATAGTCAGGATCTGGGACACAGAACAGCTACCGGAGGAGTGGAAGGACGGGGTAATCTCCCCCATCTATAAAAAAAAGGCGACAAGCTGGATTGTGGGAACTATCGTGCCATCACAATCCTGAATGGTGCCTAAAAAATTCTGTCTCAGATCCTCTTCCGCCGTCTATCGCCAATTGTAAGTATATTTGTGGGAAGTTATCAGGCCGGATTCATGCCCGGTTGCTCGACGACGGACCAGATTTTTAAACTGCAAGATTTTTACAAAAGTGCCGCGACTACCAGGTCCCTAGACATCACATCTTCGTTGACTTCAAGGCCGCATATGATACAATCGACCGACGACAGCTATGGAGGATCCTGGACGAACACGGTTTTCCGCGTAAGTTGACAAGACTGATTCAGGCAACGATGAACGGTGTGCTGTGCAGTGTGCGGATCTCAGGTGAGCTGTCGGAATCATTTGAGACTCACAGGGGACTTCTACAAGGCGATGGACTCTCCTGTCTACTCTCCAACGTGGCGCTGGAAGGTGTTATGCGGAGAGCGGGTTTCAACATGCGAGGCACGATTTTCAACAAGTCTTGTCTGCTTCGCCACGACATGGACATAATCGGAAGAACACATGCGACGGTAGCCGACTTATATACCCGACTGGAACACGAAGCAGGGCTGATTGGCCTCGGGACCGATGCGTCTAAAACTAAATACATGCTAGCAGGAGGGACTGATCGCAACAGAATTGTTCTTGGTAGTAGTGTTGTGATCGATGGCGACGAGCTCGAGGTGGTAGAGGAATTTGTCTACCTTGGCCCGTTGATAACAACTGACAACAACAACAGCCGTGAAATTCGAAGACGCATAGTCAATGGAAGTCGTGGTCTAATCTCAATAGGATGTAGAGTCATAGTAAATAAAATTATGTTTCTTTTGCAAAAATTGTCACATTTATTTACATAAGAAAGTCGCATTATATTTATATCAACGAATATTCATTATCTATCAGTATCACAAGATTTGTTATTTTTATATTACATTTACACTCCGTTTCATAAGTAAAGAACAGCTGCATTATTTTTTAAGTACAAAAACTCGGTTGAAATGATGTACATAAAGTGGGATATGATAACTATCTCCGTTTAAAAGACTAGATTTATAACCATTATTTAAACACTGGGACTGACAGTTATTAAATAAGGAAATAAAAAAGAGCATAATTCGTTTTCAGATACTTTACGATATGAAAATATTTGGAAGCGGGGACCGACACTGATGTTGTGCAAATACTCTTGAAGCGGACTAACTGGAAAACATAGCAAGAGCAATCCGGGGCTACGTTTTAACTGAACACATTCGTCCATTTCAACCTTAACCGTTGATGAGGCAAGAGTGGCTTTAGTTTCGATTCCAAACTTGCGGGAATTCAATAGAAATTACCTTCCAGTGCATCAAAAAAATTTAAGAATTGTGTAATGTAGCATTAGGCCCAGGACATAGTACACGCGATGCGGTGTGTATGAGATATTTTTCACAAAAAACTTTCTCAGTAGCATTCAGTTATTTTTGCTCCAGTTTGTTATTTTTTTTATTGACTCAATCAACGCCTATTCATGTGCATGTATTTACCAGAAAGCTTTACAATAAGATAAGCCACTGTCAACGATATTGACGATCGTTTTTTCTGTAAACATGGTGCATGGAAAACCATTAACGTAATATAGTATTATTTTTGAACTCATTGCAATAAACAACAAAGCATCGAGAGTTTTTTTTTTCATAATATGCGTCATGTAAATCAGAATGAACGTTATACGGTTCATCAAACATAACGAAAAAAAAGTAAATAAACCAATTTTCAGTCAATAAATTTTAATTGTTGTTCGATAAGCTCGACTGTGAAGATATTTATGAAAAATCACCTGGCAACCATCACGCAGCAAAACACTGCACGTACAGTTTCGCCTCATTGTAAACCGCATCGCAACGCGTTCACTTTGACAGGTCCGGGTGGTTGGCAAATGATTTTCATTTCACTCGTGAATAAAAAATCAAACAAGCTAAAATATCTCTATAGTAAAATGTCCTACTGGAACCGGATTGACTGGATGCTGCACGTTTAGTACGGGACATGAATTTGATCGCCTTCTTCTAACAAGTATGGTTCCACAGTGAAGCAACCTGAACAGCTACTGTTTCTGATTTTGCATTTTTTTTTGACTATAACACAAACAGTGAAGATAGTAAAACAAATAAACAATTTAACGAAGTAAGTGGGTGTTGTTCGTTAAAATTAAGATGTTAGTATTGGGCCATAGTGGCCCAACACGGCTTTCGGACTAAGTACTAACTCCTTCACGGTCGGTTTTAGACTGAACTGTATTTCCTTAAATTTTACATTGCTTAGGTCACTTGGGTGTTTCTTGTTTCTCCATGTCAGCACAAAATGTGCGTTTGATTATACAGCGTTCGCATTATTTTGATTATACAGCATTCACACTATCGAGTCGGATCCTCCGCTGCGCCCCTTCCAGTTCGCGCAGTCGTTTCGTGTTTCTCCTCCAATGGTAGTAAATGATGGCGATCACCATCGCCACGATGAATGCCCCGTCTATGGAATATGATGCGACGTCGTGCATCGATATGGTATTCTCGATCTTATCGCTGCCGAACATTATACTTGTTTTTAATTGTCGCGTTTTCTTGGAACTCGTAATGTTCCCTACATTGTGGCGCATTTTATTGCATCGAGGAGGGTCTTAATCGCTGACCCAAGCACTCGAGCGTGTGAAACCACTTCGTTTGGAATTTCGGGTCTCGCTATTATCAGCGGAAATTTGCATTGTCAATTTTTTCATAGGGTCGTCACCCAATCTGATTTCGTGTACTTCCATTTTCTCCCCCCTTTGGGACGAGGGCGTAGTCTACCGTCCCAAATCATTTGGGGTGCTTGGGGAGGGGGATCGTCTTCTAGTTCGATTGCTTCGGCTTGAGATTGCTGTTCGTTATCAGCTGTGTTGTCATACTCTTCTATAATGGGTTGAATGGTGTGCTCCTCGACTGGTAGAGGAGCAAGTGTTCGCACGTTGCGTTTGTAAATTCCGGTAGCGGTTCGCACTACTGCCACTCGGACTACTCCATCATTTCCAGGGTGTATTTGTGTGACAATTCCCATAGGCCACCTTGCTACGGGAAGGTGATCGTCTCCGATCAATACGATTTGGCCTACCTTAACGTTGGCTTGTTGCTTGGTCCATTTTGCATAATCACGTAACTGGTGGAGATACTCGTCTCTCCATCTTCTCCAAAATTGTTCGAGCTGCGATTGTACTCGTTTCCATCTGGTTGTGAGATTGCTTCCATCCTCACTCTGCGTAGGGATGGGCACGGCTAGCATTGGGCGTGCTATCAAAAAATGACCGGGTGTGATCGCGGTCGGTGAATCTGGCGTCGTGTAAACAGGTGTGAGTGGTCGCGAATTCATTATTGCGGCCACTTGGTAGAACAGTGTCTGCAATTCCATGATGTTTAGCTGTGCTCCTCTGGCCGCTGCACTAAAGAGCCGCTTGGCTACCTTTATGTTCGCTTCCCAAAGTCCTCCAAAGCTGGGGCTTCGGGGTGGAATGAATGAAAATCTTATTCTGTGAGTTGCCGCAATATCAACTAATTTGTTTTGAAAAACTTCATTGTTATATATTCTTCGTAAACGATTGAGTTCTCTGCTGGCCCCGACAAAGTTCCGCCCATTGTCGGAGTAAATAACCTCGGGTATTCCCCTCACTGATGTGAAACGGAGAAGTGCTGATATGAACGCTGCCGTCGACTGATCTTCGACGACTTCTAGGTGAACTGCTTTGGTCGCAAAACATATGAAGATGCAAGCATATGCTGTGGTCTTGCATTTCGATTTTTGATTGAGATATACTTCGAATGGCCCACATAAGTCCACTCCCGTGTGAGTGAACGCTACTGATTCATTTACCCTGGGCGAGGGCAGTTGTCCCATTCGTTGCTGTAAACGTCTGGGCCGCGCTTTGGCACATAAGATGCATCGTTGAATGACTCCTTGTACGGTCCTTCGGAGATCCCTCATCCAAAATCTTTGTCGAAATTCGTTTATTACCAGATCTGTTCCGGCGTGAAATCTATCCTCATGTATTTTTTGAATTATTACCCTCGAAAATGGGTGCGATTTGGGAATCAATATTGGATTCTTTTGTGAGATGGGCATTTCTGCATTGTGGAGTCTCCCTGTGACATGTATGACTCCATTTCTGACGATTGCGTTGAGATGCTGGAAAGGTCCTTTCGTAGGCACCTTCCCAGTTTTTCGTAATTCCGCTACTTCATTTGGATAAATAGTGGCTTGCATAATTCGGACTACGAGTGTTAGTCCTTCATTCAATTCAGTGGTGGTGAGTGGGCCCGATCTCTTTTCGTTTCTGATGCCTGTGTCTTTATTGACCTTCTTCATATTGTTTATGGCTCTACACAGCCATGCAAAGTGTCTTACTGTTTTGTCATGAGTGTGATGGTGCGGGTATTTTGCGATTAAGTCTTCGCATGCCTTTCCTGTTGCTGCTACCAATCGTGTTATTGGTTCTTTAATCTCTTCCTGTTCTGCAGCAGCAGTGTATTCGTAGCCGCTCTGCAGATAATATTGTCTTCTTCGTATACATTCCGGTCCGTGTAACCAAAATTCTAGTTTTGCTTCGCGTAATTTTCTGACTGGAATTCCTCTCGAAACCATATCAGCCGGATTTTCTTTCGTAGATATATATTTCCAATGCTCTGGATTCGTGGTGGAGTGTATCTTCTGCACTCTATTTCTAATGAAGGTTCCCCAACGTGTATTTGAAGATTTGATCCAACTTAGCGCTACTTGTGAATCACTGTAGTAATATTCCGACGAGATTCGACCGGCCAGAATGCTCTTTATTTTAGCAGTTAGTTCTGCTAGAAGTGCCGCCGCCAAGAGTTCCAGACGGGGCAGAGTGACCTTCTTCAAAGGCGCCACTCTCGATTTCGAACATAAGAGATTCGTACTCTCTTCTCCTTTTAAGTTGATTGCATGTAAGTAAATGACGCATCCATAAGCCTTTTCGGAGGCGTCACTGAATCCGTGTAAATCTAGTGCGATCGTATGACTCGGAGTCGACATCCGAGGTATTTCTATCTTGCTGAGCTCCACTAATGAAGCTTCGAACTTCTTCCATGAGCTTAGTGCTTGATCTGGAACATCATCGTCCCACCTGACGTTATAAGTCCACAATTCTTGCATCAATATTTTAGCTGTAATGATTACAGGTTGTATCAATCCGATTGGGTCATACAGTCTCAAAATCTTCGAGACCATCTGTCGCTTTGTGAGCGCTTCGTATGTTTCACCTATGTTTTTCGTACTGATGAACTGGAACACGTCTGTTTTGGGGTTCCAGGCTATCCCCAATGTCTTTATGACCTCTTGGTCACCAACTTGGATCAATGGTTCCAAGTCTTTCTCTGGAATTCCTTCCAGTACGCTTGCGTTGTTTGATGCCCACTTTCGAAGTGGAAATCCATGAAGTGACAATGCATGCTCTATTTCTCGTTTCGTCTCCGTCAGTTCATCTGCGTTGGACGCTCCAATCATTAGATTGTCAACATAGAACGATCGTTGAATGGTGTCGGCAATTCTCGGATTTACCGACCGATAATCTTCAGCTGCTTCGTGTAGTGCCCTACAGGCCAAGAATGATGAAGACGCTTCACCATATGTGACAGTCGTCAGTCTATACGCTTTCAATTGATCATTGGGGCTGTCGCGCCACAAAATACATTGTAACCAAGTGTCTGTGTATGCGATGTGAATTTCATTTTTTTCATTTTTCATTTTCATTCATTTATTTCTGTATTGCGTAACTTAAGACCTGAGTCTTTTCAATGTCACATCGGTAATCGTAAGGTAGAACAAGCGCATGTGAACACTATTTATAAAAACTATTAAAAATTTAACAATTAAAAGGTGAAAAAACTATCAATTAAAATGCTCAATACATCCTCTCTTAAATGCTGTGAAAGAATTAATATTGGATAAACTGCTAGGTAAGTAATTCCAATGAGCTACACCTCGAACGAAAAATGAGTTCCCGTACTTCGACGTACGATGTCTTGGGAAAATATATTTTACAGATCTGTTACTTTGCATTATTTGTAGCTTACTGTAAAGATAGTCAGGTTGTTTTGTTTTCGAAAGGCTGTGCAAAAATAAGCAACAACGTAGTTTACTAAAATTTACCAGGGGACACCCTATTAGGCGATGCTGCAAGTGGGAAACATGGGAAAATCTGTTCAAATTGAATACATAGCGCACACACGAATTCAAAGCTACTTTTAACTTATTAAAAGAAACATTGGACACGTCATCTAATATGAAATCGCATGCTATAAAATACGGAAAAATAAGGCTTTTGAACAGTTTTAATTTGGTCTCTGTAGTAAGGAATGAAGAAGAAGTATATAATGAACGTAAACACGCATAAATTTTCCCACATTGCGAAGACACATATTTATCCCATGCAAAATTTGATTGAATACGAATACCCAAACTGGTAGCATTTTCAACGAATTCAACTGTGTTGTTGTCTAAGATTAAAGATGGTTTCAAATAATTAAGAGAAATACTATTCGATATAAAAACTGCATTCGTTTTCGTGAAATTTAAAGTGAGCATATTTTTAGTGGACCAATCTAGGACCCTCTTCAAATCATCATTAATTTTCTGAGATATTTGGACAACAGAGGCACTATTACAATCAAAATATAATTGTACATCGTCAGCAAAAAGATGAATATTGCCATGTTTTATTACTTCTGGGAGGTCATTAATATACATAGAAAACAAAATAGGTCCCAGAATAGATCCTTGAGGAACCCCAGATGATACAGGAAGAAACTGGGATAAAATTTCATCGCTAAACACAGCTTGTATTCGATTACTCAAATACGATTTGATAAGATTAGAAGCATGAATGGAGAACCCAAAATTAGATCTCAGTTTCTGACATAAAATTTCATGCGATATTCTGTCGAAAGCTTTCGAGAAATCCAATAAAATTAGTACAACCGGGCGACCCCTATCTAGTACAAGCCCAATATCGTCAATTATCTTGAGCATTGCTGTTTTAGTACTATGTTTTGTGCGATAACCAGATTGAAACGTATTCAACATATTGTTTCGGTTTATGTATCCACAGATGTTCATTCTGGCTATTTTCTCGAATACTTTCGATAAAGCACAAAGGATACTAATGGGCCGCAAATTTTCCATTGTGTCTAATCCAGATTTTTTCTTGATTGGTATAACTTTTGATTTTTTCCAGGTATCCGGGAAAACGCTAGTTGTAAAAATCGTATTAAAAAGATGTGTTATAGGCTCAATTAAAATAGGGCAGATCGCCTTCAAGAATTTTATCTGTAACATATCGACTCCAAGAGCATTTGAATCAATGGAGTACATAGCGCTAATAACATCATTTTGATTAACTCTATCGAAATAAAAAGCATCATGAATAAGTGCATTTGAATCTGTTGAACCAGAAATTGCAGTATGATTAGCGGAAAAATTATTACAGAAATTAAAGTTGATTTCATCAGCTGTAAAATTAATCGCTGTTTGGGAAATTGATTGGCCAATACCAAGTTCCCTAAGATTTCTCCACAATTCCTTCGGTGAAATTTTTGGATCAAGTCGGGAAGCAAAATAATCTTGTTTTGCTGTGCGTATTAGCCTGTTAACCTGATTACGAGCCCTTTTGAATGCTAGATGATCATTCAAGTCGTTACTGTTTTTCCATTTCTTGTATAATAAATCACGGTTTATGATAGCTCTGCTTATTATTGGGTTAAACCAAGGATTGTGCTTTTTATCACCAGAAAAAGTACGGATGGGAACAAATCTATCATGGAGATAAGTTAAAACATTATTTAAGAATTCAAGCTGCAGATTGGAGTCATCAACACTATAAAAAGCACTCCAATCAAAGGAATTAAAAGCATCTATCAATGAATCAATGTGTATGGCTTTGTAATCACGATATTTGATTGGCTTTGAAGTTGGCATGAAACCGAAATCGAGAGACACAAAAATTAAGTCATGGTTCGATAGTACCGGCACTTCAATTTGACCGAATCTCAACACTTTCGATGGTTCATTTGTGATGAATAAATCGAGTTGCGAAGCTCCATTTCTATGAAAAAACGTAGGTTCATTACCTACACAATATAAGGAATGAGTATCCATGAGACTACAAAGCCTAGCACTTTTGGGTGAACTGGTGTTCAACATGTTAGTGTTAAAATCACCCATGAAGAAAATATGCTTGTAGGTAAAACCATACGAAGACAATAAATTTTCCACTGTATCAGAACAGTCCATTTCTGGAGGGTTATACAAAGTTGTAATCATTAGTTTCTCATTTTGTACAATAACCTCTATTGTTATGAACTCTGTACCAGTCACTCCTGTATCATTATTAGATTTTGAAATAACATTGAAGACGAGACCATTTTTTAAATAGAAACATACACCACCTCCTATTCGTCCAACACGATCATTTCGAACAACACTATAACCATTGATAGTTACAATAGAGTCATTGATACTTTCGCTTAACCATGTTTCACTCACGCATATTATATCAACATTACTAACTGCCACGATCTGACGTAATTCTTCAATTTTGCACAGCCTACGAGCACAAATACTTTGACTATTCACAGAACATATCGAAAGCTTTCCATTGTATAAGGCGGATTTCATTACGGTCCCAGGAACGCACCAATTCGTTGAGGTGTAAAAATTGGAATCACTAGCCATTGCGTAAATAAGGAAAGGACACAGCAATAAAGAGAGGATAATATATGAGCATTTTTTCGAAAACACTAATTACATAATTCATTTTTTTTTTTTTTTTTTTTTTTTTTTTTTTTTCTAATAATGTGACGCATACAGTAAACAGTAGAGCTTATATTCCAGAATCCACAGCATCCAGGTAAAAGTACCATCCACATTCAACAACAGCAGCAACAGCATAGGCGGCATCAGCAGCATCAGCAGCATCAGCAGCATCAGCAGCATCGGCAGGATCAGCAGCAACTCGAACAGACTTTTAGGAGGGGAGCGAATGGAATATGAGGATAGGAGAGAAAGGAAATGCAAAAACTAGTAAGGAACGGGTTTAAATTGATTCACTTAAATCACTGTCTGACGATACAGTAATCTCCTTCTCATCTCCGTTTCTCTTTATGAGCAAGATTCCACCTCGCGTAAATACTCCGCTCAGCTTTCCTTCCTTCTTCATATGTAGCGCCTTGGATCGTAAAGCTCTGATACTAGGGCCCAAATTCTCATTTATGTAGATTCGTTTGTTTACTGAAAATCCTATCCCAGATAGTGACAATGAATGAGATCGTAGATACCGGGAGTAAAAGTCGTTCCGCTGTATGGTTATAGCAAATTGTAGCAGGATCATGTAGACTTTGCCCGCAGCCAAAGCTCCCTTCGAGAGCCGACGAATGTCTACTAGCGGGAACTCACTCTCGACGTATCCAAAAGTTCTACACCATGAGTGGAAGTAGGACAGCAGATTCTCACCATCCACAAACGGAATTCCACTAATGACAAGATCATTCCTGCGTGTCGATCTATCCACTGCCAACGATGTATCTTTGTTTGATTTCTCGATCGAGGATGAAATTGTAGTAAACGTTTGTTTATTTTCCTCTCGGAGTCTCTCCATTTCAGTGGTGATGTTATCACGAAATTTGCTGAGTTGTGATGTTAGAGATGAGAGAGAAGCACTCAATTTTTTGAAGTCTTCCTTGGTAGATTGTTGGTAGCTGTTCAATTGAGATTGCATGAGACTCGCCAGATCCGCAACAGTCATATCAGCATCCGATTTAACGACTGAGTTACTACGTAGTCGTACTTGTTTCTCTGCCATGGCGGGATATAACGTATACACCACCACTAAAACACTAATCGATGTCTTATTGTCAAGCGCACGTATGCCTTCTAGCAAAAACTCGGAATTAATTTTTGCACTTTTATGGATATATCACAGATAAAACGATTCTAAATCGACACTTTTCCAATCAGCAGAACTTTTTTTACGTTTTACCAGTCTCTGTGGATTTTTACGTGGGAAAAAAAACAACTATTATACTGTATGCACCGCAGCAACAAATTTTACGTGCGCTTCATTCTACGTTTGTCTTTTTGTCTGTACATCTTTGCAATATCTGCTACTAGCACGTCGTTGTGCGTCTTGAAATCAATTAGCAGATCAAATAAGTCCTTTTGAATGGTTGGTCCCACGATTTGTATATCGTTCAGGGATACTCCGGTTGACGTCTTTGCACTTGCGTCGAACACCACCCTAACCTTGGTGGATGTTGAATCTGGTTTCACCACACACGAGTGAGGGATGAAATACTTTACTTTGTGAAAGTCTTCTGTGGTGACTGGTACCATATGTCCCAGTGTTTCATATTCATTCATGAATGCCCTGTACTCTTTGTACAGGTCTGCATTCCGCTTGAGCCTTTGCTCAAGCGATGTGAATCTTCTATATGCTTGTTGATAAGAGTCGCCTAACGATGACGGCTCCCCCCGTAGGGGCATTCGTGTAATGTATCTCCCGTCGGGAGCGATCTCTAACGTTGTGCGGAAGTGACTTTCCGCCTCGCATTCGTCATGTTGCTTTGGTTCCCAGTCTTGAAAGCACGCTTCTTCAAGACGCCAAAACTTCTCTATGAGTTTGGCCATTTCGTCCTGTGGGAATTCGAATTCATTTCTGCTACACCTTGTAGCAGACAATACAGTGGTTGATGGGCTGCTGTGACGTAGCGTCCCACATGCAATCCAGCCCAAGCTGGACTCTTGATACGTAAGACCGTTGGCTACGCTAAGCCGGCCTGGCATTAGAATTTTGAAAAATATTCTCGCTCCGAGGAGAATGTCGATTTCATTCGATCTGTAAAACTGGGGATCGGCAAGGTGCAATTGTTCTGGTATCCGTATACCCTTTTCATCAATAGCTGTGCTTGGTTGATCGTCCAATATCTTTGGCACTATGATCAATTCTAAACTTTCATTGTAGTTGCTTGCGTGAGAGGCTATCACAGTTTTGATACCCCTTTTAACATGTGCTTGTCCGCTAACTCCTTTAATGGTTACGTTTACCGAGTGTTGCGGAATTCCTAGGCTTCGAGCAGCCTTTTCTGTGATTGTTTCTACTTGACTCCCTGAATCAAGTAGACATCGAAGAGGGTGCCATTTCTGCTCACCCTTAACATGAATTATGGCTGTGCCCAGAAAGACGTATTCTTCCTGAGCTAGTCATTTCGTTGAACTTGCTTGTGCTTGATTGACATCCTTCTCGGGATGCAATTGTTGGATCTCGTCCCCCTTGGGAGAGTCTCCACGATGAAGTAGTGTATGATGCTTCGTGCTGCATATTTGGCATTTCCGTTGTGATTTGCACTCCTTCGTTGAGTGCCCAGGTATGAGGCAATTAAAGCAGTGCCTCCCTGCTTTGATAGTTTCCCATCGTTCTGGGATGCTCATTTTCGTGAATTTAGGACACGTAAATGCTGTGTGTCCTTCATTGTGACAAACGTAGCACCGCTGTGCTTCCCTTTTGTCTTTGGTGGTCGCAGCTTTGCCTTCGATTGCTGCTACGACTTTCGGCTGGGGTCGATGACTAGAGTGTGCCGTTTCGGCAGCCACTTTGCAAGTCATCTGGTTAGCCAGCCGCTCTAATTCTATTTTGAATTCGCTCCAAACATAAATGCGCTGGAGGTCCAACTTTTCTTCAATCTTAGAAAGTGTTGATTCATCCAATCGTTCTTTCACTAAGCATATTAGTAACCCATTGGCGATGCAATCTGGTTCGCCAGGTTGTTCATTTGCTATTTGTCGAGTGGCGGACAATAGTGTATCGACAGCGTCGATCAGTCCTAGTATCGCTCTTTGCGATGCCTTATGTATCCTTTTAATTTTCAGCAGAGTGTAAAAGTAACCTTCATATGCGATTCGTTTCTTGTAGAATCTTGCTTCCAGTTTGGCCCAGGCTTCAGTGAAAGGCACTCCTGAATTCTCGAGTGCTTCGCAGGAGTTACGAGCGGGCTCGTATTCTAAACATTTCGCCAGGAAAGCGTATTTGCTTGCATCCTCGTTTAGGGTCGCAATCCGCTTCTCAAAGCGGGCTTTAAACGATAGCCACTCGGTGGCTGACCCACGGAACTTCGGGAGCTCCAATCGGGGTAAATAATCGGCCTTGCTATTGCCGGTGATCATTGTTTGATCCAGTACTTGCCTTGAACCTTCATCCTGACTCGGTTCATTCGTCTGTGATTGCGCATGCCGTATTCTCTTTGCCAAACTGGCTCTGGACTTGATATATGCGGGGAGGAGAGCATCCCGTCTCTTGGAGGGCCCCGTTTGGCCCTCAATTTTCAGTATCACTGCACAAGCTTGATCGTACAAGCTTGTTAGTACTTCTTGTTGCACTAGTAATGTTTCGACTTCGTCGTCGTCTTCTGCTAATTTGCATGCGTCTTTGATAATCGGAGCAATGCTTTGCTCCAGTGCCGTTAGCTGCTTTTTCCAGCTTTCAACGGCATCGTCCTCGTTTGTCGTCATGTTTATTTGATTTGATAATTACTAACCGCTTTACTTGTTTGATTGACTCAAATACTTAGCTGGGTCATTGATTATGCTCCAGTCTAAATAGTCGGCTATGGCTTCGGCCGATCTATTTAGTTCAGTGGTAAATCTGCTTTCGTATCTGTTTATAACCGCGGCTCCTGCCGCCAAGTTGAACATGTGCGATATTATCAGTTTTATCGCTGCAGCTTCTTCCCGCGTACGACGCGGGTCCTGTTTCAAATTCTCCTCCGTATCCCTCATATACATGTAGCACATGGAATACAGTAGGTCGTTGGAATGTCGAGAATTCATCTTTACAAATTTTTCACATCAGTCACAATAATTCGTGTTTATCACACATCTTCCACGCAGTTGCACACCGTGCTTCGCTCACGGGCGAAGTTTACTTATTGATCACACAGTCACGCAGTGTCATGTTATGATTCCCGCGAATGGGAAATTCACGTTGTCAATTTTCAGCCACACAGTGGCGCATTGTAATAACTATGCAGTGGCGCAGCATACTTCCCGCGAGTAGGAAGTTCACTTTGTTAATTTTTAGCCACGCAGTGGCACACCATACTTCCCGCGAATGGGAGATTCATTTTCTTGGTTTCAGCCACTTAATGGCGCAACATCTTCCGTGCGCTGAGACAATGTCACTTCACTTTCCGATTATACAGCCATGCAATGGCATCACTTTTTCGCGCGCGGAGAGAATGTCACTTCACTTATCAGAATCGATTACTTTCGCGAGTCCGTGATCGCTCGAAGTGCGATCACGTCGGGGTCACCAAATGTTGTTCGTTAAAATTAAGATGTTAGTATTGGGCCATAGTGGCCCAACACGGCTTTCGGACTAAGTACTAACTCCTTCACGGTCGGTTTTAGACTGAACTGTATTTCCTTAAATTTTACATTGCTTAGGTCACTTGGGTGTTTCTTGTTTCTCCATGTCAGCACAAAATGTGCGTTTGATTATACAGCGTTCGCATTATTTTGATTATACAGCATTCACACTATCGAGTCGGATCCTCCGCTGCGCCCCTTCCAGTTCGCGCAGTCGTTTCGTGTTTCTCCTCCAATGGTAGTAAATGATGGCGATCACCATCGCCACGATGAATGCCCCGTCTATGGAATATGATGCGACGTCGTGCATCGATATGGTATTCTCGATCTTATCGCTGCCGAACATTATACTTGTTTTTAATTGTCGCGTTTTCTTGGAACTCGTAATGTTCCCTACATTGTGGCGCATTTTATTGCATCGAGGAGGGTCTTAATCGCTGACCCAAGCACTCGAGCGTGTGAAACCACTTCGTTTGGAATTTCGGGTCTCGCTATTATCAGCGGAAATTTGCATTGTCAATTTTTTCATAGGGTCGTCACCCAATCTGATTTCGTGTACTTCCAGTGGGTATATTTTTTTTAGATTTTACTCGCTAATTGCTCTGTGGAGAAAGAACAACAAATAACATGTTTGCATACAATTCTGACGTTAGGCGCAACAATAGAGATGGTCAAACCGTTCGCAAACAGTTCGAAAGAACGAGTTCGCCAAGAAAAGTGAACGAACGATCATTCGTCAATCAGAACGAACTTTTTTTTTATATATTAATCCTTTTATTTTTATATGCTTAAATAAGTTATATTAAATAAGGCTTACATAAGTTTAAAGGAGCCAAACTCCAAACTATATTCTTACTAGAATATGATAACATGTTTCCTTAAGGGGGTATTCTAGTGTAGAGACACGAATTTCGGACGTTTTTTCGATTTCCGTAATCATAAAACAAATAATATTTTTACTATCCATTATATAATTATTTGTTCATCCATCTTCTAACAATAAAACAAAAATTGAACGGAGAAAAAATATTCATAACTAGAACAGTTAAGAGCTAATGAAGTGCGAGAGTTCAAAAATCGTTTTGTCATGGCGTACACGATTCCAGCCCTTCTGGTGATCTGAAACAAAAAAAAATTAAACAGATTCTGAATCAGTAAAGATGCCGCTATCGCATGAACCTCAAACAAGTCAAAAACATCTTTTTTGACAAAATGGCGGCTGCTTGAAAAAGCAAAATGCTGTTCAAAGCGTGTTTTATTACGTCTCTAGATTTTTTTTAAATAGTCAAATTTAAAAAATATCATTTTTTAGAGGTTCATGCGATACACCCAAACTGTATTCATTTAAATTCGACATGAATCGGTTCAGCAGAACGTGCCGTACCAGGTTAGATACCGCACCACTAAAAGGGCTCTAACTCGGTTAATAATAGGATTTTCGATAAGTCCTTTCTAGGGTATATTCTTGAATGCGTAAACTACAGAAATATGAAGGAAAAATTGTTTTTTTTTTAATTTCCAGACTAGAATTATGTCTAAATTCTAAGGGTAATGATTGAGGGGCTCAAAAGAAAAGGGACGTAAGTGACTTGATCGATTTCTCTTCATCAACTTTTTTCTTTAGTTAATAACTCAACTGCAAAACGCTCCAATTTGAGTTTGAGATAGATGAGATAGAGATATGAGATAGATTTCGATAGATGAGGTTCTGACCTATCTTCCATATTGTCAAATACAGCTCGGAATGTGTTTTGCAGGTATCGCTGGACGGAACGGATGAATATGATGTGCAATTCCAAATGAAATCGAACTAAAATTACCGTTTTTTAAAACATATACTTCGGATTCGAACGAAAGTTTGTATTCCATTTGGGTTGGAGGAAATGTAAGTTTTCCACAGCATTTGGAATTTTTTTGACTCAAGTGTAACTTTTGAATAGGGCGTATCGATTTTAGTAAGAGAAATCATTGATAATTTATATCTCAAAAACTATGAGTCGTATCGAAATAGTGTCTTAGAAAGAATTATAGAGTATTGATGTTTAAACGTGAAAAAAAATACACTGAGAAAAAAAAATAGTACTCTTTTTTATATTTACAAGAAAACTTTTATTTGCAATGTCTTAAATGTGAATTTTTTATTTTTTTTAAATTTTTTCATATAAAATGGAAGTCATGTGGAAAATTTTATTCTTTTTGACGAACTTTGTAGAACATCGAATTTTTATGAATTTTTGAAACTTCGAATTTTTGTATGTTAACAATCATTTTTAGCCACAAATTATGAATTCTGATGTGATATAAAACAGAGAAGCTCTGTATCAATCTCCATCTGAATGCAGTCAAATTCAAGATATATAAAAAAAAATTTCTAATTTATTGTCTTTTTTATAGTAAATAGGCCCTTTTAATACGTTTGTCGTGTTTCACCGCCATGTTCAAGAAATTTTATGAATTTGCCAACGTTCCGTTTTTCGAACACTCAATTTTCCCGGCTGTTATTTTGCTGTAGGTGGCTCAATCAAATGATTTTTGCCCTACATCACAATGTGTATTCTTTTATCAAAGTAATACTGTAGAAAAGTTCACATATTTTTGTGACTTATTTTTTTTTCAATGAAATTAAAAACAACTTCGTGACGTACTTGCTTTAAATCGAATTCATTGCCTAATAAAATTATACAAAATTGAGGACATTGATGATAGGTGGCAGCCAATAAATTAAGCTATATTTTAGTGCAAACAAAATCCCATTTAGTTGCTTTCTAAAGACATTATCAACAACGCTACACAAGCCTGTCTCCAAGAATAATAAGAAGAAGCTCGCTGTATGAAAGTGTGGAACACAATAAAACATAATACACGTAAAATAATTTGCTCATTCTTCGTGAGGACACCGACTGGACAATATCGTTGTTGGACGAACTGGCGGCGAGGGATCGAAAGCGCTGACTGACTGGGATTGACAGTTACAACATAAGAAAATAAAAAAAATATATATATGAATGTAAAATAACTTTTCTATATCTAATATGTAATATGTTATATAGTTAATACAGTGTCGACGTATGGTAGCGATATCCGTTTAGGGAAGCATATTATTCTCTATCAGTTTACCAAAGACAGTGTTCAAAAAAAATTAGAATTTAAATTTTTACTACTGAAGACATCTGAAATTAAAACAGAAAAAAATATTGAAGCTTGATGAAACTGTTTTGAATAATAGAATCAACAAATATACAGGGTTTTCCAACTTTAAATTCCGAAAGTAAATTGAAATAAAACACACTTAGAATTCGAATTTCGATGAAACTTTTATTTCAAATTAAAGTTTGGTTTATGCCATTATGTGTGAAATACAACATCATTCAAATGTCCACCTAGGGCTTCCTCGCACACCTTGATCCGGAACAGGTAATTTTCGATGACTTTTCGGCGGTATCTCGGTCATAACTTCACGAATGTTGTCTTTCAAATGTTCAAGAGTTTGCGGAAAGTTGGCATAGACACGGTCTTTCGCATAACCCCACAAAAAAAAGTCTAGCGTGTTCAAATCGCATGATTTGGACGGCCAATTGGCATCAATAAAACGCGAAATTCTGCGTCCCTCAAATTTCGTTCGCAATATGGCCATGTTCGGTCGTGTTGTGTGGCACGTGGCGCCGTCCTGCTGAAACCACATGTCATCCGTATCCATATCTTCAATTTGTGGCAAAAAAATCGGTTAACATGCGGCCATAGCGCTCACCATTCACAGTTACCGTCTCATTTTCAAAGAAATACGGCCCGATGACTCCACCAGACCATAATGCGCACCAAACAGTGACTTTTGGCGGGCGCAATGGCCTCTCAACAATAACGTGTGGATTTTCTGAGCCCCATATACGAAAATTTTGGGTGTTCACATAGCCACCGAGCTCGAAATGTGCCTCATCGCTGAAGAAAATTTGATGCGAAAATTCAGCATTTTGCTGCTGTTGTTAGTTCACCCAATCGACGTATGCCCGACGCATTCCATGGTCACCACGCTCTAATTTTTGTACCAGTTGGACTTTATATGGATGTAGGTGCAAGTCCAAATGCAAAATTCGCCACAATGATGTGTTTGACAAGCCCAATTGCTGAGCACGCCGTGGAATCGAAACATTCGGGTCATCCTCCACACATCCTCCACGCAACAGCAGCAATATTTTCGGCCGAACGCACATTACGATGATGCACAGGTTTCACAATATCCGCTACGGATCCAGTTTGTTCGAATTTACGCACTACATTAGCGATTGTGTGCTCTCTGGGCCGTCCATGACAACCAAAATCCGTCCGTAATGCTCGAAAAACATTTGCCGGTTTTTCATCATTTTTATAGTATAATTTAACAAAATTAACACGTAGTGCAATGCTAATCGATCCATATTGTAAAATGGCAGACATTCAATTAAGAATATGACGCTTTGGTTGACAGCTATGTAAAACGGTTGTCAGCGCAGGGCTGTATACTTTCGGAAGCCCGAAATGGAAAAACCTGTATAAACAAATCGGTTGAAAGATCTTTTTCACCAGTCCCAAAACTTAATTGACACACTGTGTATATTGTTTTACTACTTACGCTTGAAATAAACAGTAATTTGTAAAGGAAACAATCCTTTCTCTATTTCATCAGTTTCAAATCAAGAAAAGTCTATGGCCACCTGGAAAAATGTAGAAAATTTAGTTTCAGACTTCCGAATACAAGTTCTAATGAAAGATGTAATATCATAATGAAAATTTCAGATAACAGATACGGATTGTTGATTTGATTTAAGGATTCTGTACTAATCTTACCTTACTTGGTAGAACCATGTTTTCATGATTACATAATCCACCGCAGGAAATTCCCTCGAACGCTTCATATATAATTATAACTACAGGATCGACCGTGTGCATTAACTATTTTTTTATTCATCTTTTTCTAAATTACTTTGAAAATATGAACAAACGCAATTGCGATAGATGATAACAGTTGGAATGTGATATTCTAAGTAACAGATCGACACATATTTGGCAATCATTCAACAAGTATTATATTTTTTCACTTTATTTAAATAATAATAAAATACAATGTTTCTAAATATATCATTGTTTTTTGTTTGGTTTGTAGTAATAAATTTGGAATATCCTAAAATATATTTAATGTATTGTTTCTTTGCATGCTCAAAGTATGTCTTTTTTCTGTTATGTCTTCATTATGTAATTGGTTGGAATTTTGAATGGAAATATTAATTTACGATTTTTGTTTTACTTTATTATTTTCAGAAATTTAATCTCATCATGCTTTGACTATCCTATAATTAATTGTTTTTAAATGTATTCTTTAGTTTTCCATTTTCTCTTCGGTTAGGAATGATGATTAAGTGAAGCGATTCAATACTTGATACTACTAGGAATAGAGTGGTCAGGGAAAAAATGCATTCATCTTAAAGCTGTCGCAGCACCAGAAGAAAGAAAAAAACACCTTCAACAAATGCTTACATTAGTTTGCGTTTACACGATGCAACAAAACAAGCGTTTACAACATTCTAGCCGAAAAAGGCAATATTTACGCTTCGAAAAAATCGTTTCTCTTTCTCGCGGAACACACAAAAAAAGCTGGCTACAACTGTGAGTGAATGTATGATTCGGGTCTTCTTTTTAATTTGTTGCTTATGTTTAAAGTCTGTTTCATCAAGTTACATTCATTTAAAATCGTTTTTTGGTTCGGTAGTAGAGGGATAAAGACAAACTGATTAAATGGTTCGGACGAAGGATCCAAGTATAACATTTTTTCCACTTTCCTCGCTTAGTTTTCGACAGACAATTTACAGCACGATGATGCGAAAGCTCTTATGTGTTGCTATAGTTGCCGGGTAAAGTTTCCCCGCCCGCAATCGGAAACAAACCGTGACACGGAGGCGGTGGGAAACATTACCTTCTGCTAGCAGAAGTTTGTCATGACAGTTTACAATTAAACTTTTCTCCTCAGGACCGTCATCATGAACAACGCTTTCAGTCGCCTCTCTTGCAGGTGATATCGGTTTTATGTTTGTTACTAAACTAGTTTTGGAAAACGGAAGGCGGCAAAAAAACTCGCCCTCTGCCATTTTCCAATATTGCACTAAGTCGCTGCCCTCAGTAATGGCATATTCCCAATCCGATTCTTATTGTCTAATAGTGGTAAGTTGGTAAGCAGCTGAATGTTTCGAGTTTGTAAATATGTCGGTGTCGATTACTGATATGGCTCGAGAAATTATCGGAACTTATTGTAAGCGTAATTTTGACTTAACATATTTTGTTTTCCTAAGAAAATTTATCTAACTATCCGAACTAATTTTCATGAATGTTGATTCGATTTTTATGTTGTTACGTTAGTTTCATAGAGAATCATGGTGCCCAAAATCATTTCCACTGCTAAATTATTCAAAGTAATTGTTTCTGTGTGGAATTGAGTGCTCCTCGCTGGGTACAAATGCTGAATAATCCTCAACAGGGTTCGTCAAATATATCTTTAATGAGATTCCGCTCCGCTGGGAACAGTTTCTTGTCCTCTTTAGAATTCATATTATGTTCTTTTTAACATTCTCCTCAGTTCACAGTTAAATTATTAACGTTTGTTTATAGAGTACCTCACTTTGGAATCAGGGTGTAAATGAAAAAAAATGAAATCAAATAAAATATTATCAGCAGTCAACCTCCTTTCTATATTTTACTTCTCTGGGTTTTGTAAATATTTGTCGAGGAAATACTGAGTCAATCAGAGGTCCTTCTACGCTAGTATCAACTACCCAGTACTCGTCTCCTACTTATTTATATTTCCAGTTGATGATGCTTTATATGCTCTTCAGATACCCGTGATTCTTTTGATCTTTTCTTCTCGAATAGAATTCTCGTGCTACAGTTTCACCAACTAGTTTATCTTGTCCTCACCTGTCCTAACTGAATCACCAACATCGTAAATCCCCCTGCAAAGAACGATGCTTCCATTATTCGCGCCATAACCCCAAACTGACCGATTATTAGTGTGTGGATCACAAATTTATCACCAAAGCTGCACATAAACGATTCATCCTTTTTTCTCTTTCCTTCGAACGATTATTCAAAGACCCACACAAAAGGATTTCCTTTTTTTCCAGGAACATCAACTAGGAGCGACTAGTTCGTATATTTCAAACAATTTGCTTCGAGAAGTATATCCTGTATTGTTTCCTTTCGCCCTCGTAAATCATTTCCATAAAAATCCCTACCTTTGGTTCTTTTTTTCCCTCGTTTGGATGATTTTTTGCGGTCAAACTTAGATCGCCGTGAAAAAAGTGTTGTTGGAATATTATTTCGCATGAATGGTGTTGCTTGGAAAGGATTTAAACAGTCAACAGGATTCGAACGGACCGGGGCGATTGTGAGGTAGTTAGTGGATGGGTGTGTCCGTGTATTGGGTGTGAATACATAATCTTTGGCAGAAGCTGAAGGATGATCGAGTTTTAAACGATGTTTTCAATTCGACTGAAATCCTTTCTAATCGGTCCGACAACGGTTCGATCTCCGGAGAAAACTCCCAGGGGATCCAACTCAAATCATTGGGAAATTTTCTGAGTGCACTTGAATGAAGTGTGTATGTGCTGATGAGTGTGTGCTGTGGCTGTGAACCATCGAAACGAACGAGATGACAGAGTCATTTTTCCGTTTGCTCTTTTAGCAGATCCGTTTTATTGTTGCAGTGTTCCCTGATAGAAAGTGTGTCATTGGAGTGCACATGTTTCTGTAGATTTTTCTGAATCCTAGATGATGATGAACAGTGAATAAAGCGATGATTTAGGGCAGGGTTGGTACGAGTGTGAAAAGTTTCCTCATTACGTAGTGAGACTCGCTTGATGTAATGATAAATTTAGTTATTTGTTGACGATTTTCTTTGCTAGTCATGTGGGAATCGTGACTGTAATCCTGCAATAACGGAATTCATGATGTCTAAAGCCAACCGGAACTGTAATTGATGTAATTCCGGTGGGACTTCGTCTAATGATATTGGTTATATAACGTGAGAAAGCTCGGTAGCATATGGCACAAAGTATGGACATCCCGTATTATAGAAGATGCAATAAAATCACTCCTGACAATAATTTTATCGTTGATAGTATCTGTTCAAAATGTACCGGCGAGCAAAATAAAACGAAACTGTTGACTCGAAATCAATAAGTTCTAAGAAGTTTTTGTACAACGCCGAAATTTCTGATTGAATTTGGTATTTAGGTTTTACCAATGTTAAGCTAGCTCCATTTTGTCAAATATTAAAAATAGCTCCCTAAAAATTGAAAATTAAAATTTCTTTGGTAACTCAATCAATGAATCAGAATCAATGAAAAATAACATTTATGCACAAGAATCAATTTATGTTCGATGAAGTGTAAACATGAATGGGTTATGCACTCGACAAAAGATTAAAGGAACAAAGTCGAAATTTTTGGTTGATGCTTTAAATGCTGTAATTTCGTGAAAAATCATTGCGAGGAGATGGGATGTACATTGTTTTAAAGTTTGACCTTTCAAGTATGATTTAAGATTGCAAGGTGTGATGATACTCACAAATATACATACGCATTCCCACATACACACATACTCCTTACTCACAAACTCACGAAGGGACTGGACCGTTCGTTCCGAGAGTTCGCATAGTGTTTTGTACTTCTGGTACAATTTGCGATGGAGTGCTCTTCTAATTTACTCCAAACTTTGATCGATCAGCTAAAAAAATGAAAAAAAAACTTCCACAGGGGTTTTGACACTAGGTTGAAAATTTTCCTGTAGACATTGGAACTTAATGCAATATTTGCAGAATTACAGAAGATTTTCGAAGCACTACAGACAAAATTATTTTGACACTTTTTTAAATCGATGCAAAAAAATCATTTTTTTTTTCGTCAAAGCAACAAATTAACCTTGTAAGGGAAAAGGGGGAAATTTGGACCACCTAAGCAAATCGCCTAATATTTCCAAACCAATACGGTCTAAATATAAAATGACACATTGTATACTAAGCTACACTTATTTTCTCTCAATTAATAATGTTTAATCATTATAACAAGCTTCAAATTACCAAATATATCATATAATAAAAGAGATGATTTTTGGACATTAAAATTTGATGCGGGGTGATTTGGTCCAGTGTGTGTTTCATCGAAAAAAACATACTTATGTTTATGTATAGTATTTTGGAATAATGTTACAATCAGTAACAGTGTTCTGGGATCGATACCAGGTGTCTTGGTTAGATTCCAGATCAGAAAAATTGGATTGAGACCATCTCGAATTCTATATGGATCTTTTCACTGTTGTTCGAGCATTTTCAAACACTTTCGATGCATGGTGAAAGAAAATCCGTTCTTGATGGCCTGCGTTGCTCTTTCAAGCTCCTCCTTCTTCCAACGTTGTCTGCCCATCCTCTTTTTGTAATTCAGCGGCATCTGGAATCAATTAGACCAAAGAAAAGCCTCAAACCGGTAGGACCAATTCACCCCACAGAAACGTGTCCATGTCACCCCACACAACATGTAAAAATTAAAATGCAATTAATTCCATTTATTGTTATCAAGCTGACAGTTTCGCTGCATCAAATTGTTCCTCTCCTGTAGACGAAGAAAACTTTACTGCACAATAAACGAAGAGTTTGTTTAATCAGCTGGAAAAACCTTAAAACCACGATCGGAAAACTAACATTTTTTGACAATCAAAGTGCCTGTTGTGTTCATGCTACCGTTTCCTTCCACCTGTCGAATTTTACCAAAGTTTTTTTACGTTAGGTACATACGGTTCAACAATAGAAGGAGATGACATTATAAAAAATCCAAGTTGAGCCGTACTTTTCGAGATAAACGGGTGGTCCAAATCACCCCGTATGTCCAACTCACCCCGTGTTACCCTAGAGAATTTATTGGAGTTCTCAAAACTGCCTTCCGATTTTCGGTGCGATAATTATTTATTGAATTTTCTATCACAATGAATTGAAACATATTACCAGAACGTTTTAGGGATCAAATGAAAGCTGGTTGAAAAAGTTATTTGGGTTTGCTGTTGACCTAGTTAACAAACAATTGTGTTAGTCCTAAAATCTTTGAAAAATCAGAAAAAAATAATTTTTTTAGTTCTTCTCGATATTTTTGTGCACTATAGCTACACACTCCAAGATAAAAATGATGTCCATAGATTCTTACAAAACTTCATGCGTTGATTTTTCAAGAAGTTACACCATTCCAAAAATCACCTAAAAATTTCGAATTCGCACTCTGTTCCTATAACTTCTTTGTCAAGTGTATATCTAAATAAAAATACTTTTATTTTCCGTAGAACTTTCTAAAATTTCTATATCTTGACAACTAAACATCCTCCGGTCAAAATGACCGGTTTGGTGGAAATAAGTATATAACAACTGTTGTTTTTTTTTGCCGAGTGTGTTTTGGAATTGACATGAATGTCTCTCCCGATCTTGGAATCTGAGTATACTGACTCTCTTTATTCTGGGTATCTTGCAAATCAAGTTCAGTACCAAAGTGTCATCGCCCTGAATATATAGAATCTCCATAAATTCAAGAGATAAAATCTGTAAAACAAAAATGGCAATAAATCACCCGGACAAAGATCCGAATAGTCAAAGTGTCGCAAATAAATTTGCATTTGTCGTGTTTGTCGTGCAGGTTTGAAGACATCTCTTCATTTTGAAGACATTTGACTTACTGTGAAGACATTTGAAGTTGTGAATACATTTTGAAGACACTATGAAGTATGTGAAGACATTTCAGTATGATAGTGTATGTGGATTTTTGGAGGATACTTTTCCCATAAAATTCTTACTATCGACCGAAAATATCGTCGAAAGAAGTAAGGCTTTTGTCTCAGTATCATCCGCTCGCATTTTTATCAGTGTTATATTTTTAATTTTATCCTAAGTGATCAAAGGAGACTTTTGTCTCGGTGTCATTCACTCGCTTTTTTCACGATCACTTAATAAATCGAAGGTTTACCCGTTACAAACCGTTTCAATAATTAATTTTATGGATATGGCTAGAGTTACAACGAAAACTCCAAAGCAGCAATAAACTAATTCAGTTATTTATAAAAAATATTTGACAAATGAGAGTCATCCATTCTATTTTTGCACTTTGATTTTTCGTGCATTCCAGCCTGATATAACTCTTTTAACAGTTCCGATTTTGTGGAAGAATTGGGCGATATTCACTCAATATACGGTTTATCAAGTCAATCATCATTTCTAAACTAATAAAATTTAGTTTAGTTAGTTTAGTTGCGCAACATATCCTTTGTTCATATTTATTGAAATAAACAAACAAACATTGTATTCAGTGCCGAAAATATTCACGTTCACGACACTCAAATACGGCGAATTTCAGCCTGCCTTGTATTGATAACCTAGTGCTCAAGCGAGAGTCGATAAATATGAACACTATCAATGAGCACAAGTGTAATGAACATCAACATCAGCTTGCCGTGAAGTTCACTTTCCATTTGCATCTTCATTTTCGTCATGATATTCGTAACGTAAAAGTTGAAAATCATTGCGTGTTAGTGAAAATCAAAGCAAGAAATTCAACGTCAACCAATTGAGAGTGAAATCGATTAATGGTATAGCATAGCCATTCATCACACCAAATAATTTTTCTTGGTGATTTCGGCAACAGAATGTATAGATAACTCTTGCTATGTTTCATGAATTTACTCCCGATTGGCCGGAAATGGCATACACCCTTTATTATATGGGCAATGGGTGAGCGGAAAACAAACATAATCTTGTTTTGATTGTTTTGATACGCTCAACACCGAAGAACGGTCAACGCTCAACGAAAACTATTGTTGCCTTTTCCGGATTCCTGGTCCATTCTTTTGTTCTAAATATGGAAATCAAACACGTTTTCAATAAAAATTCACTGCAAGCGATGAAGTTCAACTTAACGTTCGTGATAATCACATGACACTGTTGACAGTAATAAAAGTGCCTGAATGTAGGCTTTCCGAAATTCGTCCATGCTGTTTTCGTTCAATATATCAGACAAAGGTCTCGCGTCTCGACTCATATGTTATACTCATTATGACAGATATGGTGTTGAGTTTCAACAGAAGAGAATTCATACCACACTGGGGAAAAGCTAATTCTTTCATTCGTGAATAAATTTTGATAACTTGTGACACTGGTTGTAATGTCATGACAATGCATTGCGTTTTGGACTGGCAAAAGCGAAGCCTTGCTCGGCATAGAAACCTCAACTAAGTACTAATAAAAATTACTGAATTCTGAAAATAGGATGGGGAGCTCCGTATGAACTGTGTGTGTGGACGATGAATTCCAGATTAGTGTTGTCTCGTTACCATCCGACGTTGCAACTGATGGGCAGTATTTTCTATCCACTATTCGTCTCAGTTAACTACTCGTGAGGTGTTACTATTCAACTTGCATTTCATTTCAATGGTATTGTAACATGAATGGATTAAATTGATGATGATTGGAGACCTACTTTGTAACTTCTAACCCTAGTATCGTTTGTCGAGCTTGTTTAACTACTCCAAATGATCACAGATGGTAACTAGAAAATAAATCACCATTGATCGGAACAGGAAAAGGAAACGATATCAAAACTTACTTCAACGAACACACTCTAATGTACAAGTGTATAATATTTATATTTTAGAGTTCTTATGCAGGCAAGAAAGAGGGGAAAAAACCACTTGAAACAGCAAAGGTGACAGTTGCCGGAATTTACAGGCAAATGTACAAAGCAGATTGTATTTACACGAAGAAAAAGTTTTCATACCCTTTTAGCAATCTTCTCGTTTACACATCAATGTGCACCCCGTCCCCAATTCGTTTACCCTACTCTACTAAGTATAAAAATTTGGCGTTATTCAGTTTTCGTTATTTAACACTCTCTGTTGTCGCAATTATTATCG
Organism: Toxorhynchites rutilus septentrionalis; assembly: GCF_029784135.1. NCBI lineage: Eukaryota > Metazoa > Arthropoda > Insecta > Diptera > Culicidae > Toxorhynchites > Toxorhynchites rutilus. The sequence continues at coordinate 90,400,597 of NC_073746.1, forward strand.
TTAAACTTACCTGCTTCGCGCTTGCGTTCAGCACTCGAGATGTTTACCTACGGATCACTGAAAAAATGTCGTTGCTTTTTGACTATTGCACGAAAGTATGTGGCGAACGAGTTCAGGATGGTGATTATTTTAGTATACTTCAATTGCCAACTTTTGGGTTTCTGAGTTCATCAAATCGAACCATCACCATCCCGAGAACTTGCAACCACGCCACAGCCACAACATTTCGTTGAATAACTTTATCGCTTGGTGGCACCCGCATCCCTCTGTCTACTGGTTGACGTCCGTATCCACCGCCGGCTCGACACGGATATCGACAACGTCCGCCCCGACGTCTATCGTCATCACTCGCTCGTCGTCGCAGTTCTCCGAAATGGGAAACTGAACCTTATCCGAGTCCCCGTAATTCGGCATGATGATGCAAACGAACGGCCGTCCGGTAACGCTGTCCCGCGGGTGCACCGTTACCGGCAGGTACCGATCGGTTGAACCCTCGACGAATGTGCACAGCCGCTGGAAAACTTCGGGGTAGTGTTTGCGCAGAACGACACCGCGCTGGCGCAGGATGTTCTGAATGTTCTGCGAGACTGCCTCGCGACTTTTTTGTGTTGTTTTGGATAGAATATTGAACGAAAGGATCAACACGTCGGTAGCGTTCTCTTTCTTTGGGAACTGCCGCTCGATGGGGGAATTGCTGATTTCGTTGATAACAGACTTGCACAGCTTCAGCTTGGCACAACGTGATACCAGCTGCCGTTCCCACTTGACCGGAGCGGTGGCATTCCCCGGGGCTTCCGAAACGACACAAATCGCTACGTAGGTCAACATTTTTGAATCCGGCTTGTACTCGGTGCTCAGCTTGAGCAGTTCCGAATACAGCTCCGGGCCCATCTCCGACGGGAGCAAGTCAGGCCAGCGCACGTACGACACTTCACCCAAACACTGAAAACCCTGTTTTATGAAGGAGTCCGCATTCTCAGGACTGCGAAACAGTATTCTAACAACACCTCGTCCTTGCGACAAGTAGCCCCGTCTCGCCAGTCGGCTGAGGTGGCGCAAGGTGTCCGCATCGTCCTTGCAGGTGGACAAAACCAGCCGACAGAGTGCGGAGATTCGCGAGTGCAGACACGCCTTCCGATGTTTCTCCCAGTGAGCCCTCCGGCATTCCCGCGAACAGTACAGATGCGAACAGTTGTGGCAGCTTTTGTAGGACTTCTTCGCCTCGGCAATCGTCGCCGTGGCGTCACATTTCGGATAGCGACACTTCAGGGGTTCCCCGTGGCTCTTGTGGGTCGTGTCGCACGAATCCAACGAGACCCGTCGGCTGTGGTTTTCTTTGCCGGAGCTTGCAGCACTGCTACTGATCGCACCGGAACCACCGCTATCGTTCCGTCTCCGGCCGGCATCACCCTCGCTGCGGCGTCTGATTTGCGCGGGTTCGATCTGGAGCGTGTGATTACTGGAAGCTGTTGGCGTTAGACAGGAGGAATTAGCTAAATCCACTGGGGGGCAGGCAGAGGGACACAAATGTTTTAGTTTGTTTTTGTTGTTGTTGTCGGGGAATGTGGAGGGATATTCGGATTCACGACAATGGGTTTCGGTGGGTTATCGGACGAACGACGGCAGGACGAGATGATATACAGATAGTGATGAAGAGAGAAAAAAGAGAAAAAGAGAAAGAGAGAAAAACAAAGATAACGATACACTGTTCATTTGAGAGTTGGATGCTACAGCAAACCCAGATGCAGGTTGAAATGTTACATCAGGAATCGGGGATCGATGCAGCTAGGGTTTCCACCACCAGTATTATATGTATCATAAGTCATGTTCAAGAAGAACATAGAAACAAAACGAATATACGTAATTATACAACGAGATTCACGGTGTAAAAAGTTTAATTTTGATTAGATACATATTTACATTATAGCGAATCAGCGTCTAAGACGGTTTTTGTTGATCTTATGTGCGAATTTGAATTGGCTATAAATAAGAGTTGAAACGGATATTAGCTAGCTATCCGTTATCCAATTTTACTATCCGGCCGACTACTCAATATTCAGCCGAACAGCGAATGTACCGAATAAATTCAATATTTTCTTATCCACTCTCGAAATAGCATAGCATAGAAACAACATTTATTTATAATTAAAGAGACGAAATTTGATCATTGATATTCATCACTTACCAAAAATATACTTATTATAACTTAGTACTCAAAATTAACTTCAACATCAACTAGGTTGATTGTGGAAGCTCCTTCGAGCAGACCACCAGACCATCAAAAATTGGATTACATTAGAGTGTTTTCCAGTAACACAACCTCGATCCTTTTTTAACCCCTTTCACGTGCGTAATTTTTGCATAACGTCTTATAGCATTTCTCGAACGCAAAACTGAATATTAGCTTATAAATTCAAACTGTTAGCCACCTTAGAAACATAAAGTAACCTATTTGTAAACAATTGACCAAATTATCTCGTTTTCTGAACATCGAGGCCTTTTTCAGTCGAAGGATCCGTGATTCACGTGAATGGTCACAGTCACCAATGTGGAACGAATAAATTTTGTTCAACTAAACTTTGATATATTTATTTCGAATGTGCATTTCAAAATATGAGCACTTTGCAGATGTGTGCGAGTAGAATGATTCCTTCATTTTAATTTTAGTGTATGCTCTCCAGTCCTCGTTAGAAAATGGCGTCCAAGCAGAAGGAGCTATTCTTGAACATTTTGTAAGCGCAATGCAAGAAAAGATGGTCGGGGGACGTAAGTCAACTGTCAGGAAGCTTCATAGGGAGTAACTCTAAGGTCGGAAGCTGCACCGTTGACGAAAAAAGTAGGCAACACCTCTCAATCCGATTTCGGATACGAGTTGAGAGCTTTGCACACAATAATGCTGCGCGCCATGAAAGGTATGCGCCATGAAAGGTACAAGAAGGTGAAAACTACGAATCGCGACGTCAGGCAGGACATGGCGGCCGAACAAAGATCCCAAGGATGCGTACCGAGCTACTCACGAGGTTCTATTGCGTTGTTATGGACGACGTAATGCAAAATCGGACTTGTACAACCAGCATTTGTATGTCAAGGAATGGCCTCATCAAATACTCTGCCCCGTAGAATGATATTGGGTCAGGAAGAACTTGAAGAAGTCGCTGTACTAAACGTAAATAGCTAAAAATAGCGGAAGGCCCGGATGTTTTAATTCGGCAATGCGGAATTTTTAATGGTCTTTTTTTTATACAATATTACATGAAAAAAAATCAATGAATATATATTCAAAATAAACTACACATTTTTCATCGAACAAATTTTGATCGTTCAACCCTATATATACCCAAAAATCAAGTAACAGACTACTTTGAGAAGTCAACCTGGATTGTGGAGATTAAACGTATACATCGACATATTAGATCAGATTCTAGTTATTTACTACTGTGATAATAAAATAAAATTTGCACCATTCCTATGTCTCTACAAAATTCAATGCGAATTGTCTTCTTCTGTCAGCTCATTCAAGGCGCATGTCGATTTTCCCTTCACGACTCCAACGAATTAAAATCTATTAGTTTCTGGTGCATATGTGGATAAAGCACAATTAACAACCTATTATTATCCTTTTCAGTCTTTGTTTGCGTGGAAAACTTCTAGCTCAATGGCGTCTGAATTATCAGTAGGAGAAATCCAGACGAACGGAAAAATTTCCGATATCCCTGTACACTGTTGCCATTTCTTAAGTTTCGAGTCACCATGTAACATGCTGTCAAAACAAACAACAAATCAAAACTGGTCAGTGTGATAATCCATAACTAATGGTTTCTATTTCATGTTGAACTCCTATTATTCCAGACACGTCTTCCCAACTTTGCCAATTACTGTATTTTATCATTTATTCAACGATGTACAATGATATAAATTGCATTCTGAAGATAAGATTGTAGTCTCTACCATCAAAATTCTCTGTTGTTTTTGACATGTAATGAATCTTTAACACACTCTTCTCAGAGCTTTCTTTTTGGCTTTAGTATCCGTTTCGCCGCTACGAGGAACAGGAGAATTGTTCATCAAGTCCAATGTGACTATGAGACAGAGGGATTATAATCCAATGGTGTTTGATTAATTCACATTATTTTCTTTTTTTCTCTACAATGGCACTAACCACTTGGCCTCGGAAACACTATATTCATTTTCATAGATTCTGAGTTAAAACCAGCAGTAGCGTATTGACTTCCTGACTGATTATATTAAACTCTTCTGTTTCTCGATTACGCCTCGTTACCATAGCAGTTCGGCTGAAAAGTTTATAAGGTAACACAGTAAAACTATTTTTTTGTTGAAAAATTCAATATTATTATTCAACATAATTGCCTTCGAGGGCGATACAGCAATTATAGCGATCTTGCAACTTTTCGATACCATTTTTATAGTACTTTTCCGATTTTTCCTCAAAATAGGACTCAGTTTCGGTAATTTGGTAATTTCGGTAAAATTCCGCAGTTGCAATAGCTGGAGCAGAGTCCGGATAACGTTTGTCAAGCCATGCTTTGATTTCACTGTATTTTTTTTTCATCAAAAAAACAATGCTTTATCAATACACGAAATTCGGATTTTTCCATTTTTTTCACAATAACAAAAGTTGCTTCACTCTCAATGCTATAATTCACGAACTAATCGACCGATTGCTGTCAAATTTTGACACGTATCCATTGGAAGATGGTGCTTTGTGTTAGTGAAGTAGATTTTTGCAAGAGGCGTCATCTAGACGTCAACCTTATGAACTTTTCAGCCGAACTGTTATATATGCTATAGTAATATAAGAGCAAACAAAAGACACATTGCAAATAAACACACATTAAAGTTTTTCACATATTTTACCACATACACTGCCCAGACTGAAAAGGATATAGATTTACGTTTATGATCGCCTTTATACCCTTAGAAAACACTTTCCAACTTCATTTTATAATGAAGTGTAATATTATCACGCAGCACCATTGGCTATGTGGACAGCGTGGTCGTGTAAAACAGCCTTGGTTCGATCTCCGTTGACATCGTTTGTATTTTTTTCTTATTGGGTACAATCCCAAGCTGACGTTCAGTCTAAGAGAAAGAGATATCTGCTCCCATACATACAAACCTTTTAGAGCTTTTGTAAAAGGTGTTTCTATTTGTTCATTTCACACTTCAGCAAACGAAAAAGCATTTTTTCTGCCGACGCTAGTTTGAGTGTAGAAAAGAAGCTACGAGCGGAAGTGGACAACGGAGGCTTTCTACATGGAACTCTCCGTTGGAGAACTTCGCGTTCACAGCAGGCCGAGGATGGAAGCTACCCAAAATCACAATTATCATAATCATATGACCAAATTCAATTACGGCTGATTTTTTGAAAGGGATCATTCTTTCAAAACATCGTTATTCAAAATCTAGAAGTCTGATTGAAATATGATGTTTGACAAACTTGTTGGAAAATAAATGAACCATTTAGGAAAATATAGCATTTTAAATGTACTGTTAAAAAACCATACTCGGAAATTGAATTAAATATTAAAAACTTTTATACTATTATCAGAAAGTACCAAGAATTTTACATTTACCGTGTTTGCGAGAACCGGTTTATTTTTTTTTCTTATATTGGTACGACCTTAAGGCGCACATCTGTCAGGTTTAAGTGCCATCCGATCATCAGTACATTGATGCTTCTGAATCCGGACACTTTTTCATTACATTCAATATTATGCCAAAACCATGAAATTTTTCGCATGTTGAATTGATGTGACTGATAGTTACTATTGTGTCAATTTAGTTTTGTGTCAAACATGGTACCTAGCTGTTAACAAGAATATGTTAGAAATCAAAAACCAATGTGAATTTCACAAACCAATGTTCGGAAAAAAAGCACATTCAGAAAATGATTTTAAATCCGGACGGTTAAAAGTTGACGATTAAATTTCTCATTGAAGGAGTTGCATAAGTGTATGTTAGATGCCTTAGTATGTAGTATGGAGTATGGAGCAAAGATGTTCGATCCGAAAAATCGAAAAATTCTTCGGTATACAGAACGGGGTCGATTATATGACCTGTTTGTATGTACGTGGGTAACTTTGTAACTTGGTCTGTAGCGCTGTCCCACATTGAAAGAAATTTAATCCCTTCCCTGAAATTTGGAACACATCTTTATCTTTGTAGTCATTATGAAACTGCGTATTTCATAATCTTGAAAATCCGGCCGCTATGAAATGGCGGATTTCATATTTTCTCTAAACCCCATCAATATGGGTGCCAAACGAAAGGGCTTAACTAGTAGAACACAGTTATTTATGAAAAATTCAAATCCAAAATAACCGCCAGCAAAAAATGGCACCATATATATTTTTTTCCATATGGGTATCAAATGAAAACGCTTGATTAGTAGAATACAATTATTGATGAAAAATGTAAATCCAAGATGGCAGTCGCTACAAAATGGTGGAATACATATTTTCTTAGAACTCCATCAATATGGGTACCAAACGAGAGGGAGTGACTAGTTAAACAGAGTTATTTACGAAAAATTCAAATCCAAAATGGGCCACGCCAGATTTCCATTACCTACCGTTAGTTGTTTCGTTACATGTCCCACGATTTTATTTAAGTCTCATCAATGTCCTAGATTAATGAAGAAAGGGGTGTAATAATTACTAACTGCTACTTGCCTAACTATTTTCTAGCTTTTAGTACATCTGTATTGTTATTATGTTTAATTATAATGAAACCGTTGAACTTAAAAAGTGTTTTTTGATTATTTTATTTTTAAGTTTTTAGTACTGTATCATTAGTATATTTCTCTACAATAAAACCATTCATCAATTTCTTTAAAATTTTGGATTTGCATTTTTCATGAATAACTGTGTTCTACTAGTCAAGCTCTTTCATTTGATACCCATATTGATGAAGTTTTGAAAAAAAATATGGCGTCATCTTGTAGTGGCTGCCATTTTGGATTTGCATGTTTCATGAATAACTGTCTACTGTTCAATACCCATATTGCTCTGGGGTTTAGAGAAAATATGTAATCCGCCATTTTGTAGCGGCCACCATCTTGGATTTACATTTTTCATCGATAACTCTGTTCTGTTAGTCAAACCCTTTCGTTTGATACCCATATTGATGGGGTTTTGAGAGAATATGTAATCCGCCTTTTTGTAGCGGCCGCCATTCTGGATTTACATGTTTCATAAATTTCTGTATTCCACTAATCAAGCCCTTTCATTTGATACTCATATTGATAGGATTTTGAAAATATATATAAATGACGCCATCTTGTAGTAGTCATCTTGTAAACATACAATAAATAATTGAATTAATAAAAAACTTTTGTACCAAACCCCTTTCTATTTAGTCCCGCTACTTATGACGCACCCGTGAATAAGTTCTACAATAATTTATAAATAATTTCTCTCAAAAAATTGCAAACAAAAAAACAGGTGTCCGGATTCAAAAGCAAAAGTGTCCGGATTTCAAAGTACGATGGAAGAAATTTCAAATTTTGAACAAATATAACATGATTTTGTGGAGTTCTGTGATTCATAACATAGATGAAGGCCTTCTAATTTCATAGGAACGCTTATTTTCAGTGCTATGATATATCAATATTTTTTAGTAGTTGAATTTATATTCGTAAGCGCTTAAGCGTCCGGATTTCGATGCATTACTATATCTGCCTGTACGCCACCAACGGCCGGACCGACAATTCTTGGATTTTGCATGATGATTACGCGCCATCGCACCGAGCCCGAATTGTACTGACCAAAATTGTAAATATTTGAACAAACATCGAGTAAATACCATCGAGCAAGCACCGTGTTAACCTGATATGATATGCGATTTTTTTTTGTTTCCCAAGTTGAGGTTGCCACTTCATCGAAAGTGACTTTAGTCGATCGAGGATATCAAAGAAACTGTGACGAGGGAACTAAATACCATCCCTTCGTCGGTCTACCAGGGATGCATGGAGGACTGGGTGAAGCGTTGGCACATGTGTGTTGCTTCAGATTTTTTTTTATTTGAAACAATGGTCAAAAGGTATAACTCAAAATGTGTTTAATAGTTACGTTGAGAAACATTTGCAGACATGTGGGTTAATACAAAACGAAGCGATATTAAAAAATATTTTTTATCTTAATACAATTTTTAACTATTATTCGTGTTGCACAATCAAAACACGAACAGTTTTCGAAAAAGAATTTAAATCTCAACAACACAAATACACATTGATTGCTTCGACAACTCGCAAGCAGATCGGTCGAACCTATATTTGATCCGATACAGGTGTTTTTTTTACATCCGTTTCTAGTGTGTATTTTTTCATCTGGTGCGCTGCGAGCGAGTAAAGCTCATGAAAAGTGGTGCGCTATCGAGACAATCCGGCAGCAAGTCACATCAACACACACGCTACACAGCAGCGGGGCAAGTAGAAGTTTATTTTTCTCTTACCTCTTCTTTCATTCTGTATAGCTTCTGTGCTCGATTTATACCATTGTTTATCATTGTGTTTATCATATCGGCAAGCGTTGGCATTAGGGGTGTTCATTTCTTACATCACCGTTGAACTTTTATTGGAACTTCAAATTACACATAATAACAAAAATTGAAATAAATAAAATTTTCAACAATAACTAATATAGAAATATAATTTCTTTTACTAATTTATATTTTCCAAATTATTATATTCTGTGCATATCGAACAGTTGTCTACTTCTTCGTTTTTATTAATATGGCAGAGGGCGGGGAGGATCCCCCACCCACGCCAAAGAATATATCAGATAATGAACCTCCTCCTGAAGAACAGGAGGATGAAACAGAAGATGAGGAGGAAAATTCTGTATACGAAATAGAAAGCTCTGAAGATGGGGAAAAAGACGAGAAGCAGGATTTTCTTCTAAAAGAATACCCTGATGGCGCCAAAGGCCCATTTATCGTATACTTTAGACGAAAATCCAAACCTCTTAACGTCATTCGCATCTCAAAAGAGTTGACACAGAAATTTTCCGAAGTTACCGAGATTACTAGGATGGGGCCAGACAAATTACGAGATGTCGTCTCCAGCAGAACCCAAGCGAATGAAATAACGCGCTGTGATCTCTTTGCGATCGAATATCGCGTATACGTACCCTGTTGCAACGTTGAAAAAGACGGTGTAATAAACGAAAAGGGTTTGACTCGAAAAGAGATACTCGATGGTGTCGGTCGCTTCAAGAACTCTTCACTTAAAAGTGTGAAGATTCTTGCATGCGATCGACTGAAATCTGTGTCACTTAAAAATGACAAAAGAGTTCTCAATCGGACAAACTCTTTTCGTGTGACATTTGAGGGTTCCGCCATTCCAAACTACATTGCAATAGGTGCACTTCGTTTACCTGTTCGGTTGTTTGTACCCCGGGTAATGAAATGCAACAAATGTATGCAACTCGGTCACACGGCCGCCTATTGTTGCAACAAAAAACGTTGCGCAGATTGTGGAGAGAGCCATGATGAGAATCCTTGCCCGAAAGAGCGCAAGTGTCTTCATTGCGGCGGGACTCCTCATGATCTTACTCAATGCCCAGTGTACATACAACGAGGGTACAAAATCAAGCGTTCCTTAAAAGAACGTTCCAAGCGGACTTATGCAGAAATGCTTAAGAGTCCCGTTCCAACGACTCAGGACAATCCCTACTCCATTCTGCAGAACGATGAGCCTGTTGCTGACGCTCCCAATGCAGGAAGTTCCGGTACATCGCAGGGTGCCATCAGGAAAAGAAAAATTACTTCTTTTCCATCACTCCCCAGAAAGAAAACCGAAACTTCCCAAGTTGGAATGAAAACTCGAATCGAACGTGCTGAGAATAGACCGAAGCAAGTACCTCCTGGTTTAAGCGGTTCTTCTACGCACCAGGGGTCCTCAGCACTTCCCGGAGCAGCACCCAACACGTCTGCTCCTTTTTCGCGGTCGAGGCAACAGCCACAATCTGGCTTGCTTGCGCTTTCTGACCTGGTGGACAACATTTTAAATGCTTTAAATATAAATGACCCTCTTAAAAGCATAGTATTATGTTTGCTTCCGATTGTGAGAACATTTTTGAAAGAAAAATGTGGTTTTTTGGCAGCGTTCATTTCCCTCGATGCCTGATTCAGGGCAAGAGGTCAAGGATTTGACCACTGTAATACAGTGGAATTGCAGAAGCATCATTCCTAAACTAGATCAGTTTAAATTTTTAGTTCACAGCTTTAACTGTGATGTATTTTCTCTCTGTGAAACATGGCTTTCTTCAGCCGATGAGCTGAATTGCCACGATTTCAACATTATTCGCCTCGATCGAAATGACTTGTTTGGTGGCGTACTATTGGGGATTAAAAAATGTCACTCCTTCTATAGAGTCACTCTCCCATCGATGACAGGCATTGAAGTTGTTGCTTGCCAGACACAAATCAATGGCAAAGACCTCTGCATTGCTTCGATATATATCCCTCCCAGAACTACGGTAGGCCGCCATCAGTTCTTTGATACTATCGAGGCAATGCCGGAGCCGCGGTTAATCTTAGGTGATTTCAACTCCCATGGAACAGCATGGGGATCACTCTACGATGACAACCGTGCCACTTTGATTTATGATCTGTGCGACAACTTCAAATTGACAGTTTTGAATACTGGGGAAGCAACCAGAATAGCCAATCCTCCTGCACGGGCAAGCATGCTAGACATATCTTTATGCTCTTCTTCGTTATCCCTGGATTGCATGTGGAAGGTAATCCAAGATCCCCACGGTAGTGATCACCTACCAATAATTTTATCGATCGCTAATGAATCAAGCTTTCGTGAGTCAGTCAATATTTCGTATGACCTCACGAAGAATATTGACTGGAGAACATTTGCGGAAATAATATCTGAAGCAATTGTTTCAATGCATGAACTTCCTCCACTCGAAGAGTATAACTTTATATCGAGTTTGATTTACGAAAGCGCACTTCAAGCTCAAAAGAAACGTGTACCGGCTACCACTTTCCGACGTCGTCCTCCATCACTTTGGTGGGACAAGGAATGTTCAAAGGTCTACCTTGAAAAATCATCCGCTTTCAAAAAATTCAGGAAAACTGGATTAGTGGAATGGTTTCTAAAGTGCCAAGCTCTAGAAGCCAAACTAAAAGGTTTGATTAAAGCAAAAAAGCGTGGATATTGGCGGAAGTTCGTCAATGGTTTGTCAAGGGAGACCGCTATGAGCACTCTTTGGAATACGGCTAGGAAAATGCGTGGCTGGAACCATACAAACGAAAGTGAGGAATACTCTGACCGTTGGATTTTTAACTTTGCAAGGAAGGTTTGCCCCGACACCGCTCCTGCACAATACGTCGTACGCAACATTCCACTTCAAAGCGATTATGAGAATTTTTCGATGGTGGAATTCTCAATTGCCCTTCTCTCATGTAACAATTCAGCTCCGGGGTCGGACAAGATTAAATTCAACTTGATGAAGAATCTTCCCGACTTGGCAAAACAGCGTTTGGTGAACTTGTTCAACAAGTTTCTGAAGCTGAATATTGTCCCGCATGACTGGAGACAAGTGAGAGTGATAGCCATACGGAAACCCAACAAGCCGGCTTGCGATCACAACTCGTATAGGCCGATTGCAATGTTATCCTGTATTCGTAAATTGTTAGAGAAAATGATTCTACTTCGTTTGGACAAGTGGGTCGAAACGAACAATTTGCTGTCAAATATGCAGTTTGGCTTCCGCCGAGGTAAAGGGACAAATGATTGTCTCGCGCTGCTATCTTCTGAAATCCAAATGCTCGTAAAGAACAAATGGCTTCCGTTTTTCTCGACATCAAAGGGGCATTTGATTCAGTTTCCATGGAAATTCTCTCAGAGAAGCTTCATAATCGTAGACTTTCACCAATTCTCAATAATTTCCTGTACAATTTACTGTCAGAAAAGCACATGATTTTCTCTCATGGCAGCTCGAAATCTTCTCGTTACAGTTTTATGGGCCTACCACAAGGCTCCTGCCTAAGCCCCCTCTTGTACAGTTTTTACGTCAATGATATTGATGATTGTCTAACTAGAGACTGCACGTTGAGACAACTTGCAGACGATGGAGTTATTTCCATCACGGGTACTAATCCCGTCGTTCTGCAAAAGTCGTTGCAAGATACCCTGAACAATCTGTTCACGTGGGCCCTCAAGCTGGGTATCGAATTCTCTACGGAGAAAACTGAAATGGTCGTTTTTTCTAGGAAGCACGAACCCGCTCAGCTTCACCTATCCGGCAAAACGATCCAACACTCTATGTTTTTCAAATACCTGGGTGTATATTTTGATTCTAAGTGTACCTGGGGGAGACACATTGCGTATTTGAAACAGAAATGCCAGCAAAGAATCAATTTTCTCCAAACAATAACCGGAACATGGTGGGGTGCCCATCCAGGAGACCTCATTCAGTTATACAAAACAACGATATTATCAGTGTTAGAATATGGCAGTTTTTGCTTCCGATCAGCTGCCAGGATTCATATTCTCAAGCTGGAGAGAATACAATATCGTTGCTTGCGTATAGCAATGGGGTGTTTGCATTCGACACATACGATGAGTCTCGAAGTTTTGGCAGGAGTACCCCCGCTTACTCTTCGGTTCACAGAATTATCCTACAGATTTCTCATCCGTTGCAAGATCATGAATCCATTGGTGATTGATAACTTCGAAAATCTACTCCAGCTGACTCCTCAGTCAAGTTTTATGTCTTTATACCATGAGTACCTTACCCACGACGTGCACCCTTCACCAGGCATCTCCAACCAAGTTTGCTTCCCATACTTCTGCAATTCCTCTGTCATTTTTGATCTGTCCATGCGACAAAAAATCCATGGAATCCCAGATCACCTACGCTCCGATTCTATTCCGCCAATATTTTCGGCAGAATTTTATTCAAGATTACCTTAGCACCTTAGCAGAAAATTATTCAAGATTACCTTAGCATGGGTTCCCTCTCATTGCTCGATTCCGGGGAATGAGAAAGCGGACTCGCTAGCTAAGGTGGGCGCTTTAGAAGGCACACTTTTTGAAAGGCAAATTGCTTATAATGAATTTTTCCACATTCCTCGTCAGTATACGCTCGTAAGTTGACAGCGCATGTGGAGTGAAGATGAGTTCGGTCGTTGGTTACACACGATTATCCCTAAGGTCTCGACGAGTGCATGGTTCAAGGGATTGAATGTAGGTCGTGATTTCATTCGCGTGATATCTCGGCTTATGTCCAATCACTACAACCTAAACGCGCATCTCTATCGCATTGGGCTCGCAGCAAACAATCTTTGTGATTGTGTCTATGGCTACCACGACATCGAGCATGTTGTTTGGTCGTGTATCCGGTTCCATGCTGCTCGCTCTCAGCTCCCTAGAGCACTGAGAGCACAAGGCAGACAATCGGATATCCCCGTCCGGGATATCTTAGGTAGCCGTGATCCTGATCTTCTGCTTCATCTATACCTGTTCCTCAGAAACGCCGATGTCAACGTTTAATGATGTTTCCTTCGTAGTGTCCCCGTTTCATATCCCTCCTATCCAAACGATAAACTTTTACTTAGTCGCGGCAATACATACACACACTCTTTACAGATACACGGGCCAAAGGTTGTGCAGTCCACTGATCATTCAACAAGAGCCAAAGGTTGTACCGCTTATGACAATTCTACACGAGCTGATGATTGCGCCGGCTAGTGACCATTCTATCCTGGATTCCTCGAGTCGAGAAAGACGCACCACGCTAGATAAGGGGTACAGACTAGGGGGTCGTTGATGATTAATGGTCAGCTGCATCCCAATAGGAGGTATCCCGTGTCGGGCACACGTACAGAGCATTGAAGACTGCAACATACCAATTATGAGAACACTTGTAATACTAACCTCGAGCCAACCGCAGAGTAATCGGTTACATATTACTAACATAGTTGTAAGCAAATATTGTCGAAATATTGAACTCCCGGCCCCGTTAGGCTGACGCCATATGAGCCTTAATAAAAATATATATTTTGGATAAAAAAAAAAAACAAACCAGACCAGACGTTATGGGTATAAAAATGATTTACATGTTTACGTTATGCCTAGATTGTACCTAGATTTTTCTATCTCTATATGAAAAAAATAAGAAATACATATTTTAGAATTTTCAAATTGAAGTATTTTTTTTTGTAAATAAAAAAAAAGGAGTGCTAATCTTCTTTTATTCGTCGATGTCATTTGGAATTGCTCCACTTGATAATGAACATTGTGATTTTGGGTAGCTTCCATCATATGTACCCGGTTTCAATAAAATTGTAGAGAGTTGCGTCAAAATTAGCTGTTTTTCGGCTGATGTGGGGTGTAATTTCTCCCAAACAAAAGTGTCGAGAGGGTCGATATTGTGCTGTGAAAATAATCGATTTCGAGCAATTATACACGCCATCACTGACTCACCACACCGAATGGAGGTCATAGCTATGTGAAATTTGAGAAAGCTTCTTTCAGAATCGATTTCTGGTCTACGAGACATCCATGGGACAAAGATCGATGAAGTTCTCGATTGGAGCACCACAAGGCTACATTTTTGGGTCTACGCTCTGGAACACAATGGTGTGTTATCGCTGAAACTGCCTATAGGTGTAGAGAATATTGTTTTCGCGGATGACGTCGTATTGACAGTAGAAGGCAAATCGGCGATGGCGATGTGGATCTTCATCTGACCCAGTTCATTTTTGGGCATGGCTGTTTCAGGAAATATCTTCGCATGTTCGGTCACGCTACATGGACGTCTGTCATGTTTGTAGAAATTTAATAAAAACCTCAGAGCATGTGGTCTTCATATTTCCATTCTTCGAAGTGGTTCGAAAAGTCGTGCCGATTTCCATCAACGGTTGTGTGTTTTCACTCTTCCTAATGTTTACTTTATTTTGTTCGCTAAAAATATCGTTTTTAGAATCCAACCGATTCGCTAAATTGCTATGCTTTTTATCTTATTTCATAGTCCCGGATTTTGAGTAAATGAAGCATTGTATGTGTTTGTTATCATCAAAACGATGCCGAGGATACTACTCGTATGCATACCTAAATTTCAGACATTTCAGATGATGCTTCAGTTAAAATGCTGTTGCAAAAGGGATCTAAAATGTATGTTCGAGTATCACATTCATTTGTCGAGGGAATAACGCAGTGCCCATCCACAA
The DNA here is from genome assembly GCF_029784135.1 of Toxorhynchites rutilus septentrionalis. Lineage (NCBI taxonomy): Eukaryota > Metazoa > Arthropoda > Insecta > Diptera > Culicidae > Toxorhynchites > Toxorhynchites rutilus. The sequence continues at coordinate 90,415,807 of NC_073746.1, forward strand.
CCCCTCTCGAATACACGCAACAAAACACCCCATCGCGAGGGGGACAATAACATCCAGCGTCATTGCCAAATTACCGGTGGTGGAAACCTTTTTTTCTGTTAGCACACTGATAACACACTACTCAATGAAACGAGATAATAACAAAGTAAAAAACATTGCCACACGCACACACAAAAACAAACAAACAAACTAGAATGTGAAAAAGATGCACAGTAAAAACCAGGTAACAACAACGGAACAAGAACACAACGATAACAGTAACATGAAACTTCAAACGGAGGTTTTGTTTTGTTCAAAAATTCAAGCTCAATTAAAAACAGTAAACTTGTATTGGAATTTTTTTTTATTCTTCCAGCACTCGATCAATGCATTTCGGTTTATTGACAACTTGGTATGTATGAATTTTCTGTTTTACATCCATCGTCTGGCTTCATGACACGTTTAGTTTAACAAATCGAGATAACAATGATTTCTCCTAGATTGTAATTTTAATCCTAAATTTATATAGTTTTTTTTTCGAACGCTTATCACATTAGTTAGGAATACATCTTAACACGTGACATGTTTTGTTTGGTAGCAAAAGGGCTGCAATAACTAGGGACCTAAGCTATTCAAGGACAAGAGGGACAAGATAAAAATATCACAATGCTGGCTAAAGCTATAGTAGTGTAAGTTCGGTACAGTATGTTACGGTAAGCACCTCACGCATTTGTACTCAAGCAACTGAAAACGAGGTCAGAGGTATAAGTATGGTTAAAAGACTAGATTAATCAAGCAAATTTTGACACAGGGCCGAACTAAAACAGTATAGGGAAATAGAAACATCCAATAATCAGCACCTAACTTAAGCGGAAGGTAAGAAAAGAGCAGAAGAGAACACTTGGCAAGTCTTGCGTTCATTCAAAGGTATAAAGATAAGAATCAAGAAACAACTGCATTCGATTGATGTCACGATTTGACTAGCGATATTTTTTTTGTGTTCACAGTTAGATGCTTTTAGCGAGCCTTAGCTTAAGTTCCATCGATAGCTGGAGTACAACTTACAGGTTCATACCTGAGGACCTGTGAGACTCGGTCGGCAGTCCAAGCAACGAGACAAGAACATCTTCGAGGGTCGCTGTCCCGGGCGATTGTTGCTCGGGCGGCAGAGAGAAGGTTGGTACCGATGGTGTCACTGGAGGCGCACACGGGACACGACAGGAGATTCGTTCGTTCGTATTGGGTTAGTGTTGGGACCATTTTTTTGTCGCGTTTATTCAATGATGGACCGGAAGTTAGTGGGTGGTGGTGGGTGGATGAAAAGAAAAACAAACGGTGGAACAGATAATTTTTAGTGAAAAATTCTTGTCGAATTGGAAATATCTGATATCTCTCCTGATAACAGAAACGGAAAAAGTGAACTCAACTGATGACAAACGAAAACTAGAATAATCACAAGTTAGAATAGGTGCGGGGAATTGGAACGAAAGTTCGAAAATTTGTTTGCTTTTCTTTGAGACAATGCTTAAGCATACTTTCAAGAAGTAAATGAGTGGTTGTTAAACTGATTTAATAGCACAATATAAATATGCAACGAGGTTGAAACCATTGTGTTAACTTTACAGCATGCTCGAATGAGTAATATTCCCATAATGAGGAAAATAATAGTCCCTTCCCAAATTATCCCTGCTAGTTGTATACTGCTAATTTAATGTGGACATCGTATGAGCATTTGTACAATTTTTCAAAACTATAATAACATTTTATTTTTATCATTTACTCGATTGAACATAGGAGATAGTCCTCATGATTCGTCTGTTGAAATATAAAATGGCAATCCCTTCTTTACAAAAACCAACCACTGCATTTTAGACGAACGTTCAAAGCTTTCAATCGCTCAATGTTTCACGGTCTTCGGATTCAATCGAAATAAACTACGTATGATTATGAGGAATTTCAAGCAAAGTCAATGTTGTCAATTTGTCATTTTTAAAAATCAAAACAATAAAGAAGATATTGGGGGAAGCTCTAAAGTCCTGTATTTTGCTATTGGCGCTGTAAAAGAAGAACCAGTTTGAAGCTTAAAGAAGCTTCAAACTGTCTAAAGTCGTGGAGAATGAACTATTTTGCAACGAAAAGGTTTCAAACATATTTATATGAGAGATCTTTCACAATCTGCATAGATTTACTTTTAAAATTAACTGACGCACAGGGATAGTGGCACGTCAGTGATTATATCTGGAGCAATTTGATTTTCGAACAATGTACAAAAAAGGTAGGTCAATGGTTGGACCTTTCGAAATTTCACACTCACAGGAACTTTCGAACGAATGCTTCCAAAAATCATTGATAGATAAGAAAAATCCAACTGTAATAAGAATAATATCGAAGAACAATCGGCATATTTCCCGTCCAGGAAGGCATGTTTCATACAAAGAAAGCTATTTGAACGAAGAATTGAAATTGAACAAGAATTGACATGTTGTAATCATCAGAAAAATTAGACCCTGTTACTAACAGTAGCTTTTTGCCCCACTAGACATACTTAGTATAATCATTTTGTCACATGAATACGAATGAATCGCAAAATCGCAATTAAAATCACCGCAGCTTCAAGGTAACGCACAAAGAAGTGTGGAAATCCATGTACTTTCCTGGCATGTTAGGTAGAATTAAAACCTTTATTCACAACTACGAGAACGTAATCCCGCTCAAATCCCGATCTCTAGGTAAATTTTCGAGAAACTTACAAGGAACGTCTTTATTGATGTTTTTTTTTCGTAAAAGATAATACAGATAAAAGCGACTCACACGGATTCTTCCTCGAAACGCGTCCAAAACTTCGAATATACTAATAAACTACCAATTCTTTCTTACAAATAAAGGGTGTGTCACATCAAATTGCATCACGGAAAAAACGCTGTAGAAATTTAATTTTTAGGAATTATATCTTCAGCTCTCGCTTATAATCAGATAAGAGTGTATAGATCACGTCAGCCATGCTTCACTGTCAATTTTTCGTAAATTTGGAAAAATGTCGTCGAACGAAAAAGAGCGTCGTGAATTAATCCTGTGCACTGATTTCGAGAATCCAGAGTTGTCACATCGGAACATCGGTTAGTGCTGGGAATCGTCCAATCCACGGTCAGCAGAGTACTAAAACGATATTTCGAGAACCCAACCATCGACCGGAAGGTGAAGAACGGCAAAAATGGATGCTCCGTCAGTGAAAAAGATCACAAGCGCATAGTTAAGCAGTTTAGACGTGATCCGAGAAGTTCGGTCCGGGATGTCGCCAATAAGCTGAATTTGTCAAGTTCATTCATCCAGCGGACCAAGCAGCGGGAGGGCCTGCGTACATACATGGTTCAGAAGGCTCCTAACCGCGACGAAAGGCAAAACATGGTGGGGAAGACGCGAGCCCGGAAGCTGTACACCGAAATGCTGACGAAGCCGCATTGCCTGGTAATGGACGACGAAACCTACGTCAAAGCGGACTTTCGTCAGCTGCCGGGCCTGTTGTTCTTCTCCGCAGAGGACAAATTAAGCGTTCCGGAGGAGATTCGCAAGCAGAAACTATCCAAGTTTGCCAAAAAGTACATGGTGAGGCAAGCGATCTGCTCTTGCGGAAAGCGGAGCGCCCCCTTCGTGATGACCGGCACAGTAAACGGGCAGGTTTACCTTAAGGAGTGCCTACAGAAGCGCTTACTACCACTATTGAAGCAGCACGAGGGCCCGACCATCTTCTGGCCGGATCTCGCTTCGTGCCACTATTCAAAGGACGTGTTGGAGTGGTACGAAGCCAACGGGGTCACCTTCGTGCCAAAGGAAATGAACCCGCCCAACGCGCCGGAGCTTCGACCAATAGAGAAATATTGGGCGATTATGAAGCAGGCCCTCCGGAAGAACCCAAAAGTTGTCAAATCGGAGGCGGACTTCAAGAGAAAATGGATTTCTGTTCTAAAAAAACTACAACCTGACGTTGTACAGAACCTTATGGACGGGGTAAAGAGGAAGGTGCGAGCATACGGGCTTGGGCTCGAAGTATGAATAAAAAGAAAATGCCAAAAGTTGTTTAATAGTTTTTATTTTACTGTCTAAAATTTTCAAAAGGATCGGTCTACTGGGCGAATTTCTACAGCGTTTTTTCCGTGATGCAATTTGATGTGACACACCCTTTACTCTAAAAGATGATAGTTTAAACGATTTAAACTTAACGCAATTCTTTTTGTCGTGCATTTATGAACTGTTCACCTCATTTTTTGGGGTGTGTGAGTGCAGAATGAGGCGTCTATTCTGTTTCTTCAATTCTCAGAATGGCGTCCAAGCAAGGGGAGCTAGACTGCCAGTCTGTTAACTTATAAGCAGGTAGTGACTCCAAATTGCGACCATAAACAAAAGAAGGCAGTCAAAGCACGATTCTGGAAGATGTACACGACGATGCTGACGATGCTCGATTACGTGGAGATAACGTTTGCATTTTAAAAAAATGGACAAAAATTGTCGATTTTTCATGGGTTTACCTTCACGGGCACTGACGAAACTACCCATGCAGTATCAATCATTGTCACCCATGAGTCAACAGTGAAACTTTATAGCTCTATCAGTCGAACTCTAACCGTGATGGCGAAAACAGTGAAGCTACTCCGTTCAGAAGTGTACGCGTTCAAAGAACGGTACACCGCCACGCCGAAAACAGACATCGTGCGGCACTTTGTGGACGCCGGATACGCCCGTTCCGACATCTACAACATCTTGACAGTATTGAACAACAACCAGAGCATCGAAAGAAAGCCCTGTTCCGGACGGCCGATAACCCTCAGTGACAAGAAGCTCCAAAGGATGCTGAAGAGGAAGATCGAGCGAAAAGTGGCTACATCGCTGCGTGCGCTTGGCCGGGAGGTCGGTGCAACCGGCCAAACAGTGAAAAAGTATCTGGCGAACGTGGACATACATGTCAGGAAACGGAAGTCCCGTCCACTGGTCTTGGAGCTGCATGCAATGACGCAGCGGCAGCGGCTGGATAAGATGGTCAAGTCGATTTTCCCAGCGAATCGCGACGTGGCGATAGTGATGAACGACGAGACCTATCTCACCCTGGATGGCAACGACTGGCAGGGCGTATTTTACTTTCCCCCAGGAGAAGTGAGCTTCGAAGTGAAATTTATTTCACACAACAAGTTTCCCAAGAAGGTGCTGCTGTGGCTGACAGTCAGCGAGAAGGGGATATCAAAGCCTCTCTTCTTTAGCTCCGAATTGGCGAACTGGGAACTGGGAACTGAGAAGGAATTGATAAATAAAACGAAGAAAAAACTCAAAAGCATGCCTACACTCATATTTTTGTCCGTCATGGCGAATTTTCCGGTTAACTGCAAGAAGGCCGCTCGCAGGGGCGTAGTGTGTTTTTGCAAGTAAGCTAATATAACAACCTTCAATGGGAAATTTATTTTATTAATGAACGATCTAGAACCAATTCGCTGCGGCTTTTGTGATACGTTGTTTCATATCAGTCTGCAATGTCGTGGATTCAACAATCGTTCGCTCAAAGAGCTGTTTTCGACTGGGAAAGCGATGTTCATTTGCCCCAAATGCAGATGCACACTTAATGGTCGAAGTGTTTGCTCATTTCTTAAGGAGTCAACAATTTCACAATCACTATTATCGCTGGATTTGGATGAGCTTTCTGGTCAAGTAAAGAAGCTTACCATTCTTGTTGAATCCCTAACTAAACATTTTGCAAGCGTTTTCAATACTGCTAGCGCAACAACGGACCAAGCTGAGTTAGCTGCATCCGCTGTTCCTGGTTGCATGTGTGACTGAGGTCTTCCGGTCATAGCCGAAGAAATGCTATATAATGCACCAAAGAAACTGAAATCGTCCACAGCTCCTGGGCCCGATGGAATCTCAGCTATCTTATTCAAAAAGTGCATCACAATTCAAGTTACGCCACTGTGTCCAGCGGCGTAGTGTGCGGACGGCAAACCCGGCATTTGCCGGGGGCGCTGGCCCTTTGGGACGCCAAAATCCAGGAATTTTGAATAGCATTTTTTCTCACAATTATATTTCCCAATGTTTATATTTCATCTTTCAATTGAGGAAAAACACCCATCATGAGTAGTTACTTCTGTCCGTACATTAGTAAAACCGGGGCCCTGGCAACCCTAACCCAACCAATGCGAATTGAGCGTAGGCAGCATAAAACAGGGCTCGCGCTTAGGGGGCTCACGTATTGTTTAATGTTTGAAGTCATGTATGTTGATATTTGATTACGTTGGATAGTTTCCTTTGGCAAGCGATTTTTGGATACCCATCCGAAAGCTTTCTTGGCGATTTGTAATTAAAATCACTGCTGGAGAATCGCACGGAGCACTTCATTTTTAATTTTATGGTTATGATTTCTGTGCGCGGCCATCTTAGCAATCCCTTTTAGTAAAACCAAGAACCTCTCTCTGATTTTCGCAAAATTGAAACAAAAAAACCCACATTACATCAATACCCTTTTGATTATACGCTACGCATACCTGCATACCTCCATGCAATGCAAAACAGATGCATGGAGCCAATACAGAGGGCGGAGGGGCGCCGAAATAGGCCGTGAATGGCCGTGCGATGTTTTACAGTTAAAGCCTGTTTCAGTTAGAATTTGATCGCATAAAGTAGGACATTTTTTAGCATAGAAATAACGTACAAAAAAGAGAAGGATGTTCTTTTGTAGGTTTATCAACTTTAAGTGAAAATTATTCGTCATCTGTTCGGATGAATTTTCGAACGTTTCGTGTGAGGGAGGCAAGATGACGAATCGGTAATTTGACCCGTTGTCTACTTTTTACTGAAGATGCATCATAACAAGGCCAAACTTTGTACTCGGTAACTCTGCCGAGAAAGTTATCACAAAAAAAGTGAAAAATAAAAATGAATCATGATTTTGTTGTTTTTTTTTTGTGTTTTCAAATTTCATTATCCACTTTATGAGAAAAGTTAAAATTTCAAAATAATTTTATGCATGATAAAGGTACTTTATTGTACATAATCTGTTTGTTTCCGGCGAGTTTCAATCATGAATTTTTTTCAGCTAAATTTTTTTATTGGGGCAAGTTGACGAACTGCAACATTGTGTTAATTTTTGGTTTTTTATTGCAGATGGTTAGAACTTATAAGCGAAAAAGAGACCAATATTCGTCGGACACCAGTTTGGAGAATGTTATGAAAGCTATAGAAGAAGGTTTGTCTGTTCTGGGTGCTTCAAAACAGTTCGGTGTGCCAGAACCAACTTTAAGACGCTATCGACGAAAATATCCAGACATGGAGGTTAGATTTTCAATTTAGCATTTGCGTTTCCATGTTCTTTATGCAAGAAATATTAAATCTGTATCAATTTCAGGATACGTCGTCCAATAAAGGCCGCTTTGAAGCCACATTCAGGTCCAGCTTCGAAGAATTGCCTATTCGTTTGCGGTTAAAAATGACATTGAGCACCCTTTCAAAGGAACATGCGCTGGACGGACATGGGTTAAAATGTTTATGAAGGCTCATAAGCTATCTTTGAGAAAGCCAGAAAATACCTCAGCGGCTCGATTAATGGCGTTCAATAAAGAAAATTGTGACTTATTTTTTCGAACTTTGGGAGATATACGAGCTCAGTATCGTTTTCCTGCGTGTGACATTTACAGTGTTTATGAAAATAGCATTTCCACTGTTCCAACCAAGGATAAATAAATAATTGTTATTACATTTTGTTGATTTGAAGGTGAACAAACCATATTCGCCAACTTGTCTCCAGGCATTCCACGTGGAGCCATCTTATAATTCGACGCTTTTTGCGCAAAGCTTTTGGGTGGACAAGTTTTTTGTTTTTTTGCTTATCCAATAGATAATATGATAGAAAACACTTCAGGCTATATGAATCAGCATCAACATTAAAAAAAAAATAATTCCAAGATCCAGGGCTCGCCAAAGCTTAACATCGCCAACTTGCCCTCATCACCCCACCACCCATCATTTTTTGCACAGTACTGCTGATAACTGTTTTTGCTATCTTCTTGGAAAAGTGGTGCATTTGAATCATCTTTTCAGCAACTGTCTGTTGATGGTGTTTTTGTACGGTCAGGTCCTTCGGAACGAGCCCGGCTACCATTGCCAAATTCACTAGACATCTCTCTTAAGCTGGTGTGACGATTTCAAAGCACCATTTTGATCGTAAGTAAGAAAACGTGAATGTTGTTGAATGATTGATAGGTATTGATAACAAAAAATAAATTTTGGGCGAGACGAAGTTTGCCGGGTCAGCTAGTAATAAATAAATAAATAAACACTCCACCTGTGACGTTCAGACTTTTATCCCTCCGTACATACAAATCGTTTAAGTTACCAATATATAACACACATATATAATCCACATCTTGTTTTTGCTAGTGATTTCTACTTTTTTGTAACGTAATAGATAGCCGAAATTTGCCATCAGACAATAATACCAAGTATCTGAGACGTCACCTTGTTATTTCCCAACATCGCAAGTGTCAAACATATTTGACATCCGCGTTGACGGCATTGAGCTTCGTTTAAGAGATCGTTTTTGAAATTAAAATTATGAATGAAAATTAACTTTTCCGTATCGATTTAGTGTTCTATTTAAATGAAAAACACTTTGTTTTTGCCGGTGGTGAAAAAATCTCATACGTAGATTGTTGTTGAAAACCACTTTATATTGTAATGAAAATATTCAGTAACATACAGTAACAATGAGTAGAATAACAACAACAAAAAAACACCGAACAATAACATGTTATAACCTTCACAAAAAAAGTCAATCTCCAAAACTACTCGTTAGTAGGTTCGAATAAGTATCGACAACCAGAATATGAGCATTCAAGTATATCGCTCAAATGTTACATGTTCATATTTAGAAAATATAAAAGTAATTTTTAGGACAAAAAAAATCATGTCATTCCCGTTTCGCACACCTTATCATTAATTATCCAATAATTTAAATCGAAAGAAAACACCGAAACAAAACTAAAGGACCAAAATAAAATAAAACACAAAAAAAAACAAATACACAAAATGGTTGTGGTAATAACATTTACGATTGTTGGATTTTATTTAAATAATAATACTTATACAAATTACAGTAGTTGTTTAAATAATAGCATAACTTTTCTCCGACATAATTACACATATAAAACCTAAAATATTAGCGCAAAAGTGAAGATTACAATAAAATATTACAGTTTCATCTGGTTCCAATAATAATAATGATGGGTCATAATAATGATAATAATTATGTGAAAAAAGTATTGCAAACAATAATACGGACGATCGAATAAGAGACGACGGTAAAGGTATGCATTCACTCGCTTCTTTTTTTTTCACTATACAGAATGGTCTACCGACTCAATTTTACTCACTAGTGCGCTACCTTAACTCAATTCGTTTCAACACAACATAAAACCCTCAAAGATCTAGCTCATGCGAGAAGCAGCGTTTTTTTTTTGGAAAACGAGGAACGCAAAACGCAACGTGATGGAATTATGCTTTCAAATTCAATTTATTCTGAAGGCGCGCTACAAATACCGATTCTACCGATAATTATTCAATAATTTGACATTGGGTCTTTTGGTGTTTGCATAGTAGATGATAATATAATCATTATTGAATCTTTATCTTAACTAGCGAACTATTCTTAATCGCTCAAACAACATCGTCATCGGTGATGAGGTCGGTCGAAGTGTCTCGCAAGATCGTTCGTCACAGTTCGAGCGCGTCAAAACGGATTGCTAGCTGGCTTCATGACAAGATATTGTCGCTGTAGGGGGAGGACCATAAGGCACCAATGGTTATCACATGATGGGATCAGAGCTATGGATGTTCGTATCCGGGAGTTTGGGAGAGCCTTGGCTGTAGAGTTCAGACACCACGGGAAAGGGTGCGCGAAACTCTACACCAAGCCTTAGCATCGACACACGTTCCACCACAAATGCTACACCGTCATCCCTCTTGCGGCGGATAGCGCTAAACGAGTGATTGGTGTCCGGAATGTAGTTTTCAGAGTGTCTCATATCGTGGAAGCTTCTCGGGATGGAGGACGAGTTGAAGAATTGAGAAACCGTTTGTCGGCTATATAATCACTTTCATTGAGTTACAAGCACTCCAGGAGAATGAACGAAAGACCAACAAATCAAAACGCTCCTTAATTTAATTTGCCATTTAAATAAGAGGAGGTGATTAGTAGTTTGATATAAAAACGAGGAAAGATACAAAGTGATTATACGCGAATGGTTGGAAACTATTTTTTGGGAATGGATGGGGTTTATTTGTGTTCTGTTTTGTTTGGTAAATGTCTTCCTACAGCTTCATGAAGCCATTGATAAAAGCAATTTGCTGTCGTTTCCCTACATTTGATAAACATTATGAGCGTATTATTCATGATGTGTTACAAAAAAGATGAATCATTATCTGTGAGCAGATAATAGCTATCGTAAAACTAATCCTATATAAACAGCTATACAAAATATCATTTTATAATATAGTTCGAGTGAGTATATAATGTATATTCCCTATCAATGGTTTTATAGTCAATAATCTGAAATGCATTCGTAATGCACAATATTGTATATCGAAATTTTGTGGCTAACGTTTGAACGCTAGCGGAAATATAGTTTTGGAATTGTACTGATGCGAAATAATTCTTTTTTTTTTGTCAGACAAAATGTCTTGACCACTTTTTTAAAGCTCATGGTCGTTAATCAAAAAGCCAAAGAAAAATTAACCTAAACTCGAACTAAAACGAACATAAAAATCATAACTATAACTAAAAACTAGACAGAAACCTTAATTTTCTGATATCGTTTCGTCGAGTAACCAAAAATATGATAGATTCGTGATTGAACAGAGCAATAAAAACTCAAGAACCGCAATGTACACAAATAGTAACAAATAAGAGAGATAGAGTATGTGTTTCTGGTGTGGTTCAGCTTCTTTTTGAAACCAATATAAAGAAACACAATCGTTATTCGAGACGAAACTAAAACCGTCATGTGGAGAACGCAGTAAAGGAAGCTTAGATCAGGGTCGACTCACCGACGCCATTCATCCGGCCGGCATTTTGCCGGTAGTGATCTCCGGCCATCATATTGCTAGTTTGATGTGCAGCAGGATGCTGCTGCTGACCGGCCAGGACAACCGTCGTTGAGCTGCTGCTGCTGTTGTCGATCATCATTGGCGTCTGGGGCGAGTCTAGTGGTCGGGTACCAACGAAAGAGCTTTCTAGCCAACATCTAAAATGTGAGGATAGATAGATAAGGCTAGTAGTGCACTCTAAGAATCACGCTATACATACCTTTGGCTTGGACTAGTCGATCGACTCCGTGAGTGTCGGTTGGTTTGGTCGTTCACATAGTGTACAATCGCTGAGGTGACCTCCTTGATGGAAGATTGGATCTCCGGTGTTACTACTGGTTCTGCTTTTTGTTGGTTCTGATGATGCTGCTGCTCTTTGGCCTTTTGCTGGGAGAGCAGGGATGAGGCGAGCCTTGAAATGAGCGAACAAAGTGATTAGTTTGGGTTTCGTTTTTGGAATACGTATTTCTTGATAATAATAATATACACTATTAACGACGTAGGCCATTGATGCAATTTTGATTATTGCGGTCAAGAAACTATAATGCTGAAATTTTTTTTTGCCTAACTTCCATTTTTTCGGGAAAACGGAAAATTGAACATAAAGTCATATAAAATCAAATGAAATTGATGGTAAATGGCAGCTAATCAATTAAGTTATCATTTGGTGGTAAACATACCCATGGAAAGTAACCACTCCAAAGACATGAAAATTATCAAAGTTGTTCTTCGATTTTTCGAACAGCCTGTCATGAATGAGTTAAAAAATTATTGAATCAGTCCACAAAGATCATATTACCCGGCTTTACTTAACAGGCGGCCCGCGGCAACGGCAAATGCAGTGTGGCTAGACACAATATTGCAATTTTAGCTCCGCCCGTTTTCAATTTATTGATTACTAGCTGACCCGGAAAACTTCTTCCGCCCAAAATTTATTTTTTGTCACAATACCTCCAAACATTCACGTTTTCTTACTTACAGTCATGGGTTCAATCGTAGAACCGTTCATTGATTCATCTTCCAACTGACCCTTTACAATTTACTTTTAATATAAATTTCCTAGGACTTCTACCAAATCTCGTCATTATAATATCAGATTATTTTCAGACACAATTCTCGTTCAAGATTTTCCAATCACTTGCAAATAACATGTTTCTCCGTTACATCGAATAAATATTTGATACACAAAATATGATAGAATGAAGATAGCCCCAAATTGGATAATTCCTTCTTCGAGTTTTGCTCCTATCAACACATTCAACGATCCATTTTTATTTATATAGATAGAAGAAGATATAGAAGTGCGTTATATCACATTAAAATCCATTTCCACTTTCGAACAAACATCAAAGGGACTAACAACGTTTGTCACTATTTAATTATAGAACATATGGGAATTGAATCTTCCGAATTTTCCCATTTCCCTTCAGAGTTTTCCGAAAATTATCAATTGTCATGTTTGGTTGAAATATGTGTAATATTTTTATGGAACCCCCCTCCGTTCCAGAGGAGGGGGGATGTCATACCATCATAGAAACATTTCTCGTAACCAAAAACCCTCACTTCCAAAATTTGGCTCCATTTGCTTGATTAGCTCGCGTTATTCAGCCCCTCTCCCCTTCAGAGAGAGGGGAGGATTGTCAAACTACCATAGAAACAATTACTGCCCCCTAAATCCTCCACATGCCGAAGAGATTCGATTCCGTTTGCTAGAATAGTTCTTAGGTTATGCAGAAATTTATGCTTCATTTGTATGGCAGTTTCTCACCACCCACCAAGTGGTACAATTTTTTTCGGTGAAGGTACAGCGTATATTTTCATGCCGTCCTATGGAGAGTGCTTCAGTATTTTTGCACCAGATCGTTTCTGCATCTGTACTGGGGTGTGGAGGTTGGAGATTGGTTGTGTAAGATTTAATCACTTCTACGAATTTTTGATGGTGGTGGGAGAGCGAATATGTAATCACCCCGGGTCGTTTAACACGAGATGAATATTCGCGAGTGCGCAGCGTACATTGGCAATAAGGACACAAATTTCGTGTATTGTTCTCGCGAGAATAAGAATGGATTATGAATCACTTATCTTCAACTGCTTCTACAAAATCACGTACGCCCATTGGTCCTATTCAGGACCACCAAAACTTTCATCTAAAGAGTTATTTGGAAAACGTCGATCCATTTTGAAATAATATCCGAAGTAATAAAAAGCGAATTGATTTTCTTATAATTTTTGCTGGAAGAGAGCTTCTGTGAACCTAGGAGCGTGTTCGTATTTATTGAGGTTATGATGATGATGTTTTGAATTATAGAGGCTATCTAAGACTCTCATTTCATTCACCTCTACCATTGAAAAAATACTAATTTGGAAAACTGAGCTAAACTCGGCCTTGAGGAAGGCTATTTGGAAAGCCTCGGTGCCGCTGCCATCTAGTCGCTAGCAAGATAACTGATGAATCGTGAATTGGTGACTTTTCTCGAACGTCCAATTAATTGTCATGGATTCGAGCATTACTTCCGGGTTAATCCTTTTACCTACAACATCGAGTCTTACTCGTGGTGAAATTACTATGCCAAAAAACTACAATATGATACTCGGTGATGCACTTGTACATCCTAGGGCGCTAAGGCGCTCAATTAATTAGTAGACAAAAGAGTTAGAAGTGGCTTTAAAATTCAGTGTATTTCAAGCCGGATGTGAAGAAGGTATATTCCTGCGGTGAGAGCTGCGTTCTTCGGTAGAAATTGAAAGATAAAATTCGTTCCGCACAGAGGTGTCTCGTCCGCCTGTTCAAACTGTTCATAGGACAGGTAGACAATCTCAGAATAAAATGTATATTATTTCACATTTGTAACATGTATGAGGATTTGTCGAAGGTAATTATTTTTTGTGATTTCCATGTTATCCCGAATATCCTAATTATAATTTCTATTTTGGTGGAACTCAAACCCACCGTGAAGAATATAATCTGATAAATACATTTGAATACACCCCAACCCGCGCGCAACACAGCTTTAACGCTACGAAATAAGCAGTAATGACTACCGGGTTCAAACCATTAATCTGAACTCGCCGTCATCCAAACACAGGGCAAACACAGTCAACTAAGCATGAAACGATCACTACTACTTATGGGCCGCTTTATGTAAAAATGACGTTTTCGGTTCAATATTTCTGCTGGACAAAACCGATGCAAACGATGGAAAATACACACCACCATTCTTCAGTGTTTGTTCGTAGTTGTCATCGTTTCCCTTTCTGTTTCTCTTCCTATTCCTGACGTCTTTAAAATTTGAGAGAGAGCACGAGACCGCGAGAGTACACAGCACCAAACACCCCGAGCGAGCATGATACAAATAAAAGAACGAACCAATTCATTCATGATTTCTGTGGATGTGGTGGTATTCTTCGTTGATGTGTGGTTTTAATTCGAGCGTTTTTATCGCGTTTTAAAGTCTCTCTAATCCATCATCATCATCATCATTGCTTACGTTTCAAAACCTCCGCTGCATTGGCCGGACATGTGGATGAAATAGCTTCGTACTTTGGTCTTAATGATGACAAAATTGTGGCCCAGAGCTATGATGGCGCTACTGTAATGTCCGGAGATAAATCTGGTGTGCAAACTGTGTCGCACACGTAGTCATCAATTGTCGTCGTTTATATGAATCGATTACAGACAAAATTATTGACGAAATGACGAAACGGTTTAAGGAACTAGATGAATACAAATTCGTCGTTTTGTTGAATCACAGAAAATTTGCCGACTTCGATGTCGCATTACCTACTGGGAATTTGAAAATGCTTATTGCATACCACTCGAAATTCAATGAAGCGAAGCTCTGTATAAGCTGACGGTTCTTTTTAAATTATAGTCATTATTCTGATTATCGTTGGACAAAACCTGCATCAAACGATCTCCGAAACGGCTGGCCAGAATTATACTGACATTGCCTAATACAATGGCATCCGTTGAAAGAACTTTTTTTTTGTTGTTCGACGGATCAAGAATTATTTGCGGTCGAGATCTGACCAGAAACGGTTATTCGGAATTATGATGATGAATGTGGAAAAAGATTACCTTCATGACATAAGGCAGATGTCTTTATATTATGAGCAATTCATTGATAAGTTTGCGCTCATAGTTGATCGTAGGATACTTTTGTTATACAGGCAAACCTGTTTTTGTTCGGGTGATAGGGACCGCACAAAAAAAAACGCTAAACAATTTGAAAAAAAAAAACTTTTTGCTATGTGGTAGATAGGGACGGCATGAAAAAAAATTATTTAAGAAAATAACCCAAATCCTAATGATTCCATTCGTGATCAACTCTTTGTTCCTGTCAATAAGCTCCTAGAGCTATAGAAATGTAAGTTTGCTAACAAATACTAAAAAAAAAATACTTGGAAATTCAGTAAGTTCAATGTTTCTCAATTTCGCTCTAGACAGCGAGCAATACATGTTAATTCTGAGAGTTAATTTGAGAATCTTTTCGAATTGACTTTATATTGTTGCTTCCAGTTTTTTTACATTGACCTTTGATAGCTAAAAAAGGATGGTCACTAAATTTAAATTTTTGAATTCCCGCATTTTTTCCGCATGATTTCATGAAATTTCCGACTCTCAAAAATGAAAACTTGTGTCGTTAGTTAATCGTTTAATTTTGTAACCCGAATTGCGAAAATATGTTTACTTTATAGTCCCCAAAACAAAATTGGACGGTGTGTATCTCAGCAACAGATTTTGGGTTTGATGTAGGGCTCAGGACATACGGACGGGATTGTTTGTGGAATATATAAGCGCTTTGAGACGTATCAGATCCACCCCACATCAACTTACTCAGAATTCAAAAAGTTTCATTCATTAGAAAAACTGACCATGACCTCATTGATCACATCTATCACAACATATTTCGAGCATTTCCCGGATACCTTCTATGAGCAGTTCCTGAGATGACCCAAAAATCCATAATGCGATTCTTCTATGCCATCGAAATTCTAGAATCAATTGAAAGTAAGTAAAATTAAGTAATTAAGTTACTTGAAACAAATCTCATCTAACAATTTCTTTAAAAATCCACAATAGAATTCACGACAGCTGGTACGAAATATTAGAACATCTTTACCGAAAATCTACGCGGAATCCCTTGTTGTTTTGATTGCGAATTTCGTTGCAAATCCAGTTTCAATACTAGCAGTAGATTGGTTTCTGTAAGTTAAGGTTCAATTAGTGATTCGAATTTCACTTACAGTCGTTCGGACTTCATAATTTTCTCTATGACAGCTCTTACAAGTCCCGTTAGGTCATCGAAAAGGAAAGGAACCATCGTTGCCTCTGTCTGATATTCACGTAAAAACAAATCAACTGTCGATGCAGCCGTAATACAAAACTTTATTGACACCACACATTTAGCATTCAGCTCGCGCAGTCCGAAGACATCGGTCGCAAATTTGTTCGCGTCTATTATAGAGTGGAGATTATACCGTTATCAGTTCGTGGCTGGTGAAGGTCATGTTGACATGGAGATTGAAACTACTGTTTCCTCCTCACTAGCTACAACGGGGGCTGGGAAGTCGCTTAAACGCGTTCCCCCCTCAGAAGATGTCTCTTCAGAGAAAGAGGTAATCTACCTTAACAAGCCCCCCTCAAGAAAATTGGCAAACTTTTCCTCTTCGCCCCCTCAATCTCCCGCTCCCGCTTCCGCTCTACTACCGAACTTGCCTCCCAGCCCTACTGATCCCGTTCCCGTTCAACAATCGACCTCGTCCTCCCCCTCAGTTGTTTCCTCTCCTCGTGTCAAGGTCTATCCAGACGATGCACTTGGAGCTGGTCCATGGGTTGTTTTTTTCCGGCCTAAACCAAAAGGAAAGTCAATTAATGTCATTCAGGTTTCAAAAGATCTGGCAAGATTATATTCCTCCGTGGTCGAAATCTCTAAGGTTAGACCGAACAAACTGCGTGTTGTCGTGAGTGATCGGAAACACGCGAATGCAGTTGTGATCGACGAGAGATTCTCCCTAGAGTATCGCGTCTACGTGCCCTCCCATGACGTAGAAATCTCGGGGGTGGTAACTGAAACTGGTCTGACGTGCGAAATGATAAAAGAAGGAGTTGGTAAATTTAAAAGACTCCCGTTGGTGGGTGTTAAAATTTTGGACAGCCGCCAACTAGGAAAAGTATCCCAAGAAGAGGGAAAAACTAAATTCACGCCGTCAGACTCGTTTCGAGTAACTTTTGCTGGTTCCGCTCTACCTGACTACGTCATGGTGGGCAAATTGAGATTGCCTGTGCGACTCTTCGTGCCAAAGCCCATGACTTGCCAAAAATGCACACTTGCCATGGTCACACTTCAGATTATTGTGCCAACAAGGAGCGCTGTGCCACTTGCGGAGAGCAACATGAGGGGAAATCCTGCAGTGCGACTGAGCATAAATGTCCATATTGCGGGGGATCCCCACACGAGCTCTCAGTTTGTGAAACTTACAAGAGTCGCTGGGAGAAACAGAAGCGCTCTTTGAAGGAACGCTCGAAACGCACTTTTGCGGATATTTTAAAGGGCGCTTCTCCACTTGCCCAACAACAACAACCAATCAACACACAAAATGTCTTCGCCACGTTGCCCGTTGACGAAATGGAAGCGGACACAGCTAACGGGGGCACACCGTTCATTTTCCAAGGGAATCCCCGGCGCAAAAATGTGACCACTCCCAAAGTTCAAGGACAAGCCCCTCCGGTGATACCCCCTGTTAGCATGCCTAAAAAATCGAGTGCAGCGGACAAGCAAAATCAGGTTCCTCCTGGTTTCCGTGGGAATAATCCACCTTCGAATGGCCCAGCACCCGAGGGGACATCAAAAACCCCAACTGTCCCTGTTTTTCCGTCCAGTTCAACTTCCCAATCGGGATTTATAAAGTTGTCTGACCTTTTGGACCAAATCTTCAAGTGTTTTAATGTTTCCGACTCCATCAGAACCATTGTAATTTCAATGCTTCCAGTATTAAAGACAATTTTGCAACAATTGATGCAAACATGGCCCCTCCTTGCAATGATTATCTCTCTTGATGTCTAATTTAAATAGAGAGGTCGGAGATATCACTGTTTTACAGTGGAATTGTCGTAGTCTTATCCCTAAATTGGATACATTCAAATTTTTAATTCATAAGTTCAATTGTGATGTTTTTGCTTTGTCCGAAACTTGGCTTTCTTCGCGAGATGATCTCTCTTTCCCCGATTTTAATATCATACGCTTGGACCGTGATGACAGATACGGAGGGGTGCTATTGGGGATCAATAAGTGCCACTCATTTTTTCGAATTGACCTTCCACCTATTGGAGGGATCGAAGCTGTTGCTTGTCATGCAAACATCAGAGGCAAAGACCTCTGTATTGTCAGCTTGTATTGGCCTCCGAGAGCTGCGGTTAGCCGCAATCAACTTGTTGACATGTGCTCACTCCTTCCTGAGCCACGATTGATCTTGGGAGACTTCAACTCTCACGGAACTGCCTGGGGGGAACAGTACGACGACAATCGTTCATTGTTGATATATGACCTTTGTAACAGTTTCAATATGACCGTTTTGAACACTGGGGAAACAACACGTGTACCTAAACCTCCTGCTAACCCAAGTGCTCTTGACCTCTCGCTTTGCTCGAATTCACTATCGTTAGATTGCAAGTGGAATGTAATCCAGGATCCCAACGGCAGTGACCACTTGCCAATCAAAATTTCCATCACCATTGGTTCGAATTCTTCTGAATCTATAAACATGGCATATGACCTCACAAGACACATTGACTGGAAAAAAATATGCGGACACAATTGCTCTAACCATCAATTCCAGAGATGGTTTGCCTCCATTGGAGGAGTATAACTTCCTTTCTCGTTTGATATATGACAGCGCGGTTCGCGCTCAAACGAAACCCATCCCAGGCTCCACTATTCGTCGAAGGCCTGGGATAGCCATTGTTCCAAGCTTTATCAGGATAAATCGAACGCATTCAAAGCTTTTCGGAAACGTGGAACCATTGAAAATTTTCAGTCGTATTTGGACCTTGAAAATCAATTTAAAAATTTGATCAAAGGAAAAAAACGTGCTTATTGGCGAAATTTCGTGGGAGGTTTGTCACGAGAAACGTCAATGAAAAAATTATGGAAAGTGGCTCGAAACATGAGAAATCGCTCTTCATCGAATGAAAGCGAAGAATATTCACATCGATGGATTTTTAATTTTGCACGGAAGGTTTGTCCCGATTCCGCTCCTGTGCAAAAAATTGTTCGAGATATACCACAAGATAGGTGCGATCTTGATTCCGAGTTTTCGATGGTAGAATTCTCTCTTGCTCTCCTTTCTTGTAACAATTCTGCTCCAGGAACGGATAGAATTAAGTTCAACTTGTTAAAAAACCTCCCTGATGTGGCGAAACATCGCTTGTTGAATTTATTCAATCGGTTTCTGGAGCATAATATTGTTCCAGATGATTGGAGACAAGTACGAGTTATAGCTATTCAAAAACTCGGAAAACCCGCGTCCGACTTCAATTCGTACCGCCCAATAGCAATGCTGTCTTGTATACGGAAATTGTTGGAGAAAATGATCTTGTTTCGCCTTGATCATTGGGTTGAAACGAATGGCTTACTCTCAGATACACAATATGGGTTCCGCAGGGGCAAGGGGACGAATGATTGTCTTTCGTTGCTTTCTTCAGAAATTCAAATGGCTTACGCCGAAAAAAAACAAATGGCTTCAGTATTCTTGGACATAAAGGGGGCCTTTGATTCTGTTTCAATAGAGGTTTTGTCAGACAAATTACACTCTCGGGGTCTGCCGCCTCTGTTGAATAATATGTTATATAACTTGCTTTGTGAGAAACAGTTGAATTTTTCTCACGGGGATTCGACAGTAAATCGGGTCTCCTACATGGGCCTCCCCCAGGGCTCATGTTTAAGCCCCCTTTTGTACAACTTCTATGTAAGCGACATCGACAATTGTCTTACACAAAATTGCAGCCTAAGACAACTTGCAGATGACGGAGTGGTGTCTGTCGTAGGATCAAACGAATCCGACCTGCAAGGACCCTTACAAGATACTTTGAACAATTTTTCAACCTGGGCCATTGGGCTAGGGATCGAATTCTCCACGGAGAAAACAGAGATGGTGGTTTTTTCTAGGAAGCATAGACCAGCAAAACCAAAGCTTCAACTTTTGGGTAAACCGATCACTCATGCTATGTCATTCAAGTATCTTGGGGTCTGGTTCGACTCCAAATGTACTTGGGGGGCCCATATTAGGTATCTGAGTACAAAATGCCAACAAAGAATAAACTTTCTCCGTACAATTACCGGCACATGGTGGGGAGCCCATCCCGAAGATCTTATTATGTTGTATCGAACAACTATTCTCTCAGTGATGGAGTATGGCAGTTTCTGTTTTCAATCAGCTGCCAAAACACATCTCATTAAACTCGAGCGAATTCAGTATCTTTGTCTCCGTATTGCGTTGGGATGTATGCCCTCAACGCATACCATGAGTCTCGAGGTTTTGGCAGGCGTACTCCCACTAAAAGATCGCTTCAATTTATTATCTCTTCGGTTCCTCATCCGGTGTAAGGTTATGAACCCATTGGTGATCGGAAATTTTGAGCAGCTTATCGAGCTAAATTTTCATTCAGGATTCATGAGCTCATATCATGAATTCATCTCCATGCAGGTTGATCCTTCTTCGTATACTCCCAACCGTGTTTGTTTTCCTGACTACATCAATTCCTCTGTACATTTTGATCTGTTCATGAAGGAGAAAATCCATGGAATTCCAGATTATCATCGATCGGGGATCGTTCCTACGATCTTCAATGCAAAGTATGGGCGTGCCAATTGTGATAATATGTACTTTACTGATGGGTCCTCTATGAATGAGTCCACAGGATTTGGAGTGTTCAACGAAATTTTTAGCACCTCCCACAGTCTTCAGAATCCTTGCGCTGTGTATATTGCTGAATTGGCAGCAATACACTGGGCGCTGGACAGCGTCGCCTCACGACCTGTTGAACACTATTACATTGTAACGGATAGTCTTAGCTCTGTCGAAGCTATCCGTTCAGTGAGGCCGGAAAAGCACTCGCCGTACTTCCTTGAGAGAATACGAGAAATTTTGAGTGCTTTATCCAGACGCTGTTATGTCATTACCTTTGTCTGGGTCCCTTCACATTGCTCAATTCCGGGTAACGAGAGGGCTGACTCATTGGCAAAGGTAGGTGCAATTGAAGGCGATATTTATCAGCGTCAAATCGCTTTCAATGAATTTTATTCTTTAGTCCGTAAAAATACCATCGCTAACTGGCAACGTAAATGGAACGAAGATGAATTGGGCCGGTGGTTTCACTCGATTATCCCTAAGGTTAGCCTCAAACCATGGTTCAAAAGTCTGGACTTAAGTCGGGACTTTATTCGCACCTTCTCTCGACTCATGTCCAATCACTGTTCGTTAGACGCGCTACTCTTTCGTTTTAATCTTGCCGATGGCAATATCTGTGCTTGTGGCCAAGGTTACCACGACATCGAACACGTTGTTTGGTCGTGCGAGGAGTATCTTGTTGCCAGATCGAATTTAGAAAACTCTCTTCGGGCTAGAGGAAGGCAGCCGAATGTGCCGGTGAGAGATGTGTTGGCTCGGTTAGACCTTGATTACATGTCCCAAATATATGTCTTCCTAAAAGCTATCGATCTTCGTGTGTGATTGTCCTTATATCCTTATATTCTCCTTTTCCTTTTCCTTCGCGAGAAATCAAATCCCTTCTTACTAACAATAGAATAAGGTGAAATGTAAATACATGTTAGATATAAGATAGGCTTAAGAATTGAGTATGATGAATGTGAGTGCGAATGTGAGTGTGAACATTGTCAACATATCCTTATATCCCATCCTTTTCCTGAAACAAAATGTCACCCTTCTAAACTCGAGCAAGCCGCGAGTAATCGGTTCTCTACTTCATTAACATTAGAATTAATAAAAAATGTTTATATATACTTGTAACTATACAGATAGGAGTTTGGCTCCTTTAAACTTATGTAACTGAGCCTGTAAAAATAAACGATTTAATAATAATAATAACACACATTTAGCGCACGCACACTTATGTATCAGTTGAATGAACATAGTGCTAGTAAAACAGAAATCAATTTAGATGAAAACAAGACGTCCTTCATCTTGGTACACAAAAAAGAAAGAAAGTTGTTGCATCTCGTGCGACTTTTTAACGCACAAAAACACATACAGTAAGAACGCACATGGCAAAAAAAAATCACGACTTTTTCCCGCATTTTTTCTGATAGATTTTGATTCCCGCATCTCCCGCTTTTCCCGAATGGGTGACCACCCTTCTAATATCAACATCAGGAGATTTTTGAAAAAAGTTCACTCATAACACGCGCAGAAGAGATTCGAATATTCCGACGACTCATGCACAATACCTGTCTTACCCTTTATCCTACACAATCGAGTCTCACTCGTGGTGAACGGCCAGAAAACTGACATTGAGCCTGACCCGAGGTGCATGCTTAGTAGGGTAGTAAAATTTGCTAGACGTGTGACCGATCAAAGCGTTTCAATTTGCTGCACTCCTTTGGAAATTTAATCACAGATTAAAGGTTTAGTGAAGACACCACTAGAGTGGCACTTGCATGTCTAGAAAAAAAATGGTTTCTCAAATAACTACACGTCATAAAAGCGTAGCAGTTCGTTACAGAGATATGGATTGAAAAATAACAAAAATGCAGCTATATCGAATATGAACACTTAAAATCAGTCACCCTTAGTTGCTTATTGCCTATGTCGACTCATATCACACTAGTCATGCTGACGATAACAGAATTTTAAGTATATCCCGAAAACGCTTCGAACATATGGATGAAATTCTACAGTTTTAACATTTTTCATATCATATATTGTCTCAGTGATCTGAGGCCAATTCGGCAGAATGAAGGATACCAACTTTCCATTAGTGCCTCATGTAATGAAATGTGATGATTAAATGAAAGCAAATGCAGAGACGAAGAATCGCACAAGAGAAACACCTACAAATTTCAATAACAATTTGAACATCATCGTCAACACACAAATGTGTTTTGCAATGCAACTGCAATGACGATTATTTCTCAAAACAAATCGAAATCAGCATAACTTCCTGGTCAGTAAGTGAGTGGGTCAGTGTGTTCGCGTGATTTCAATTCCATTTAGATTTTTTTTTACAAATTGAAAGATGGTTCTAAAATGTCTGTGACATTCCACCTCACCTTCATTGACAGTTCATGAGCAAAAATGAACTCAAAATCTGGTTCATCGGTTCACGAGTCAATTGGAATCATGGATCGATTGCGGCATTTGTGTGCATACGATAAAGGAACTGTTGCTTTCTTTGATAGGTTCGCTCCTTGCAGTCCGACGGCAGAATAGGTTGGGCGGAAGAGCATAGGGAGCGAAACCAGCCAGTCTCTATAATTCAATACGAACGGACGGACAGGACCGTCCACATTCGATTATAGACACTTTTAACTTCTGCACTTGATTCGCCTCTAGCCCTGGAAGGGCCCTTAAGGACAAATTTAATCCAAACTCTTTCTACAGCTGTCTTGAGAAAGACAATTGATTCCACCCAGTGCTCGCCGGCAGCTACACTTGACAAAAAAATTGAGTAATTTTTGACATGCTGTAACTTAGTGCTTCATTAAAAAGTTCCAACTTTCAGGTATTAGAATATTCTACGTACATATTTTTACCTGTGTGTTTAGGTTTAACGGGCAACAAAAGAAGAGAAATAAAAAATCGATATTTCTCAGTTTTTTCTAAGATTTTGTGGACTAATGCAATTGTATGCTAACTAACTCAATAGCAAATCCAATTAACCTTATCAATCAGCTTTCATTTAGTCCCTTGAACGTTCCTGTAAAACCTTTCCATACAGAAGATTACCCCTTCGTCTTTGATGATGAATAAATCAAAAAGTAGTAATCACACCGCAAATCGAAAGGCAGTTTCAAAAATTCCAATGAATTCAGTATAAAATTAAATTTATTGCTTTGACGAAGAAAATTTTATTTAAATTTTTCGCATCGATTTCAAAAAAGTGCCAAAAACAGGTGTTTTATAAAATCACCTTTAAGTTTGAAAATATTGCAGTAATTCAAATGTTTGCAGGCAAATGTTCAGCCTAGTGTATCACCAAATACCTGGAAACGTTTCATATTGATACGTTCAGCCATTTTATTTAGCCGACTTTTCGAAATTTGAAGTAAATTGGAGAAGCACTTGATCCCAAATCATACCAGAAGTACAAAATGCTACCCGACTCTCAGAATGAACGAACGATGTAACTTCGTAAAATATAACTCTTAGACATTTTATCTTACCACTTCTTTTAGGCGGCAAAGAGATATTAACGCTCAAAACCTTGCACCGTCAACGTAAAGCGCTCGGTTTCGAAACATTGACACCCCAGTACAGAAATGAAAGACGTAGTCCTACATCAATGCGAGATTATAGATCAAATAGATCAGATGTCGATATGTTCAGTCTTACAAACTTTAGATCCACGAACATAATAAAATCATCGATGGTGTACTGTTTACTTCCTTAATAATACTTAATACAAAAAAAACGTCATGATATGTATTCGACCGCGGGAGCCCAATGCTTCAATAAGATACCCCTCATCAACAACACTGGTAACAAATCTCTATTTTCCGTGCGGCGAATGACGTGAGATAGCTAAGTTTCTCGCTTTATTTTTATTGCACTGCCACCGTACTTTTCAACTCTTATTCGATACCTCAGTCGATAACATATGATGACACGATTTCAAATGTCACCTAAGTGACAAACTATAGTCAAGCCATTCGCCTGCGGGAACACCGTGACTTGAGCCATCTCACGTCATTCGCCGCGCGAAATAAAAGGGAATGTCTTAACCCCTTCCCGTATTGATTAATGCGTCACACATCAAGTGATTTCACTACTCTGCTGAGTGTTCTAGCGCCCTATGTTATGCAAGTTCATCACGAGTGAGACTCAATGTTGTATGTGAAAGGGTTAATCCGCTCCATTGTGGTGTTTCTTACGGATCGTTCTCATCAGTTCTTTTTAACATTTCCTCGATCGATTATATATTTTAATGTAATGGATAACTAACCGAGTCTGTTAGTGAAGAACTGCTCAAATCATAAAACACGAGAAACTATTTTGCGTCCACGCGAGATAACAGTAATCACGTAAAAATCACTCACTTCAGGAAGACATCTTACTTCTTAACTCTTGTTTCATACCCGATAGTATGATCGATAATAGAGGACACGACTTCTAATCTTCATCAATGGCAATTGAAGTCACGCGATTTGTCTTTGGGAACATAGATCATAGATCATGGGTGTCCACTTGAGATCAGTGTCGTCTTCCGGTATGGAGTTATACAAGTTATTTGAAAAATTTCACGTCCTTCGCCGTACAGAATAATGGGAAATATTCGAAACAACACTCTCGGTTTGTATGTATCATGAATTGAGGGCCAATCAATTTTGTCAGGGAGCAACACTGCACCTGAAACATTATCTATTAAACTCAACATCAAAAGATTCAAGGAAAACAGTCACTACAATAATTATTCGATAACGGGGCGAGAAGGGAAGACCAGTTATCGACATTCACTTGCTAACTGGACCGGTATGTAAAACGTCAAATTAAATTGAGGGAAACTTCAATGAATTGGTTAATTCGCGTTAAGGGGCCGTCCACATACCACGTGGACAACTTTAGGGGGGAGGGGTTACGAAAATGTCCACGCTTGGCCACGGTGAGTGGGGAGGGGGTTCAAAAGCTTATTGCTCAGTCATTTCATGATGGATTGATGAAATTTTTGCGTCAATCGATTTGGGCACTCCATAACAATTTTTTATATTGGATAAAATAATATATGTCATGAAACTATCGAACAATTGAAAAATCTCAACCCCTATCCTAACGAAAATATCCACTTCTAATTGGTCGAAATTGACGATACATGTGGCGGTTCCCTAACAGAGACATCAAAACCAAGCTGCCTGGGGGAAATCGGCATTGCAAATACATGAAAGTAGGGGGAGCTTTTGTTCCTACCGAAATGTATTCCCTAACAGAGACATCAAA
The DNA here is from genome assembly GCF_029784135.1 of Toxorhynchites rutilus septentrionalis. Classification (NCBI taxonomy): domain Eukaryota; kingdom Metazoa; phylum Arthropoda; class Insecta; order Diptera; family Culicidae; genus Toxorhynchites; species Toxorhynchites rutilus. The sequence continues at coordinate 90,442,069 of NC_073746.1, forward strand.
ACTAAGCTGCCTTGGGGAAATCGGCATTGCAAATATATAAAAGTCGAGGGCATTTTTATATTGCAAGTAAGGTGAGTGATACGATTGATTCAGATAAAATTAAAATTTGGAACTTTAATGTTGATTGCTTCGTGAAATTTCATATCAATGACCGTAAGTTTGTGTAGAATTGTATATGGTAGCAGTTGTGTTAAAAATTCTGTCTGTTTTGTTGTTTTCATTTCCACCCAAGGAAAGTTTATACGGCGAGAAAAATTGGAAAAGTGAAGAAATATTAGAAAAAGAGATGGCTCTACATATAGTATTAGGTGTTGTTAGTCAAATAAAAATTCGCATTGGGTTGAATGAACACTCAGAAAGTAAAAATTATAAAAGAAAATTATCTTTTCCATTTCAAATATATATTTTTTTATATTAAAGTAACATGTTTTTACTGATGAGAAAGATTGATAATTGTGTTCGGTATTGGTAATTATCTCAAATTACATTGGTGAGTTTTTTCTGCCATACAAATGAAACACAAATTTCTTGTATATTATACAAATGATATACACGTATTGGGGAGTAGAACATTTTATGTTATCTTTCAGCTCATTGATTGTAATAAATCGGGATGCCAGAACATGTGCTAAAAATTAACTTTGGGTGTGTAAGCAATTGAATATTGAGTTTTGTGAGTCTATCTATATAATGTAGCTCATACTCTAAATTCGGTTAAAGTTTCTGTCCATATCTCCAAATAAGTTTGTGTTGTTTTATAGACTTCTAAAGTCATTGCTTAGAATTCTGCACATTTCCGTTCTTCACCTTCTTTCCTTAGCTTGACGAGTTTCGTTTTGACAGCCAGATGTAGAAATATAGCACTGATTCTTTCAGCAATAGAATAACGTACTTCATCAATTGTTCGCAGTACCTCTACTACGGTGTTATCCTCATTCTCAAGAAATTTAATCTTTTCACTGAATAGCGACATAAGAGAGTGCGTAACAACAGATAACACTCACTTAATTCATCTTTGAAAAAATTGTTAAGAAGCTTAGTTGGCTGATATTACGACAGAAAATATGAGAGAACATCAGCAGTAGGGATTGCATTACCGTGCCAAAATTTCAATAACCGGTTACTCGGTAATGAAAATTTCATTACCGGTAAAACCGGTAAATCACCGGTAAACAAAATACTTTGAAATGAATCCATTCCATGGCTTTTATTGTTACTAATTAGATAACAAACAAACAAAACATTTAGCAAGTTTTTGCTACTCAGTTTTTTGGCTAAAATAATACTTGAGGACACTAAGGATGTTAATTGTGTCGTCTCCTAATCTAGATCGAATCTTATTAACGAAATTTCCAGAAGCGGAGAAGGCACGTTCAGAGTCCACTGATGTTGGGCGTACAGTACGAAGAGCATCAAATACAATCGTCATGTATTTGCCTCTGATGTTCTCTGCGTCGTAGTAGGAAAACTCTTGTCTGAGGGTCTTCATCAATACGTTTGTAGACGTTGTGTTGGAGCTGGACGTTAAAACCTTTGACTGTTGCAATCGTCGTTCCAGTTTTTCCTTGATGCTCAAATTTTCTGCAGGTTCTGCATCGTCCAGTGGCTTTTCCTCCTGCTGTTTACCAGCTACTGAATCAATACCATCTTGGTCAAATTTCATCAGGTCACGCACAATCTCAAATGCCTGCTTGATCATTGTAGTCCGTGACGTTTGATAGAGAACGCCAAAGTCACCATTAGCTGTGTCACCACCACGAGCAGAATGATTATTCATATATGCGAACAAATCTGCATATACGAAACGTCTTTCTGTAATCCTTTCAATCAGGGCTTCAAGCAGCTGCTTCGAAATTTCTGATGGTTGATCCGATACCTGTTCTAGCATAAATTGCAATCCGACGTCAGCTTCGTAAAGAGTGCAATTCTTCCGGCATAGCAGTTCAACGGCGACCAGAACTGGTTCGAGGGCATCAACCAATTCCTTTATCGCTGTCAGTTCTTGATCGCTGAAGCTTATATTGTGCTTCGTTTTCAGATCGAGTATCGATTTTTGAACTGAAGTTCGGAGGTAGTAGAATCGGCGCAACATTGCCAGAAGACTGTTCCATCTAGTTTTGCAATCAAGGAGCAAACAAATATCCTTCCCGTGGTCCGCGGTGACATGCTTCTGGAGAACTTCGTCGTTTTTAACCGGAGATTTTCTGAAGAGCTTCACCGTTTTTCGTACTTTTTGGATTGTTAGACAGTATTCGGGCTTAATGATACATTCATCGGTTTCCTCACTGTTGATCGCGAAAAAATCGGTGATATCATCATTATCGTCGTCATTTTCTGTGTCCGACCCGTTATAATCGGCAAAATCTGCATTGAACGGAAAATTTATTTATGTTTTATCATTTAATTTATTTTTTACAATTATTACCTGAATACGAAGTTGAATTGGATTTTTGATACAACACGTCTGTGACCGCTAGATGAACGCCATGCGCGAGACAAACTTGATGCGCAGCTGGTATGAGGCTTCCAACTTTTTTCATGACGGACGCCCCATCAGTCGTGACACCCATTATGTCCTTTGTTGTCGATATTCCATATTGGGATGTTTTCTCAGAAAGTAAGGTAACACACCGTTCCGCGTTCATTGAGCCTTCAACACGTTGCAGACCGAGGTTCCAAGTTTTATCGGCCGAATGAGCATTCACGTTCATGTAACGCCGATTTCTAATCGAAGTCCATTCGTCGAAGGTTAGGCTTAATTTTCCCCCGTCCTTTTTGATATTTTCAAACTCTTTCCGATACTCGATGACGACTGTTTCGAAAAATGTCTTGACTCGTTGGCGAATTCCATTGCTGGTTCGAGGAATGTCCGAAAACCCACGAGCTACCAGCCCTTGCCTGATGTCTTCCGAATTGCAAATAGTGCTGAACGGTATTCCATCTTTAGCTGCCAATCTAGCTAGAACAGCATCCAAAGGGCTTGACTTGAAGAAATATCGGATGATACTCCTCTTCTTGGCTTCGGGTCCGGATGTTGATGGAACTTCTTTAGACGGTTCCGGAATGGCAGATGCAGGTCGTTTGTCCAGTAGTATTCCATGTTTCAATCGGAGATGAGCTTTACATCCACTTGTGCTTGAGCCTTCACACTTGATGATTTTATCACACTTGACACATTTTGCAATCCCTCTGTTCTGTTTACCTCGTAAAAAGTACTTCCATACTGAGGTTTCCGACAATCCTGCCTTCACTTTTCCTTCAAAATCCATTTTATCTAACAAAACTTGTTTCGTTCTAACCAAAATCTCGTGCGTGTTAAAAAAAAACAAATGAATGAATTCACAACAATCGATGTTTTTTCGGTATGAAAGCGGTGAGACAGGCACAATGTTGATTCATCATCTCTTTCATTCGTATGCTGCTGGTGATATGTCACGTCAAGCACTCATTCATGTATACAGCGAATGGAAACGATGGAAACGAGAAAGACAGAGAAAGACTTTTGTGCCTCTAGCCATGTTTACATGTAAGTGTCGATATCTTCTCCCGTATGGGTATCGACACTGACGCAGCCGTTGTGTTTTCCCGATCTTATTTAGATTCTCGAGTAAAATTTTAAAGCGGCATAAAGGCAAATATTATTTATGGTGAAAAAATAAAAATTACCGAAATAACCGGTTGTTGATTGTAAAATTACCGGTAATTCGGTAATGAAAAATGGTCCGGTATTACCGGTAAAACCGGTAACGGTAAAACCGGTTAACAATCCCTAATCAGCAGTATTCGATTAACTGCCGTCAACAAACTAAGCCAGCGTGTTTTAGTGTGATACAACAATATGCGATATTCGATGTCTGCAAAATCGCAAAATTCTTTCAACTCTGCCGTCCTTACTGTATAAATCGAAAAATAGTAAAAAAAAGACGGGTGGGTAATGTCGGGGACATAACCGGAGTGACGTAGGACTATACAAAGGGGACAGCTTTTGTTAAATATATATTTTTTATATATTGTTTTATTTTCTTCTCCTACGTGAATACCTACCTATCTACCTTAAAAATGGATTAGTTTACTGTTTACTCTTCATGAATATGTTGATGGTTCTGAAAAGAACCTTTGGTGTTGTGTTTTTGTTATCACTCGATATTCCCATCTTGTTCGGTTAAACCTTCCTGTTTAGCTATTGCGTTTGCCACTCGCCACAGCTTTCACAGTTGGAAAATTTCTTCCCATCCAGCTTGTGACATGTTGTTCAGTAAATTACATTTTATGCGACGTGCCGAAACAGTCAGTGTCGCATTGGAGGAGATTTTAACCTGTGTTTTAACCATAATTTGGACACCGAACTCTATGTTTACAAAAATGTCGCATTACATGTCCGTCCAATTAGCTAAATGTCGAACTAATTGTAAATTACTGTACTTTCAATCTGGAAACAATTTGAGAATTGGTGAAAATTGAATAACCAGGAAAGTCCCCAACTATCAATAAACTCAGAACAACTGCCAAATTCACATACTCATCAGAACCTGGCAAACAAATTATGAAAAAATCAATTAGTGTTTTATTATAATTTGGGATATTATTTTAGAATGCATTGAACTGTATTTCGTAAACTCTTTTTTGAAAGGTTTAATGGAGCCGTGTTTTATGGAATGGTTCCAATTTAGATAACTTAGTACTCGTGGTTTTAAAAAAAAAACCATTTCGAACGCCCTCGATGCCGCCTTGTTCTGGTTTTGCCACCAAAGCAGATTGTATAAAGAACAAACTTTTTTCTTCCGCTACCTGCTGTCGTTTTGCGATTGCGTTTACCACTCGCTGCAACTGCCTGTTGTTGTCTTGATGTCCACCGAACCGAATGTGGTCTGTTCTGAATGCGGGTTTTCTTATCGTCGCGAGCAGCTTTTCCACTTCGGCGGCCGAAACTATATAACGCCGGCTAGGTGGACTGATGCACTGGTACTAACGCGTTCGGCCTAGCTACCCTTGCGGGGAACTCCAGACTAACACGGTTCGAGCGGGATTTTGCCTTTCCCTTCACTTTTCCTCCTTTGCCATATCCAACCATGGCTGCTTGTGTTGGTTTGTTGATGTGATGTGATGCGAAACGATGTGGTGTACGGTTTGGATGAGAATGATCGTTACGGCAGCGGAGCGGGGATTTTTAAGCTGACTGGCTGGCTCGAGAATTACGCATGTGTGAGACTGCGACCAATGTTTCGTTCATTTTTTTTCTTTTTCCTTTCCAATCGTGCTTCATTGTATTTCGCTGCTGCTCTGGTTGACCGTTTTGGTCGGTACGATTTGAGGAGCACAAAATGGACCAATCAGCAATGGGCACATAGTGCATTTGGACAATGCTTGATATTTCACAATTATTCAATTATTTATCTCAAGAAAAATGAAATGTTATTCGTTATGATAGATGCGTAGATATATTTCCTATCAATTGATGCAAAAACCTTTGCGATCTATTGAGAAATGCTCGAGTTATAAGCGTTTCAAATCTTGCATTTTTTCCTACTCGTTCAGTGCCTAGATTTTCATTTCACCCCCTATATCTTCCGGTTAGACGTAGTCCTACGTCAAAATTTCAAAACCAGTGAGTCCATGTCAAAGGTCTCCATCTGATCGAGACCATGGTGGATAGCGTTATGCAGGACGTGAGCAGGGCATCCAACACCAACAAGGTTGGCGTTGAATGATTGTTTTAACAACTGAAAACTATTCTCCTCCCCTCTGCGGTTTTACCACCAAAATTAGTGTTCGTGTTGTCCTTGCCAAAAGCTACCAATTTTACTTGCGAACTGTGCTTTTTAAGCACATCTGTACAAATAAAAATGGAGGGCCAAATGTGTTGCTAAGCGCAAAAGCCGAAAAAGGAAAGGTCCGATTTGAGCCGTCTTTATTTTGTTGTATTTGTCTCGGCCCGTAGATAAATATACTGGAGAGAAAAGCCGGATAATTTTAGGGAAACTCTGAAGGAAGGTCGGAAAATTCGGAAAATTGAATTCCCATATATTCAAAAATCACATCATGATAAGCGTTGTTAGTCAATTCGATGTTTTCGCTAACGAAGTTGATCTTTGCTCGAAGATGGAAATGAATTTCCACGCGAAATAACGCACTCCTATACCTTCTATCTATATAAATAAAAAATTGTGTTGCTAGGTTACTAAGTTCGAAAGAATCCATATAAAAAAATCCGGGCGAGACGAAGTTCTCCGGGTCAGTTAGTCCATTATATAAAAAAAAAACTTTTAAGTAGCTCTAGAGTGCAATTTTCCGAACCGATTCGCACTTGTTTCTAAACGGTTCGACAGGTTCAGCATTTGCTGGCATTCTGTAAAGAGACTCTAAGAGTGCCAATCGGACATCCATACTTCTCTATTCTTGATCTTTTTCGTTGAAATAAATATTCTGAAAATAATGCACAAAAACTGTGAGCGATCGATTTTCTTTCCATTATTAGTAGAGGATAATTTATTCCTCCAGGATGAAGATAACACCACAGGCCGTTAGTACTGTAATATTTAAAATGATCAACATTGTTTTCTTAGATGCGGGTTTTGATGCAATTTCCGTCCATGATAAAAACCACTTCCATCTTCCAATCATCTCTTGAGAACCATCAAGGTTTTGCAAAAATGGAAGACGAAAAACACATTCTTTCAAAGGTTGTATCTCTGATGAAGGGTTTCTTGCAGCGATAGCCTCTCTTTATGGAAATGTGGTAATTTATGAATACCTTTTCTATGAGTTGGCCTGGAAAATTCACGCCGCCAAGAATCTATCAAGAATAATACTCGGTACACGACAAATGAATTTAACAGATTCACTACAGATATCCACAAACACCGTCCCTGAGCATGTGTAACTTGTGTAAGCTAGCATCTAGCTAGCTACACAAGTTGCTACGGCGTATGGGTTCCACATTATTTGACCTAAATAAACTCAATGGATTATATCTTCATCTATGACTCGTTCTATAAGCGTTAAAAATGCCGTTCTTGTTGAAAATCGTGATAGGCGATGAACAACTGATAGTTTACAACAACTTTGAACGAAAAAATCATGGGACAATCGATATAAACCATTATTTATTCCCAAATCCGGTCTTCACCTGTAGAAAGTCATGCTCTATGCGTGATGGTATTGGAAAGGAATTCTGTGCTATGAACTTATAACAATCAGTCTATAAATTCCTATAAATACAGCTCGCAACTGGACGAATTGAGGGCAAAGATCCGTTTAGTATTAATAAATACGATGGGCGTCGTGCTGTTCCACTCACCGTGCTCGTAGTATAAAAAAAACACAATGTCAGGCCCAATGACAGCTTTTGAGGAAAGATTGCGAAACAATCCAGTTTAAATTAAAATTTTAAGTTTTTCCATAAAATCGGTACGAGTTTTCCGGCGAATCCATTATTTCCCAAGTACAGGAAGATCATTGTAAGATGAACTTATCACAACCACAAAACTACTGCCAGGGCAATGTTTTAACAAGGTTCCTTGAAGCCACCAGACACTACTCAGCCTTGTTTTGCGTTCTGTAAAAGCGAGGGTGTATCTTTGTTGCTCGAACGATCTATGTTTAAGTCGAGTAATTCGGAAAATATTTCGCAATACCAAAATAATTTTAATGAGATGGTGAATCTACGGATCAGCTAAGTGAATGGGATCCGTAATTGACCACTGATTAACGACTTTGAGTTTGAGCGGCAACTCGGGTGTTAGGCGATCCAAAATTACATCAATCAATCTAGCATCTTTTTCATAACTAGAACAACGTAATAAGACTTGTCGAACCAGCAATGCTGTCGGGAAATTGAGTTCCTTACATAGAATGTGCGTGATGTAACTTATTTGAGATTTACAATGTAGAACGGCTCGACAACCGTGTTGTCGAAACTATCAAATACACTTACTGTAGCATTTTTTGACATTCGACTAACGTGAGTTATAAGAATGTGTGATCAGGAGTTGGTTTGCGACTTTTCCGATCTTGGGATGCTGGTAAAATGGGAGTTTCGCAAAAAAAAAACGAGAATAGAGCAATCCACTGCAGACCATTTCGTAAATTCATAACGAAATAACTGAACAATTTTGAGATGCTTAATGTATACCCATTGCCAGGAACAGTTATAGCATTATTTTTTTTCACGCACAGAAGCGAACTGTAGACAGTATAAATGAGATTCGCATGAAACTGAAAAGTGATACAAATAACTTACCGGGTAATGTTGAAGAAATGAAAGAATAGAGAATAAATTACTACTATGACATTGTTCACAAATTGCATAACGCCAAAAAATGGTATAGATCTTTAATTTCAGTTCTTCGTTCAATTAGGGTATAATTGTGCATTATTAATTCCTTCTTCCTACCGAAAGTAACCGTCGTACATTTGGAAGGGTTGATTGTCATACAATTGACAGAACTCCACGGAGCGAACGTATCCAGCTGTCGTGGGAGAAAGCTAGCATCGGCGGTAGAGCGGATCTTGAAAAAAAATATCTTCAAATCGTCGGCGAATGAAACTCGGGGTCTTTCCAGCACCTAAAACATATCGTTTAAATAAATCAGGAAAACTAGAGGACCCAAAGGAAGCCTCCTTATGGTATTCCAGAAGTTGCTGGGAACGGCTCTGAGCTGTTAGTTCCGACTGAAACAGCGTCCTTTGAGGTAAGATTCGAACCACCTTAGCAAAGTCCCAGTGACGCCTAGTTTTGTCAACTTGGCGATATTGATGAATCTTATCGAAAGCGGCTGTTAGATCGATGTAGATAGCGTCGGTTTGGTACCTTTCGACGACGTTGAGATTGAGAGATTGAGAGATTGTTGATTGTTGATTCAGTATTGCGTAGTAACGTTGCTCCAGTCGAACATTTATTGACAGAAGAATCGACCGAAACGTTTTCCGAGACACCACTCGTGTGTTTTGGAGACCTGTCTGAAGAGCCGGCGTTTTCTTATGTGAGTCGTCTCAAATCGCTACGACCAAAATTAATTGAGAATGGATTACTGAAGACTATTGCGTATTTATGTATTTTGTTTTATTTCAATATATTTAAAAGTAGTTTAAATTCGATCAAGTGTTTTTGTCAAGCGAAAATAAATTCATAATTTCATTCAACATCTTACAATACATCAGAATACCCTTCACAGCTAAATTTTACATTGAATATGGCGTCAATTGTTTACACATTTCTGCTCTTTAACTGGGCCACGGTCCTTTTAACGTTCGCCCAGTTAAAAAGCAGTCCAGTTAGCGAACGACCACTGTACTATGTCCATTATAAGAAATTTTTAACCTAAAAAATTGAACGACGTCTATTGAGATTGAATCAATTGTCCCATTATTCTCACAAAGCAGTAATGGAAACACCCTTTTATTTGGTGCGAGCCTATTCAGATGATTACGCAACCTCCCACATGACTAATAGCACTGATAGTATTCCTGTACAACAACCGAACAATAAATGAAGCATCCACCCAATAAACTATTAAATTTCAGGAGAACACTAGTAACACAAAAAAACACTCACCTCTCGGCAGGCGTCCGTGGCTGCGACAGCTTCTCCTGGCTCCTCCAGCCCAGATAGGGCTGCCGGAACGAGTTCCGGATTGCACTGTTTCCCCCGGCCATCGAACCGGCCGTGGTGGAAGCCGTCGAGTAGCCCGACACTACGCTAGCGTTAAGGCCTCCCCGCGTGAAGGACCCCCGTGTCGATACACTGGGCGATGTCTGGTTCGAGTTAAGGTGCGAAGTGGACCACCGCGAGAAACCCGTCTGTCCGCCGTGGTGGCTGTGCGCCGAGGGACTCAGCATTACCGGGCTCCGGTCGGATCGGTGCGAGCCGAGCGAGCTGAGCGAGGTGGTTTTCGAGCTCAGTCCCGTCCACCGACCCACGTCCGAGTTACGCTTCCGCAGAACGCCTCCTCCAGCCCCCGGGGCGACACCGCTGTTGCTAATGTTAATGTTGGTGTTGTTCTGCAGGACGGCCGTATGCGGACCGTCCTTGCCGCAGTATTGCTTGTACCAATCGGGGATGTTCAGCCGCTGGAGGGAAGCCTGCACGCGCAGCTGGTGCTCGCTGAGGTTTGTGCCTGTTTCGTGGGATTTTTGGAGCTCATTTTCCGGAGGCTGTAAATAGAGAAAACAGAAAAGGAATTGTTTATAAATTCATCACATGAATGGGTTAATTTATTCTGAGATATTTTGGACTGAGTGGAGAGCAAACCACAATTACCATATCTTCTCGTTCAATGCAAAGCGTGAAATGACTGCTAATAGCGAAGATGCGAAAGAGTTTGATCAAACAAAACACGTTAATCAACAACTGTAGAATAAGACGCAAACACTCTAAACGAGTTTAAATGCTGTTTTCCTACCTCAAACCGTAACCGCACTGTAAACTGAAAGTCGCTCTCGGCGCACCGCAGCCCGGCGACAATATCGCTTTCCCCCGCACCCCGCTGCTGCTGCTGCTCCTTATGGTGGGACTCGTCGTTCTTTTCAATCACGAAAACAATGACGATCTTGAGTTGGGGCTCGGCGTTCGTCGGATCGCCGTCGATGGCTAGGATCTCCACTGCCACACAATTTGCGCAAATTGGGCTGGTGGTCATCGAATCGATTTCGTACGATCGCTCGGACATCAGCCGGGTAAAGCGGTTGTAATCGGTGCCTTGGATATCCACGGAGACGCGTTCGCCCATGTACACGTTCGCTCGGATGAGGGACAAAATCATCTGAATCAGACTGAGGTTGGATCGATTAAAAATTTTGTCAAGGTGAAACAGTTGGTTGCGATTGTTCGGGCTCATGTTGACAAAGTTTTGGCCGTCGATAAGGTTACGCATTTTCAGCCGATACGTTTGATGCTCACGGCATTGTTTCTGCGGTGTGGTTTCCGGCGAGCGTTCGTTGTTCAGCGGTTTGATAACGTCCACGTGTTCTTCCATGTGCTGGAGAATATCCGCGATATCTTGTTTTTCAATGTGCTGGATCACCTCTTGAATTTCCAGCTGATTGAGCGACGGATCGAGTTTATTTTTATACTGCAGGAAGAGCTGGTTGATGTCCCGCACGCAGGTTTTGTTACGATCTTGATTGACGGATTTCAAGGAACTTGTGCTGAGGTTGAGATCCAATTTCTTCGCCGAATCCACCTTCAGCGTGGCATTCACGATCTTCACTGTTGACACTTTGGCACTCGAGCTAACCTCTGTTGGGGGTTCTTTTTTGACCGGCGTTTCCGCAGCCCGGACGATTGAGTCATTATCCACTTTCGTTTGAGCGCCACTGTCGGGTTGATTCATATTGTTGCGGATAATTGGCATGTTCCGTGGAGGTTTGGCCGGTGGTTTAGGTGCCTGTTTTCGGTTGTTCGGTGGCGGCGATTGACTTTCGAAAATTTTCAGCAAATTTCCGCTAAGTCGACCGGGAGCCGTTGGCGGTTTGTTCGTCGGTGCAACCAGTTTGTTGTTGCACCCATTCCACTCACCGATGATTGGACTTTTTATTACAGAGATTTGCCTCCGGATCGGTGTTTTCACCGTAAGTGACGCCCTGGGCCTAATGGGTGTGGATATTTGAAAAGTGGAATCGTTTTCAACGATGGATTTCTCTTCCAGGATATCTTCGAAATCGAGTGAAATGTCTTCATCGAAATAGGAGAAAATGTTCAGCAAACTGGGTCGAGTACTCAGCACTGACTGCTCTTGAATGAGCGAATTATGGGGGGCATCCAGACAAACGAGAGATTCAAATGACGACACTTTCGATGATTGCCCTTCGGAGGAACTCGACCCATCGTAACCGCTGTAGCTTTTAACGGTGTTCATATTGAGCGTTTCGTACAAATTTCCATTTGATTCGAAACTGTAGTCATAATGATCCACAATTGACGACAACTTTTGGCTTTCGTATATCTTCTCCAGGGAGTTAATAAACAAATTAAAATCATCGGTACTGAATGAATTGGTATCTATCTGGAAGCTGATCTTCGCTTCCTCCGCCACGGCAGAGTAAAAAACGGCATTTTGCAGCCCAACGGTCGTTGCCATCATAATAGTTCCCCGTTAAATTATCAACCACTTGACCTCCGCGCCGTTGATACTATCAAGAGGAATGCGGTGGATCTCGTAATGACTTAATGAACCGATCCAATTGATTGTGGCCCACTTACTGGCCGCCGGCGTCGTAACAGCTTATTAGCAACAGCGTGATGCCACCAACATATGCATTAAACTTTCACTGCATATCAGAGTGAGGTGGATTCGCGCGATGCACGCCTTGACCACAAATCGCCCGATAAGTTGAGCACACGCAGGAAAAAAATTATCACTGTAACTAGGTAGTGAGAGTATATCCTCGCGCACTTTTGCAAATAATTGGCACGAAATTTGCGCGCCAAATCACAACACTTGTACACCCCTAAAACCCGAGCAACGCGTTTTCGATCCGAACCGGGTAGCTGTTTCAAAACGACGATTGTTTACTGTTTCACGTTTGAAGGCTAAAATTGAACTGGAAGGCGACCTGCCTGCCCGCCCTGAGTGCGCGATGGTCTCTTTGGGACAGCCAGGCAGACAAACCTTCAGCGATGGTTCCCGAACATAGGGGGGAAAAGAGAGGGGTCGATATCCTAGGAAGTAGCAGCAGCAGTGAAAGTGAGACAGGTGAGATAAATATTGGATTTGTTGTCTGCCGCCCGTCGAAGGGGTGAAAAGGGAAAGGAACATTGTTTGGAGCAAGAGAGCAGCGCACACAATTCGACCGACAACCGACGATCACTACAATGCTTTTGTTTTATTTAGTTTCTTCCGTGTGCGCGATTGTGTATTTTTTGGTGTGATGACAGTGAAAAGGTATCGCGGGTTGGGTTATCGAACTGTGGTTCGATTCGAGCGAAAAATAGTTACGATTAAATAGAGCGGAGATTTTGCCTTCGTTGCGATTTGAAAAGGTTATATTTTTGTATTTATTTTCATTCGGCTGTGTTATGTTATGATTCGTATCCAAAATTCGATTCTTCTCGCTTGTTAGAAATATAAGGTTCAAATATCTAATATTTAAGTTAGTAAAGGCAATGAAAATATTCATTGTGTATCTTTTACAATGTCGAATTGTTTCTTTGGTTTGTTGCTGTGGCGTAGTGGTGGCGGGGCGAGGGATGACATCCATGGCGATAAGTTTTTCGAAATGTTTTGGAATGAATGTCACGTGTCAGTGATTGATGATATTACTCAGTAAAAAAATGTATCTGTGCCTAGGGCCACGAACAAAAGCTTAACGTAGGACTGTAATTGTTCAAAAAATGTTTTTGAATTTAATTCTTCTAATTGTGCTCCCGTGGCCGAGTGGTTAGCGTCATAACTAACATGCCGGGGGTTCGGGTTCAATTCCCGTTCTGGTCGGGGGAATTTTTCGTCAAAGAAATTTCCTCCGACTTGCACTGTGATCACGCGTATTCTAGAGCTTGCCACTCAGAATGCATTCAAGGCGTGTTATTTGGCATAGAAATCTCAACTAAGTACTAATAAAAATGACGCAAGTAATACTACGTTGAGACGGCGAAGTTCCTCTAGGAACGTTAGTGCCATTGAAGAAGAAGAAGAAGAAGAAGAATTGTTCCGAAATCTGTAGATTTTTCTAATCTAAAACAGTCATACCTCCATATAAGGCAACCTCGATGTAAAGCAACCTCGATATAACGTAACTCGATATAACGCAACTTTTACCTCGATATAACGTAACTTTTAAATGTGTAAAAACAAACGAATGAATGTTTCTAGTAAGTTTTCAAGCAAATAAGTACCGTAAAATGGTGTAGCATTGGTAGTTTTGGATCTCAATTTCATTGTTTGATAAAAACGAGCTTGTGGAAAAGCAATGTACGGATTGTTTTGTTTTACAGTCCACGACAATTTTCCTTATGAAATACGCATGCCTTCAACCTGATATTCTTGGGCGGTTTTTCCACTTGGTTTTATTATCACATTTTATGAACGTTTAGCATAACTTTGAACATGTTTCAAGAACAAAATTCAGACGAATTTCTATTCGGAGATAAAGTAAGCCAAACATAGAAATTATAAAATAAACATTGATACTAGATAAGAAACGGATATCCGATCTATCCGGCCAATATTTGCTATCCGACAGGATAACGGATATTGGAAAACATCTACAATTTCTCATTAACACAACATAAATAACGGGAGGCTCTAGTGGTTGTGTGGTTAGCATAACAGCCTCACAATCCGATCGGTCTGGGTTCCCAGTTGGAGTCGTTGGGATTTTCTGAGGTGAAAAATCTCTGGTTACGTCTTCCTTCGACAGGAATGTAGAAGATCTCCGGCTCGTGAGTTGTTGAGTCTGATAGGTAGGAACAGATGTAGTCGCCTCCCTGATGTCGGTGATTGGCACTGAAGTGACGGAAGTAGGCCGATAAAAAATAAGCGAAGATCAAAAACAACATAAATCATAACAAAACAACTCATTAGATATTTAGCATAGCATAGCAAAATTATTAAACCCAGGTTTTTTTTACGTGGGGGATACGTACCTCGTAAAAAACCGAGTTAATTGGAAAATCCGCGTAAAAAAAACCGCGTTAATTGTGGCACTAATTTCCTTCATAAGCGCTAAGCTCCGTTACAAGCACAAATTACCGTAATATGTTCTGAGGGAGTACAAGAAAGAAATGTGAGCTGAGGGAGAGATGTGATATTGCACTGATATTTACAAATACCGCGTAAAAAACTGCGTTAATGGGAAATTAGGCGTGAAAAAACCGCGTTAATTGGAAAATCCGCGCAGAGAAACCTCGTAATAAACCGCGCAAAAAAAAACCGCGTAAAAAACCTGGGTGTATCCATAATTAAAAATAAGGTTTGATAACTGAAATGCCAGATTTCTGTTTTCAAATTCAATTAATATTTACTAATAACATTAATTTAGGAACAGTACTCAAAATTACCCAAAATAATAAATTTTCGGAAGTTGATAATGATAACCGATTATGCTTTGCTTCGTAAACCAGGCCAACTTCAGAGAACAATCTTCGCTGCAATACTACCTGCAAGGAGCTGAAAGATAAACTCTAGCAATCCTTGCCCTCGATTGACTGCTTAGAATTGAATGACCACCAAATTCAGATTCGAATGCAAACGTGATTCACATTTCGTCGATCTCGTTAGCAACAGGATTTTTTTCCGGAACACGACTCTAGCTGTTATTTTCATTTGCCACTTCGTTGAAACAGTTCTAAAAGGTGTGTCGTGAGTTTCGTGTATAAGGTTTGATTCAGTTTCGTCTCTTTTTTTCATTTACAGGTCTTGAAGACGACGATGAGCTGTTACTCTCAGCAGATTCGTCGCAAGATATTGTATGTACTCCAATAACATTGCAGGCAAGACTGTTTACGTTTCAAGAACTCCTAAATAGTCTTGAAACTTGATCCTCGGGTAAAAAACGGTTGCAATTAAGTAGTTCTGATCTTCTCCTAAGTAGTTGAATTCTTATCAGAAGAAAAACCCTGTTGAAGATTACTTGCAGAAAACTTGAATCTCTATTGAAGGATATGCACGGAAACGGGAAATTTATTCATAGTTCATTATTTTTATGTAAACATGTGTTTATTTCTTCTAAAATGTAATCCTTTATTCACTTCATGCGCTTCATGCAGTGTTTTTCGTATTCGCAAATAAAAAGCCGAATATCCGACTGCCTGATATCCAGCTATCAGGCCTTGAAGCTATCCGGTTTCGGGCCAAACTACTATCCGTTTCATCACTAATTGATATTAATTTCACTTCAATTTTTTCCTCTACTGAAAACTGATCATGTTTGCCTACGAAAATTTTCTTAATTGGGCATAAGAAAGGTTTATAAATACTGCTGGGTGATAGAAAATTAGTTTTTGCGCATTTTTGAGTAATCATAAACAATTTTGCATCAATAAAAAGAAATTGTTTTGCTTCGATATAACGTAACTCGATATAACGTAAAAGGGTGCAAAAAATGTTTCTATGTTGGATAGACACTCCTCCCCCTTTCTAAGGGGGGCTGACATGCGAATGGAACTCAAATTTCAGTATAACTCGAGAATTAGTCAAACAAACGAACCCAAATGTGGGATGTGATGGTTTTTGGGTACGAGAAATGTTTCTAAGATGGTATGATTATATGGATTGTTAGTCCATTTGATGTTGGCGCCAACGAAATTGATTGTTGTACGAAAGTGGGAACGAATTTGAATGTGATAAAACGCACTCCTATATTTTCTTCTATCTAGATAAATAAGAATGGATCGCCGAATGTGTTGATAAGAGCAAAACTTGAAGAAGGAATTATCCGATTTAGGGCTATCTTCAATCCATCATATTTTCTGTATCAAACATTTATTCGATGTAACGGAGAAACATGTTATTTGCAAGTGATTGAAAAATCTTGAATGAGAATTGTGTCTGAAAATAATCTGATATTATAATGACCAGTTCGACGGCTATTAACGGTTATTATAACTCTACCTAACTGTCAAATATTACGCCTTAACTAGTGAGGACCCTTGTTTGTGGCGTCGAGTGAAGCTTTCTCACCCCGGGGCGGAACAGTTGATTTGCAATCAATTGATATTATCCTCTGCATAAAAAAAGTGTTATGTCGAATTACTACTGGTGAAGTTTGATACGATTTTTTGGTGTGGTCCCTATCCCTCGCACAAATATAAGTTTACCTGTAATACATATGAACACCCGAAACCCACTCACCCGAAAGATATTCACCCAAAATTCACTCACCCGAATGTAATAAATACCCGAATGCGACAGCTACCCGAATGTAACATCTACCCGAATTAACACTTACCCGAATGCGACATTTATCCGAATCCAACAATTACCTGAATGTAACAGTTACCCGAATGTAACAATTACCCAGATGTAACATCTACCCGAATGCGAGACTTACCCGGAAAAAGGATATATTCGAATAATACGCAAATTTGATGATAAAGAAGTATTTACATATTCAATTCTGATTTCTGATAAGTGATCATATTTATCTTGTACGTTCATTTCCATCCAGAAAGTTCGTATTTTTCGTGGTTAGTGCAATATGAGAAATAGCAGGGTTGGATAAAATCCTTTTCAAAATAATAAAAAGTGAGAGAATTCATATGACTGACGCAGCCCGTTCATTTGAAAGAAAGCTGACAATGTTGGTACATACGTATTTCGGGAATTGGCAATACTGATGTCATGTGAGTCCATCTGACGGTTCCATCGTAAAGTTTGACATTTTTGACGATATACGTACTCAGAACATTTTGTCATACGGACGCTATTTGTTTATTTTATATTTAGTTGAAAGTTTGGTCTCGGCAAAAAAATGGAACCGAATCGTGAACACGTGCGATGATTTTTTACGACTTTCGACGTGGATTATCACAACAAGAGTGCGTCAATCAACTTAATTTGACTTTTGGCGATGAAGCTCCATCAAAAACCACGAAAAAAATTCAATAATTATTTTCTGTATGATATATCCTAAATCATGGGTCGACGCTTAAACCTACATCACGTTATTTGCATTCGTATCTACTTTCTCCACGAATGTTATGTTTGCTACACACTATTGGGAGAAAGTGAAAGACTGGCGAGAGCGTATATATACGCCTTGCGTAGTGAAAAAGCTAAAATTACCTGCTTAATTTTCGAAATATTCCATAACCCATGCTCATTTTTGAATGATCTTAGGGCCTTAAAGATCAATATGGAAAAGAAAGAAGACGATATGTCAATTGTGCCTACACTAATTTTTAAAAATGACACCACGAAGTCTTCAAAATTATTTTCAAATTTCCTCATTACAATTTTTCATTTCACTTCGTGTTTTTGTTACTTTTTCAAATTGTTTTGATTTAATCTTATTTATCAACAGGAGATTCGACGAAACTCATAATCTGATTTGTCGGAATCTTTCCTTCTCATTCGGGTAAACATTCCATCCGGGTAAATGTGGCATTCGGGTAAATGTCACATTCGGGTATTTGTTGCATTCGGGTCAATGTCAATTCGGGTATTTGTCGCATTCGGGTAAATGTCCATTCGGGTAAATGTGTTTCGGATGAATGGAACACAACCGTTCCTGAGATACTGCATCGATCCATGACATCTACCCTTTCCGATCTTATAAAGAAATAAAAAAAAATTGCTCAATAACTAGATCTTTTTAAAGTAACTAAATTCTACCAGCGTGGACTCCGCGTATTGCCTGATTATCTGTTCATGCGATAACGACATCTTTACTGATTGAGAATCTGTTAGATTTGATTGTTTAAGATAACCAGAAGGACTGGAATCTTATACGCCATTGCACAAATTTTTATTGAAACCCCTCACTTCAACAGCTTGTAACTACTCTGATATTGAATTTTTTTTTTCTCTTGTTGTATTGTTAAAATGTGAAGAAACAAATAAAGAAATAATGGATCGTAGAAATATTCTTTGTTTTATATTTTCGGAGCTCTAAAAACGTCCGAATAATAATATAAGTGACGTACCAGGCGAAATGTGCTGAAAGTCACTATAATAGAGAAAAAAACCCATGATACCACGATTTTGGACCGCGACAACAAACTGCAGAGTTTGATTCCGCAACAAGAAAAGTGGTCAAAATTGTCGTCGTCGATGGTTATGGTATCAATAACTTTAGTGAACGATTTTCTTCCTAGTAAATGATTCAATATGATTCAATTTGATTTCGTACCACTTTTAACAACATCTCAGCATTGAACTTCCGTTCACACTAATGTCTGGCATCACTGGCCGCGCAGACCAGTGACACGAATCTGGGATAACAGCTCAGTAGCTAAAAACTTTATTCTGATATATGTTTATATAGTCACCAATAAAAGAACACAACGTAACAAGAACGAGGCCATTGTTGAAGCATAAAAGTGTCCTAAATTCCCTTCTTTTTTTTGTGTCCTCATTACATATATTAAGAGCATCGATGCATCTTAGCCCGATTGCTTGAGATGCAAGCGGTAATTTGGGTCATCTGATCCGTTCAGGTAGCGAGAAGCGAGAGAGGGTTTAAGCTGGGGATCAGGAAGAAACAAATCTCTGCTGTTGTTACGAGGATGCATGGAAAGGTTTCGCAAAAACCGGCGGGTGGCAATTATGTATGGCGGTCAGCCTAATTAGCTGAAGCCGGGTAAACATTTTCGATTCGTCGAAGCGACTGATGGTTATGGCTCATGAATTATGCGATTGCGCTTGTCGCTCTAACAGTTACACTGTTGCATTTATGAAGTGATAGCTGTGGCCCATTGGTGTCGTGTTACGCGTGCAAATAACAATGGATGTTTGCATTATTTTTTGTTGTTGTTTTTTTTTCTTAGCCGCGCAGATGCTGACAAACTGTTGCATTTTTCATCGAGGGGAGATATTTTTCCCAGAGAGATGGAATGTTGCAATATTTTTAGCCACCATCGGTTGCATGATTCGCGATGCTATATATGTGGTGTTGGGGCGTGCTGTTGTCCGACCACTAATGGTATGTTAGCTCGGTCAAACATTGTTTATTGGCGTGGAAAGCAGACACACACACGAGCTGCTCGAGGCTAAATGCAAAAAATTAATTGTAATAACGAATGAATTGTGTGTTGCTACTCATAGTGTAGCTCTCTCTCTCTATGTGAAGTCTGGATTGCCACCAGCAATCGATTATAGCCCACCCTTCCGTGATAATGTCTTGATGTTGGGAGAGTCCCAGTAGAGTTTGATTAACGTCATAATACAACCTGAAAACTTTTGCTGGGAAATCATTGACTTGGGTGAAGTTAATTTCTCAAGTACATTCACGAATTATGCAGACATTAGGGTCTTATTTCCAATTGAACAAGGAGCTTCTCGGATTGGAAACTTTTCTGACATGTAATAGGCTGACCAAAGTGTGGTACCTATTTGATAGGTATAACTTTGTAATTTTGATCGACGCGATGTCCATAATTCAATATTGACTATTGATTATAATGTTCAGACCGATATTTCATGTTCTTTGTTGCATCTTTCTTGGTCTTGCGAATTTTCATAAACACTAGAAGTAAGTGTTCATGGCATTTATGATATGGTTGGAATCGTATTTACTATTTATAATCGGTGTCAAGTCAAACCGGACTTAGTAACAAAACAAGAAAAAATGAGTTAACAATCCCGAATGTTGAGGCCCTATAGTATAATTCCCTACCCCATAGCAATAAGGTAACAATTATTAATATTACCCTAAAGCTACAGCTATACACACAAAATAGCAAGAGAGAGAGAGAGAGATTAGGAAAAATACCGTGATCACCCGAACGATCGTGGTCAGTAGTCGATCTATATGACCACTGACCCCGAACCAAAAAAGTACAGTCGAAATACATTCCTCATTGCGATAACACGGTCGTCTTTCGTACAATAGAAAATTTCGTGATAATATCTCCCAATTCCAGAAGTACCAAAAGTAAGTGCTTGTCCGCGACTTTGGTGAAAAAGTGGGAAAGCAAAAATACATTTACCCTCCCCCACCGGTGAGAGATCTACTTTGCGCTGTAGATAGCCAAATTCAGCTAAGTGCTACCATTTCACTGGCCCTTTTGGCAGCCGTTTTCGACGGCGAAGAAAAACCTTCGGTCCAGCATTTACGGCCAACTGGCTCGTACATTTTATGGTCCTTCGAGCCGGATCGAAGGACAACCCGGTCGAGAGGACTAGTGCGTGAGTGGTGGCGATCTTTCTGTTTCGTGCGACCGTGTGATAGCAAACACTCCGTAGAAATTGCGCCATTGCATTGGTGTCGTTAGTGGTCAAAAATTGCGCCAAGTGCCGTGTAGCAGTCCATTTTGCTTGATCTCATTTGTGTGGCGAGTGAGAGTCGTTGACCCATTACTACAGGCATTGTACTATTCCCCGTAATAAGAATAGTGTGTGATCGCCGGCAAGCAAAGCATTGTTGCTGTGCTGGACCTTTGAAAGGGAGAAAAGTGTGCTGCAATTAGCCTGGTACAATTTGTCGCTAGTGTGGCACAAATTAAAGTTGTTTCGCAAGTGATTTTTCGATAGTTTTGACCTTGTTGGGGGCAAGGCAGAAGCGATTGACACTGAAGTGACTACAGTGATAGTGTTTGCACCGATCCGAGATTTCGCGACGCAATTCGTGTATTCGCCGGGAAGGATTTTCGTCCGCGTCGGGAAGGAGAAATTCGTTTTCGTCCGCGTCGGGAAGGATTATTTTCGTATCCGTTACCGCGATCGTTCCACGTTAAATCGGTGCAAAAATGCCAGACAAAAAGGTGGAAAAACGACTGGCTGATTTGGGAGTTATGAAGAAAGGCATATTTGTCCATCGTGATGGTGTGGAGAAATTTGTGAACGACTTTCAAGAAGCGCGTGATTCATGTCAGGTACCGGTTCGGATCGAATCTCTGGATCGAGTATATCATGAATTTTTGGAAGTGCAAAGTGAAATTGAACAATTGGACGATGAAGAGCAGTTAAATAGACACCTGTCGGAACGAGCGGACTTCGAAGCGCGTTATTGCACGGCGAAGGGATTCTTGCTGTCCAAGCGATCCGCAGATGCCAATCAAGCGGCCCTGAATGCATCGTTCCATCATCCACCAGCAAACCAAGGTACATTTCACCTTAGGCTTCCGCAAATAGATCTTCCCAAGTTCAATGGGGATTTCTCAAAGTGGTTGTCGTTTCGAGACACCTACACATCGATGGTGCACTCGAACGCCGACATTCCTACCGTGGCGAAACTCCAATATCTCATCCAGTCACTAGAGGGCGAGGCACGCAAGCCGTTCGAGAGCGTGGATATCGAGGCCGATAATTACGGTGCCGTTTGGGACGCCCTGCTAAAAAGGTATGACAACCGCAGATTTCTGAAAAAGCAGCTCTTCCGTAGTATCTACGACTTCTCATCGCTCAAGAGAGAATCCGCCAACGAGTTACATGAGCTCGTGGACGAGTTCCAGCGCCACGTGAAGGCCCTTGCCAAGTTAGGTGAACCCGTCGAGCATTGGGACACACCTCTTGTAAACATCCTGTCCTACAAGCTCGATCCAGCTACTCTTCGCGCGTGGGAGGAAAAGACAAGTCAGCAAGATGACGTCAAGTACAACGACCTTGTTGAGTTTCTGTACCAGCGGGTACGAATTCTGAAATCTGTGGCAACCGATCTACTACAACGTTCCCAACCGGTTCAAACAAAGGTGGCCGGCAACGTTGTTCCTCCGAAGAAGTACACCCAATCCAAGGTCGCTGCCAACGCTGCTGCATCCGATAGTAGATCCAACCTTCCTTCGTGTTACGCTTGTTCCGGTAAACATTTCCTCTTCCAATGTCAAGTTTTCGCCAAAATGCCCGTCAGCCAACGAAGAGAGCTGGTATCTCAACGGAAGATTTGCTGGAACTGCTTCCGAAGTGGCCACCAAGCAAGACACTGTTCCTCGAAGTTTACCTGCCGAATCTGTCGAGATCGGCATCATACGCTGCTACACGATCCATTCCAGTCCCAGAGCTCATGTACTCCTGCCATAGCATCGAATCCTACCGAAACGACACAAGATCCACCCATGTTGGCTATCCCAGGGCCGTCTACCTCCTACCAACAAGTAAGCATGTCGGTTCAGTCCCAAGCCAGCACGGTTCTCCTCGAAACAGTCGTTCTCCAAGTCGTCGACGATAATGGGCACGTTTTCCAAGTCCGAGCTCTTCTAGATTCCGCTTCGATGTCGCATTTCATGTCCAAAGATCTTGCGAAGCTGCTCTCCAACTCCCAATCCAAGGTTGATGTGTCCGTAGCTGGAATCGGACAATCCCACCGGAAGATCAAGCGTGCAGTAACCACCACAATCCAGTCAAGAGTCGCGTCTTTCTCTAAGAAGCTTCAATTCCTCGTTATCGAGCATCCCACGGCTGACCTACCCACCATGTACGTCCAAATCTCTTCGTGGAACCTCCCTAATGTGCAGTTGGCTGATCCTGCGTTCCACATTCCCAACAAGATTGATTTGGTAATCGGTGGTGAGGCGTATTGGGACCTACACACCGGGAAGAAACTTGACCTAGGCCCAGGTCTCCCCTACATCATCGAGACGTACTTCGGTTGGACATTCTGCGGTTCAACTTCCCAAGATTCCTCCAACTCAATGGTGTGTACCATATCCAGCACTGATGCCCTGTTGGATGCAACTCTACAAAGGTTTTGGGAGATCGAGACGATTCCGAACCAATCCGTCCATTCCAGCACGGAGAAGGCCTGCGAAGAGCTCTATGCAGCAACAACAACTCGTGACTCTACCGGGCGATACGTAGTTCGCCTACCCAAAACGGACAATCCGGACGTCTTCTTGGGAAATTCGGAATCCATCGCCGAACGCCGATTCCTCAGCTTAGAACGCCGTCTCGAGCGTGACTCCAGCATGAAATCATCCTATCACCAATTCATGGAGGAGTATGAGCGTCTCGGTCACATGATACATCTGAACGAACCCGTGGACAACTCGATTCCACACTGTTATCTCCCGCATCATCCCGTATTCAAGCTATCGAGTACCACCACGAAGACGAGAGTCGTGTTTGATGCAGCGTGCAAGACCGCATCGGGATATTCCTTGAATGACCTCCTACTTGTCGGACCTGTCGTACAAGACGATTTGTTGTCACTCATCATGCGCTTTTGTTTATACCCCATTGCGCTGAACGGTGACGTCGAGAAGATGTACCGTCAGATGCTTCTCCACAAGGCAGACCGACCGTACCAGAGGATCAAATGGCGTACTGATGCATCCCAACCGATAGCTACCTACGAGTTGCAAACCGTGACCTATGGCACTGCTTCTGCCCCATATTTGGCCACAAAAACTCTCCAAAAATTGGCGAGTGATGCGGCCCACTTATTTCCTTCCGCGGCGAAACCAGTAGCCAACGATTTTTACGTAGACGACTTTCTGTCAGGTGCCGATGATGTCGAGTCAGCCATCCGAATTCGACGTGAAGTATCAGCGATGCTTGCTTCTGCTGGAATCCCGATGAAGAAGTGGGCTTCGAATTCCGTCGAAGTCCTTGAAGACATTCCACCCGAAGACCGATCAATCCAGCCGTGGCACGATTTGCAAGATCCTCAATCCGTCAGCACTCTCGGTCTAATCTGGGAGCCTATAACCGATATCTTTCGGTTCAAGGTACAGTTGCCGCTGCCGGCTGCTGTACTCACCAAACGTAGAATCATGTCCTACGTGGCCCAAATTTTCGACCCATTGGTACTAGTAGGTCCAGCCGTTACGAAAGCGAAGCTGTTCATGCAGTGCCTGTGGACACTGAAATCCTCCGACAACGAACGCTACGATTGGGACCAACCATTACCTTCAAAGCTACAGCAAGAGTGGAAAGAGTTCCACAGTACCATTGATCTTCTTCGAGAAGTTCGAATTCCACGGTTTGCTTCCATCGAAGGGGCCGTCAGCATCGAACTCCATTTCTTCGCTGATGCTTCAGACAAGGCTTACGGCACGTGTTGCTATGTTCGTGCGCAATCTGCCCAGGAAGTATCCGTGAAACTGTTGGTCTCCAAATCTAAAGTTTCACCCCTAGCAGTACGTCATACTATAGCTCGATTAGAGTTATGCGCAGCTCATCTTTCCATGCAGCTGTACAAGAAAGTCGCTTCGTCATTGAGAGTTGTTCCACCTGCCTTCTTCTGGTCGGACTCCACCACCGTGATACAGTGGCTTCGATCATCACCTGGACGTTGGAAAACGTTCGTAGCCAACCGTGTGAGTCAAATTCATTCTTCTACTCCAATCGATAAGTGGAATCACGTTGCTGGTTCGGACAACCCAGCTGATGACATCTCCAGAGGATTGGATCCAGCCGAACTTCTCAACAAGGCAAGGTGGTGGAATGGTCCATCCTGGTTAAAATCTCCTCCTGAGCTCTGGCCAATAGGAGCACTACCAACGAAAGAAACCGTCGAAGTATCTTCGTGAACGTTCTTCGTGAACGTGCAATCGTTCGTCATTCCAAAGCGATCAGTCCTGGAATACCGAAAGGATCCAATGAGCCGTGTAACCCCCTCAATTCCGATGAACTCCTATCAGCCGAGCGAATCCTATGTAAATTAGCGCAGTTAGAGAGCTTCCAAGAAGAGCGTAATGATCTCGTTGTACGTACGAGCGTATCCAAATCAAGTCCGTTGAAGTGGTTGAAGCCCTATGTTGATGTATTCGGACTGATTCGCGTAGGAGGACGCCTAGACAATGCTGATTTATCTGAGTCCACCAAGCACCCGATTGTCCTGAGCGGCAAGCATCCATTAGCGAGTATGCTCGCTGTGCACTACCACAAAACACTTCTTCACGCTGGCCCACAGTTGATGCTGTCAACTGTCCGCCAGAAATATTGGATTCTCGGCGGACGAAACCTCATTAGACGCACCTATCATCAGTGCATCACTTGCTTCCGTAGCAAGCCGCAGTTGATTCGGCAAACCATAGCAGATCTACCTGCATCCCGTGTCACTCCGACGCGTCCATTCTCCGTCTGTGGCGTAGATTATTGCGGTCCATTCTATGTCAAGTCGGCAATCCGGAAACGAGGCCCAACGAAGGTATATGTGGCAATTTTCATTTGCTTCTCTACACGCTCTGTCCACATTGAGCTCGTGAGTGACCTCACAACTGCCGCATTCGTCGCCGCACTGCGTCGACTGATAGCTCGAAGGGGGAAGGTTACCGAGCTGCACTCCGACAACGCCACGACCTTCAAGGGTGCTTCGCACGCCATGCATCGCGTGTATCGAATGCTGAAGCAGAACGACGTTGACCGGAACCAAATCTTTTCCTGGTGCGCAAATAATGAGATCCGGTGGAGATTCATCCCGCCCCGTGCACCTCATTTTGGAGGACTGTGGGAGGCTGCGGTGAAGTCCGCGAAGACCCACCTACTCAAAGAGATTGGCAATACCAGTCTTGCCTACGAGGACATGCTCACCTTACTAGCGCAGGTCGAGATGTGCCTCAATTCGCGCCCATTAACGCCGCTGTCGTCGGAGCCATCAGACCTGGAAGCCTTGACACCCGGTCACTTCCTGGTGGGCTCAAACCTTCAATCCGTTCCCGAAGCTACATTCATCAATATTCCCGAAAACCGGCTCAATCATTGGGAGCAAACTCAGCGTCACCTCCAACGAATCTGGGCACGCTGGTACCCAGAATACCTCCAGCAGCTGCAGTCCAGAGCTGCTCAAGGCTGCAAGTCACCCAGCAAGATCGAGATCGGACGGCTCGTCGTTGTCAAGGACGACTGCCTTCCACCTGCCCAATGGCCTCTCGGCAGAATCGTCAAGGTCCATCCAGGGAAGGACGGAATCGTCAGAGTGGTCACACTGAAGACTTCATCCTCGGACAACGTCGTGCGACCCGTAGCACGAATTGCTTTGCTGCCAACATCCAGCAATCATTCCGATGCGCACGTCGAACACAACTAGAGCAGTACTGAACTGGCTCGAGGCGCATGTCATCATAAACCAGGTAATTATGGTTCCAATAATTCTAATCAACCCGTTTGATCTACCTGGTCTTCTTTTTTGTTTTATTGATGACGTCATCGAGTTCAACGCACTCAATCTACCAACTGCATCACTGCCGGGTGTAGCACGATCAACCGATCGTCCGATCAACCGAGAGTCGAGCCAGTAATCCTCTCACGGCGGTGCCAATTCATGATGCAGAAGTGTTAGTTATAAGAAGTGTGAATGCGTTGAAATGCTATTTCAAAGGTGGCCGGAATGTTGAGGCCCTATAGTATAATTCCCTACCCCATAGCAATAAGGCAACAATTATTAATATTACCCTAAAGCTACAGCTATACACACAAAATAGCAAGAGAGAGAGAGAGAGATTAGGAAAAATACCGTGATCACCCGAACGATCGTGGTCAGTAGTCGATCTATATGACCACTGACCCCGAACCAAAAAAGTACAGTCGAAATACATTCCTCATTGCGATAACACGGTCGTCTTTCGTACAATAGAAAATTTCGTGATAATATCTCCCAATTCCAGAAGTACCAAAAGTAAGTGCTTGTCCGCGACTTTGGTGAAAAAGTGGGAAAGCAAAAATACATTTACCCTCCCCCACCGGTGAGAGATCTACTTTGCGCTGTAGATAGCCAAATTCAGCTAAGTGCTACCATTTCACTGGCCCTTTTGGCAGCCGTTTTCGACGGCGAAGAAAAACCTTCGGTCCAGCATTTACGGCCAACTGGCTCGTACACCGAACAATCTAGAATTTCTTTACCTACATTCTACATTTATAAGATCACACTTATGTTGCAAACATAATATATATTATAAATTGTTTTGTTTTGAATGATTTGCAAAAACTGATAATAGTGTGCAATCAGAGTGGACCTAGAGCATACGACCATAGCGACTAGAGCAATGATTTTCAACCGGTGGGTAATGTTCAATTGAACAACTTCGCAATATTTGAAAGACTTTCGTCAGTGAATGATGATTGGAACAGACGATGAACCAGTACAGACGACCATAAAAAAGGAAAGGAAATTGTACAGCATTTTTCAAGACTTTTTACAACAAGTTAAACTTGAAACAAAACTTGAAAAACTTGAAAAATTCCTTGTATCAAAAAATAAGATTTGAACATGAAATACCTTCCGACTAGTAGTGTTTCGGATCAATTTCATCGATCTACAAATGATCGATTCTCATCTCAATATACGAAATAAGCGTTACTAGTGTTGTTATCTCACTAAGATTAATTTTTGAAAGGGGGAGAATGGAGCAAAAAAGGTTGAAAAACACTGGACTAGAGAGTAGTCATGTTTTTCTAACAACCAGAAAGTGGGAGAAATTTCAAATAAATTATTGGATTTTTCCGTATCAGAAGATTCTTCCCTTCGTTCTTCATTGAACGCGGAAAAGAAACTCTTCGCGTAACCCTATACCATTCAAATTATCTCTCTCACACTTTCTCTCCTCTCTCTCTCTTCCTCTCTCTCTTTCGCTTTTTCACTTTCTCTCTTTGTATTTTTCATTTTTTCTTTCCATTTCTCCTTCTCCTTCTCTTCTCACAATTTATGGCACTAGCCTGAACGCAGATTATTCTGCTCGCTTCATAAGAATTTACCTGCTTAGCATGTATTATGTATGTATTTTCTGATTCAATAATTAATGGTCGAAAATTATAGCAGCTCCTGGGATTTGCATCTGTTTACTTCCCCCCTGATCGTGCTCAAATTAGTTGTTATGAGAAATGTAGCGAAAAGAAATATATATATATATATATATATATATATATATATATATATATATATATATATATATATATATATATATATATATATATATTTCACTTTCAACGTTAATTTTCGAATCACAAAAAAAGCTATTTTTCTATTAATGTTTGGCATTCATACATTAATGAAAAAAAAGTTTTCTTGAGATTCAATTATGTATAGGATTTGAAAATAATTGTTGAAAATAAATATGACCGAAGACCATTTGATTATGAATTCGAGGAAGTCTCTGATTACACTAAAGCAAATTATCAATCAATTAGGTGTAAGCTCAACAATATCAATTGGCAGGATTTCTTTAGAAGTGTGGAAAACATTGAAGTGGCAGTGACGACTTTTTACTCGATGATCAATGAAATTCTAGAGGAGGAGATACCAACAAAACGAAAAAGGAGAAATATAAACACAAAATATCAGATTTGGTTTAATCGAAACATAAAGAATCTAAAAAATAAAAAACAGAAGGCACATAAAATTTATAAGAAATGCAAATCTGACGCTAATCTCTAAAAATATCTGAACATTTGCGAACAGCTCAACTCAACTGTTAAAATCGCTGAAGATTACAATTTAAAAACAGAGTCGGACATTAAGTCTAACCCGAAAAGTTTCTTTAATTACATAAAAACAAAATTAAAAAGCAATGGTTTTCCATCACGCATGCACCTTGACGATACCGTGGGGAATGACCCAAAAAAAATTTACCATCTCTTTGCAACATTTTTTCAAAAGTTAATATTGTAACAGCTGAGGATGACCGAGATCGTGACTTCTTTGCATTTCTTCCAGAAGTTCCATGTGATGTTGGAGTCAGAAAACTAACTTACATTGAAATTTTTGACGTATTAAATAAGCTCGATGTCTCGAAAGGGCCAGGTCCTGACGGAATTCCGGGGGTTTTCATAAAAAATTTGGCATCTGAATTAACTCATCCACTTTTATGGCTTCTCAATAAGTTATTGGAATCAGAAAGGTTCTGACGTATATAATATACAATGTCGTACAAAATAAATACATTGTATATTATATATGTCAGATCAATTGTCGAATACTGTAGTATTGTATGGTCCCCCTATATAACTTCACACGAAGACAGAATTGAATCTGTACAAAAACAATTTTTATTATTTGCACTTCGTAAACTAGGCTGGTCTTCATATCATCTCCCTCCATATGAAGCACGCTGTATGCTAATCAATATTAAAAGTCTAAAAGAACATCGGAACTCTGCCATGATTCTATTTATTATTGATATCATATCACAACGAGTGGACTCAGAAGAAATAATAGGAAACCTAAATTTTTACGCACCGATTAGGCACCTGATAAACCCTAACATTTTCTACATAGATTACCGAAGAACGAATTATTCCAAATATAGTCCTATTAATCGTATGATGGGCCTCTGTAACGAACACAGTGTCAAGGTCATGTCAAGGTCAATGCTTAAAGACTATCTGAAATAAATAAATGAATAAATTTTTTTTTTTGATTATGTAACTTGTTAAAATCCTCTTCTAAATTAAACGGATAAATTATCCAGCCAGTTCTCTCTAGTTTTTTTTTAGTTTTAAGTAAGTAGTTTTAAGTAGTATTAGGAATGTATCGGTCTACAATTTTGATTGACGACAATAAATAAATTTTTCCTTTTCCTTTTCCTTTGTGAGAGATCGGATCCCTTCTTAAGAATAAGATGAAATGTAAATACATATTAGATATAAGATAGGTTTAAGAATTGAGTGTGATGAGTGTGATTGAGAGTGTGAGTGTGATCATTGTCAACATATCCTCATATCCCCTCCTTTTCCTGAAGAAAATATGTCACCCTTCTAAACTCGAGTCGACCGCGAGTAATCGGTTTCCTATATTATAAACATTAGAATTAAGGAAAAATGTATATATACTAGTAACAATACAGTAAGGAGTTCGGCTCCTTTAAACCTATGTAACTGAGCCTGTAAAAATAAACGATTTAAATAAAAAATAAATAAATAAATAAAAATAAATAAAATACTGATGAGGAATACCAAATTAAGCATGACTTGAATTGGCATCACTGGTAGCCCCTAATGCGGTACTAAAAGACAGACAACAAACTTTTATAGGTGACGAGGCTACCTGTCCACAAAATTGCAACTAAAACAATAAACCGATTCGTCGGCAATTCGGTAAACGGTCGCAATCGCAAACCGTTTCGGTGTCTGTTGTTTTTATTTGTAGTTTATGATGTCAATTTATTCACCGCTCTCTCGCAATTCCATAGTTTAGTAGCATACAGTACAGTGCACTGATACGGAAAGAAAATATAAACATTACCTGGGTCCGTAAGTCGTGAGAAGGAAAACGGGGGCGTGTCGACCGCTCCAGCCTTTTTATGTTACCTTTATGCCGCCGCTTTTAGCCCCGTCATCGGAGTGTGCAGCGCACGGAATGGATATCATCTGCGATAGTTATGAGGTGCGACATATTAGGCGAGGAGCAAATTTCAGATTAAATTGGAGCAAAACCCATTTGGAGCTAATGGTTACTTTCATTCAAATCAGTGCGGGGAGATAGTCGACCTTTGACCTGACAGACTCATGTTTCCTCTCGGAACCTCAGTCCTTGCTTTCACGTCCATTGCCGCCTCGAATGGAACCAATTTCAGCCCGGCGCACCATTAAACCAACCTATTTTCGTTCCATTCCACATTAGAAGCTATTATTTGTGATGAAAAATAACATTTCACTTTGCCTTTCGCTCGAGCTGTGAAACAATGAAGGAACTGGCAAGAACTGCTATGCTCCACATTCCAATCGGACAAATGCAGCATTCGTCGTCATCGTACCCGACAGAAGAGAATGTGCCAAAGCGCGCGCACCTCATTTGAGTACATAATAAGTACACACTGCTGCCAATGAAAATCAATATTTGCTCTGCTCACAGTCTGAACCGGCGAAGGCGAAGAACACTCTGAACAGGATTCACCTTGTCCCCTCTCCCCCATCAAGAGGTCGATGCAGTCGGTGTAAATTTGATATGCAGCAAAGTGAGTGCACATACACACTTCAGCTGCTGAGACAAGATTTGTTTGACCACCGGTCCATCACGATAAGCCACTATATCGGTTGACATTACAGTGTTAATTGATTTGTTTGCCTCCAATAGTTGATGGGGATTGATGATAAATTTTACAAGTTAACGATAATGAACTGCCGTAGAACTTGAGGTGACTCTAATTGGGAGGACACATTGCACTGTTTTAAATTGCGCATGCAAAAACAGTACTAATAACTCTCTCACAAATCCCCTTTTGCTCCATTTATTGTGGCCTTAATATAAAATTGTACTTTTTCACTTCTTGCCAGTGTAAAGACAATTAAAAAAAAAATATTTGCAATTACAATGTTCTAAGTCCTATGAATAAGATCAAAACTCCGTGTACTTAATCAACCGGGAATTAACTGTACATATCGGAACCTTATAACGTTACGTGAACTTTGTGCGTGAAACTGTTGGTTCCCGCTTTCTTTTTTTTTTTTGCCGACCAGACATTTAATTTATTCATAGTAAGAACAGCCCCTCCCACTGCTAGGCTCAAGGGAAACATTTTATGCTTGCCAGCAGTAACTTCGAAAAACTAAACATCGTGTCCAACTCACATTCTATCCTTACACGAGCATAGAGAGAAAGATAATCTGCATCCGTAATCCTTCTGGGGCTAATTTGCATCGCCTGCATGTGTTGCAACCCCAACGAATCAACAGCACACTGGTGGTGGAGAATTTCCATTCTCCTTCCAATGTTCATCAAGTGTGTTTACCTGACCTCATTATTGCTCTTGAGCTGTTTAGACAAGAGGTTTCGTTCCTTCACTGGGTGCAGAATTTTCGCCCTCTTATCTATCTTTTTCATAATCGCACGTCCTTATTGGGGGTAATCAGTCAGGGGGAAAGGAACAGTGATGCCATTTGTGTTAGTAAATGTACTAAATTCTGTTCTTAATCATATTTTTTGGGTCCTTCCAATCCCAACGGGATTTCACGTAGTTTGCTCATCTCTCTCTCTCTCTCTCTCTATATATATATATATATATATATATATATATATATATATATATATATATATATATATATATATATATATATAAACATGTTCTGTTCGTTTGTGTACGCGTCAAAAACTCGAAAAGTACGGAACCGATTGAGCTCAAAGTTGTACACAATATACAATTCACTTCAAGGAGTGTTGTTACGGCATAAAAAATTGGAAAATTGGAAGAAAAATGATAAAATCATTTTATATATATATGACCAGAGTGCGTTTCTGAAATTGAGCTTCTAATGAAAATCGACTATTCAGTAATGAATATGTGTTCTATGTGATGGAAACATCTTTTTTCCACATGTTTGACAAAATTATGAACTGAAATTGTGTTTCGAAGAGATACCATACAATTAAAAAATACAAATCAAACACAAATTTCTGCATTACTCGAGAATGAATGGAGCAAATGAAACTAAATTTGGCATGTGGAGGTTTGGAGTGCAATAAATGTTTTTAAGGTGGTTAGATAGTCCTCCCTCTTCTCTAAGGGGGGCTGCCATATAAATGAAACACAAATTTCTGCATTACTCGAGAATTAATCAAGCAAATGAAACCAAATTAGGCATATTGAGGTTTTAAGGTGCAATAAATATTTGTATGATGGTTAGACTTTCCTCCCCCCCCCCCCTCTCTAAGTGAGGGCTATTTCTGAATTGCTCTGCATCACTGCACTAAGGTTCTTAGAGGAACTTCGCCGTCTCAACGTAGTATTACTTGCGTCATTTTTATTAGTACTTAGTTGAGATTTCTATGCCAAATAACACGCCTTGAATGCATTCTGAGTGGCAAGCTCTAGAATACGCATGATCACAGTGCAAGTCGGAGGAAATTTCTTTGACGAAAAATTCCCCCGACCAGAACGGGAATCGAACCCGAACACCCGGCATGTTAGTTATGACACTAACCACTCGGCCAAGGGAGCACTGCTCTGCATCACACTTTCGTTCAAATCGTTTCATTTGTTCTATTTTATTGATCACATTCGATTAATTCTATAGATCGTGTAAATATTCAAAAACACTTACGATACATTAGTTATTTTTTATTTAACAACCAAAATATTCACTAGAATTAATTTATATGGCAGAACAACGTTTGCCGGGTCAGCTACTACAAAATAATTATTTCCATTCACAAAACTTTTTTTCTAACTAAACCAGCGGTACACAACTTTCTTTCATAGGGGCCACAAACACGTGTTAGCCATGGCCGTAAAAAATAAATAAAAAAGGAGATGTTCAAGAGACGACTGCATTATTAACATAAAACTACGAAATTTTTCCGGCAAGAATAAACATTAAAGAAATTTAATAATAAAACTTTTGATACCAATATTTGATAGCAATGGTAAAGGTCGATAAGTGAATGCCTGAACTTTTCGCGAAGTAGTTGTTCGCTGTCTAGAGTACTGAATCTGAAATATTGAACTTCCTCAATATCTAAGTAGTTTTTCAGTTTCTCTCAGCAAATTACATCTTCAACGCAGAACTAAATATCTTAGAAGACGCAGAACGACAACAGAAAACCCGAACCGAATGTATTGTGTGATGGCGGCGGAGGCGGAAGCAATAGCGTTGAAACAAATGTT
Source organism: Toxorhynchites rutilus septentrionalis (assembly GCF_029784135.1). Taxonomy (NCBI): domain Eukaryota; kingdom Metazoa; phylum Arthropoda; class Insecta; order Diptera; family Culicidae; genus Toxorhynchites; species Toxorhynchites rutilus. Next base: position 90,476,138 of record NC_073746.1, read on the forward strand.
CAATGTTCAAATGTTTTCCACCGAACGCTCTCAACGCTGAAAAATGCCTCACGTTGCATTTAATCCCGAAACAATAATTGAAATCACGAAAATTGAATAATCGTTCTAAAAAGAACGAGAATAAGTCATTCACGATTTATTAGTCATCCAGCTAGTGATCGAACGACAGCACGGCTTTCCAGAGGGTATTTTTCAAGGTCAATTTGTTTCATTAGTTTTGGAATCAGAAACTATTGGAATCACAAAAATCTATAAATATGATTACCTGCATTCATTCATTCTTTCGCATTCTTTCGCCTTTAGCCTTGAAAAAGACTAATTTGTGAAATTAAACTAAACATTCGGCCTCGAGAAAGGCCATTTCGGAAGCCTCGCTGTCATCTAGTGTAGCTAGATGACTGATTGTGAATACTTTTGAATATTCACGCTCGTCTGATAGCAGTGATATTTGAACATTAAACCTCGCGGATGCATACTCGGCCGCGGGAACACGATAGGAAAATGTGTATTCTTTCAACACAGACAGGATTGTTTTGACGTGGGACTACGTCTAACCGGAATATATGGGGGGTAAAATGAAAACATAAAAATGCAGGAAAAAATGCAAGATTTCGAATGCCTAAAACTCGAACATTTTCTTCAGGATCGGAATGATGTTTGCATCGATTGATAGGCAATATTTCTACGCATCTATCGCAATTAATAAAATGTTATTTTTCATTAGATGAATAATTGAATAACTGTAAAATGTTAAGCGTTATCTAAACGCCCTAACTGCCTTGTTTTGATTGGCCCGCTTTACGGTTTCCCCAACACAGACTTCAAAACCAAGCAGCCTTGGGGAAATCTGAATTGCAAATACATGAAAGTAGGGGGAGCTTTTGTTCCCACCGAAATGTGTTTCCCTAACACAGACTTCAAATCCAAGGAGCTTGGGAAAATTGGCATTGCAAATTCATGCAAGTCGGGGGCAGGGTTACCATATCTACAGAATAATCTGTTTTTCTACAGATTCTTTCGACTTTTTGAGACCAAGAATCTGTAGATTCAGATTACTGATTTTTGGAGATTCATACAGAATATACAAATTTTTTAAAGAACGTTCCAATAAAAGTTACGGCTTGATGTTAATAATATTTTCCCATCTCACCAATTTTATTCATATAGTCTTCGAACCTATTCAAATGAGAATCTGTTTTCGAGATTCATATGTAGCATGATGTCCTACATTCTTATACAAACGTCTGCGTTATTAGCGCAATCTATATAGATCAAAATGGAACGCCAAATGTGTTCGTAAGCGCAAAACCCGAGTATGGAATGGTCCGATTTGAGCCGGTTTTATTTTGTTGTATTCGTCTCTGCCCGTAGAATATTTTTTTAAACTTTAAGGGAAAGTTCGAATGAAATTGATTATTAGTTCTTGAATGACATCGTTGTTAGTTCAATTGAATTTTGCGTTTGCGGAATTAAGCTTCGGAATTATGTTCCGTTGGCGTGGAACGAAAATAGCAATCGATTATCAGGTAGAATAACGCCGCTTGAAAATAAAAATTATGAATGAAAACTTACTTTTCTGTATCAAATATGAATTCCATGTAACGGAGAAACATGTTATTTGCAAGTGAATCAAGAATCTTGAGCGAAAATTGTGTCTGAAAACAAATTTATATTATAGATGATTTTTGGTAGAATTACTAGGAAATTTCTAGTACAAGAAAAATTTTCAAAGACCAATTAGAAGACCAATCAATGAAGAGTTCTGCGATTGAACGCACAACTATTCGCTTATTAAGAAAACGTGAATGTTCGAAATAATTCATATCTAAAAATCAGTTTTGTGCGGGACGAAGTTCGCCGGGTCAGCTAGTAATAAATAAATAACACTGCTTAGCTTTTTCTTACTATAGCACAGAGAATATGAAATACAAAAGTGTGCTCATACACGGACACGGACGGACGGCTCAAACCATGCTGAATTCGCCCGCAACAAAATGACTTTCAAATTTGATATAGATTTTTTGAGGAAAATTTAAGATAAAAAGATTTTTTCAGACTAAAAACAAAGATTTTATTATGGCAACCCTGGTCGGGGGCATTTTTGTTCCGACTAAAACATGTTTCCTCAACACAGGCTTCTAAACCAAGGTGTCTAGGGAAATTGGTATTGCAACTTCATGTAGGTCGGGAGTATTTTTGTTCCGACTGAAATCTGTTTACCTATAAGGACTTCTAAACCAAGGTGTCTGGGGAAATCAGCATTGCAAATACATGCAAACTGCGAGTACTTTTGTACTCGGTTGCTTTTGTGCAGACTAGAGTACGTTTCTCTAACACGGTCTCACAACGCAAATATATTGAAATCAATTGGATTCGGAAATTGTTTCTTTCAATCAAAAATTTAATCAATACAAACAAATTATTACTAAGCTTAGGAAGTCCCACGTCAACCTTACGGTTATATTATAGATATAACCCACCCATTTTTTCAAACACTCCTGTACTCGTGCACAAAATAGATTGAATGGAAAAACACTAGAAATAATAAAGTTGTGTTCAATATAAATTTCATATTATAATGATAAAGTTTTAGCAGAAACACTAGGAAATTCATAGCAAAATAGTCGAATGAGGGCCACTAATACACGTTCTGAGCATTCAAATAACATTGAATATAGACAATATGCCACATTTGCGCTACCCGAATGGATATTAATTGAACGGATTATAAAAGGCAAAAATTTGATTAGATCTGATTGTTGAAGACCGATAGAATTTTAAATCCAATGGAATTCCACAATAATGATGATTGTTTTCAGATATATATATGTACTATATATACTCATCAATCTAACTTTTCAATGGAACAGAAGGTGTGCTCTTACGCCTAAATGGCTACTGTGTAATTTGCCATATGTATAGATACGATAAACAAGTAACATGTACACGAATAAATTTGGCTCTGTAACAGCTAGAATGCTAATGAACCTAAATAAATTAACAAATAGAATTAAAAATACTGAATGCAGCAGAAATACATTCGTTTTACCAATTTGCAACATAAATGCACAAAATATGAAACTCCAAACTCCAAACAACTCGTCCAGACATTTATCATTTGTAAATTGTTTGCGGTATTTTAAACTTCGTCAACACTGTGTCTCTAACATTACGCGTTCTGGATGGCCATAACAGATGAAAATGCAAACCAAAAACGCCTAAATCCAAACAAAACAATGATTGGATAGAAGATAAATGAGCCCAACACAAAACTGCAGAAGGTATCGGCATGAATATAAATGAATCAATCGGCAGGGAAACAGTAAAAAACGATTGACAGGGGGCACCATTAGTAAATCTAAATTGCGAATTTGTAGATTATTTCAACTACTAGTCTGGTTAGAATACCTTGTAATAAAGGACGTCAGAATGGGCAAATTTTAATGAAATTATACACAATTAACTTGAGGGCCATGACAATAAGTCGTAAACTACACTAGGGTATGGAATGCCGTATATTTAATGCCGATTAGGATGGCCCTATGGAGAAAAAAAAGATTGTTCTGAATATTTTTTTTTGGTTTTCTCTATAATTTGGCATAAAACACATATAACCCTCAATTTTCACTCCAATCACTCCTATCGCAACTTTATTATTTTGTCAAAAACAATATCCAAATAATTGACCCGCCATACGTTTTTCAAATTGAAAAAAATCATTCACGTTGTTAAATGACAGACGGCGCTACGTCCGATTCATAGAACTTTCATACACAGATACACCAGTAACGAATGTGCATGTTGTTGGAGATTTTGCTGGAATCATGGTAGGCGGATGCACAGTTACTCGAAAAGTTGTGATTCGAAGAAGAAACAATAGTCTGGAGTTCATCGTTGTAATACACCGTTCATACGACCCTTTCAACTCCTCCTCCAATGATACTAGCCGTCCCTAACGTTCCTAGCATTCGCCGTTAGAACGTAGAACTCCTTGCGAACGGGAGAGAGGTAGGAAGAGAACGACTGCGATTGCTACGACACATTCAAAAGAAGCGGCGTGAGGAACAATACATTCACTTGCGAGACGCTATCATGAGCAACACCGACACAGCCTTTGCTATTGCCAGGCCAAAACGCATGCATTGTCATGATATTACAGCACATGTCTCAAGTCCAATCGGGTTTCCCGTTCCATTTACGTGAAGCAAAAATGGTAGTGAATTTCCGGGTGAAATAAACACGCTTTTAAAACAAAAATTATAAATGAAAATAGGCAATAACCGAAAAAACTAAGAAAATAGACTCTAATATGAGTTCTGTGTAACAGGAAAACACATTCTCTGCAAGTAGAGAAGAATCTTGAAAGAGAATCATTTTTGACAATGATGTTATACTGTGGATAAAGTTTTGACAGAAATGCAAGCAGATTTATTGAAAAATAGTTTAGCTAGGGCAGAACTATGTCAGTATATAAACAGCATCGAGTGAGAGTTTTCATTAAAATTTTAACAATTTGAAGTTGCTTTCAAGTCTGCTAATGACGGAATATGGGTGACTATTCGATATTGTTACCACAAACATAGTTCATGTTCCGGCGTTGTTCTAAAACAGTGGAGGCCAGGTATAGACATGGTGTGGGCCGCATTAGAATTTTCATTATAGCCGCGGGCCGCAATGATTTTTTTCTCACTACTTTTCATAATGAAATGTAAAATAAACGTATTTAATTGGAACTTCTTACATTTTTGGCAAAGATATTCGACATCTCTTTGGCATCTCTTTTTCACGCAGAGTCTAAAACGCTGGGGAGCTGCCATACAAATGAAACATAAATTTCTGCATAACTCAAGAACTAATCAAGCAAAAGGACCCAAATTTGGTATATGGAGCGCACGTTCTACTAAGTGCACGTTCATGGTCCAATCGCAGAACTGTTCATTGATTGATCTTCTAGTCTACCCTTTAAAATTAGTGGGTAGATGTTAGGAGGCAATAAATGTTCCTATGATGGAGTGTCATTTGGCTCGGAAGGTACCATTTGGACAAATAGTGCATTCGGGAGATTATCAGGTAAATATAATAGAATCAGAATGAGCAACGGGTATAAAAAAGTTAAAAACTTTTTCTGGAGCTGACAATCTGACTGGCTCTAAACATGTTCTAAGAATGAATTTAAGTACAAAGAAGCAAAAAGCATTTTTGAAGGCTAGATTCATAAACTATCTTCCAATAATGCTTACGCTACAATGTAACTGTAAGAAACATTTCTAACTTTTTCACACGAAATCGCAACAACCGTTTCCTTTAACCGCCAACACACAACAGTAACCTTCCCGGAGCAAAACAGCAACAACTAGCCGCACTACAAATTATATTACCGAGAAATTTATTTGCCTATTATTAACTCGTTCGGTTACATTGTTGCTGTATGATTTATTAATTACACGCTCCATCCCCTTTAGGCCAGCGCGCGTGTGTGTTTGTGTGTGTGTGCAAAACGGAACCACACAATTTACTCACGAAAAAAAAGTAATTTCACCGGTACATGACACCCAAAGCAAAGGTGCAAAGCAAATTATGGGCGGCAGGGTGGCGAGATGCAGACAAAAATAATTTCATAGCCATCATATTTTGTGCCCCACGGGAGGAGGGCACCTGCGAACGGAACCGCGTGCGAAAAATAGCTCAATTTTCGGCCCGACGGACTTTTACTTCCCCCCAACAATGGGGTTTACGCGAAAAGTGATAATCATGTCGATTTCGTTTTGACACGTTATAAAATTATCCCTCTCCTGGTCGGATATATCGAGGTGCCCTGCGCTACCCGACCTGTTTTTTGTTTTGTTTTTTCCTCTGCTCGTAGTGTTCCTGTTGTGTTTACAAGCCGTTTTATGTTATATAATAATGTTGCATAAAAGCTCGTTCTGCGAATGGTCGGTCGCCAGTGGGGACGAATTCATAGGGCGAAGAGCAACAAAAAAAAAACGCAACGATTTAGCCTAGAAAGAATGCGGCAAATGGCATACTCCAAGGCAACAAACACTCTCACATACCTCTTCGAGTGTTGTTGTAGTAATCATGATTGATTTTTGAACCGTTTTCGGGGCAGCAGAATGAATATAGCTGTTGGAGCTGTTGTTTCCGTTGGGTACCGTGGTAAACTGCACTCACTCACTTTCCTTCGCACAACTTTTTTTTTCCTATATATCTTATTGATCTTCTAGAGAACCGAACAAATTTTCTCCATCCTCGATCTACGTTTTAGCGCCGGACAGCAGCTGCTGGTAGATACCTCCAGTGCCTTGCTCGTTCGACGAAATCCGGTCGAAGGGTTTCCCTCTGGTGTTGACTCATCGATGTTGGTGTACCCGAACCTTCCCCACTAGACTCGCACATTATTTCACTGAAAATACGATTTTTCACTTTAATCTAATCATTTCACACATTTCTCCTTCACTAAAAGCACACACGTATGCATTACTGGGTGAAAGGCATCGGAAGAGCAAAAAGAGTAACATAGGAAGAAAGAATTGTGTGGTGAAAAATGACCTAAATGGGTGAAAAAAAATGAAAGAAAGACGAAATGGGATGTGCGAGAAACACACTAAATAGCTGACGGCGAAGGTTAGGAAAATTCTGGTTCAGCCTTTCCCCTTCATTGTGGATTATCACTGCAGATCGAAGTGCTGAGGACGTGCATTGGTACGGAAAAATATAGAGGACAGCTATCGGAACGAGCAGAAAGAAGAGACTCGAGTCCGGCCGGAGAACCGACGAAATTCCTTCAATTTCTTCAAGTTTTCCACCGCACAAGGATTTTTCACGCCGATATTTCCGAGAGCTACTACTGCACCACTATAATATTCCAAGTACGCGTAATGTGGAAGGAAAATCCTGTCCTGCTGCTGTCACCATCGTTTAAATGACCTCGAGTAAAAGTGGAAAACAGCACAACGGCACAACACACACGTGTGTATATGTGTGCGAGAGAGAAATGCGCACGTGTGTTTGTGTTCGTCGCGGAGAGGAAGAGACACACCGAAAAGAGTACATTTTCCAGCCGAGCTTTTCTCCCATTCTACTGGGAGACGGTGGGGTGAATGGGTGCTTTGATAGCGATGGAAACAAGTTCTATCGCTGCTACCAATATTGAATGTCACAGACCGATCGTCGGCAACTGGAGCTTTTGCATCAGGTGGTATGCGCACAACTACAGCGCTGGGAACCTTCAAAACAGAGTCGAGTGTCCTCCAGGAGATATTTGTGTTCGATGGCGCACAATGGGTGAAGTTTGCCTCTAAAGGGGGTAAATTAATCAAATAGAGCGTGTTATTGAAAATAAGAAAGAAACTTTTCGTCAATTTAATACAACTTTCTGCTATTGCTAATATTAAGTCATTAAGCACCAGATTTCGGATTTTGGGAAGAGTATCATGTGTTGGTTTTTTTCAGGAATCTATAGTGTTAAAACGAATGACACGAAAACATCGATAGGAAGAGATGAAAAGCTGAATGATCTAGATAGTGGAACTGACTGGAAATATTGACATGATCTACAGAAGCTTTTAAAAAAAACAAAAGAAAAAAACATTGTTTTCTCTCTCTTCATTTCTCCATTACACATGAAAAAACTTTTCTGTTGTACTGTAGTTACTGAATGTCTTTAAATAGGAAATCCTAAAACTAGAAAATCGTTTTTTGAAAATAATGTATAAACGTATAATCATCACCTAGTACAGATTTTTCATCAACAAAAAAAAATGGATAATGTACCTTGCTTTACTAGCTTATTGTAGAGTGCATTCTTTAAAACGAGAAAATTTTTGAAAGAAAACACTCTCACAAGAATGCAGCAAGAAACAAATGAGAATAATTAACTCATATGGCTCTGGCCAAACCCGATTTCGAGCCTGACAATGATTCATGTTGATGGAAGTGATTCATTACTCATTCATTTATGATTTAATTCACAAATCATTCATTTCATCGGAACGGTATGTATTTTCGTTATCGAGACATATTTTAATTTCTAAATATGTCATAACATTTATAGAAAAAAAATCGATAATAGAAGTTATCTCTTCTCTTTTAATATATAAAAATCTCGTGTCAAGATGTTCGTGGTCGAACTCCGAAACGGCTTGACCGATTTTCATGAAATTATGCACAAGACTCTTGGTAGGCATGAGAACAGGACGTAAACTATATATTATACCGCTAGGGTACCGATTACTATATGTTTAATACCGGTTAGGGTGGCCCTATGCAGCAAAAAAAAAATTAAATAATTTTGATTTCTATTTTTTCTTAAATTTGGCATAAAAGTACATATAACCTCAAAGGTTCACCCGCATCTCATATTTTCAATCGCAATTTTAGTATTTTGGTATAAATAAAATTCAAATAATCGACCCGTAGCTTGTTTTTCAAAGAGAGCGAATTCACTTACGTTGTTAAATTTCATATATTATGTACAGCAATTACATGCGACGAGTTTTACGAGTTTGTGACACCAATCTTTTTGCAGATGATACTGTGGTATTCATTGCAGCTAATGATTTGAATCAGGTCGTGCTACCTTTGAATGGAGATTTACATTCTTTAAGTAGATGGTTGAAGAAAACGTTTCTATTGTAATTGATGACGAGACTATTGATCGCGTTCGAGAAATTAAATATCTTCGCGTGATTATTGATTACAAACTCAAGTTCAACACTCATTGACAATGTCATCAAGAAAATTTCCAAAAAGTGTGGAATCGTATGTCGATTGGAAAACGATTTGACCATTCAAAGCAAAATACTACTGTACAAATCAATCATCTCTCCTCTTTTAGACTTTTGTTCCTCCATTCTATTTTTAGCCAATGACACACAAATATCGAGTTAACAGCGCTTGCAGAACAAAATAATGCGGTTGATTCTGAAATATAATAGGTTCACTTCTTCATCTTTGATGCTGGACGCTCTGCAATGGTTATCCGTGAAGCAAAGGATTATTTGCTTAACTATGGTGTTCATTTTTAAAGTAGTTGACGGTTTGCTGTCTCGATATTTGAGAATTGAAAGAGGAAGTGATTTATTTTCATAGATATTACACTGGAAACGCGAATGAATTGAGAACACCCAATTTCTTTATATGTGCTTCACAAAATTCGCTGTATTTCAAAGGAATAAATGCTTACAGCTCGATGCCAAGACATATTAAATGCGCAACAACACTTTGCAGAATTCAAGAGGCACTGTATTTCACACATTAGAACTGTATTTTCTTAACAGCTGAATTAATGTTTTTTAAATTTTTGACGAAGAATAGTAACTGTCGAAGTTGTTGATGGATTATTTGTAATTTTTATTTTGTATTTGTTTAAAAAAATATGAAAGTAGTCTACAAAAGTTTGAGCCTCGCGCGACGCACAGATATAAAGAATATAAAATAAAAGTTTTTGTGAGAGCCGGTATAGGATTTTTTTCTTAAAGGAAAATTTCTCGACTTTTCTGGATGGGGATACTCATTGTCTTTCCAAAACTAGGCTGGCGGTTGGACTTGTGCTCTGGTGGACCAATTGGCTGCAAGGACCTTGTCGGGACCGTATCGGCTCTGTAGAGGACAAGACTAAGTATTGGCTTCTTTTTTGATAATGTATAAAATAGAATTTTTGAATTTATATCTGTGGATGAAATCAGTTTTTTTTTGTTAAACTGATTTCAAAACTGAGAAAAAATATATTTTCTAGATAACTCGTCTTGCTCAAACCTCTGTAGGGGAAGGTGGCGGGACCATCATCATCATTATAAATGACAGATGGCGCTAAGTTCGCTCCATCGAACTTTCATCCTCACATGCGCCAATAACCTCAATTCGGCTTAAGCCATGCGTATTGCCAGCGAGCTGGAAGACTTTTTGAATAAACATAATAAATTATTGAAATTCTTCATACCATACATGCTCGGTTTACATGGTAACAATCACGTTATTGTCATCAGTTCTAATAAAACACCGACTGAAGAACTCGTGTATACATTGAATGCGTATGTTGTTCAATACATTGCTGGAGCCATGGTAGGCGACTGTACAGCGACGCGAGAAATTGTTCAAACGACGCTCTCCATCTTCTTCTTCAATGGCACTAACGTTCCTAATGTTCCTAACGTTCACCATCTCAACGTAAAATGATATGCGAACGATATAGAGGAAGAGAGCGAACGACTGCGATTCTAGACAATCAGAAGTAGTGTGAGGAAAAATACACTCACTTGCGAGACGCTAGCCTGAGCAACGCCGACGCAGCCTTTGATGTTATCAGGTTTCTCGTATGTGTGGATCGTTAAACCATCACACACTTACAATAGATTAGTTATTTTTTTTATTTAACACTAGTTGACCCGGCAAACTTCTTCCCGCCCAAATTTTTTTTTTGTTACCAATACCTTCAAACATTCACGTTTTTTTACTATGAGCAAGTTCATGGGTCCAATCGCAGAACTGTTCATTGATTGATCTTCTAATCGACCCCATTGAATTTACCTTTTGCTATAAAATATCTAGTATTTCTAACAAAACTCATCACTATAATATCAGATTATTTTCAGACACGAATCTCGTTCACGATTTTTCAACCACTTGCAAATAACAGTGGTGGAGTGTCCAACCACCGTAAAAACATTTATTGCACCCTAAAACCCCTACATGCCAAATTTTGTTCCATTTGCTTGATTAATTCTCGAGTAATGCATTTGTGTTTTATTTGTATGACAGCCCCCCTTAGAGAGGGGGGTGAATAGTCCGAGCACCGTAAAAACATTTATTGCACCCTAAAACCTCCATATGCCAAATTTGGTTTCATTTGCTTGATAAATTCCCAGATAATGTAGAAATTTGTGTTTAATTTGTATGGCAGCCCCCCCTTAGAGAGGGGGGAGGGGTCTCAAACTATCACGAAAACCTTCCCCGGCCCCAAAAACCTCTACATACCAATTTTCATGTTGATCGGTTCAGTAGTTTCCGAGTCCATAAGTATCAGACAGACAGACAGACAGATAGAAATCCATATAGACAGATATATATATATATATATATATATATATATATATATATATATATATATATATATATATATATATATATATATAACCCCTCACATTTTCTTCAGTTCTCATCTGAGAGACAATTGTTTTAATTAAATTTTTCGTCTCAATGAATTGGAATTCTGCTAAAATTCAATTTTTATTTGTGATTTGAGCCGTTACATCTTCGACCGATAAAGCGAAATCCAAAAATGAATTCCGCTTTATATGTGTAGAGATATGTTCGTAGATTCGTAGGTTCAAACCAGTGTCTTAGAATATCAACAAATATTCACGAGAAACGAATACGATTTTGTTCCAGTGACTTTCTTTCAGCTTGAAACACACTGCCCTCATTATATTGATGACAATAACAAACGAGTTCATTTTGTTCATATCGCTGTTGCATGAGCAAATTTGCTATAATGAATGAATGCGACATTGAGTGGGGTTTATAACTTCGCTGTTATTTATACTTTGGGTATCAAAAGCAACAAATTGATATTCATCACATCCGAAACGATATTCGTTCTGGCAGTGAATTTAAGTGCAAAATAAATTTTATTTGGCGAGACGGTAGCAACGGCATATGCAGAATGGATACAACGAGTGGTTTTAGCTACCGTCAAGTCATTTGCGACATCGGGAATTTCATAAGGTATTTTCGATTACGGCATCCGGCAACTACAAAACCCAACCGCACACAGCAGCGTCAGGTTAGAAATTAACAACAGCTGATATTCATTTGACTGAAATGAAATTCAGTTCTGACGTTTCCGATAATCAAGATGAAAATGACACTGGGTGGAAAAAATAAACATCAAAACATATTGAAGGACAAAAGTTCATTTGCTCATATTCAATGGTTGCCTGGATCTGTCATTTTAATTTTCGTTTGGAATATATAGGTTTTCGATGCACCTAGCCCGAAAATCTATGCATTTGATCTTAGCGAAGATGATTTTTTCCAACACTGGTTCAAACCTTATAAAAAAATATCGGATCATGGCGTTGCACTTTATAATTTCAGACACGGATTTTAGCGTTTTGATATAGATTTAGCGATCCCGAAATGTTGGTATTAGTTTGGAATGTGGAACCTAAAATCCGGGATCTAAACATGGTATCTATAACAAAGGAACCCGGAATAAGTATACAAAATCCAATAGGAAGCTAGGTATTCCAAAAACTAAAAAAAGTAATTCTGGTTCAGAAATCTAAGCCTTGAAAGATTTTCAGAATTCAGAGTCTACTATTCTGATTTGATATGTTATTTAAATTTATACAGATGTCGTTGTTGGAAATCTGGTGAAAAACTCCAGACACAAAATTCTGATTCAGATTTAAGACTTTGATTCAAATTCTATATTCAGTTATTGTAGTTAGATCTAGATTCCGAGCTTTGAATTTTTCAAATTCTGTGTGAATTTCAATACTCTTGATTCATGATTCTTGATTCTAATTAAAAACAAATAATCAATTTCTTATCAGATACCAGTTTCTATATTTCAGACAAAAAATTGTCGAAAATCGCATTTCTAGTTTCAAGTAAAAATTACAGACACCGAATTCAAGATACCAGATTCAGCATTCAGATACAGGTATAAATTGGCAACACTTTGTCTCAAATATATAATTCAGAATCTAGACCAACATTCTCGATCTAGATCAAGATTCATTATTCTAATTTCTAGATTATAGTTTATATATTGCAGTTCCTTCTTCTAGATTTCATTCCAAGAAGATTGAGATCACTGATAATAGATTAAAAACTCAAAATTTTCGGTTTAAATTCCGTATAACTGATACCAGATGAGAATTGCATTAGAATTCGACATTCGATAGTAGATATTAGGTTCTGAACTAAGATTGGAATCTTTTTTTTTCTCAGGCTTACATTTCTAAACCAGTTTCCAAGATTCCAGACACAAGAAGACTACTTGTTACTGGTTTTCAGGTTGAGATACATGATTATTCTTTCTCATTTTGATGTAGTACTATATTCATAAGACATACATTCTAGATTCCAGATACAGCAGTCAGTTTCGAATGTAGTCTTCGGAATTTAATTCTCGATTCATACTACAGAATCTAAATCTAGTTATAAGTTTTGATCTAGATTATTGATTCAGATCTAGATTGTTGATCTGAAGTTCAGATTTCAGGCTAAGAAATAGCAGATTTAAGGCTCCGAAATCCAGACTCAATACTTTAGATCTCAGTATTGCATCACAGGATGGTTACAAAATTCTACATTCAGACGCGATTATTATAAACTCGCAGGGCTGTAAAATTACTAAATTTTGATTTCTGCCTTTTTTCAGAAAAATTCCAATTTCAAATTTCAAATTTGTAACAACTTGTAATACCGAATCCGGATTCTGGATGTACCCTAGGAATACAAACTCGTGTTCCAGATTTGGATTTCGAACTCCTAACAATACCAATCGAACAGATACCAAATATCTGGCTTCTGATTGTGGTCCGGAAATAACTCACAAATTCCGGATGTCATATTTTTTAGATTTCCGATTTCAGGTTACAAATACCTATTGTAGATTATGATTCCAAATAATAATATACATTTGGTTGACATCCCGCATTCGGTTCCCGGGTACCGAACTTTGATTCCGGTTCGAAATCTCAGACATAGATTCGAAATTCAAATTTCAGATTTCTGATGCGATATTTCTGATATTTCAGCACTAGAATTTGATACAAGATAATTGTTACTTTCTTGTTGGACCCTAGATTTGTTGAACTAGGAAGATTATCTCCAGAATGGAATTTCAAATACAGTTTCTAGATCGTTGCGTATCGAAGTTGGATTCCGAGCTCTGGATTATATTCCATGATTTGGAGTCCCAATTAAGGTTGGAGTTCTGGACTTGGTGTTCAAACTCTAGCGACCATATTCAGATTCCAGGTTCAAATTCAGAAACGAGATATTGAATTACAATTGAATTCAACCTCTCAAAACTTCCTAATCTTCCTGAATCTTAAAGTATCTGCACTTGCTACACTTAGTATAGGATAACATACGATTGATGTTAACTTGAAGGGCAAAATTGTTGAGGTTCTGGATTTCTGATTCCAGATATAAACACTTTGATTTTAGATTGTGGTCCAGAATTGACTGGCGAATTCCAAACTAGCAATTACTGTTGCAAACTCGGTAATTCAGCAGCGAAATTTGTTTCCGATTTTAAATCTCAGCTCCAAATTCAAATGCAAAATTTTAAGGTTAAATCCCAGAACCAGACTAAAAGCTTTCAAATTGAAATATTCCATTTACTTATTAGATTTTAGATTTTGATTTTTTAAGGTTAGAATTCTGGATGTAATCTTCTGACTCTGAAATCCAGAATCCAGAATCTAGAATCCAATCTAGAATTACAAATTCAAGAATTTTAAATAATTTATCAAATGTGGAAGTAATTGCTGTAGTCTTTTCATGTCGTGAATTCCTACGTTATCGATAACATAGAGTAATTCCACACCAAATCAGCCGGTTGCTGACCCGATCCTCTCCGATTTTTTTTGAAACTTGGTACTTATGGAAAGTACCAAAAAACGTAATTATTATTATCATATGACCAATTTGAATTACGACTGATATTTGAAAACAGCGTATTCAAAATGATTGGCCTATTCGAAAAAAAAACCTGATTGGAAATCCAGAACGTTTTGTTCTAGGACTAACCGTTCTCGAGATATGTATTACCATTTTCATATAATCAAAATCATGTGCATACTGTTGCTGGGCATTATGAATAAGGTTCCGACATCGTATATAAATTTGACTAACATTATGTTCACTATAAACAACTTTTTTATTCATTTTCCAATAAATTTGTCAAGTATTATATTTTAATCAGACATGTCTGGATTTTGAGTTACGATTTTTCGAAAGAGAGATCTTCTTTAATTATGAGGGTTGTATTTCGTCGATTGCATTATCGATTCTGAAGATTCCTCCCCGTTGAATCGAAGGGTTTCGCTGTTTCCGGAAATGTTGAAGTACTCTCGTTCACCCTTTCAGGTTATCCAGGACCATACTTCGCTCACTCGTATCGCGATTGTCATTTAAGTAAACTGAAAGCGACTGAAATAATCCAGAGCTCGGGATCTGAATATTTTAGGCTGAATTGTGCACTAGAATTTTCAATATGGGTTCTTCATATGTGTTCTAATCTATACCCGGAATATGTATCTAGAACTCAATAAAAATATATAGGGTAAATGATCTTGGTTTGTCCAATTTGGGTTTGGTTTTTACGCAACTAGTAAATGCAAATCGATTTTTCTTCATGAAAATCACACATAATCGATACGAGTTTGGGTTTGTTGAAAAGCCCCAAGTCTCTAGTTGCTAATACTACCATAAGGTGTTGAAATTATTTAAATTTTTATGTTTTTTAACGATTTTCCTTAAAGAAGAATTATGATCATGGTTTGACCACCTCTGATCATGGTTTGCCCAAAAAAATTATCATGGTTTGTCCGGTTTTAGAAATCTCCATTTTTGAATGAAAACATTCGAATTCACAATTAGATGTTGTATTTATCATTGCTTGAGTTTACTGTCATCATATTGATTAATTCATAATTTAGGCTTTATATTGCCTTTTCTTGGGCATTTTAGAAGTGTTCACCTCAACACAATCAACACAGAAAAACCATACTTCTGATATGCGCGAAGCACACCATAAACAAACATAAACAAACTGCAGCGCGCCAAGCGGTTGCCATAGAAATCATGTGGACAAAACAACATTATTGAATTGGACAACTCATGATCAGAATTGAGTTCATCAAAATGCGTTAATTTAATGGTTTAGCTATGTAAATCCGATACAAATGGTGAGCAAGCATGATGTTTACAATATTTATAAGTGTTGTAATCCAGAAAAGGTCTGAATACGTGCCAAATAATCATCTGGTGATCGATTAAAAGTTAGCTCGAATAAGGGGCGTATTAACACAAATAGAAGGTGTATTTTATAATCCTTTAAAACATGTGATTTCGTAAAAATATACTATCAAACTACTATAAATCATGTAAAAGGCAATTTCATTTATATGTTTCGAAACATTCGAAGGCCTTATTTGACACAGGAGCGCTGAATTAGAGCATTCAAAAAAGTGGGCAAACCATGATCATATTTTCGACTGGACAAACCAAGATCATTTACCCTAATATAATTCACGATTAAAATCTGAAACCATGTTTTGATTTCCTGAATGAACGCCTCTATGAATTAAAAAGCAATGAATCAATCTTTCAGTAGGATGTAATGGTTGGAATGGACACAATTTAAAGAACCATTCTATCCCGATTTTGTTCTCCAGCTACATAAATGAACGGTTAGATCTTCAAATGTTGATGTTTTTAGTTAAATTGTGCATTGTGTTAGCACCAAATAAACGTTTTTCTTCCACTAGAAAAGCGCGAGAGAAGCAGCAAGTGCATCACAAGAAAGCGAAATATGTGCCAAAAAAGCTAATATGATTTCGAATTCACATGTTGAAGCTGAAAACCAACACCAGATGTCCTGGCAGTTGTATGGAAGGGACGAAAACTTTCTAGGGAGCGCCGCCGCATACAATCTGACACTCGAAATCGTTTCGAAGAGCTCTCCTTATCGATTTACCTTTTTCGAACCAAACGATTCTCGGTGGACAACACAAACTGACAGTCTGCCCCGACTGATCACGAGCGGAATAGAAACAGACAGAATACAGAGGAGAGGTCATGCACAACTGCGAGCGAGCCAGAATCCTGACCCACTTCCGGAGTGCGCATGTGTGCTCCTCGTGACGATTTACACTCCAGAGATGTGTGTTGTACAACGGCACAACCCCGAAAGCAAACCATAACAACCCCAACAACCTCAACCCGAGCCGACCGACCGGCTATGCAATATCTGTGATGGTTTGTCGGAAACTTGATGAGAGGATAACGCGGCGATAGCTCTTCTGCGGCACGCTCTAGAGTTCGTCGTCGTCGTCGAAAACAGGACAGTCACGCCGCTTTGGAGCCGAGTTCACTAAACGGGCGGAAGTTTTCCCACCTCACCCACTCCAGAATGCACGACGTGCCTTCACCGCACAACGCGCGTTTGTTTTGTGTCTTTGAGAATTTCTTTTATGTGGGGGTGACAGTCAAACAAATGGATATGAATATTATATAATAAACGGTGTGATGCGATGGAGATATACAGCATGAGAAGCGATAAAATTCTAAGTGGTATCATTTGTATCAATTTTGTGATCGATGGAAACGATTTGCCTTTCATTTGTTTTAGTATTGTTATGGATTTTCAAAATGATGTACGATTATTGTAGATGCGATTCACCTTTTAATATATGTATATCGATTATCGCAGAACACAGATATGAACATACACCATTCTTCGGCGGTCCGTCTCCGGATGATCCGTGGAAATATCGCGCAGGTTGTGTCGTGACACAGCATATGACCGGGCACTAGGTCACACGACATCACTTGCTCTGTGTACACAAACGGATAAATAGGTGACTAGGTAGATAAAAGGTGGAGTTGCTCGTGCAAGTGTAACTCATGAATGCATGTGCAAACATGATAAATGAAAGATATGAGGTACGCAAGAGCAACGAAAGTTCTGTGTACATTGTTAATAGAAGCATAATTTTCATTTCCAGAGAGAAAAACATTTATCTATTATCTTAAACATTGGGTATTATTTTATCCAGCATTGTGACCATTCATGATTTTTGCACATCTACTCGGCATCCAGATCCGGCACAACTCGATCGATTATATAAATCTGGAATGTAGCATTGGAGTTTCATTCCTGGTTCCCTATCGAATCAGTAATCAGAATCCTGAATTTAATAAGAAAATAAGATTTTTATATTTGATTCATTCAAACTGCTCTGAAGTCTTATTTTGGAATCTGGCATCTGAATCTACAGTCGAAGTCCTTGTCAGAAATTGTAATTAGTAATTTGAATCGTTCTGTGTCTGAGATTTGAAACCTGTATCAAATTTCGCAGCTCGGAAGCCGAGTTCGGAATCTCAATCTGGAACTCGAATTTATAATCAAGATTTGTTAGTTCTAAGTCTTAGTTCAAAGATACCAAATCAAAATAACAGATTGCAGGTGTCGCAATCAAAATTATAATAGTACTAATTATCAGTATAGTTCAATAATGTATATTGTAATCATCAGTATCACGATCCATACGCTAGAATACATTCTCAATTGAGATAGAGATTCTGATTCCAGTTTCCAAATTCTGATTTCTATTCCAGATCCAAAAAATAACAAATTGTGGTACGGAATTCGGATTCATACTCAGAGTACAGATTCAATTCCCAGATTTGGACTCCGAATTTCTGAATCCAGACACTAAGATTCTTGCTTACGATTTAGTCTAAATAACAAATCCTGGTTGTAAATTTGGGTTCCAAGTATCAACAAAAAATATTATGACTTTGAATAAGATATTATTGATTTTCAGTGATAATAATTGCTTCATTTTACATAACTCGTAGAAAACATTTTTCCATTACATTACCATTGTTCAACTTCGGCTACATGTTTCGGCCATTTATCTAGCAGCAAATGAAATCCTCGTCTTGCCTTTTAAATATCTCGAATTTATTATAAGATAAGATTCTGTCCATCTGAATTCTATTACTTTTTAGTGTCGATGTATTGTGCCAAACAGTTTTATTTAAACCACGAAAATTCGGTAAAATGTAAATCAGTAGGAAGAGGCATGAAACCAAGTCATCATTCTTGGCGGTAATGACAACACGTGTAAATCTTCTCAACTCATTGGTTTAATGTTAAACTTGCAGCCCTTTTTTAAAACGCCATCAAACGTGATGGGGAAACTTTGATCACCATTCGCTATATATAACACATTGTGCAGTGAGAGATAATGAAATGGGATTTTTTTTTATAATAACATGCTAATAGAGGATTTGATGTACTTACGATTGGTATTTCTTCGATTTCAGTAACTCACCTGAAATTAGATAAAAAGGGACAATGTTAAAATTTATCGTTTTCTGAATTTAATCATTGGAATGCATGACCATTTCGGCTAATTCCGCAGAGCACCAAATTTCCGCTGTTATTTTTTTTTTCTAAATCTGAAGATCACGATGTTCAATTTCCATGACGAAGACTGTCAACTTACTTCGGAACGGTTCTATTTTCCTTCGGAAGTAAGTTGTACAACGGTTTAGCAGTTAGGGTCTAGCTAAGTTCACCGAATCTTTGATGCTCTACCGTCATACCCATGTACTTATGTCTTTATTGTGAATCCGTAGACTTCAATATTTTATTTATTTGTTTATTTAATGGAATACAAATCATTGTAGCGTGAGAAATTCTTCTTCTTATGTAGAACATGTTGTTATATTTCATTGACTCCATGAATATACTTCTCCAAACTTCTTTATTAAACTAAAATATAAAAAACAATGTTGTCCAACAACACTATGTTTTTTCTATTATTTCACGAACAGGATTTGCATTATACAAAATTTGTTTCTTTCTTTGCTCATCAAGCTCTGATGAATTGAAAGGGTTTCTAATACAAATGTACGAAAAAATATCGAAATTGGCATGATATGATTTATTAAAAATTTTCAGTATTAAATTCAACTTTTGAGTAAATTTTTTATTTAAGCTGTTATTGTTCCGAAATTATTAAAAGATTTTGCTCTGTTTTTATTAATCAGACATCTGGATTTCAAATAGCAATATTATTTTCAAAAAAAGGTCATTTATTTTGAATACGCCATTATACAGATAACCAGAGAGGGTCGTGTCAATATCAGGGGCTTTTCGGTGGTAGAACTGTTCTATTAATATCAATTTTGAATATGATATTTTAACTTTGTTTTTGAAAATGTTATTTTTACGAAATAATTCACTGTTCTCCAAACAACTTTGCCGCACCTCATATTTCAAATCAGAAACCTTAATTTCGAGTTACGATTGTTTAAATGTAATGATTTAGGATGCGCCCCCTTTATATTTAAATCAAAAGTTTATTATTTTTCTACATGCGGTGACGTATTTCATTCAGGTTTCCAGATCGGAATACATGTCACTTTTTATTTTAAAATAAATAAATCTTGCTACGATTTACATAACAATCGAACCGAAATTTCTCTATATTTTGTTTCATATACTATAGGTACATGACAACACATACAATAATTCATAGCAAACATTTACAAATAATTTTCTCATACATTTATTCTGTGATTTTTTCTGCACAGTCACAGTTACAGCTTTGCAATCATGCGAAACGATTAAGCCGTTCATCAGCGCAGTGCTTTTAAATATATTGAGGAGTAGAAAAAATGGAGGATTGTGCACGAGATACGATCGCATAGTTGACGTAGGATAGCGTTAGTCTATTTAGAGTTATTCTTAATATTTTATTGCGGCATTCGCGATTTTTGTTATCAGAGGTATTCTACCGAGTTTTTACAAAATTTTACTGTTATAATGTCACATTTGATATTTATCAAACATTTTCAATTTGCGCGTACACAGACTTCGAATATTTATGTGAGAAATATTTAGATTTTCTGACTGCAGCGCTCAATTCATCACAACACGAAAAATACAAGCATTTACAGGAGAAGTGGAATCAATACATCATATACTCATCTCATAGAAAACAACAATTGTAATTGTATTAAAAAAAATTATCAAAATTCCTTTCATATTTCAAACATTTCAATTGACAACTGATAAGTGGCTCATGTGAAGAAAAGGATCCATCACAAAAGTGGTGGCAACAGTATAGACAGTAACAGCCGCACCTGTTTATCGTTTTGATTACACCGATAGGGAAAACAAAGTACCCACTTCATCATTTTTTGAATTTCTATTATTTATTTGGTTCAAATTATAGTAAACAGTGGAACCATTATTATATTTTTTTAAACTTTCACTTATGGAATACAGAAAATCTGTTTTTGTGCGGTTTTTTTTGTGCGATTTTCTGTTCTTGGGGTTTTTTTTCTGTGCGATTATTTTGTGCGGTGTATGAAAAGAAGCATATTTGACGAAGTTATCGTCCATTTAGTTTTTTTCGATGATTTATATACATTTCAGTGCGAAAAAAGCATATTTACGACTCAATTATCCACTTCTCAAATCATTCCTCTCCTCTCATCAAATGCTCTAAGTTTTTCTAAGTTTTTGCATGACATGATTTCTAGCAACAACACGTTTCGACATGCAACTAAAAGCACGGAACAGCCACGCGCAACCGAGAAGGCTAGAATACAACACACTTTTCACAAAAAGTGTCCCATCGCAAAGCAGGGAAACAAAAGGAAATTGAACGGTGAATGGCGTGGATTTGAGTTATTTTCTCGGATGAAACTTTTTTTATGCGGTCTTTATTTACAGCACAAAAAAAGTTTTTTTCAAAATGTGTACCGAACACGATTTTTAAAGCTGCTGGTGAAGTTTTGCACGATTTTTTTGTGCGGTCCATATCCCCCGCACAAAAAAAAGGTTTGCCTGTACTGAAAAAAATAAACAATGTAAACAAAAATCACTTTGCATTGAAAAAAAAAATGGTTGACTTCGAGAATCGATATGTCTTCAATAAGCTTCCATCGGAAGACCGCTCGGTTGTTTATTCTGGCATTTTGAGATGTTTTGAAACCTGCTGCATTTGAACATGTGATCGCCTTTGATTCAGATGAAACAAATGGAAATGGTGATTTCGAAATCAATTCCATTGTGAATGCGAAAATTGGTAGTTCGTGATGTACAAAACTATGAATCGCATCGAGCAGCCCGCTAGGAAGTACAGTATTAGTAAGGCAACAGTTGGGAATAATAATCTAAAACTAAAAATGTTTGGATCGGTGGTGGATCGCCCTGACAGAGGAAGGAAGCGCAATACGGACACCAAAATCATGCGCGAAGTTTCAGGAAACTCTTCAGCTATAAGCTTCCTGTTGAACTGTTTAAAGCCGTCTCGTAACACTGGGGTTGGAAGGCAAAATTGCCCGGAACCTTGGAACATAAATCTCTGGATGTACGAATCAAAATTCGAGCAAATTTCTATATCTACAACTTGCGGGAAAATCTGGAGGTTTCGCTGATGCAGACGGATCTTGAAGAGAAGTTCGTATTTGAGCAGGACAACGACCCAAAGCATACTGACCAATTCTTTCTTCGGGTTTTATCGGATCAAACCCCTGGAATTGCCTCCACAAAGGCCGGACTTCATATCCATCGAGAATTTGTGGGCGATTCTCGAAACCAGAATTAACGAATTTGGTGTTACCAATAAAAATAAGTTGCATTGAAGCCCTGGAGCACGCCTGGAAATAGCTGGATCCACAACATCCAAATAACCTAGTGGAGAGCATTCCGAAATGCCTGCAGTAGGTCCTGGAGGCCAAAGGAGGACACATTATTTATTGAAATGCTTTCAATTTACTTTAATTTGTCTTTTCTGGAGTCAAAAACAAGTGAGCATTTTTTTTTGTCTGTTTTTTATCAATACAAATGGTTTTTTCTATAATGAAAATTCTTTTTTTTTTGTATCTCAAAAGTGAAACATAAAAAAATATTTTTTGTGTTTATTTTGATTTGTATAAATTCATAACTTTCACCAGTGGAAATGTAATTCTTTAAGATTACCACTGAAATGATGGAGCTTTGCGAAAAAAAACCTAAATTAAAAATAACACTGGATTCTGAGCATCGAAAAACATCTGTTTTCTCGCTTTTCGATTGTGATTGTATCTTTTTAAAATTAGATAGAAATCATTTTCTCTGTTTGATCATTCAATTCTGAAAAAAGAATAGTTATTGAGTCATTGAAAATTTAGTATTAAATTTAATTTCTTTTTTCTTCAAAAATATTTTTTCCAATACTTTTTACGAAGCTCTATGGATTCCCTACAATTTGTTAGTTTTCTATACATTTTTCGACATAGAAACATAGTGTTTGCCCAACAATATTTTGAATAATATTCATAAAATACGAGGGTCGTTCAAAAAATAAGTTTCAGTGCCTCAGAAATCGTGGAAAAATAAATTTAGGACAAAAAACAAGGTGATTTTCGTACATACATTCCTTTTGGAAAATACTCCCATCTACTTTTTTCTTCGACTTGACATATTTTTTATTTCTAATCACCGATCCACTAAGAATTTTGGATAAAGTTTCTTTGTTTAATCTATTTCAAACGGGATCATAATTTTTTTTAAATTTTCGTGCATTATTTGAAACTACTTTCGGCAAAAATATTCAACCAACTTAAAAGGCGTAATTTCCACGGTTTGCCACAGGTATCCCCAATTCTAATTGGAATCCTAAATGAATTTTAAGAAAACAATACCACAATTTTTTCATGAAAACCTAATGTTAGTAAAATAGAGCCATTATAAAAAAAAAACTTAGGTTTTAAAAAAATCGGAGATGGTCCAGTGAAAATCAGTATTTTTCCCCTAACTTTATGGTGATTGATCTTTAGATTTTGGTTTTTCTCTAGATTTTATGGATCACTAGCTAAAGCAAATATTTGTTAAGTTCGCTTAGCTCGCTAAGTTCGCTAAGTTGATTTTTTACAGATTACTTTTATTTTAATTTTACTGAACTCATTGAATGACCTAATCATTACTTTGATCATTTTATTTATCTGAACTTTCATTTTTTTAGATTCTAATTTGGTTAGTTCATGTTTGATAGAAAAAGGTTCAAATATTGATCGATATTTGACTGAAAATTTAAGAAATTTTTACAGGATTTGATTTACATTTTGGAATGACTTTGAAACTTTGTAACCCGAGTGAAATATCATACTCTGAAGGTAAAAAGCCGAATAAATCCATAAGGATCCGTCGATCTACGGATGTTGCTGTCGATTTGCCATCGCGACTGTTGTAGCGAAAATAGTTTAATTTAATACCAGCAAAAAAAAATTGCATTTTTTAGAACTTATGATATTGGTATTAGAAAATGTCGGGTGATGAATAATCCTTCTCAATGAACTAATGTGACGGCTAGTGACAATTTCAAAATTTCAATTTATGCAAAACAAAAACACCCATTACATTTCTACCATTGTATATAATTTATATTCAGCTGGCATTGGTGCAAAACAATGTCGATAACAAAGTTTTCTGTTTTTTTTGTAACCTACCACAGTTCTCCAACCATACAAAGTCATCTATCTATGTGAGAATATGACCATCCATTATACTCCGACAGATGATCTCTCTAGGAAGATAATCCGTATTCCAATGCTACAGAAATTAAAACAATTGTTGAGGCAATGGTCTAGTTTACAGATGCTGTTTACGAGAATGAATAAACGGAGGCCTCACAAGCTAGACTCACTTGAGGAGCTGTTGTTGTTGTTGATGATGACACTTTCAACAGATGGATGCCATTCCACGTCCATTGAGGGACGGATTTAATTAATCATCATCACATTCCGTGCACACGGCGGACATCACCGGCTAGGATCTATGTCACGTTACCCACGCCGAGTTAGGTCTCACTGTTCGAGCGACGAACCGTTTTGCGGTCTGAGCATTACAAAACTTCTGAATGAATGCGCGAAACTGATATTCATGTCTTGATTACCTGTGCATTCATTCAGCGGACCAACATTGTTGGTTCGCCCATTGTCCATTCATTACTTGAAAGGGATCTGAATATTTGCATTTGCATTTGTTTTTTTTTGTTTTTTGTCGAGGTGTTCCTGTGTTAACAATATTCTTAAGTTCCTATGTTTATCCAAATACATAAGTCTATCTTCTATTCAAATAGTATGCAAAACTCATTATAAACAAAAACAATTCCAACATAACCCACTCACAGCTAATAAAATGTTGATTTATAGTTATTTTCACACAATTTCTCATCCTGCAACCAAAACGGCACCCCCAACCCACCCCTCAACAACGTAACGCGCCCCGTCAGTCAAATAAAACCAGTGGCATGCACCACCACTGTAGCCGAATAAAGGGCACATCTCGAACGGTTACATGTCTACTGTTTTCATTCATGATTTATGCGATTATCTCATTTGGTTCATAGTAAAATATGCATGCGTTCGGCGGGGGAGGCTACGCATGGATGGATGTTCACTTTTGCTGTTCAGAGATGGGATTTTATATGCGTAGCAGACTGTCTGGCGGAGGGCGTATTTCATAACGTTAGCGTATGTTAGTGTGTGTGTGTGTGGGCCTTTCTAAAGTGAAACTAAGAGTACTATTTCAAGCGCACATTAAAATATTAAAAACGCTATTGGTGGTGAATTTGAGGGAGCATATTTATATTGCCGCGCGGTCGACGGTTGCTACAAAATTGTTTGCGTGTTGATTTACATCGATCAGGTGAAACTATTATTTTTGAACAACGTTCCTCAACTAGGCTAGGAAAATGGCCAGCGTTTCGTAAGCTTGTTTGCGCGTTATGCGTGGAAAAATGACGATTCAAAAGTTGGCGGGTTCGATAGCTCGTCGATTCTGCTGCAGACTTCCGCAGTCAGGGACACATCGCTCTGTTTGATGAATTACATATTCAGATAATCCATATCTTGGAGAACAAAGAGATCAATAAAAGCAAAATATGATCGTCTTAAAGTGATGGCAGAAGGAAAAGAATCTCTGCGTACAGGTTTTCAGATAAATACATAGTCTGTACAGATGGATCATTCATTCGATGGCGATATTCAGACTGCTTCTCTGCAGTTAAGTATATTCCTCTTGTAGGTTTTAACTGTCAAAATGAGAGATGCACATGCACTGCCTTCATACTTTTAAATGGATCTACCCAACAATCTATTGACTGATAAATCGATACATATCTGAATACAGTTGATGCGATATACAGGCAAACCTTTTTTTGTGCGGGGGATAAGGACCGCATAAAAAAAATCGCATAAAATAAAATCGTGCAAAACTTCACCAGTAGCTTTAAAAAATTGTGTTCGATACACATTTTAAAAAAACATTTTTTGTGCGGTAGATAGGGACCGCATAAAAAAAGTTTCCCCCAAGAAAATAACTCAAATTCACACCGTTCACCGTTCAATTTCCTTTTGTTCCCATGCTTTGCGATGGGACAGTTTGCCTTTTCGGTTGCGCGTGGCTGTTTTGTGCTTTTAGTTACATGTTGAAACGTGTTGTTATTAGAAATCATGTCATGCAAAAACATAGAAAAATCTAGAGCACTTGATGAGAGGAGGGGAATGATTTCAGAAGTGGATAATTGAGGCGCAAATATGCTTTTTTCGCACTGAAATGCATATAAACCATCGAAAAAAACTAAAAGGACGATAACTTCGTCAAATATGTCTTCTTTTCATATACCGCACAAAAAAAAATCGCACAAAAAAAAACCGCACAAAAACAGGTTTTACTGTACTCGTATGCCTAACTGTGGAATATATTTTTACCAAGTGCATGATCATTAGGGTGGCAATGGATGTATGGGAAAAATTTGATCATCGAATTTCAAAAACCGACCATGTACATTTTGTTTATTGGCCCCAAAAAATGACCTGTGCAAAATTTCAGATCAATCGGACATGATTAAGGGGTGCCTCGAAGCGCTTAAATTTTTGATTTTTGAAGGAAATTTGGAAAATCGATTTTTTTTTATGCCAAATGACTTAAAAATGCATGAAACGTCGAGATGTTATCTCAAAAAAAAATTTTTGGCCCGAAATCGACCTTTTGGGACTTAGCCTGAGAGGCAATGAAGGTATGAAAAAAAAAATCGAATTTAAAGAACTGACAATTTACATTTGCAGTGTATGTCGCAGAAATGGGTGCGATATACTATGCTCTAGGGATCATTGAAACACTGCCCATCGACCATTATTTTATTTTTTCAGACAGTCTCAGCTCAATAGAGGCATTCCGCTCAATGAAAGTTGATAAACGCTCATCTTATTTCCTAACAAGAATAAGACATCTATTGAGTGTTTTGGTCGAAAAATTATTCAAGATTACCTTAGCATGGGTTCCCTCTCATTGCTCGATTCCGG
Source organism: Toxorhynchites rutilus septentrionalis (assembly GCF_029784135.1). Classification (NCBI taxonomy): domain Eukaryota; kingdom Metazoa; phylum Arthropoda; class Insecta; order Diptera; family Culicidae; genus Toxorhynchites; species Toxorhynchites rutilus. The sequence goes on from NC_073746.1 coordinate 90,503,255, forward strand.
GGAATGAGAAAGCGGACTCGCTAGCTAAGGTGGGCGCTTCAGAAGGCACACTTTTTGAAAGGCAAATTGCCTATAATGAATTTTTTCACATTCCTCGTCAGGACACACTCGTAAGTTGGCAGCGCATGTGGAGTGGAGATGAGTTCGGTCGTTGGTTACACACGATTATCCCTAAGGTCTCGACGAGTGCATGGTTTAAGGGATTGAATGTAGGTCGTGATTTCATTCGCGTGATATCTCGGCTTATGTCCAATCACTACAACCTAAACGCGCATCTCTATCGCATTGGGCTCGCAGCAAACAATCTTTGTGATTGTGGCGATGGCTACCACGACATCGAGCATGTTGTCTGGTCGTGTATCCGGTTCCATGCTGCTCGCTCTCAGCTCTCTAGAGCACTGAGAGCAAAAGGCAGACAATCGGATATCCCCGTCCGGGATATCTTAGGTAGCCGGGATCCTGATCTTCTGCTTCATCTATACCTGTTCCTCAGAAACGCCGATGTCAACGTTTAATGATGTTTCCTTCGTTGTATCCCCGTTTCATATCCCTCCTAGCGATCGATAAACTTTTACTTAGTCGCAGCAATACATACACACACTCTTTACAGATGCACGGGCCAAAGGTTGTGCAGTCCACTGATCATTCAACAAGAGCCAAAGGTTGTACCGCTCATGACAACTCTACACGAACTGATGATTGCGCCGGCTAGTGACCATTCTATCCTGGATTCCTCGAGTCGAGAAAGACGCACCACGCTAGATATGGGGTACAGACTAGGGAGCGTTGCTGATTAATGGTCAGCTGCATCCCAATAGGAAGTAGCCCGTGTCGGGCACACGTATAGAGCATCGAAGACTGCAACATACCAATTATGAGAACACTTGTAATACTAACCTCGAGCCAACCGCGAGTAATCGGTTACATATTACTAACATAGTTGTAAGACAAAATATATCAAAATATTGGACTCCCGGCCCCGTCAGGCTAACGCCACATGTGCCTTAATAAAAAATATATTTTGAGAAAAAAAAAAAAAATTACATTTTGTTTATTGACCCAAAAAAAAATAACCTGTGCAAAACTTCAGATCAATCAAACATGATTTAGGGATGCCTCAAAGCAATCAATGTTTTGATTTTTTGGCCACTCAGGCCATTTTCGGCCAAAAACCACACCAGATCTCGACGTTTCATGCATTTTTAAGTCATTTGGCAACGGAAAAAATTTCGATTTTCCAAATTTTCTTTACTCCCCCCTTGGAAGATTTTCGAGGATGAAAAAATCAAAACTTTGAGCGCTTTGAGGCACACCTAAATCATGTACGATTGAGCTGAAACTTTGCACAGATAATTTTTTTGGACCAATGAACAAAATGTACATGGTCGGTTTCTGAAATTTGACATGACCATTTTCGCTGCCGCCCTAAAGTTGCAAAAAGTTATGGAGAAAAAGCAATGGTTCTCACGCGTCGGATAACCAAGTAACCTCAACAGAACTTCGAGAAAATAATTTTTATATTTTATGTTTCTTATATTCCATGTTGGGACGAATAAAAAAAACATGAGAAATGTAAACACATGAAAAATGTTCCTTTACCCCGTTAGAAGAAAACGCTTCACATGAACTGCTGTTCGAAAAATTCGACTGAAGTTTTGATAATTTTCCATGCTTTTAGAATAGAACCTCTTGATAGCCAAATGATGAAAGATTTCATTAAATTTTGTAGAACTTTAATAAATTCGTATTTTAAATCAACAGTGTACCGAAATTACATAACCTAACATAGCCTAACAAATAACGAAACTAAAATTATAAAACATATAAACTTTTCTACAGTTCTACTTTGATAAAAGAACACACATTGTGATAAAGGAAAAACATTAGACGGTATATTGATACTCTTCTTTATATTCTCATTTTGTTTGTTTTGATTTTAATCATAATCCTTTGTTCATTCATTTGATGAGACCCATTCTGCGTGCAGCTGTGCGGGGACTGTATTTTTTTTTATTTTTTGTTATAATAATAATAAATAAATATTATGGTCTTCGAGACTAGAGAAAGTTTTCCTCCCATGGCCGAGATATGTCATGATGTTTCAGGAAAGATTCTCGTTATGGTCAGGGATTTTTAATCGAGGAAAATTCGTTCGATTTGCTCCGACAAACACGTATCTTGAACTCACCACGCAGAATACAGCGAAGGCGTGCTATTTGGTATAAAAATCTCAACCATGTACTCATTCAAAGATAGACGACGGAAAATAGAACAAGATTAGACAAAATAGAACAAAATAAGACGACCAACATAAGGTAGAGTTTTGTATTGAGTTTTGAAGGAAAGAAATAAATAATCGAAACAAAAAAAAAAAAATTACGATAAAGATACATAAGAAAAAGACACATCCTGTGTGCCTTGTTGGACTCACTAAAATGGAGATATAAATCTATAACAATTAGTGAAATTTCAATACTTTGCGAAATCGTAAGCAAACCTTCAGCATTTTGAATGTGATTATCTCAATTATGTCTAATCTCTAATCCTTTTTAGATTTTTATTATTGTTTTTCGTCGTCTTCATCAGCTTTGTCAATTATTCCGAAAAAATATTTGGTCTGATTTTGTGCAAATCTTATATGTTCCATTTCGAAAATTGTTAGAAACATGTATTTTTGTCTTCGGGGTGAATTCTGAATTAGAGTGCCTTGTGTTTTTGTCGATTTTTTTAAATTGGTATATTTTTAGAAGTTTGCTGAACATACTAAGAAAACTAATTAAATTCCAAATGTCTATTTTTGGAGGAAAATTCTAGAAAATAATAATTTTTTTGTGGTTTTCTGTCCAGACCGGAGAGACCCTAGAACACAGGGATTTTTTTCGTTTTTGTAATATATATTTTTTCCCATTTTATTGTGCTATTTCAAGAAATGATCTTGGAAAAAAACTTTGAAGCCGTTTCACCGATTTTTTGTATATGTGTCTGATTTTTTTTCAAAAGGGGGCAAATTTTTTTGGTTGGTTCTTTTTTTTCATGGAATACCCAAATATCTATATATTTTCTCGTCAATGTTCTTAATTTTCCCTGTTGCAATCTCTCACGCATAACGTGGACAAATTTCCCTCAGCTATTGTTCCCTTCAAAGTATCGTTATTATTCTTCCTATTTTCCAATTTTCCAATTTTCATATTTTTTGTTGTTTTCATACCCGCATTAATTACTTTTTCAGTCTCCCCCTGAAAATTTACCCGAGATTATATCACATACCTTTCTACTTCCATTTGTTCATTTTCAGTTTCCACTTCCACACTTCGTGTTCCTGATCTTTTTATGTTTTTTTCTCTTTCTCATTCATTTCTCTCTTCTTCTTTTCATCATTTGTATTCTTGTGCTCACCGTTCTTTTTCCATGGCTATTATTTCGCTTTTTCATTTTTTTCATTTTTTTTCTAGTTGATTTTTGTCATCTATACTTCATACTCTTTTCATATTATTATGCATCTAACTGTTTAAATTTTGGTTCATCTTTTCATTCCTATTATATCTTATTGAAGCCAACAATTAAAATATTTGAATTTTTTATTTCATTTGGAGGTATTTTTAGTAACAATATATAAATTGAGAATGATAATCTTATGAAGTTTAGCCCCCGATAGTGCGTTCATATCATATTTGGCTAAGTATGAGCGCGGATCGTTATCAGAAAGATAATCACAATTACTACAAAACGAGTGCATGATTATTTATTTCGAAATAAGACTACGTTTAACACAAAGGTGTGAATCCAAAAATTGATCATGTAACAAACAATAAAATGTTTTTAATGTTCATAACTCGAACTTTCATTAATAGATCGCATATATCGGTTAGAATTATTACTACGGATCGATTAAAAAAAAGGAAATTACAATAAAAACTATTGAAAACAATTGAAAAAGGCCAATTGACCAATAGAATTATCCATATCAAAAATCGCCGATTTCCCAAATATATGTTTTCCTTAGAGCTATCGATCTTCGTGTGTGATTGTCTCTACTCTCATTTTCTTCCTTTGCGAGGAATTAGTCCCCCTGCTATAAACAGTAGAATAAGTTGAAATGTAAATACACTTTAGATATAGGAATAGATTAAAGAATTGAGTTTGGTCATCAACATTTTTATATTCTCCTTATATCTCATCCTTGTCCTGAAAAAAATGCCACCCTTCTAAACTCGAGTCAACCGCGAGTAATCGGTTTTCTGCCTTACTAACTATAGAATTAGGAAATTGTTTATATATAGTCATAAAAATATAGTTAAGAATTCGGTTCCTTAACACTTATGTAACTGAGCCTGTAAAAATAAACGAATTAATAAAAAAAATCGCCGAGCAAAAAAAAAAAGTTAACTTGTTCTGAATGACACTGTAAACAAACTAAATGACAGATCGCACTCAAAATTGGCATTAAGACTGACTGACACTGACAGTAGTACCAACTTAAACAAAAATTTAGCAGTAAATTTAAAATAACAAACTTATGGTATATATTTGGCACAATGTATAAAACAGTTAAATTACTTTCCCGCCAACACAATACAGCGCGGACTCTATTATATACAGTCTCTGATTTATTTTCAATGTATATAATTGAATCCTGTATATGATGGAGTCAAACAGAAAAAAAAATTAACCGTTTTTTATACATTACATTTTTACATTTTTCGTTTTTTGAATATAAAAGAAGAATTTAATTTTTGATTCATCCCCTTAATGTCATAAAATAAAATTCCTCATATAAAAAGTTCGAATTAATTCGGGAGGTGATAGAGGATAATATTTGATGAAAAAAATCCTTCTACGCATATGTTCGAATTTCAACAATGACAGAGTTATAAAACTTTTTGTTTGTTTCGGACTCTGTTGCCTGAAATTGCTCTACATCCAAAAGTACGCTACAGAAGACAAATCTATTGCTTCCATTAGAAAGATGAGAAAATTTAGTACAGGATATCATTGTGAAACATCTAAATTAGTGGTTTCAAATAACATTTTTGAGGTGAAAAACTTCAAAAGTTAGTATTTTTTATTGTATTATTATTAATGTTATAATAAAAATTCATTCAAATCAAGTTCAAGATTGTTTCTATCAATTAATTCAAAGCTTCCTAACCGCTCTACAATTTGTTCTTTGACACCCAACTTCTATCTGTCTTAATTTCGCTGCAATATCGATATAAACAATTCCTAGTGAAAATTCAAGCAAAATCTTCAAAAATTACGATTTTGACCCCATTGTACTATATAAGACACTTAGACACTTAAATTATAAGACACTTAAATTTCACCTTAACCTTGAAAAGTAATATTTTTTCGTAAAAAAGCCATATTTGAAACACAATTTTTTTTTTTTCTCAAACCAAAGTCCAAAATTGTATATAATCGAATCACATATAATCGAGTCTGTATATAATCGAGTCCGACCTATATATTGAAGTGAATTTCTCCGGGCAGCCGAATACCTAATCGTGTTTCCAAAATCATGTCCGAAGTCGGAGCTTTGTAGTAATCGATGATCTAGAGAATGCGGTATCATGCTATAGCTATCGGACATCTAGTATGTCTCCGGTTTATTAGATTATTGTTTTGTAATATGAAACATTTTCAGAGACTGATTGAGAAGGGTGCTTTTGGAGGTCTCTGTTACCGGTCATCTTTGGTTTTCAACAATACTCAAAAAAAAGGCGACAAGAATTCAGGAGTTAATTTTTCCGTTTACCATATGATAGTTACGTTACGTTTATCATATGATAGGAATTAATAAGTAATTCTTACGTTGTAGATGAGTAAATCCAGTGCACAAATAGGTAAACATGGCTCCTTCTTCTGGTTTGTTTCTTCGCGTCAATGAATGTTCAGCCCAGGGCAATGTCCTGGAAAAAAGGTAATGAAGATGGTCGCGTTTCGAGCGACATAGCATGCGCTACCATAATTATTTCGCAAATAGTGACGTCAGTCAGTCAAAGTTTATCTTTGATTGCCCACTGCATGCATGTAAAAATGCTATTTTCAGGAAGTAATTCATCAATTAAAAACGTACATTTTTGTAGAGCTCCCGCTGAATATGAGGCAAATGTGATAGCGTGGAGTGAATATTTGTGAAATCACATCGAAGAAGACGGATAAAAGTGATATTTCCATGTGCCATTTTCACTCTCCCACGTTCATAGAAACAAACGTAGTTTCATTATTTTACCGTTATGGAGTTGATGTTTCGAAGGCTCTCAGTGTCGGTGTGTATGTTGTGAGATAATAATCGCGATAATAATCAAAATTTCACCGAAAATGTTTCGCTTTCGAGAACTAAGCATACGACTGCTCTCTGGACCTTTCTACCACATGAATCATTGAAATAAGCCACGATATAATTGTCATCTGTTAAAAAAACAACCAGTTGAATGATTTCATGAGAATTTGGCTCAAATTATCATGCAACCTTGAGTACTTGCAACATTGTTTTGTTTCTTCCATATACATTCTATATTGAATGCAAATAATTACGACACGATATATTGATTGCCATTGATTACTGCTCCACCTCTATATGTACCTCATTGAGCCCAGGGTATATAAGCATTGTGCATATTCTGAGAATGCATTTAGAAGCAAACGATTTGGCGTGCTCGATTTACACGGTAGCAGAGCACTGACAGACGAAAATAGTCATAAACGTGAAAATGCTTTTTGATTTGACATCCTTACTGAAAGACGTAGTTTATAAATGATAAAATAATGATTCATCCATCGTACTAGAACGGAAACACACTTTTCAGTATGTTAGTGTTCATTCCACCGATTCTGTGATTTGACTGACTATTTTCTCCTCAATCAATCAGAATTAAAGTCAGAATATACAGAAAGAAAGCAGCCTTAACCCCTTGCCGTATGATTTAATTTCCAACAACAGTGCCCAAATACGAGCACAGTGAGTCGTTTTGATACTCTGTGTGTATCTGTGTGTATCTGTGTGTAGCAGTCCTGCATCATCACACGCCTGAAGCATGTATCCATTTCACATCGATAGACGACGAGTGAGGTTCGATTTTGTACGTTCTGGCACAGTCTAATCGCCACGAGTGTGGTTCGACGTTATACGTGAAGGGGTTAAACTTACGGGCCAAATGCTGTTTATCATTATTGTCTGTTGAACATCAATGAGATGACGAGACACAATCGAGCCGCTAGATGTTCTAGAGCGGCAAAAAGCCGTTCGTGTTTGAGGTCAGTTTTTGGTGTTTTTGACGTAGGATTATATTTTTCATTTCTGTACCGGGGAATAAGTTAAAAGTTTCGAAAACGATAGCGTAATTTGAGGTGCAAGGTTTTGAACATTAATACCTCTTTGTCGACTGAATAAAGTTGTATGATAGTTATCTGATACGAAAGGAAGTGCTCTTAAGTGCGAAGTTATATGTTTGTTACGTATTTATCCAAGAATTAGTTTAATAGATCAAAAACTGCTTACGAATCAAACTACTGAAATCTCAATAATCTATAAATGTAGGTACCTCATTAGAATTTAGTCTCATGATTAGTCATCGGTTGATTCATAGGAATTGCATTCGCATGCATTTGTGCAGATCGGATGTATTCTCCCAACACGGACCACTAAACGAATACATTAGCGTTATCGTCTCTGACGATGGGGACTTGGAGGCAAATGAAGCAAAAGTTACAATAGAATCGAACAAAAACAAAACAGTGACTAGCGTTAGTTTATCGAAGAAGTCTTTTTCAAGGCTAGATGCGATTGAAATGCAAAATATTAAATTTTCTATAGAAGAAAGATCTAACATTTTACTACTTAAATTGGGACTTTCTCTATTAGGCAGCAGACTACTCAACTCTAGGTTCGAATAACTAATGATTTATTGTTCTGATTTCATATCAGCGAGACCCATAGAGAACGCTCGGGCATCGATGTGGAGGGTCGATGCCATTGCTGACACAGCGTGTCAATTGCGCGTGGATGTTTAATTTACCAGTCGGCGCAATTTGACACCATGATAAAATAATCAACCGTAGCAACAATGTTGCATCGGTTGGCGACTTACAGTGTCGCTCAAAAGTGTTCACCACACCTTCCCCCTTTTCGGAAGAAGAATGTAGCATAGCAAATTATTCGTGATTTGAATTTTAGTTGAGGTTCTCTAGGAATTTCGCTGATGATAATACAAAGGTTTACATTTTTGTTCTTATACACCTAAATATATTGACCATGATTATTTCGAAAAATTTAAAATTTATTATTTATATTTCGTAGAGAATATTTGTCCCTGAATGGATTTGAATAAATGAATGACCTTTCCTTCCCTCTTTCAAAAGTAAATTTTAAATTTTCTCATTTATAGTTTTATAATTCTATTTTTATGTACTTTCATTTGTTTTCCCTGTGCCAAATCTTCCACATCACAGTTGCATCCTTCTACTTTTACTATTTTAAAGGGACCTATATAGAATGGGTCCAATTTTTTGCGATTTTCGTTAGTAATATATATTAAATCTCCTACAGATACATTGATTGGATTCAGATTTACATTCAAATTTTCAGTTCTTAATCTTTTTTGTTCAATTAATTTGTTTCGAGCTTCTGAATGACTTTTTTGTAACTTAAATTTCATTTCATTGTAGTACTGATCAAGGTTATAGATTGGTTCTATTTTTGTATTAAAGAGGTCTTGAGGTAAATTTGGTTTTCGTGCAAAAACTAACTCAAATGGTGCATATTGTGTGTCCGTATGTGGGGTTGTATTATATACAAAAGCGTAAAAGTTAATCCAGTCATCCCAGTCGTTATGATGTTCATTGGAGAACGATCTCAGATACTCATTAAGGCATCTATGATTTCTCTCCAAAGCACCGATAGACTGAGGATGATATGCGGTTGAAAATGTTTGTTTGAAATTTAATATTTTACCGATCTGACAAAGTACTTCATTGCAATATTCAGTACCTCTGTCCGATCTTAGTTCTAAAAAGTTTCCGTATGTCAAAATAAAGTTTTCCACTAATGCACGAGCAATGGTATTAGCTTCCTTATTTTGAATTGGTATTAGAACTATAAATTTTGTGAGATCGCACTGCAATGTAATACAATAACGATTATTTTTTCCTGATTTAGGCAATGGCCCGACAGTATCTATCGAAATAACATCAAATGCTCTTACTGGAGTAGTTGTAACAATTGATGCTTCTTTCGTTTTTTTCGTTATTTTGTTCGTTTTACAAAACTCACAGGCCTTTATGAATTTTGCTATAGAACTCTTCATTCCATGCCAGGCATATAGATCACGTAGTTTTAGGTAAAGTCTATGTTGACCTATGTGACCACCGATAGAACTGTTATGAAAATCATGTAAGATTTTCTCGATTTCCTCTCTATTTTGTATATATCTTGGAGGTCTGTATAGAAAAAATTCAAAATTTTTCGTTTGTTTAGTGGCAATTTCTTTGAATTTTTCCACTGTTATTAATGAAAACATTGTATCATTTAATGGTATAGCTATCCTTTTTTCATTTATATTCATCATAATTCCATTTAGCTCTGAAAGAGCAGACTCTAGTGTCTGACTTCCATTTAGTAAGCATTCTTTATTTATCTCAATTGTAACAAATGTTTTCTTTAAGTTTGCGCTTTTTATTTTTATGTGTATGACGTCGTCTTTTATTTCGGTTAATATCTTTTTCATAACCCTAATTGGTTGTAAATTTTCGATTTCACGCACAAGAAGTTGATCAGGCTTCTCGACTTGTATAATCGGTTTGTTTTGTTTTGCTGTTTCATTTTTCCTACTCATGGACCTTGTGTTTACCACGAGCATTGTTTTGTTTTTCAGGTCGTCAGATGACACGATTCTTGAGAGTGCATCTGCGCCTACATTGTCTTTTCCTTTGATATGTACTATGTCAAAATCGTAATCCTCGAGATCAAGACGCATTTGTGTTAACTTTTTGGTAGGTTCCTTCATTCCAAAAAGAAAGACAAGGGGTCGATGATCCGTTTTGATTGTGAATTTTCTACCATACAAATATGGCTTGAAATGATTGATAGCCCAATGTATGGCAATCATTTCCTGCAATATTGTTGGCTTTTTAGAATCTGCTTTGTTCAATGCTTTACTTGCATAGGCTATTGGCAGATCATGTCCGTCTACTTCTTGAGATAAGACTGCTCCACAAGCTGTGTTGGAAGCGTCTGTGGTCAGAATAAATTTCTTTGAAAAGTCAGGGTAACTTAAAATTGGTGGAGATAATAGGTTTTCTCTGAGTTGTTCAAAAGATGTTTGGCGTTCATCATTCCAAATAAAAGTTGAATTTTTCTTTAACAATTCGTTTAATGGTTTTGCTATCTTCGCGAAGTTTGGAACAAACTTACGATAGTAATTACAAAAAGCAACGAATCTACGAACTTCGTCCGCATTCGTTGGTACTGGATAATTTTGTATAACATTAAATTTTGTGTCATCAGGAAGTATTCCCTGATCAGAAATTTTATGGCCTAAGTACGTTACTTCTGTTTTAAAGAATTGGCATTTTTCCGGATTGAGTTTCAAATTGTATTGTCTCAATCGTTCAAACACTTTAGTCAGATTTTTAATGTGATGATTTGTAGAACATCCAATAACTACAATATCATCGATATAAACAAATGCACATTCTGGCGTCAATCCTGCCATGGCAATAGTCATCATGCGCTGAAAACTGTTTGGGCTTATATTCAAGCCAAACGGTAAGCGCGTGAAGGCGTAGTGCCCGGACGACGTAGAAAACGCAGTGTATTTCTTAGATTCTGGGTCCAACGGGATTTGGTGGAATCCTGCCATCAGGTCCAAGGTGCTAAAATATTTAGCCCTTCCTAACTGATCCAAAATTGTGTCGATTCTTGGAAGTGGAAATCTGTCGGCTAAAATTTTCTTGTTTAGCTGTCTGAAATCCACGACCATCCTCCATTTTTTATCATCAGTGTTCGATTTTTTGGGCACCAATAAAATTGGTGAGTTATAAGCCGATACTGAATGTTCGATTATTTTGTTTTCCAGTAATTTATTCACTTGACCTTCAATTTCGGAATTTTGTGCGTGTATACTCCTATAATTTGGAATATATACGGGCACATTGTCCGACAATTCGATGTTTTGAGTGTAGAAGTTATTTGTGGTCAAATAATCTTCTCCCAACGCAAAAATGTCATTATATTCTTCTATCAATGTCTCAAAATGTTTACTAGCGTATGTTGGTATTTCAGTAAAGTCAATTTTTTGTTTTATTTCATCCGATCTCTGTTTAATTTCGGTATTTTTATTTATATTAGCTATAATGAAATCATTCAATGGTTTAACTATGGGTTTAAAATTAAGAATAAGAACTGGTTTATCCGTAGTATTAATAAATTTAACATATGTCGTTTTCGGAGATACTAAAGTGTTCCCACAAAAAATTCCGTTCTGAATTTCCTGTGCACACACTAAAGCATCGTCTTCAAGTTTTAAATTTGGGATACGGCGAATAACTTCGCATCTTTCCGGAAGCAGTATTCCTTCATTAAGATTATCTTCAATTGGAATATTAACTTCTATATTATTAAACGTAAAATTTAAAATCCAATATTCATAGTTAATGCTACACTTATATTGTGATAAAAAATCTCTTCCCAATATTCCTTCAGTGCATATTGGGAAATCGTTATTGACCAATTGAAATCTATGATTCAATTTTAATACATTCTGAAATTTCAATGTAGTAATCGTTGAAGCTACAGTTTCCAATTTTTCACCGGATATACCAGAAATTATACATTTATTAGTTCTATCTACTATTTGATTATTAACTACCTTACCTATTTTGAAAATTGAAATGTCAGCCCCTGAGTCAATCATGAAAGTACACGTTGAATTGGCCATTTCAACGTATGCCTTCACAAAATTTGATGCAGTTGCATTTATTGTGAAAAGCTTCGGGGTTGACCTAAAAAATTTTGCTGTGGTGGTTGTTGCTGCTGCTGAAATTGGAATGGAGGTTGTTGGCACTGGTTCCAATTTTGCACATTCTGCGCATTTTGTGGTACTGGTGCCATACCATTTCCAGTTTCTGCAGTTGCGTAAAATATGCGTGGTTGCATGAATCCACGTCCATATCCTCTTTGCGATCCCCTACCACGTTGATTTTGAAAATTTCTTTGATTGTCGTATTGCTGGAAATTTCCTCTGCCGCGACGATTGAAAAAACCGCCACGGTTACTGAAATTATTTTGAGCATAAAAATTTCTATTCCCACGGTTTTGATTTCTACCGCGTCCCCGTTGTAAATGGCCACGACGGGTATACATTATTTGCGAGTTTTGATTCGCAGATGATGCTCCCTCGTTTTCAATCACCTTTTCTATCGCATCAGTTAAGGACGAAAATTGTCCCGCTTTTAGCAAGAGCTTGGTTTCACTGGACCTAACTCCGGTGCAAAGTGCTTTTACTCCCTGTTTAACAGCCATTTTGCAGGCCGTTTCAGTGGGAATATTTTCCGATATGTATGCTTTTTCCAACAGGAACACTAAGTTTTCGACTTCGTTGGTAAATTTATTGATATCACCAATCTGCTTCGTTTCTTGTAGTTTTGCTACAAAAACATCAGGAGATTTTTTCATTCCACAACATGTCTTAAGCTTATTTATTATTTCTTCAGTGTTTTGTGGTCTGTCTCCGACAGCTGCTCGAGCTTTCCCGGTTAGTCGAGTTTTAATAAATCTGATTACCGTCTCTTTCGCTGCTGATTTTTGTGCAGCTGTTGCATCAGCGAATTCCGATTCCACGCTGTCTGCAAACAGCGCAACAGAATCAATAAATTGATTCAACCCTTCCGGGTTTCCCTCATAGGTTTGGACGATAGCTGTTCCCAGCTTAATGTCCACCTTCGGGGTAGCCATTTTATTTTTCTTAAACAATTGGTTAAATGCTATTATTATTTTTACTAACGTCGTAAATTTTAATAACTGTTTTGCGGAATCAAGTTTGGAATTAATCAATACTTGAATACCGCCGAATAAATCTCTGGCCTCTAACACAATTTCCCTCTGCTCGTGATGTTCATAATCATCGAGCAGATATAAAATTGTGTTATAGACCTGTCTGGCATATTCTCTTTTGGCGAGTAAAGTATTCCTCAGGTATTTTCTGTTAGGACTCTTTTTTAGATTTATGTATATAGTTTTCAATTCGTTTAACAAACTTCGTTCCTCACTTTTCAATTTCTTCAGCATTGGCGAGGTGGAAAAATTTGGCACTTATTTAAGAAAATGAAACAAATGAAGGTACTTACATTGAATTCTTCATTTAATTTATCTTTTTCACTGATATGTGTTAATTAATCTATAATTCATATATAAGTGTTCATTGCACCACCGTCGCTCCGTTTCGCCGATGTTCATGTAGTAAAATTCTAGCAGCGTATGGAATGCGGCTCTCTGCGATTCATTCAAAAGATTGTTGCGAAGATATTCCAAGCATTTGTCACTCCGTTTCGCCGATGTTCACACGGGGCCGTCCCGCCTGTCGCCTGCTTCGTGGTTCTCGTATCCGTTTCGATTAGTGGCTTCAAGTCGGATTCTTTACAGCCGTTGTGCACTGAGTGGATATTTTCGGAACCCAGTGCTGGTGATGAAGGACAGACATAGTGGTGTAATTTGGTGCACGGGCGCGTTCTCGCGGCTTCGTCGGCAGACTGTATGCTGCTGGAAGACTGCTTCCACTTCCATATACAATTCAGGAGCACTGGCGCCCCACAGTTCATTAGGCAGCTCTTTCCCCTGCTCGCCACTCAGGACATTGTTCACTTAACACTTCAACATTAAAGAGGGATCCAGTAATACCACTTGAAAGTCAAGAAAAGCTAACATGTAGCGCATTGTCGCTACAGTCCACTGTCCAACACTAAATTCACTGAATTTTCATGAGGAAATCACATCCTCCCGCCAGCGACACTTCGAGGCACGGTGCAAAACAGCAGAACCGTCTCGCCCGCAGAACATTCTCACTCTAATAGTGAGGCTGCCACAGTCGCCATCTAACATTTTACTACTTAAATTGGGACTTTCTCTATTAGGCAGCAGACTACTCAACTCTAGGTTCGAATAACTAATGATTTATTGTTCTGATTTCATATCAGCGAGACCCATAGAGAACGCTCGGGCATCGATGTGGAGGGTCGATGCCATTGCTGACACAGCGTGTCAATTGCGCGTGGATGTTTAATTTACCAGTCGGCGCAATTTGACACCATGATAAAATAATCAACCGTAGCAACAATGTTGCATCGGTTGGCGACTTACAGTGTCGCTCAAAAGTGTTCACCACAAAGAGACAAACAAACTAACTACCAAATTTTTGTACTAAAGGGTTCAGTCTTAAATTCCCTATTTCTAAATCAACAATGCGGTTGTGACTTTGTCGTTACCCTTTTAGAATTTAAAGCCCTCTATCGATTAGTGTGCCTTGACTGTATGTTTATGCGCATGTCGTTCAAAATGCATATACTATTGGAAAATTTTCTTTCAATCGCGTCAAATTATTAGCAACACGCATTAGGTTACTAACTGGACGCAGTGGTTTACACCTAACAGAGTAAAAAAGGCATCTAACTAACCCCTCTTACACACGATGGCTCTTTTCACTATTTGTTATGCTGATCTGAATTTATTCAAGGATTCAAATCTCACTTCCAATCGAATTAGAGGATAACACATCGTTATATCTCCATTACTCTGTTTCCAATTTTCCTAAACTATTGCATTCACTCCTCATTAGAATCAGTTACTCACTCTTTGGCCAGATTTATAGCCATTTCTTTTCACACCGATTTGCCTTATTCTGGCCCAATCAAGCAATACGCTGAAAAGCGAGAAGTCATAAAAAATTGTGTCAAATGAAAGCAAAATGGGGATTCTGTGGGAAGCGTCACCAAATGGCGCGCGAGAGTATAGAGTAGCATCATTATGCATTGTATTGTGTCCTCGTCGTCGTCTTATTCGGCGTAACCCTGATCATCATCGCAGAGATTTGGACACATTGCAACATTGATTCGTCGCGACTGTGAAAAGAACCCACACTGTCGTATCTTTCACTTCACTTCGCGCGAATGGAAGGAAGGAACAAATAATGCTCCTTTGCCTCACAATGGCCTTGTTAAGATCTGAATAACTCCCTAATTGTACTGCAAGCAGCCACTGCCTCCATAGTTGCCGACGAACGTGGATGAGAAAGTAATTTCAAGGTTGTGCTCGCATATATGCGCTGATATCTCAAATATATATTCAATGGACCGAAAGTGGAGTAATTCTGGCTCGAAAATTGCTCGGCGGAAGCTGAAATGAAACAGATTGGTTTGCTCCGGCGAAGATAAACAACGAATTATCTCCGACGCAATTCAGAGAGTGCGAAGATTATAAATCACCCTCAATCGATGAGGAAATAGCGGGGGAGCACACCCGATCCGAGAGGGCGCACGATGTTTTGATTCCTCAGCTTCGCGAGGATTTGTTGCGTCATTCTCAGACACGGCGGCACACGGCAATGCAAATGCTAGATACTTGCCGGGAATTGTATATTATTTATTGGCAACAAAAAAGCGAGGCCCCGAGCTCAGGGGAAAATTTCCAAGCGCTCGGCTTATAAACGACACCGGCGGATTTATTTGTGAGATGCATTAAAATATGTACGGCGGCAGGATGCAATATCTGTGCAACACACATACACACACAGACACACTTGCTGTTATTGTTTACCAATTTGCATGAGGCAACACTGCGACGCGTGTTTACTCGAGAGTTGGGCTGCTTCTGGTGTTTTAATGGAATTGAAATGAAATGAAATGTAAATACTCAATGCGAGCTGGGGTGGTTGGCTCGTTGCCAAGTATCTATTTTGGGTGCGTTCCAATTGCACCGTGGTATGTTTGCTATTGGAAGAAACCGTTAATGCACAAAAACGATTGCGCGAATTAATGGGCTGGCTCAGAGCTGCTGAATTCTAGTAAAATGTAATTGAGTGGCGAAACATAATAATGTATGTAATTTTTAGTTGGCAGCTTTTTTTTTATATTATTCTGATAGCTGTCACTTGATTTGAGATTGGTTTGATTTTCCATTTCATCAGGGGATAGTAACTCCAAGCGAAAAGTGAGGACTGAGTTTTAGTTGTTCGTATGTAAGCAGTGAACTAATTTTACACTCTAAAAATTGCACTGACCGGCACTGACCACTGCGTTTTACTGTCAATATGTGTGAGATACTAATAAAATAAATATTTTTTATTTGTTATCTATGTTCGCATCATATACAACGAACTCACATTTATTTTCCGCTTGCAACAGCATTCACGGCATTACTGTTCGGAACTCACTGACAATAAAAAAAATTAAACAGTTCATAATAAATGACTCAAATGGCTAAAGAAGTTAATTTGGCTTTTATTGAAAAAATGAGTTGATTTACGGGCTATTGGAGATGCATTTGTGTTCGAAACATTAAGTTGATAAATGATTTTTAAGTCTGAGTATTTTGAATTTGAACTTTTAAAAACGAAAGATTGTTTATTTACCAGGCTCGTTTCGATATGTATAAATTAGTTCAACTTTCGTTATTCAGTGGCACTAACTCAAAACAACTGTAAACAGAGGATTATGAACTAGACAAATCAGAATGCAAACCCAGCAAGCATCAAAACGTATAAATATTGTATATCAGCCATTCCGTGCCGATAGAGAGGTTCTCAGATTTCCGCGAAAAGTGGTAGTTTTATACTTTATCGCGAAATATTAGACCCGGATTTCATTAGGGTGCCCATTTCCATTTTTGGGTGGTCCAACATTTTCCTTTTTATTTTTTTTTTCCAAAGACGGCTTTTATCAAAAATTCATAACTTTTAAATTGCTCGACCGATTCAGATAATTGACATATCAAATTAAAGTCAATTAGCTAATCTTCCTCGGAAAAATATTACACTTTATTTTTTGGAAAAAAATTTTTAGTGTGAATTAAGAAAAATAATTCTTCAAATATTTTTTAGGAAAATCTAAACGATTCCCACATTTCTTTATTTGACTAAAATAAGACGCGATAGTCTTATTGGGTACGTGTATCGCCTCCCCTATACGATGCTGTATATACAAAAGTTATACAATTTAAGGTCTGCAGGATTATATTGTACATCAGCCATTCCATACCAAACCGATATTGCGGTTCTGAGATTTTAATGAAAAGTGGTAATTTTGTTCCTTGTTGCAAAACATTAGACCCGTATTTCTATTTTTTCATTAGGGTGGTCCGAAAAATCTACTTTTTCTCCTTTTTTCCACAATTGACTCTCTTCGAAAAATCATAACTTTTGCGCTACTCGACCGATTCATATGATCGATATATCAAAATAAAACCAAATAGTTAGTCTTCCTCGAAAAATACTACATTTGCAAAAAATTTGGATTTTGCTTTTGTAATTATTGATTGTATTTGTTTTTGTTGTTTACAAGGCTTTGAATTAGAAGGCGCTATATATTTATATTTTTTCTTGAAAACTAAGGTTTTTTTTACATGACATATACAAAAATAAGAGAGGCGAGCCATGAAAACAGCAAAAAACAAATACAATCAGTAATTACAAAAACAAAATCCAATTTTTTTCAAGCATAGTATTTTTCGAGGAAGACTAGCTATTTGGCTTTAATTTGAAATTTCGATCATCCGAATCGATAGAGTAGCGCAAAAGTTATGATTTGTTGAAAAGAGTCAATTGTGAGAAAAAGGAGAAAAAGTAGGTTTTTCGGACCACCCTAAATAAAAAATAAAAATACGGGTCTAATGGCTACATACCTTAAATTGTATAACTTTTGCATATACAGCATCGTATAGGCGATACACGTACCTAATAAGACTATTGACGAATTCCACGCCAACTCGTCTTATTTTGTTCAAATAAAGAAATGTGGCAAATCGTTTAAATTTTCCTAAAAAATATATTTCAAGATTTTTTTTTTAATTTACACTAATTTTTTTTTCCAAAAAATTAAAACTAAATATTCTCAAAACCGTTTTTTTATTCTAAAAAAATGTGTGAGCAGCCCATACAATTATCAAAAAATCGTCCGTACATCGGAAAATGGGCATTTTTACAGGAAAAAAGTTTTTCTGACAACAACTTTTCCACGCTTTTTTTTGAAAAAAAAACTAATCCTAGTTTTGCTAAAAGCCAAGATAGCGGTATGGTGCATTCGACAATGTTTAAAATCTCATTAAAATATGAACTTCCGTCGAAGACGACAACTTTCTTTTTTCATAGTTTCTGGAATTTAAGGCATTTTGTATGAAGAATCCTGAAAAAAATACGTTTATGTTTTTTGTGTGTAAATTTTCGCGTTTAAAATGTTCTTGACATGTTTCTAAACAGAAAAAAAGTGACCATAGCATGTAAATCGCGATAATTTATGCATTAAAAAGGTTATGAATTGTTGTCAGAAATTTTTTTTTCCCTGTAAATCATCCCACCTTCCGATGTATGGATGACTTGTTGGAAGTTGTAAGGGCTATCCAAATTTTGAAAACTCATGTTTTCGAGATAAATTAATTTTAATTTCAAACAAGCTTTTTTCTCAAAAACGTGCTTGATATTTTTCAATGAAAACTTAAATTATTTTTTTCTATATTTCATTCTTTAACCAACATTTTGTACCGTTCTGAATCATATTTCGGACGCTTAAGGCATATGATGTAGAAACAGGTCTAAACTTTATGCACAGGTATTATTTGGTTAATATTTTTAATAAATTAGTTCACTCTAATTTATTAAAAATATGCTTTTAAGCTTTTTTCTTTGGTACCTATTTGATTGAAAACATAAATAAATCATCGAATTTTATTCTTTTCAAATGAAGCGAATAAAAATCAAACTCCGGACACTGAATCAAATTTCGGACACTTTATTTTGTAAATTATTGAACGAAAACTACATTACACTTGATTATAGTTTATAGTCAACTGCGAAACACTTACCAAGCAATCACAGTAAACTTTTAACGATGATGAGAACTGATGAAACACGGGAGAAATTTAAATATTTATGAACGGGTAAATTATACGTGCTCACGCTAAGCAAACGTCAAACAAAAAAACGATAATGAATAGTGTTGATAGATTTTTGCCGATTATGTTATAATTCAAATTTAGTTTTCATATGAAATGATCGTGAAACCAAGAGATTACTCTAAAGAAGCAATTGTGATATTAATTTTATAGTTATATCATCAGTGCATTAACCATTTCAAGAAACTAGAAGAAAGTGTCCGAAATATGATGTTGTCCGAAATATGATTCAGAACGGTAGATCTTATAGTTTTTAAATTAAGATAAAGAAAATTTTAATTAAAAAAATAAGAAAACAAAGTATAAAAAACTTCAAAATTTAAAAAAACACCCGAATTCACACGAATTTAGATAGAAAATAAATGAAAAAAATATTTGAAAAATTAATTTTTTTTCGAAAACACGTTTTTTAAAAACTCTGAAAAAATATATATGAATAGCCCATACAATTACCAATAAGTCACCCATACATCGGAAGATGGGCACTTTTACAGGGAAAAAGTTTTTCTGACCAGGACTTTTTGATATTTATCTTTGAAGAGTTACTGTTAATGTTTAATTCGTAACATTTTTATGTGTAAATTATCACGAATTACATGCTCTGCTAATTTATTCCTATTAAGGAACAAGTCAAGAATATGTCAAAAGCGAGAATTTACACACAAAAATGTTACGAGTAGAACATGAGGAGTCAGGAGTCTTCTTACTAAAAAAATGCCTTATAATCCAGAAACTATAAAAGATAGATCGTTGTCGTCTTCGACGAAAGTTCATACTTTAATAAGATCTAAGATCATTTTTTCGAAAACAAGTTTTTTAAAAATTCTGTACAAATAGATATGAATAGCCCATACAATTTCCAATAAGTCACCCATACATCGGAAGATGGGCACTTTTACAGAGAAAAAGTTTTTCTGACTAGGACTTTTTCATATTTTTGTTTGAAAAATTACTATTAATGTTTAATTTGTAACATTTTTATGTGTAAACTAGCTAACCCGGCAAACTTCGTCCCGCCCATTTACTTGATTAATTCTCGAGTAATGCAGAAATTTGTGTTTTATTTGTATGGCAGCCACCCCTAAGAGAGGGGGGAGGGGTATCTAACCACCATAGAAACATTCATTGCACCCTAAAGTTTCCATATGCCTAATTTGGTTTAATTTGCTTGATTAATTCTCGGGTAATGCAAAAATTTGTGTTTCATTTGTACGGCAGCCCCCTCTAAGAGAGGGGGAAGGAGTATCTTAACACCATAGAAACATTTATTGCATCCCAAAACCTCCACATGCCAAATTTGGTTTCATTTGCTTGATTAATTCTCGAGTAATGCAGAAATTTGTGTTTCATTTGTATGGCAGGCCCCCCTTTGAGTGGGGGAAGGACTGTCTAACCATCATGGAAACATTTATTGCACCCTAAAACTTTCACATGTCAACTTTGGTTTCGTTTGATTGATTAATTTCCGAGTAATGCAAAAAATTGTGTTTCATTTGTATGGCAGCCCCCTCTAAGAGAGGTGGAAGGAGTATCTTATCATCATAGAAACATTTATTACATCCTAAAACCTCCACATGCCAAATTTGGTTTCATTTGCTTGATTAATTCTCGAGTAATGCAGAAATTTGTGTTTCATTTGTATGGCAGCCCCCCCTTTGAGTGGGGGAAGGACTGTCTAACCATCATAGAAACATTTATTGCACCCTAAAACTTTCACATGCCAACTTTGGTTTCGTTTGCTTGGTTAATTTCCGAGTAATGCAGAAATTTGTGTTTCATTTGTATGGCAGCCCCCCCTTAGAGAGGGGGGAGGGGTCTCAAAATATCACGAAAACCTTCCCCGGCCCCAAAAACCCCTACATACCAATTTTCATGTCGATCGGTTCAGTAGTTTCCGAGTCTATAAGAATCAGACAGACAGACAGACATCACTCCATTTTTATATATATAGATTATCACGAATTACATGCTCTGCTAATTTATTCCTATTAAGAAACAAGTCAAGCACATGTCAAAAGCGAGAATTTACACACAAAAATGTTACGAGTAGAACATGATTTTTTCAGGAGTCTTCACACCAAAGTGCCTAATAATCCAGTAACTGTAAAAGATAGATCGTTGTCGTCTTCGACGAAAGTTTATATTTTAATGAGATCTAAATTTATTTCGAATGCACTATATCGCTGTCTTGACTTTTAACAAAATTAGGATTAAAACGTGAAGAAGTTTTTGTTAGAAAAATATTTTTCTTTTAAAAATGCCCATCTTCCGATGCATGGACGACTGTTTTTTCTGTCCCATTTGTTTATTTTAGGCTCATTAGCATTTTAGCTGCAACAGAGCCGAATTTCAATCGTGTACATATCGCATGTGCTGTCATAGAAATGAAACACAAATTTCTGCATAACTCGAGAACTAATCAAGCACAATTTGGGATGTGAGGGTTTTTGGGCATGAGAAATGTTTCTATGATGGTATGACACCCCTTCCTCCTCTGGAATTGAGAGGGGGTCCCATAAAAATATTACACATATTGCAACCAAAAATATTCCAACCAAACATGACAATTGAACATTTTAGGAGAACTCTGAAAGAAAAAGGGAAAATTCGGAAAATTAAATTCCCATATGTTCTACGCACGATGTAATGCACTCCTATATCTTCTTCTATCTATACCAATAAAAAAGAATCGCCGAATGTGTTGATAAGAGCAGAACTCGAGGAAGGAATTGTCCGATTTAGGGCTGTCTTTATTCTATCATATTTTCTGTATAAAACATTTATTCCATGTAACGGAGAAACATGTTATTTGCAAGTGGTTGAAAAATCTTGAACGAGAATTGTGTCTGAAAATGATGAGTTTTGTTACAAATACTAGGAATTTTATAGTAAAAGATAAATTCAATGGGGTCGACTGGAAGATCAATCAATGAACAGTTCTGCAATTAGACCCATAAACTTGCTTGAAGTAAGAAAACGTGAATGTTTGAAGGTATTGATAACATCAAAAAACATATTTTGGACGGGACGAAGTTTGCCGGGTCAGCTAGTTCATACAGAAAAATAAACATTCCCACCTTTTCACCGTTCATTGAACACCTCTGTCAGTTATGCATACACTCTTCGCCGAAGCATAGTGGAAAAAAAAATATTCCTCGATGTAAACAAGCATTGAAAAAGGAGACACTTTTCGACGAGTGATTTTCCAGCAAACATTAAATCGTATAACTAGCGTACATACAGCATCATATATTCATATTTTGGGTGGTATATGATGCGTCTAACTGTCATATACATGCAAAATTGGAGGTGATATACATACATGACAATTTATTGCGAATTAGTTTGGATGAATATACGACTTAAAAATTCATCTGGTACGACTATTATTGTCATACGCAAATACGATTTATTATAGGCAAACAAAAACAAACGAATGGCGGAAAATGTTTGTTAGGTTTTAATTATTTTTATAACCTCACGAACCGCCAGTAGTATATATAACAACATTTATGTTTCTAGAAATTGGAATTATATAAATGACTTTTTTTTCGCAATATCACATTGTTTCAATTTATATATTCATGAGACTCACAAACTGCATGAACCTGATACGCATATATGACTTCGTATAGATCGATTTTTCGATAGTGTACATCATAAAACCGATGCTTGTTACACCGAATTGAGACTCGATATGTAGATAAAATCGACGTTTTCTCATACGATTTTAGATGTACACAATGTATCCTTTGAACGACGTTATATATGATTCTGATTCAATCTCACAGGCTTCAAATATGCCAAGTTTTGCGATTTAACGTTTGCTGGGTTGAACGGAGTTTCACTGTAGCGATTTCATCATGAATAGACTGACGCCTGAACAGTTTCTTCAAATTGTACAGTTTTGTTTTTGCGAAAATCATGGTTCAGTTCAAGAAAACTCATCGCAATTCTGTTGTTCAGCGATGATTGCGATTTGACAGCGAATTCGAAGCCACCAAGCACCCAAGCATTGTCGTTAATAATACTACGCCGAGAAGGCGCAGAAGAAAACCTGAGGGCACAATCTGATTATTCTATTTTTATGACAATGCCTCCGGAGCAGCATCGGAAACAATCTCGAAATGGCGTCAGCAAATCAGTCGTTATTTGAGGCAAGCAAGCAATCCAAAGAAATAACAATGGGAAGCTTTGTTATCAGGACAACCCCCTGGAAGAGCAGCATGAAATCATCCCTAATTTGCCTCCATTCATCCCGAATACTTCCGTGTTATGCAACATTTAATGCCATATCGTTTAGCATCCTTGTGTTTTTTTTATAAATTGTGAGGGTGGTTCAACTTCTGCATTGGATAGGAAATTAAAATTCATTTACATTGAGTACAGCACTGGAAAGGATTGGTTTGTTTGAACAGATTTTTATTGCAATCAGAGAGTGACTACAGAATCGTAAGTAAGGGAAACAGCATTAATTTGAATTGAAATCAATTGCACCCTCTGCAAGGAACATTCAAGAGAAGACGAGGAAAATCAACTGCGTTTGAGCGATAATTCTCAGAAGGTGCACTTTTTCCCGCTTTCCGAGAATCCGACTCAGGAAACGAACGGAATGGAAAATAACTACTATTAGAGGGGAAATGTTGACGTCTTGACGCTGAAGCATCCTCAGCAAGCAAAGCAGAGCAAGGCGAAAAAAAAATGATTGCCACAGGAAATAATTTCCAACCGATTTGTAACGCAGTGTAGTGTCAGAAAAGGCTAAACGAAACACATCTTGTTGTCGACCTGTTTTTACATTCCAAGAAGTTTTTATTCCGCTTCCGGGACAGCTAGAAGAGCCGGAAAGAAACAAAGGATCAGCTGCACAACTTCTGAATCTTTGCAATCACCGTTCTTTGTTCAAAGGGAAAGAACTACAAAACAGCCCCAACTCTCATTCGCGAGGAGGCGCAAAGGGAATGCACAGCACAGCATTCCCCACGCCAACAGCGCGATTCCCTTATATCGGGTAAAAAAGTAGGTCATTCCATTTCGCACCCACAAACGGAACTGCGACTGTTCGATTAATTATGCAGTTCATGCAATTGCGGTAGCGCCCTCCTTTTTTTCGTTTTCGGGTTCGACCATATCGTAGAGCGACTACATCATTTATCACAGCCGACAGTTCGATGAGTGTCGATAAATTGTATTCAATCGAGGGCGTGTTCGAGCAGCTTTGGGAGCGTTTCTGTCAGCACATCGTTTGCTGAATAAAGAGTGTGGAATAGTTGTTCATTTTATGTTTATATTCATTGAGGGACAGAAGACATTCGTAAAAGTACCGATGTGATAAACAATTTGACTGTCATGCGATACAGATTCCGGCACAGGCTTCACAAGTTATTACGGCTCGTAAATCGAGCAGTAGCAAATTTCCTCTTAATGGCGGCCGTGTCGCGAAAGTAATGTCTCCATTGTAGCTACTGAGACAACCTCTTGTGTTTATGTTTTCATTTTGTTGTGAGCAATTTGATGTATAACGTTGTCACTTAAACTGGCATTGCTAAGTGCCGTGGCCCATGCTAGCCTTGGAGTGTTGGTAATTAAAATCAAACTAATTGAAATTAATGTTTAAAAATAAAGCTAAATAACTAAGGGATGTTACAGAATCTTTCATTGAATAATTTTTTAGTTTGTTGAAAATATGAAGAAAACTTTACGACCGTAATCAAAACTTTAGAATAATGATAAATCTTCTACATTGAAAGTCAACCTGAAGGTATTGTTACGCGAACTGATAAGTTTTAAACCCTTATTAAACTACTCTCTACATTCCATTCGAATATTTGTTACTGAACGAGTGAAAGAGATATCAATGTTCAGAGGTTATTGTAGTTGTTTCTAGTGAGTATCATACTTAATATCATATTCAACCATGTTCAGCCAAATTTAATTTGTGCATAGGGTTTTCAAACAGTATCATTTTTTTTTGATATGCTCTAATGAAAAAAATGGTTATAAATATTAAAAAAGACATAGGAGGGTTGTGTCCGAGACACGGCCGCATAGTTGACGTAGGATTCCGTTAGGCTATCTGTTGATGTTGGAAATGTTTGAAGAATTACATCGTTAAACTCTTTGATAATGATTTGGTGGTCCTGAAAAGGGCCGTTTTGTTTGGTTGTTGGGTATTGTTTGTTCACTCCACCAGTGTTTACCGAGTGATGATGACAGAAGGATGGTAAACATTCGTTGGATGGTGCATATCAGATAAAAGATACCGAAGTGGAACTAAATATGATGAAAACCGCCCTCTGTGATCCTAGACGAGATGCCTCCTGTGGTATGTATGGATGAAATAAATAAAAAAAAAGTCACAGGAGCGTTGTGTCCGAGACATGACCGCATAGTTCACGTAGGATTCCGTTAGGCTATCTGTTGATTTTGAATATGTTTGAATAATTACATCGCTGAACTCTTTGATAATGATTTGGTGACTTCCTGAAAAAGGCCGTTTTGTTTGGTTGTTGAGTATTGTTTGTTCACTTCACCAGTGTTTACCGAGTGATGATGACAGAAGAATAGTAAACAATCCTTGGATAGTGCGTATCAGATAAAAGATACCGAAGTGGAATGAGATATGATGAAAACCCTCTGTAATCCTAGACGAGATGTGTTATGTATGGGTGAAATAAAGAAAAAAAACTCACCAATGTAATATAAGATAATTACCAATACCGAACTTAATTATCAATTTTTCTCATCAGTAAAAACATGTTACTTTAATATAGAGAAAACATATTTGAAATGGAAAAGGTAATTTTGTTCTATAATTTTTACATTCTGAGTGTTTATTCAACCCAATGCGAATTTTAATTGGACTAACAACACCTAATACTATATGTAGAGCAATCACTTTTTCTAATATTTCTTCACTTTTCCGATTTTTTCTCGTCGTATAAACTTTTCTTTGGTGAAAATGAACACAACAAAATAGACAGCTTAAACCAAACGACCCGTTCTCGAGCGGGAACACACCTTGATTTTTATTTATGAAAATTGAAATAAATCGTTTCATATATCAAGTCATTTTTAAAAAAACTGCTACCCTTTGCAATTTTACACTTACACTTGTACTATTTTTTTTAAATACAGGATTCAATCAAATACAGTTTCACGAAGCAACCAACATTAAAGTTCCAAATTTAAATTTTATTTGCTAGAATTAATCGTATCGCTCACCTTACTTGCAATATAAAAATGCCCCCGAATTTCATATATTTGCAATGTCGATTTCCCCCAGGCAGCTTGGTTTTGATGTCTCTGTTAGGGACCCGCCTCATGTGTCGTTAATTTCGACCAATCAGAAGTGGTTATTTACGTTAGGATAGGGGTTGAGATTTTTCAATTGTTTGATAGTTATTTTCATGACATATATTATTTTCTTCAATATAAAAAATTGTTATAGAGTGCCGCAATCGATTGACGCAAACATTTCATCAATCCATCATGAAATGACTGAGCAATAAGCGTTTGAAATTGGACAATTTTCACGATGTGCTCGATTTTCTATTTCCAATTTGTACCCCAATATGTTCCCGAAAGACGTAATCCTACGTCAATACACCCCAATGTGATATAAGATGATTACCAATACCGAACACAATAATGAATTTTTCTCAACAGTAAAAACATGTTACTTTCATATAGAGAAAACATATTTGAAATGGAAAAAGTAATTTTCTTTTATAATTTTTACTTTCTGAGTGTTTATTCAACCCAATGCAAATTGTTAATGGAACTTACAACACCAATTTTTCTCGCAGTATAAACTTTTCTTGGGTGAAAATGAACACAACAAAACAGACAGCTTAAACTAAACGACCCGTTCTTGAGCGGGAACACACCTTGGTTTTCATTAATGAAAATTGAAATAAATCGTTTCATATATCAAATCATTTTCAACACAACTGCTACCATATACAATTTTACACTTACACTTGTGCTAAATTTTTCACAATACACTTTTCCCCTACTTTATACACTTTTCAAGTATTTGCAATGCCGATTTCCCCAAGGCAGCTTGGATCTCTGTCAGGGAATACATTTAGGTAGAAACAAAAGTTCCCACTTCTTTCATGTATTTGCAATGCCGATTTCCCCCAGGCAGCTTGGTTTTGTAGTCTCTGTTAGGGAACACATTTCGGTGGGAGCAAAAGCTCCCTCTACTTTTATGTATTTGCAATGCCGATTTCCCCCAGGCAGCTTGGATTTGATGTCCCTGTTAGGGACCCGCCGCATGTGTCGTCAATTTCGACCAATCAGAAGTGGGTATTACCGTTAGGATAGGGGTTGAGATTTTTCAACTGTTCGATAGTTAGTTTCATGACATGTATTATTTTCTTCAATATAAAAAATTGTTATGAAGCACCGAAGACTGCTTGACCGATTCTGATGATCGGCGTATCAAGTTGAAACCAATGAGCAAGTCTTATTTTAAGAAATATTATACTTGCTAAAAAATGGATTTTGTGTTCGTAATTATCGATTGTATTCGTTTCTTTATAGTTCACTCGGTTAAGAATAGAGGGCGCTATACTTGCTTATATTTTTTCTTGAAAGCTGAGGTTTGCACTTTCGAATTAAATTCTTTAGCTCTTTTATTCTTTGATTCTTGAATTCTTTAATTCTTTAATTTTTTAATTCTTTAATTCTTTAATTCTTTAATTCTTTAATTCTTTAATTCTTTAATTCTTTAATTCTTTAATTCTTTAATTCTTTAATTCTTCAATTCTTTAATTCTTTAATTCTTTAATTCTTTAATTCTTTAATTCTTTAATTCTTTAATTCTTTAATTCTTTAATTCTTTAATTCTTTAATTCTTTAATTCTTTAATTCTTTAATTTTTTAATTTTTTAATTTTTTAATTCTTTAATTCTTTAATTCTTTAATTCTTTAATTCTTTAATTCTTTAATTCTTTAATTCTTTAATTCTTTAATTCTTTAATTCTTTAATTCTTTAATTCTTCAATTCTTTAATTCTTTAATTCTTTAATTCTTTAATTCTTTAATTCTTTAATTCTTTAATTCTTTAATTCTTTAATTCTTTAATTCTTTAATTCTTTAATTCTTTAATTCTTTAATTCTTTAATTCTTTAATTCTTTAATTCTTTAATTCTTTAATTCTTTAATTCTTTAATTCTTTAATTCTTTAATTCTTTAATTCTTTAATTCTTTAATTCTTTAATTCTTTAATTCTTTAATTCTTTAATTCTTTAATTCTTTAATTCTTTAATTCTTTAATTCTTTAATTCTTTAATTCTTTAATTCTTTAATTCTTTAATTCTTTAATTCTTTAATTCTTTAATTCTTTAATTCTTTAATTCTTTAATTCTTTAATTCTTTAATTCTTTAATTCTTTAATTCTTTAATTCTTTAATTCTTTAATTCTTTAATTCTTTAATTCTTTAATTCTTTAATTCTTTAATTCTTTAATTCTTTAATTCTTTAATTCTTTAATTCTTTAATTCTTTAATTCTTTAATTCTTTAATTCTTTAATTCTTTAATTCTTTAATTCTTTAATTCTTTAATTCTTTAATTCTTTAATTCTTTAATTCTTTAATTCTTTAATTCTTTAATTCTTTAATTCTTTAATTCTTTAATTCTTTAATTCTTTAATTCTTTAATTCTTTAATTCATCATTTTGTTTTATTAAATTCTTTACCTTCTCCCATTATTCTATAGTTTAACTAGCTGCTCCGGCAAACTTCGTCCCGCCTAAGATTTATTTTTTGTTATCAATACCTTTAAACATTCACGTTTTCTTACTAAGCGCAAGTTTATGAGTCCAATCGCAGAACTGTACATTGATTGATCTTCTAATCGACCCCGTTGAATTTACCTTTTAATTCCTAGTACTTCTACCGAAACTCAGATTATTTTCAGACACAATTCTCGTTCAAGATTTCTCAACCACTTGCAAATAACATGTTTCTCCGTTACATGGAATAAATGTTTGTTACAGAAAATATGATAGAATAGAGACAGACCCCTCCTCTCTACTCCACTTAGAGAGGGGGAGGAGTATCTATGCACCATAGAAACATTTCGGGCCACCTAATATCTTCACATGCCAAATTTGGCTCCATTTGCTTGATTAGTTCTCGAGTTATGCAGAAATTTGTGTTTCATTTGTATGGGAGACCCCCTTAGAGAGAGGGGAGGAGTGTCGAACCACCTTAGAAATGTTTCTTCCCCATAAAACCTCCACATGCCAAATTTAGTTCCGTATGCTTGATTAGTTCTTGAATTATGCGGAAATGTATGCTTCATTTGTATGGCAGCACCCCTCCCCCCTCAGAGAGACGGGAGGAGTGTCTATTCGCCATAGAAACGTTTTGTATCCCCCAAAACCTTCGCATGCCAAATTTGATATTTTCTTGATTAGTTTTCGAGTCATGCAGAAATTTGTCCTTCATTTGTATGGCAGCTTGCGCCCTAAAACCTCCATATACCTAATTTGGTTTCGTTTGCTTGATTAATGCAAAAAATTGTGTTTCATTTGTATGGCCGATACTACAACAGTAAAATACGCGCAATTCATTTTTTTTTATTTTCAATTTTTTTTTTTAATTTTTGATTAAATTTATTTTGAGTGCAATACACTAAATTCAGATCTCTACTGTCAACAAATGGACCGTTCGAAGCTAGCGATTGGTCAGAAACGACTGGAATTGGTCAACAGAAGAAGCGTTGTGTTCCATCACGACAACGCAAGGCCACACCGTCCTGAGAGCTTAATTGGGATGTTTTAATTACCACATTTTTCTCGCATTGCAAAATTTCCAGAGTGATAGGAAATCGGGCTCAAGAGAAGATTGTGACAATCTATTGCTAGAGTTTTTCGCCAAAAAGGACCAAGACTTTTATGATAGCGACGTTATGAAGCTACCTTTTACAACAAAACGGTGCATATTTGACCCAAATCGGACAATCCGAAGCATATTAAAAACAGTTTTGAATTTCACCCAAAAATAATGGATAACTTTTTCCCCAAGCTAATATTTTTCACTGATTCTTAGGCACATTTCAAATAGGCATTTTGTATGGTTTGTGCGGATTTTGATTAATTTTTTAAGGTGTCCAGATAGCAGTCCCGCACGGTGTACAAATCGCATTTCAAAATTTCAGCTGCTATTATCTTTGAGACAAATCTTCCAACTGTGTCATGTTTGATGTTGATATTGCAAATTCGTTTATTTTTGCGTCCAATTTTTTTCATTTATTTTTATTGTTTCTTGTCAGTAAATTTATTTTGCGAAAGGGGATGTATAGTGTATAATGTGTACTATACATGTTAGGTACAGAGAAAAACACTACATTCTTATTCATATAATATGACATTCAGACTTTATGATGTATTAAGTGATATAGACCATCTTGAAAACATCACATCTAGCCATTATTTTCTGAACAAATTCAATGCATGAAAATTTGTTCAACCTTCATACATTCGCTACAGTCTGAACGTTTCAACACTAGCCTTATTTATTCAACATGGCAAGCCGTTTCTATTAAATTGTTTCGTGTCCGAAAAATTATCATTCCTAGATTAAATACATGAATAATTGATAACAATACATCGTAGTTTTTATTTTGCGCTTCGATACATTCCAATTATTTTTTTTTCAATACATCCATTGATCCATTGATGTCCCCTCAGTGTTTTTCGACGCTTGAAAAGTCAGCTCAATTTACAAGCGGAATTCGTTAACTGGGCTGTGCTTTCAGTCCAGTTAGTGAACAAGTGCTTTAATCAAGTTCGATCTGGAACAGAAGAAGATTGATAGTTTCCAGTTGTAATGAAATCATGGCCGCTAGCAGCGAATTAGAGGGGATCATTTGAATTTTAAGGCTACACTTTCGATAAAATTAACAATGACATACGATTGGATAGAACATGTTTTCAACAAATGAACAAAAAATAAGGCACAATACATATAACCAAAATTGATAGAATTTCACTCTGCTCTCAACTACGATCCCTGCAATCTAAAATAATAAAAATCCAGAATGTTATTCGACAGTATTTCGCAAAAAAAATTGACAAAAACGAAAACTGATATTTTATGTAGATATCAATACTAACAATTCTAATAATTTTGTATAGTTATTTTTATTCATTCTATCAAATAATGTAATTTCAATCTTTGAAAAGAAAATCCGTGGAGCCCGCCTAAAGGCGGTGTTGGGTTGTGAAGGGTTAACGCAAATTTTGAACGTGATCTGTTATTTAGTTTGTTTACAGCGTCATTAAGAACAAGTGGACTCCTTTAGCTCGGCGATTTTTGATATGACATTCGGAATTCCTTCCGGAGAGCCAAACGGTTAAAAAGGTCGTTGTGAGACATTTGAGAGAGTAAATTCGTCGTAAACGACAAGATTTATTTACTTGAATTTTGCATCACGATGATGTACCAGCTCACCGATCGATCATTGTGAACGAATATTTGATCAAAAATTGTTCGAATGTGATTGAACAAACACCGTACTCTCCAGATCCGTATTACGACATCGAAGTTTCTGTAACGACATTTTTATAGCGACAATTTTCTGAAACGGCAATCCCTTGCGATGTCACTAAAGAGAGATTCGGCTATAACTTGGGAGGTACATATTTTCACAGTCTTAACGTTTTCAGTATTAATCGTTTCCTTTTATTTAGTTTTTGGGTTAAGAGGTACTTTGTAGCCAAACCGCCGGAAAACAACATGAATCACTGCGACCACCAAAGAAAATTAATCGCTGGTCAGATTGCACCCGGCGGACGTTTACATAAGACGGATGCGTCTCCGCCAATCTCTAACCAATAAAATACAAATTACCTTGTGACTGAAACTTAACCCACAGCAACACCGTTTCGCCATTCCGCCCCATCGGGTGTGCCGCTGCTGCTCCTCTGTCCTCCTGCCAATTAAAGCTAATCGGTTGAATGAATGTTTGACACGTTTGTGTGCTTTTGCACGATTTATCGGAACTGCCCATCGGACGCAGCCAGCAACACAACCTGACAGACAAGCGACGGATGAGTGCCAATCGCGCGGAATCTCTCCATCTCTGCGCAAAGTGCAGAGCATGTTTTCGAGGCACTGCACTCAAGCGCAACAACCAACGGCTATCTACGTGCAATGTATCAACATCACACCGTTGCTGTCTGAACATTATGTGGGGAAGGTATGTCCGCCGCTGCGCTGTGCTATTATGTGGCCATTTGAATACGCGGCGCGCGTACGCGTGATTAGATTTCTCAAGACCCCCACCCCCTACCGAAGCTGAAGTTGAATGGAACGTCGAAGATGCTTACCTGGAAAAAAGAGAGAAAGAAAAAAACTCATTAGTAAATATTTCTCGAGTGCAAGTGAAACCGATCGTGGCGGTTCGTGGAGATAAAAATGAAACCAAATTGCTATCCAGCTCAAGTGCGTTGTACGTTGCGTACCTTTCGCTGAAAATGCGGGGGCGCTATAGCGGAACCACTTTCTGCGGGATGTATATTGGTGCGAAATCAAACAGAAATAGGCGCAGTAGAAATTTGCATTCTATCGGTCGGGGAGTACTTAAAAGGAGCAAAACCTTCGGGAGAGTCAATGGAATTCGATAATTTGAAGGAAAGCGTATTTTTATATTGAACTAGCTGACCCGGCAAACTTCGCCTCGTCCAAAATTTGTTTTTTGATATCAATACCTTCAAACATTCACGTTTTCTACTAAGCGCAAGTTCATGGGTCAAATCGCAGAACTGTTCATTGATTGATCTCCTAATCGACCCCGTTGAATTTACCTTTTACTATAAAATTCCTAGTACTTTAGTTTTTCATTTGTATGACAGCCCACTCTGAACGACGGGGAGGAGTGTCGAGCCACCATAGAAACATTTATTGCTCGCTAAAACCTCCATATATCTAAAGGGTGTGTCACATCAAATTGCATCACGGAAAAAACGCTGTAGAAATTTAATTTTTAGGAATTATATCTTCAGCTTTCGCTTATAATCAGATAAGAGTGTATAGATCACGTTGGCCATGCTTCACTGTCAATTTTTCGTAAATTTGGAAAAATATCGTCGAACGAAAAAGATCGTCGTGAATTAATCCTGCGCACTCATTTCGAGAATCCGGAGTTGTCACATCGGGACATCGGTAAGATACTGGGAATCGTCCAATCCACGGTCAGCAGAGTACTAAAACGATACTTCGAGAACCTAACCATCGACCGGAAGGTGAAGAACGGCAAAACTGGATGCTCCGTCAGTTAAAAAGATCACAAGCGCGTAGTTAAGCAGTTTAGACGTGATCCGAGAAGTTCGGTCCGGGATGTCGCCAATAAGCTGAATTTGTCAAGTTTATTCGTCCAGCGGACCAAGCAGCGAGAGGGCCTGCGTACAAACAAGGTTCAGAAGGCTCCTAACCGCGACGAAAGGCAAAACATGGTGGGGAAGACACGAGCCCGGAAGCTGTACACCGAAATGCTGACGAAGCCGCATTGCCTGGTAATGGACGACGAAACCTACGTCGAAGCGGACTTTCGTCAGCTGCCGGGCCTGTTGTTCTTCTCCGTAGAGGACAAATTCAGCGTTCCGGAGGAGATTCGCAAGCAGAAACTATCCAAGTTTGCCAAAAAGTACATGGTGTGGCAAGCGATCTGCTCTTGCGGAAAGCGGAGCGCCCCCTTCGTGATGACCGGCACGGTAAACGGGCAGGTTTACCTTAAGGAGTGCCTACAGAAGCGCTTACTACCACTATTGAAGCAGCACGAGGGCCCGACCATCTTCTGGCCGGATCTCGCTTCGTGCCACTATTCAAAGGACGTGTTGGAGTGGTACGAAGCCAACGGGGTCACCTTCGTGCCAAAGGAAATGAACCCGCCCAACGCGCCGGAGCTTCGCCCAATAGAGAAATATTGAGCGATTATGAAGCAGGCCCTCCGAAAGAACCCAAAAGTTGTCAAATCGGAGGCGGACTTCAAGAGAAAATGGATTTCTGTTCAAAAAAAAAAAACTACAACCTGACGTTGTTCAGAACCTTATGGACGGGGTAAAGAGGAAGGTGCGAGCATACGGGCTTGGGCTCGAAGTATGAATAAAAAGAAAATGCCAAAAGTTGTTTAATATTTTTTATTTTACTGTCTAAAATTTTCAAAAGGATCGGTCTACTGGGCGAATTTCTACAGCGTTTTTTCCGTGATGCAATTTGATGTGACACACCCTTTAATTTGGTTTCGTTTGCTTGATTAATTCTCAAGTAATGCAGAAATTTGTGTTTCATTTGTATGTACACCCCCCGCTCGCCTAAGAGAGGGGGAGGAGTATCTAACCACCATAGAATCATTTCTTGTACCCTAAAACCTCCACATGCCAAATTTCGTTTCATTTACTTGATTGGTTCTCGTGTAATACTAAAATTTGTGTTCCCATTGCATGACAGCTCCCAATAAGAGAAGGGGAGGAGTATCTAACCACCGTAAAAACATATATTGCACCCTAAAACCTTCACATGCCAAATTTGGTTTCATTAGCTTGATTAATTCTCGAGTAATAAAGAAATTTGTGTTTAATTTGTATGGCAGCCCCTCCTTAGAGACCAGAACATACCCACCCCCCCTTTAGATAGGGGGTGGAGTGTCCAACCACCATAGAAACATTTTTTGCAAAAAACTCCACATGATAAAATTGGTTTCATCTGCTTGTTCAATTCATGAGTTATGCAGAAATTTCTGTTTCATTTGTATGGGAGCCCTTCTTTAGAAAAGGGGAAGGAGTGTCGAATCACCATAGAAACGTTTATCAATCCCTAAAACCTGTATATGCAAAGTTTGTTTGCATTTGTTCGATTAGCTCTCGAGTTGTTCCGCACTAACGCCCCCCCCCCCCCGTTCCATTTGCTTGATAGGTTCTCGAGTTATGCAGCAGTTTGTGTTTTTTTTTCTATCGCAGCCCACCACGACCACCCCTCCCCTTAGAAGGGTGGCAGGAATGTTGAACCACCTTCTTGCCCCCTAATACCTGCACATGCCAAATGTGGCTCCGTTTGTTTGATTAATTCTCGAGTAATGCAGATATTTGTGTTTCATTTGTGTGGCAGCCCCCTACGAGAGGAAGGAGGTTTATCTATCCACCATAGAATCATTTATTGCACCATAAAATCTCCACATGCCAAATTTGATTACATTTGCTTGATGATTTCTCGAGTATTGCAGAAATTTGTGTTTCATTTGTATGGCAGACCACAACTGTACACCCCCCCCCCCCCAAAAGAGAGGGGTGAGGAGTATCTAATTACTATACAATCATTTATTGCATCATAAAATCTCCATATGTCAAATTTCGTTTCATTTGCTTGATTAATAATATTTTCTATAATTCGATGATGTCTGCGAGATATTTCAATAGAACTAACTATGGTAATGTCATTTGGGTTGGTGATTATTGATTTTTTTGAACAGAAAAAAGAAAAATGTATGTATATTGTGTATGTATATATTAAACACGGGATTATGTTCCGAGAAAGAATATAACAAACAATATAGCAAATGATAATGTAACAAACTGGTTCCATGAAACAAAGATGTTATTTACATACATTATTAGTCCATAACGTTCCTAAGACATGGTGTGTAAAACTCACGTTTCCTATCCAATAAACGAACAATACTGCAATCAAATCACCACTTCTCACATGATTATTTGCCTACTGCAAACAGAAGGATTGATGTTTGCACCGACTTCTGTATATGTGTGTGTGTGTGTGTGTGCTTGGAAGCATGAAATTGTGCCAGTCATAGTTGAATGCATTTTCCCATGATTTAGCTGCCGGAGGAGATCGCGTCTTGTTCGTTCGTCAACACAACGCGAGAGAAAATTGTGCCCAGAGTTTGCACACACACACATTCGCAATTTGATTGAATTCTATGGACAATGACAATGTGACTGCATATCGTGATGCAATATTCACATGGATATGATACTTTGTTATTTAACGTTATCAAGCACAATATGCAAAAACGCCTCATTAATTTCGAATTATGATGAAAACAATTCTCCCGCGAAAGGTGTGCCCCGTTGATTAACTTCCTTTTTCTTCCACTCTTTATCAGATGCGTCGGAAATTGACGGTGATGCCCAAAGTTGGTTCGCGTTTGCGTGCTCTTCGGAAAGGTAAGTAACTTTGGTCTCACCCGCCGTCGAGCTCCGGTAGTGTTCGACCATGGTGTACGGCCAAATTTAGCGATGGTGGAATTAAGTATGCATGGAGTCGAAGTTTTATGCGTCTCTTCCACCATCTTTTGCTAATACATTTGTGTAGTCCAGACGATACGGGGGAAAAAGTTAGCGGTGATGAAGAATGGTTATTAGAAGTTGTTTGGAACTTTGGGGAATAACTTTATCGGCGGCCACCAGAAGTGCTGGGGCTAGCTGTATAACGACCAGTGTATGGATGGAATCGAGTTAATACCGTTATTATTAATAAAATTGGAAAGTTTCATCCATACTCCATTCTTAGTTGGAAAATAACTTGCGTTTTCTCGTGACTATAGTTCGATTAATACACCTTCACCAACAGTATTTACTGGCAATGATGGAATCCATTCCAGGATTATTAACTATCGCCAAACATAGCCGACATTGTCAATTCCAAACTTCTTCAGTTTCATGTGCCTGCTACCTTTCAACATATCTGGAGGTTATTATACTTTCAAACCTACCAATTTCTATTGATCCCTAGAAGTTTAGGTCACTTTCGGTCCCTTGCAAAATCAATAAAATTCTTCGAAAATTTTCAATAAGCAGCTAATTAAGAATCTTGAAGATCATGGTCTTCTCCCCAATTTTCTCTAATGTTTAATAATAGTTTTACATAATTATATTAAGGCAGTATTCTAATCTAGAAATATGGAAAATATAAAAAAAAATATATTTTCCATATTTCGATTCCCGTTCTGGTCGGGGGAATTTTTCGTCAAAGAAATTTCCTCCGTCTTGCACGCGTATTCTAGACCTTGTCACTCACAGGGTGTCGACTCAAAACCCGAAAAAAAATTCCCTGATATTTCCTGATTTTCTAGTAATTTTTCAGAAACCAGGTGTAGACTGGTAATCAAATTATTTACTAGTGCTTTAGCTGTAGTTCCTGAAATATTCAGTTAGCTCAAACAATGAAATTTAAGAACGTCTCAATTTAAGAAAATATCAATATCTTCCAACAAATTAATTGTTTGTGATTTTCTATTGAGATAAACAGCGACTGAGAAGTGTCGTTAAAGATAAAAAAAATGGAATTACTAATACAGATCAAAGTTATCTTTAAGGGCCCTTAAATACTATTACAGCATGAGTCATTTTCATTTTGATTCGGGTCAATTTCACAGCACTGTTAAGACGCGTCCACATTACGCCAATCGGCCTTGGCCGCCCGGTAAAGCCGATCAAATGTGGACGTACCGCCCGGGCTTGCCGACGTGCCGAAAACCGACTCGAATCAAACCGTACCCAACCCGAAACAAGTGGGTCCGGTTCGAGAAAGTCGAACCAAAACAAAACGAAGTAAATTAGCGTTGACGACATTGTGCTTTGTGTGTTCGATGGGGCGTCCACATTACATAACGAATCGAATATGCCGCCTGGTACAGACCGATCGGCATCATTCGGCATGATATGGACGCGCCTTTACAATTTCAATGAAATGCATTTTCTTGTAATCTTTCGGCTCCCTTCTGTTTGTTTTCCAAAGTTATCTTCGTTTCACCTCCAGAAATTTCGATTCTGCTTCCCGTGGCCGTTTCTTTAATTTTCTCATTAATTAGTTCATTTAACGCATAAGCTTCTTTCTTCCGACTTTCCTTGTCTTCTTGATAAAGAGAATGAGAATTTCGAGCTTGTTAAATTGACTAGCACAACATTTTTATTGGTGCTTATCTTCCAAAGTGAAGCATAACATCATAAACTTGTCGCATAGCACAACCGTTTCCTCACGGATGTTTTCTAAAAACATTTGGTTTTAATGGAAAAACCTTTTTAACGTTGGGGTTTTCACACGAGTGGCAGAAGACCATTTTTAATAAAAAAAAAGTTCCGTAAACCTATCAGTTCTAAAAATGCTCCAGTCGTTAATTTTTCGGATAATAGTGAACAAAATTGTTGATCTTGTTGCTATCAATATTGTTTCAGTATTAAGTCAGCTGGAGCTCTACTGAAACGTTCAAAATCCGTCATATATCAAAAAGATCAATAGTTTCAAAAGTTTTTCGAAATCGTTTTCCAGTCATGTTTTATTCGGAATTCAATGACGGCAAGATCAAGTATATATCAATGCTTCATAAGCTTTAAAATAGGGCTTCGCATCCCAGACGAAATTTTAAGATTTGTCTGTCGTGAAATTTTGGCGAGTTTTTTTTTTAATCCATCAATTCATTGATGAACCGTGTAAAATATTCAATCCGAAGCTACCCAAATTGAAGAATTTTTTTATCTCGACTTCTCCACTGGACTCGCGTAAAATGGTTAATTCATGTTGGTATAGTCCATCGACACAAGAAGAAGTTTGTTCAAATATATTAGGTTGGGGAAAAAGTTATCCATTATTTTCTCGGGACCTGACTTTAGTGATCAATATCTCGTAATATCGATCATACCATTTCAGCTTTAGACTCGTTGTAATAGTGACAATATTTTGCTTTTTTTTTTGTTTATTCCATTCAGTTGTGAGTTACGGGGTGTCTCTAATTGCAAAATTTCCAGAGTGATAAAAAATTGGTATCAAGAGATGATTATAGAAATCTATTGCTAGAGTTTTTCACCAATAAGAACCAATACTTCTTTATAGAGACATCATAGAGCTACCATTAGAATGGCAACACATTGGGCAACAATACTTGACCCAAATCGGACAATCCGAAGCATATTAAAAATAGTTTTGAATTTCACTCACAAATAATGGATTACTTTTTCCCCAACCTAATATAATTCCCAAACCTTCTTCAGAAGCTCCAAGTTGATCTCTGATGCTTGGAAACGTTTCGTCATGTAACGATTCGCCACCTCCATCCCTTCTTCATTACAAAATCTATCATTCAGATCCATCTGCAGCCTCTTTGTAGTTTTGTTCAAAGGTTCGTCGAAACCAACGACAAAGTATTGCGTTTCAACGTTTCATCGAACTCAGATTTAGGATACGGGACAAAGTCAAACATCATCATAAAGAGCTTTTTATCACGTCATATTTAGACCTTCTCAGCTTTTGGTGTCATCAAAATTGTCTAATTACTGCAATAATCAAAACTCTAATTAGCGGAATTTAGTTTTTCTTCCAGATTGATGACGAAATTCCCTGATGTTCCCTGATTTTCAAGGTTTTTCAAGGTAGTCGACACCCTGACTCAGAATACATTCAAGGCGTGTTGTTCGGCATAGAAATCTCAACTAATTACTAATAAAAATGATACAAGTAATACTATGTTGAGACGACGAAGTTCCTCTATGAACGTTAGTGCCATTCAAGGAGAAGAAGAAGAAGAAGTTCAAAAGCCAACCACTCAAAGAAAAACAATTTACTTTAAATAAAAATAAACAAATTCGATGCTCTGAGAAGTTCCAAAACTAACGACAATTGTGGAAAGTTATAGCGCTAGAAGAAATATTCTAAACAGGCGTGAATTTTCCCCCTACCGACCAGTAATTCGAAATAATCTACAGTTTTGTTAAGCAAATAGTGACAATCATATAAATATGTATACGATCGCGCGCTATCATTATTGGCAATCGATAGGAGAATGTTATGAATATATTTAGCGCAAGATTGATTCGCATACGAGAATATTTAAAAAAAAATATTTTGAAACCTCCGTCAATGTCTAGCAATAACAAACTGTTTTCTATAATCTTTAA
Organism: Toxorhynchites rutilus septentrionalis; assembly: GCF_029784135.1. Lineage (NCBI taxonomy): Eukaryota > Metazoa > Arthropoda > Insecta > Diptera > Culicidae > Toxorhynchites > Toxorhynchites rutilus. The sequence continues at coordinate 90,543,329 of NC_073746.1, forward strand.
TGACTAATTACTACAATCATAACAAGTAATTGCATTCAACTTTGATGAGTTTTTGTCAATAGTGTCATTAGTCATGTCATAGTTGGAGGCGATCTGGCGTAGTGGTAACATCCATGCCTCTCACGCTGAAGGTCACGAGTTCAATTCTCACTCCCGACATTCTTCCAAAAATGGAAATACAAGTGACGAATCAAATAAATGAGTTGAAAATCACTCTAATACAGATAAAAAAAAAAATGTCATAGTCATTGATTCATTAGGGCGGCCGATAAATCTGATGGAACATTCGAAGATTTTAATGCAATACTTTTGGACGGATTTGGAATTCCTTTTTTCTGGGATTGCACTAACGTTTCCAGTGGATCTTATGCCGTCTCAATATAGGCATTACTTACGTCATTTTTTCCACGACAACGCTCGACAACATGGTGATCATGTCTTTAAAACTTGTCTGGAAACACTTCAATGAAAAAGCCTACCCCGCTCGCAATATTTTGCAGATATTGCCTATTTGTACTACCTTTTCATTTAGATTAGCCTGACTGAGGAATATTGCAATTTTTACGAGATACAAAAATATGTTAGATTCGTGAATCACTTCGAAAGACCAGCAGTTTGGGGCTAGCCACACAAAAATCCTTTCAAAATGAGGCTAGAATAATTTTTTTACAACAACTTCGAAATTTCGATTGTGCACTGAACAGATTTTATTTTTGTCATGACATTGAGGGTGATTGATTATTTTTATGTAGCAGTAGCTCACAAAGATTGTGCCATGCGTGCTTTACACAGATATGAAGCACGTGATGTATCATTGTTAATTCAACATTAGACGCGCTGGTCTTGTCCTATTTGCAGCAGCTCATGATAAACCAGTCTTCTGGTTCCACTTAACATAGAACATTGCCTTCTGTCCACAACTACTTTTTGGCAGTACAGTTCCGTTCATTTCACATGTTCAGTTAACCCTTTGCGGTCGTGTTAAATTTTGACATGACGTACTGGTGAGAATTAATTTCTATTGAAAGAGTAGTGATACTAATATATAATGTTATGAAAGATAAATAATGTCTGTTCATTTTTTTGTGAAATTCAGCTATGTATTTACTGAACAATATATTTTAATGTGATGTTTTTATATAAAAATTATATACTAAAATTCTCCTTCGTAAGATATCCATCACGAGAATCACCAATACAGGTCGGACTCGATTATATACCGACCCGATTATATACAGTTTGAAAAAAGAATTGTTTTAAAATGTCAAATTAGACAAATTTTAAGAAAAAAAGTGTAACCTTTTAACCTCTAGGTTAAATTGAAGTGGCTATTATAATAACAGTGGTGTAAAAAATAGCGATTTTTGAAGATTTTTTGAAGATATGGGTGTCAAAGAACAAATTGTAGAGTGGTTTGACGGCTTTAGTTTGATTGATAGAAACAATAATGTTTAATATGAATTTTTGAGAAAGAATTAATAATAACCCATGAAAATTATTAATTTTTAACTATTTCTCTTCCAAAATGTTAAATAAATCCACTAATTTAGATGTCCCACCACTAAATCCTGTACTAAATTTTCTCATCTTTCAAATGGAAGCAACAGAATCGTCTTACGTAGCGTACCTTTTAATGTAGAGCCTGTTTGAGACAACAGAGACCGAAACAAAAAAAAAAAGTTCTATAACTCAATCATTGTTGAAATTCGAACATATGCGTAGAAGGATTTTTTCATCAAATATGATCGTCTATCACCTCCTAAGAGATTCTGGATGAATTCATTTTTTTCGTGTGAGATAGGTGTTTCCCGACATTAAGAGAATGAATCAATAATAAAATTTTGCTCCATTTTGTTTAGCCGATATAAATATGTTCGTGTTCGTCATCCGCTCGATTTCTTGTCGCGACACGTTTTTCCATTGCACGTGTGTGTTATGGAATGAGGATAAAAACCCGTGCTATGAAAGATTAAAATAGTGATATCTAGTTCTAGTGCTGTAATTTGTTTTCGCGATTAGCATTGATAAAATTGATTCGGAGAATCATCTGGTGATCGATGAAGCATTTGTGTATCTCTCTTGCCTGGGTTAGTGTGCATTTTTATTGTGAGGCTTGAATATGCTAGCTCGTGCCAGCTGAGTGCAATTGTACCCGTATTTGATTTGCGCAATGAAGTTTTCACCACAGCAGCATCAAATGTGGAAAAAAGTGTGTATGTATAAGTGAGACACTACGCTACATTGAAGCAACACAGCGCCAGCGCCAGAAAAATATTCAACTGCAAGAAGCGCATCTGCATCAGTATTTGAAATGCGCAGTGATGCTATCACCACATTAGAACGTCGCCAGCAGCTGAACTATAAATCTAAGAAATGAATGAATTTCTCTCTCTCAATGACATGTTGTAGCATTTTTCTTCTGTTTCACTATTTTATTTTGCTCAATATTTGTGTGCATGTGAGTGCCTGTGTTGGTTTAGATGTTTCGGTTTGTTTTTGATATCATAGAGACTTTGTGTCGTATAATGGCTAGTTATGTGAATCTGAATTCGTGCTTTTCTGCAGATCTTTGTGTCTAATAATAAATCTACTAGCGATGGATTCCGATGTTTATTGCCGGTTAGTTCTATTATATGTTTATAGCTAACTTGATTAGTGTTCCATCTATGTCTTAGTTATCAGTTGTATTTATTAAAATAAATATTTTGAAGTATTTGTGCATTTCTTCCAAAGGCTCATGAAACTTAGATTTTAGATTCAGTGTCTCAATTAAATGCCATTAAAACCGTTCAATTTGGTTGCTTTGTAAGATAATGTACTCTATTTGTGTGTAGTTAGTATTTCATGCCTAACTTTTCAATGGGACCTGTCTGTTTTGATCGATTCTCGCTGTTGACTTTCTCTTTCGATTACCACGGCCTTGCAAACAAATTTTGCAACAGTTTTACCCCATAGTTTGATTAACGAGATTCCCTTCTACACTCCTGGTTTTCGAACAGATGAGGAAACGCTATTATCGCTGAGTTGTAAAGAATGTCGATGAATAAGGTCGATCGAAACGGATGGGTCCTGTTGAAGGGTTAAGCGTGGTTTATATGAATCTGTGTGTTTCTATGCTATTGAAAGCTCTTAGATAGTTCGTTCATAACTTTCAGCTCCGCACTCTGTATATTTAATATGGTACTATGCGCGAAAAGACACAGGACATTTCGATTCCAGCTATTATAGAGAACTTATGTCTGTTACCTTTTCAAGTAGCCCACAACTTCCGGTTTCGCGATTTAGGAATACAATAAAGTACTAGGTATTAAAAATCATAGAATATATCGCTGATTTGATTCATTATACAGGAGTTTATTCTGTTACTTTCTTAGGTAGCTCCCTAGTAATCTTCGGCGTCGCGATTTAAGAATACAATACAGTATTAGCGTTAGTCGAAGCATCAGTCCTCGATTCGAAACGTCATAGAGGAGTTCTTTCCGTTACCTTCTTAGGTAGCTCCCTAATAATCTTCGGAGTTGTGATTTGAGTACTTAATAGAGTACTACGCGTGGAATATCACATAATGCGAACCCTTATAGAGGAGTCTATCCCGTTACCCACTAAGGTAGCCAATTGATAACCACCGGCGTCACAATTTGACACTAAAATAGTACGTGAAAAGTCATAGTATATATGAACGAAGCGATTTGTTCTAGAGGAGCTCTTTCGGTTACCTTGTTAGGCAGCTGAATAACTATCTCCTGCGTCACGATCAGATATTGCAATAGAGTACTATATTTAACATAATCACATCACTTACCTCAGTGAATCCTGATTCTTATCTTCTCCCACTAACAACTATCCCTTCCTTGATAAACGCTAGGGAACCACGCTATAGAGGCGACCCTTCTGGCCTTCGGGCGGCGAATATCATACTAACATTCCTTCTCTTCCCCTGGTGACTGGACGTGGCCGGCGTCGTTATTGACCATTTAAAGCTTGAATCACCGAAAATTGCACAACGAGAATGATTTGCTAGTCCCAAGCGTCATTCTGAGTGTTCTGTGTGCAATTTGGTTGGTTCAGGTCAATCACCAAGAGCAACTACGAAGTGTACAGTCTACCCAAGCTCAAGCTCAAGCTCAACTTTTTCATGATCTAGCAATATTTGTTTCTTAAATTGAACACGAACGCAATTGAAACTGACAACAAAAACCCATGCCTATGTCATATAATGTGGGTTTCGTAAGAAACAGTAGGACAAACCATCCGAAATATAAACTAATCAAAAATATTTATATTTTTTTGGTTTTGATTTTATGATTATTCTGTATATCTCATGTTTACATTTATTTTATTTCATCATATTCTTTTTATAAGTTCTATTAAGTTTCAACGAGAAAAGTTTCACCCATATCTGGGTGACGGGTTGACGAACATGTTAAGGAGCTAAATACTATATCATATTCCTATCCATAATATATGTTTACATTTTTATTAATCCTACGGTTAACAGGATAAGAAACCAGTTACTTACGAACAACTCGAGTATAGTAGGGTGACATATATTCATCAGGAGGATGAGGGAATATACGGATATATACTAGAATTGCTTCTCAGAGTACAACCAAGGCATGTAATCTGGCATAGAAATTTCAATTGAGTACTAATGAAAATGACACGTAATACGAAACAAAATAACAAGAAAAAGATAGGAGAGGAATGAACAAAACAAGAAAGCATAAGAATCGCAAAGGGAGACAAAATAGAAAGGGTTCAGAGATTTACTAGGCGACCATGAGATAGGTCGGAAAATCTATGTGTTTTTATTGTAATGAAATTGTAAATAAATGTTATGTTTGTGAGTATAAATAAACTACTGTAGTGCATGTTGGTGCTCTGTAAATTTGGCGATAATGCATACAACATACACATGAAAAATTCCATTTCATTGATTGTTAATGCTGTTATCTCTGATGTGAAGATCTTAATGGTTATTTTCATAGTGTTAGTTTTCAAGTTAGTTTTCAATTTTCAAAAAAACACAAAACATTTTTTTTGGTGTTAAAAGTTGATCTAGGCGGTCAATTAGCACCTACCCAGTGGGAGTGGGAGCTTTAATATTCAATAATATGTGAAATCGGTAGAAAAATTAGTCACTATTGTTTGAATAGACTAGTCGAAGTGCATTAAAATTAAATGACAATGAAAACTACGCAGCTTTCATTTTCAGACATGGCACGAATCTCGCGTGACACCAAATTGTCTACAGAACAGTTTATTTTTATGAAGGCTCAAATGTTTTTGTCGTAAGAGAACTTGTGTGAATTCAAGAGTGTTCCCGGGCTTATTGATGATGGTGATAATGTTTTGAATTATTGGGGCTTTCAACTATCTCAGTTCATTCGCCTTGAACAAGGGTAATTCGGAGAAGTTAACTAAACTCGCGACGTTTACAATGAGCATTTGGAAAGCTTTACTGCCGCTGTCGTCTGGTCCCTAGCCGGGCAACTGCTGAATCGTAAATGGCATTTATTGGAGATTTTTTTCCGATCAATCATTCAATTTTTGCGAATTCGAGCATTATTCTTGTATTAAAAGTGGCATCAAAGTACAGCAGCCTTCGAGTCGGATGTGAAGAAACAATTTTTCAGAGATGAGAGGTTAAAATTTTTTCCGCATTGGTCGCTGTCGTCGCCACCATCACCACCGAACCGATTCGGTTCGGATTTTCTATTCCGTTCTGCATAATACAATTTGTAAAGCAGTTCTTTAGGAAATGGAGTTTTTGGGAGCGTTGCAGAAGTAATGTTGCTAAGAGCTACTGGAAGAACAGCTTGGATTCAGAAAGTTCTGTGTTCAGTGTCCTTAAGTTTCTTTTTATAATGATTGTTCTCGCCGGCAATAATTTCGGAGTCCTACGTTAACAATGCGGTTGTGTTTTTAGATGTACCAAGGATTCAAGCTCAATTGTCCCTAATTCTGCTCAATCGTGAAATATTAGGTAATTGTCAAACAAATGCTTAAGAAGAGTGACATGCTGCTCCATTCAAGACGCAGCGGAAATGAATGGTGAAACGAAGTGTCCAAAATACGGTGCAGGGTATTCGAAAAAAAAATCAAAAATGTTGAGGCGATCTGGCGTAGTGGTAACATCCATGCCTCTCACGCTAAGGGTCATGAGTTCAATTCTCACTCCCGACATTCTTCCAAAAATGGAAGTTAAAGTGACGAACCAGCCAAATGAGTTGAAAGTCAATATAATACAGATAATAAAAAAAAATCAAAATTTCGTTAAAAATACATCGGAATGATTTTGACCTCAGAGTTTTTCTTATTTCCACAAACCCCTACCGGGGAGTAAATGAGTAGCGGAACCATTAGCACAATTTTTCCAGTTGAAAACAACTGAACTGTAAAGTACCTAGCACCACCCTGAAAGCGAAGAGCATCATCATCTCATATCGCGCTCTTGTTGCTGGATGAAAACACGCTGCTATTTTTACTTCAAATGGAATGTACCCAGACACAGACTTACATACACACACACGTATACAGACTGCAGATGATTGCGCTTTGTTTGATGCTCTGATGGTCTGTGGCCAGTCAGCATCTATTTCCGTGCGCTCTCTCGTGGTTACGTTTCCATCGGCCCGGAATTTGCTAATTCGTTTAGTTTTGTGCTTGTTGTAATGACGCATGTTTCAGTTAGTTTCGACTAATTGCGAGTTTCATTCCATCATCTCGCCCGGCCCCAGCGACTAATCATTGCGTTTTTTATCCGTCGGTATTTGTTGCGGGTAATTTCGAAGATAACGACCGCATTCACGTTGTAAGTAGAAATGCCCGAAAGCCTGCAAACGTAAATGTTTCAAAACACTCTTCAACCGTAGTCCGTAGGGGCGCTCAGCTCTTGTGTGTAGAATGTGTTTTTGGGCGAGCGTTAAAATGCAAGCATCGTCCACATCACGGTATCATCCGCGAGGGCGCTCCAGCAGAAAATGCGGGTCAAATATTATCATTGGAGCAAAAGTTTAGCATTCTGTGAGTGTAGCGAGTGAGCAAAACATTAAACACCGGCCAAAAGCGAGCTGCCAAGCGTAAAGAGCAACCTAAGTTCAAGAGAGTTCACTTTTTTTCGGTAACCGGCATCTAGCATTTCCGGACTACGCGGTACGGCATTCGACCTTTTTTGATGCTGTGCTGAAACAGATGAAAGTGACACAAGCTCAAGTGTAAAAGTCCAGGGTTTGTTCTTAACTCTTGTGGTTGGATTAATTGGGTTGGCATTGGTGTTGTTCATAAACTTTTTGTTTGATATAGTCGCACCCAAACTAATTACAATACGCGTGTGCTCACTGCAAGCAAATATAATGGCGAGAAATGATGTCACCGCGCGAAGCGCTTTACTGCGCCAATATGACTCATCGCGTAGAAGACCGCGTCATGCGTGGCATTCACCATCGCACAGACAATTCGCGTTCAAATCACCGATTTGCATAGCGGATCTATCGAAATTCGATTCTTTGCGCGCTTGCACATCAATCGCACGGGTTGAAGTTCGGCCAGAGGCCAACGCCATAAATAATTCCGCCAAGGTTCTTCAAATCTAGTTTCATTGTGGCGAACAGTTACGAGCAGTTAGAGGCTTATCATCATTTACGTTACGGACTAAATATGTGCCAAGGATAGCCCAGCTGTCGCATATTGTCACAGCACAACATTCCAGACCGTCGTATAATCACTTCAATTAATTTTTAAAAATTATTACATTGCCTCGTCGCAACGTCGGAACGGAGCGTAGAGAACCCACAAGAATCACGATACGGAGCAGCGTGGGTCGGCGCCCCAATTTTCGTCGATTGGATGCGTCTGTTAATCTATTTACAATGTTGATTGGTAATATTGTGGGCCGGCGTGATAAGCGCAATAGCAATTAACATTAATTAGATCGTTGAGTTGGCCGAAAATTACAACTGCACTTACGGGATGAAGCTCAGACCAAAATACAATGTTATATAATTATCCATGAAATGTATCGAATAACAGTGCAAGCATTAATCAATTGGCTTTAAAACTTCATTACAAATAAAACACATTTTTTGTACATGGGATGAACGCATAAAAATGGGATGTACATCAATTTATAGCTTAAACTCTGAAGTTTTGTAATATTTTTCTAACAAATGTTTATCTTGGGTTTGGGATTCTTAGATATTTATCTTGGCTTAAAGATATTGTGGACTAACCCAATTTTTGACGTGATAATGTTTTGACTCACGAAGAACTGTTTTTTTGTTATCATGTATAAGTCACACGATTTTCATAGTGTAATCGATATTAGCGATATTAGGGGGTAGACTATGGAAACACTATGGAAACTTGAAAAAAATTAAAAAACATATTTCCGGCTCTAAATGTTGTCTGGGATCTCTGCTTTCCTTTTGTCCCAGGTTTGTCCGATGCTCCGTTTCAAAGTTACAAGCCAATTAGTGGACCTAAGTCTTTGCGTAAGGAGCGCGAATCCAAAACTTAAAACGCGTTTTTCTTGAAACTAAGTTGTGCAAACTGGTGGAAGTTTTACCTCCGGAACGTTCCATCCGATTTTGATGAAATAGTTTTTCCCAGATTCTCCACTAAATTTCCCGTCATCGTACGTACCGTTTTTGGATATTTTGAAAAATAAAATTTTGGTAAATGTTTTTACAAAAAATTTCACCATTTCGTCAAAAATCAATATTTTGAAATCCTACGTACGATGACAGTAAATATATCCAAGATTACGTAAAACATATGTCCACTAAAAAAACTTGTAGAACTCCCACCAGTTTGCATGATTTTGGCTGCAAGGGTGCAATTTAGGGGACAGTGCAATTGACGCCATTTTTTTGTTGGTTAAGTAATTTATACCTAATGAAACTGTAATATCAGATTGATCATAGTAATTTATTTTCTTGTTGAAAAAAAATCACGAAAATCACATAGTTGTTATGAAATTCATAGTGTACTACTCCCTTAAAGTAAAATTGAAAATTCCTACAAGAATCATCAGTCGGATAATATTTTATAGTTGAATTCGCTTGTTTCTTGTTGTTGTTGTTAAACGTGGATTCCTGTATATTCAGTTTTTCAAAAAATTGGCAAGCACCTTGCAAAAAAACAGTTTCCACAAAGCGTTGTGACGTGACAATTAAGTGTATTAAATGTGAATTCACCGTATTGTAGCAAGATATATATGTTTTTTTAATGTTAGTTATTTTACTGAATAGTTCTCTTTTTCCTCAGAAATCTCCCCTTCCCCTCACAAAGATCCATCCTATAGGGGTAAGTGGTTCCAAACCGAACCGAGTTCCTGAATCTAATCGCATTTGTATCTCAGGAACGGTGTTTCTACCGAAATTCGGTAGTGTCAAATTAAAGGTATCACAACGCTGAAAATTTGAGAATATGATGACTTTTTTCTTGCTCTCTTCATTTGCGCACCATTTTGCGTTTTCATTGCTTTAAAAACAGAGAAGAAATATTTTGATTTTGATTGTTATGAGTTCAATGCTCATTTAAATTGCGAAACATTATATAACAAGACAATTTGAATTGCTTATGGTATGTTCATCAAAATAAGCTATATAAATTGAATCTACCTATTACCTGCAGTTCAGGGAATGACGTTATTTGGAAAAAGTCGGGGTGGTCCGGAACCGAACCCCAGTTTTTACATCGCAATTATATAACACATTCACTCTGGTTCTTGCCATCAATGGGTCGCACAAGTCTGGCTCATCGGGCGGCGCGCACTACCGGGGGAATGCATTTGATTTTGCTATCAGAGCTTCGATTTTATTTTAGTCTCATCAATGCCCTAGATCAGCCATACACAACCTGCGACCCACCGGGCCCTTCTGGTTGGCCCGTCGGGCTCGTCTGGCCCATTATCATTTTATATGTGTAACAATCATGAAAACTTCAGAATAATGGAGTTCGACACATTGCACATTGTTACACATCACATATTTACATATTAGTTAGTTGTCTATTGAAACAATATTAGTAGTGTTGGCTATGCCACGAAGAAAAGGACTTGGTTCCGAAACTTTCAACGAAGTTTATATTGACTTTAAAATTTCCTACAGTAATTTTCATTTCAATGTTACAATTGAGCTTTATAGATATTCATTTCAACTTACGTTTCATAATTTTTCTTCTCTTCTAGCCCGGAGTATAATTATTACAATTTCCCAAACAAATCTTAGATACTACATCCAATTATTATTTTTGGTTAGCAATTTCTTTTTTTTCCTCAGTTATATGTAAGTTTACCGTATAGGGGACAGGTGGTGAAGCCGGGTATCTTAAGTAAAAGTTGATTTTTTTCTTGAATTTCACACCAAAATCGAATCGATAGCCTAAGTCTCTGTTAATAATAAAAATTGTTTCGGGGGCAAAAAATTTCGCTAAATTTATGTGTCAGGCATCTTTGAAAAAATAAGAAAAAGTCGGAAAAGACGGACACTTGAAGGGAAAGATGAACACTAACTGAAAAATTATAATTTGAAATTCAAGTTGATGTACTTAACAAGTTTTTGAGGTCTTCAAATAGGCCTTACAAATTATTGAACAAAAATGCTTGATGAAAATCACCTAGAAGAGTCTTGTAATTTTTCTTATTTTTCATGTCTAAAATAGCTTCCGGCATCCGGAATGACAGATTCGGATTACGTTTTGAAAACCGCAAAGCCGTCAGTTCGAAAGCCAATTTTCTCACTTCCGTCATGGGCTTCCCATCGAATCTCCTCTCTAGATCGAGGAGATATCAATACTTACAACGATTCTTTCACTTCCATTTGAATTTTCTTGTTTCTGCTGCTAACTGAGAACTGTCGGAAGTGGTCCTAGCTATGATGAAAAATTAGAATTTTGTTTTTTTTGAGTAATTCTGTTTTGATTAGAATTATGAGTGTTGTTCTTGGAATGTTGGAATTCAACGCAGCTGTGTTCACGGGAGACTCTCCTTTAACAGTTTCATCCGTCCGCTGGTTCGTCCATGACTTCCGGTTGCTCTTTCAAATGTAGTTAGTGTTCAACTGTTGGAAAAAATGGAGGGGGCAATCAAATTATTTTCAAAACAACATGTTCGTCTTTCCCATCGGTGGAATGTCCGTCTTTCCCGACTTGATTAGTGTTTTTCAACATCAATATTTCTGAAGTAAAAGCGAGAAAAATTACCACTTATTCGATAAAAAGGTAAGGAAAGTGATGGTAAAACTCGCTCGCTGACAAGGAGAGTTCGCAACCAGTAGATTAAATATCTATTAAATATGTGAATAAAAATGAAAATATGGATATGAAAATATGAATTACCTATTTTTTAACGTAAGACTACGTCTTTAGGGATTGTTAACCGGTTTTACCGGTAATACCGGGTCATTTTTCATTACCGAATTACCGGTTATTTTACAATCAATAACCGGTAATTTCGGTAATTTAATTTTTACAATAATATTTGCCTTTATGCCGCTTCGAAATATTACTCGAGAATCAAAATAAGATCAAAAAAACACAACTGGTAGTGTTGCGCCGATTCTAGGGCCTCCGAGCTTCAGCTTCAGAGCTGTTCGATCTGAAGACGAGACACAGGATAAGCTTCAGCGATGAAGAACAGACAGCGATAAAGTAATTGGTTGATACTCTCCTACCAGTTCTCATCGCTGTCGAACTGCTATGGCGGAAGAACTGCACCCTTTATGAACCTGACGTCGGATTGCAATTTATGTTAGAACACCTATCAGAGCAACCATCAAAAATTTCGAAGCAGCTGCTTGGAGCCCTGAAGGAAAGGATAAACGTTTTGTGTAGGCAGATTTGTTCGAGTATATGAACAATCATTCTGCTCGTGGTCGTGACTAGGATTGGGCGATCTTGGATCGATTTAAAGAAGATCGTTCTTTTCCATTTTGATTTTTTGGATCGATTCTTTGTACTCGAAAAAATCGCGAAAATCGATCTTTTCTTCCGATTTTCTCGAAATCAGAAAAACTTTTTGTAGATTTGTTTTTCAGTGTAGCACGGACGGATTTCATGGGATGTTTGATAGCTCAGTTCTGAACAAACACCAGTTGTTGATTTTCGAGTAATAATTTTCAATAAATTGATTTAATTAACTAGCTGTACCCTGCCACGCTTTGCTGTGACACATTGTGGTGGCATGGTTGAGTGGAATTTAAAATTTTTTTATGTTGTAACAACAATCCTAGATGTGTTTGGTTGTTTTGTATATTGTATCATAGTTTGAGCTCAATCGGATCCGTACTTTTCGAGTTTTTAACGCACACTATATATATATAGACACTATATATTTTCTTCCGGTTTTCCAATTTTTTATGCCGTAACAACACTCCTTGAAGTGGATTGTATATTGTGTACAACTTTGAGCCCAATCGGTTCCTTACTTTTCGAGTTTTTGACGCGTACACAAACAAACAGAACATTTATATATATATATATATATATATATATATATATATATATATATATATATATATATATATATATACGGAATACATTGATCAAGCAGGCATTTGAAATCGTTCGTGACTTCAGACTTCAGTAGCTGGACCACAAGAGGGAAAAAATGCAGTGGACGATGCAGAACCTGCAGAATAGTTGAGCATCAAGAGAACACTTGAACGATAGTTGCAGCAATCAAAGGTATTAACAGAGGGCATCAGAGGCAAATACATGACAATGGTATTCGATGCTTTTCGTACTGTACGCCCAATATCACTATGAACATGCGTGTTTCTCTTCTGGAAATTTCGTTCATGAGATCCGATTAAGATCAGAAAAAGATAAAATTAACATTATTTGTGTCCCTAAGTAGTAGGAAAATAGCTACTAAGTAGCAAAACCTTGAAAAATGTTTTCTTGAAAACTATTTCAAAGTATTTTTTTTCACCGGTAAATTACCAGTCATTGAAATTTTGGCACGGTAATGCAATCCTGGAAGACTTACTGGAATGATACCAAATCAGAAAACAGGTCAAATTTATTCATGAAATAGTTTTAACGTTGATAATCATTTTAGATCCGAACGCATTTCGATGATTTGCATTCCAACCAATCGAAAATTCTCTACAATTTTCGGTACGTTATAATTACGGATTCCTAACCTATAAATGATTTAAAATAAGAAACATTGGAAGAATACACATTTTCCTATCGTGTTCACGCGACCGAATTTGTACCAACGAGTTACAATATTTAAGCATCATTGCTAATCAGACGAGCGTAAATCGGTCGCTCGAAATGCAAATGCAGCATCCGTTCTAAGAACAATGTGGATAGATCAAATATTGCAATATTAGCTCCGCCGTATTCTATTCATTGATTTTTTTCGAAATGACGATAATACTTTGTCGATTGAACAATCAAATTTTGTGAAATCACTAAAATCTATAAATATAAGTACCGTCATCCGGGGGTAAATTGATCACCGAGGGTGAAATTGATCAAACGTATTACTGAAAACAAACCCAAATTTTCAGAGGCATTCTGCAATTTAATTTTAAACCTTTATAATCTGATTTGTTCGATAATCATCTGAAGGTTCGTTTTGTCAATGGATCTCAACGAATCTCTTATTAAATTGCATGAAATTTTAACATTTCTATCAATAGCATTTTCGTTTCCATTTTTCACTATGGTAAAAAAACATATTTTCAACACATCAAAACAATATTTATAGACGCTAAACATATTAATTCACTTCTAGCCGATACTCTATGAGTTGAATAAGTAATCAAATACTTGTAATTACTATTCAAACAAGTGAGAAAAAAACTATTTAACAAAAAACTATGGATGGGTTATACCTATAATATAACCGCAAGGTTGACGTAGGATTGCCGTTGGCTTAGTAATCATTTGTGTTTTTTCAATTAGCAATAATCGCACTTCGAATGCTCCTCATTGGGTACCATATCGCCGCTGCGCAGAGTTGTTGATTAAATTTTTGATTGAACTAGTGAATGAATGAAAGAATTTACGAATTCAATTGCAAACAAATCAAACAAAAAAAAGTGTTAGCAAAACGCATTCCGGAGTGTAAAAATGCATGGGGGTATAAAAAGTACTGCCGAGATCTGGAATACCGATTTTCCCAATTTATTGGTTTCGGAATCTGTGTTGGGAAAACACATTCCAGTTTGCAAAAACGCAATGATTTTGAAATCTGTGTTAGGGAAACATTCCGATTTGTAATAACGCAAACGAGTACTAAAGTACCCGCTGCTTGTATCTATTTTGAAATGCCGATTTCCCTTGGCTCCATGGATTTGAAGTCTGTGTTAGAGAAACATTCAAATTTGCAAAAGCGCAAACGAGTACAAAAGTACCAGCAGCTTGCATCTATTTTGCAATGCCGATTTCCCCAGGCTCCATGATTTTGAAGTCCGTGTTAGGGAAACATTATGATTTGCAAAAGCGCAAACGAGTACGAAAGTATCCGCTGCTTGCATCTACTTTGCAATGCCAGTTTCCCCTGGCTCCATGGTTTTGAAGTCTGTGTTGGGAAAAATTGCGATTTGCAGAAACGGAAGGCAGTACAAAAGTACCCGCTGCTTGTATCTGCTTTGCAATGCCGATTTCCTCTGGCTCCATGGTTTTGAAGTCTGTGTTAGGGAAACATCCATTCATTCCTGCGATGGTACCTCAATCGCTGTTCAATTATAACTGAGTGGATTTCCGAGCACACGATACTAGAAAATCCTGAAAAACATAAATTGATCAATTTCACCCCGAAGCTACATTTTGAAATTTCCCGCTAAAAAATTTTTCCAAATCAGGGCTCAAGGATTTTTTTTGAACAAAACTTACCATAACGTTTTGTGGGCTTAGCCAATACTGATTTTAAAAATAATTGTGTATAAATGTAACAAAAAAAAAACGGAAATATTCACATTTTTCTGAAATTAGTGATCAATTTGCCCCCTGGTTTACGGAACTGCTTATAAGTCCATTCCAGTAAAGATTTCTCGACTCATGGCGTTAGCTGCCAGTGAAAGTTCTCTAAATATTATGCTCGTCCTGGCCAACCTCAGTTGCTATTATTCTACTGTAATAAATAATTTTTTCGCTACAGAATGCCTCTTCAGAATACGCAAGAAGCAAAAATAGTGTAGAACAGTATCAAACCAATAGAAGAATTTAAATAGGACGCACGTCTTCGGTTTCCATACCATAGAGATTGTACAAATTGGCAGTTTTTGCTTCCGATCAGCTGCCAGAATTCATATTCTCAAGCTGGAGAGAATACAATATCGTTGCTTGCGTATAGCAATGGGGTGTTTGCATTCGACACATACGATGAGTCTCGAAGTTTTGGCAGGAGTACCCCCGCTTACTCTTCGGTTCACAGAATTATCCTACAGATTTCTCATCCGTTGCAAGATCATGAATCCATTGGTGATTGATAACTTCGAAAATCTACTCCAACTAATTCCTCAGTCAAGTTTTATGTCTTTATACCATGAGTACCTTACCCACGACGTGCACCCTTCACCAGGCATCTCCAACCAAGTTTGCTTCCCATACTTTTGCAATTCCTCTGTCAATTTTTGATCTGTCCATGCGACAAAAAATCCATGGAATCCCAGATCATCTACGCTCAGATTCTATTCCGCCGATATTTTCGGCAGAATATGGGGGCATAGTTAGATCTGATAAAATGTTCTTTACTGACGGTTCATTCATAAACGGGTCCACTGGCTTTGGCATCTTCAATGAAAATTCCAGTGCCTCTTTCAAACTCAAAAATCCTTGTTCCGTGTATGTTGCTGAACTGGGTGCGATATACTACGCACTGGGGATCATTGAAACATTCCCCATCGACCACTATTTTATTTTTTCAGACAGTCTCAGCTCATTAGAGGCAATCCGCTCAATGAAGGTTGATAAACGATCATCTTATTTCCTAACAAGAATAAGACAACTATTGAGTGTTTTGGTCGAAAAATTATTCAAGATTACCTTAGCATGGGTTCCCTCTCATTGCTCGATTCCGGGGAATGAGAAAGCGGACTCGCTAGCTAAGGTGGGCGCTTTAGAAGGCACTCTTTTTGAAAGGCAAATTGCTTATAATGATTTTTTCCACATTCCTCGTCAGTACACGCTCGTAAGTTGGCAGCGCATGTGGAGTGGTGATGAGTTCGGTCGTTGGTTACACACGATTATCCCTAAGGTCTCGACGAGGGCATAGTTCAAGGGATTGAATGTAGGTCGTGATTTCATTCGCTTGATATCTCGGCTTATGTCCAATCACTACAACCTAAACGCGCATCTCTATCGCATTGGGCTCGCAGCAAACAATCTTTGTGATTGTGGCGATGGCTACCACGACATCTAGCATGTTGTCTGGTCGCGTATCCGGTTCCATACTGCTCGCTCTCAGCTCTCTAGAGCACTGAGAGCACAAGGCAGACAATCGGAGATCCCCGTCCGGGATATCTTAGGTAGCCGTGATCCTGATCATCTGCTTCATCTATACCTGTTCCTCAGAAACGCCGATGTCAACGTTTAATGATGTTTCCTTCGTTGTGTCCCCGTTATCCCTCCCTATCCTCGATATCCCTCCTATCCGATCGATAAACTTTTACTTAGTCGCGGCAATACATACACACACTCTTTACAGACACACGGGCCAATGGTTGTGCAGTCCACTGATCATTCAACAAGAGCCAAAGGTTGTACCGCTCATGACAACTCTACACGAACTGATGATTGCGCCGGCTAGTGACCATTCTATCCTGGATTCCTCGAGTCGAGAAAGACGCACCACGCTAGATATGAGGTACAGACTAGGGGGGCGTTGCTGATTAATGGTCAGCTGCATCCCAATAGGAAGTTTCCCGTGTCGGGCACACGTACAGAGCATTGGAGACAGCAACATCCCAATTACGAAAACACTTGTAATACTAACCTCGAGCCAACCGCGAGTAATCGGTTACATATTACTAACATAGATAATAAGAAAAATTGTCAAAGTATTGAACTCCCGGCCCCGTGAGGCTAACGCCATATGAGCCTTTATAAAAATATATATTTTGGAAAAAAAAATTGTACAAATTGTTGATTTTATGCGTTGTCAAGTAGATAAAGGTAGTGGAGCAAATATATAATCAGCTGAAGCTTGTGTGTGTAGTACAAAAAGAATGTCGCGAACTGAATGTGAAGATGTGTTTCAATGTTATTGCTTTCGCCTCCGCCGCCACCACACAATAGATTCGGTTCGGATTTTCTGTTGTCGTTCTGCGTCTTCTGAGACGTTTAGTTCTGCGTTGAAGATGTAGTTTTGCTAAGAGATACTGAAAAAGCACTTAGATAGTTCAATATTGTCAGTGTTCTAGACAGCGAGCAATCAACATGCTTAGAATTAATTTGACAATCTACTCCAATTGCTTCGCGAAACGTTTGCGCTCGTCATTCAGTGAAAGCATTCTTTTATCAGTCCTCGTTATTGCTATCAAATGTTTGTATCGAAATGTTTTATTATTAAATTTCTTTAATGTTTGTTTTCACCGTCAATAATTTCGTAATTCTATGTTAATAATGCGGTAGTGTCTTGGACATCACTCTTCTTAATTTTTTGAGTAACACGTGTTTGTGGCCCATATGATAAAAATGGTTGAGTACCGCTGCATTAGAGCAACACTTCAACCCAGTTCGAATTGCTTGAGCTCGAGCTCTAGTTTATGATTACTGCACGTTACATGCTACGTAACCTTGGAAGCGCTATTATTCTAATACGATATTCATGATGAGCCGAGCCGAGTCGGCTATTAGAACACGGAAATTGAGTACAACAATTTCCGAAATTCAGCAAACAACATCAATTACATTGAAAATTTGTGTAATTCATAGGAACGACTGTAATCGCACGCTCTGAACCACATAGCGTGTGATTACGCGACGGTTTCCCGCGTAAGCCGATCCTCATCGGCGGCGAGCAAACGCTCTTTTCCCCTGAACCCGTGTGCGTGTGTGCCCTTGCCCCAAGTCGGTCGGTCAGCGGTCAGTTTGTTTGCAAAATATACCCTCTCACGTACGACGAAATGACCCTCACAGATCGTATTAGTCTGTCCTCTCGAGTGACGACCGACTCCCACCCATCGACTACTCACTGGCAGCGTGAGAGCGCGGGGATGTGCGCCATTATATCATGGATGTAACTTGATCGTTTCGGATCGCCGCAACCGAAAACCAACCAACACGCGAACACGGTGCGCAGAACATCAACATCAACAAACAAAAAAACAAATTGCCACGCAAACTAAATGCGTTTCCGCCTGGTCAATTTTGCACTCGCCTGTTTGATGGTGAATAACACAAAAAAACGCGCTCCAACTTGATGGGTGCAAACGTGTGACGGCTTTTAATACTTTGCGAGGTTTCAGGTTCAACGGAGTTCAATTTAAATTTGTCAATCAGTATTCAAAGAAAATTCTGAACTGGGTCTATTATACAACTCTATCCACAAGTTGTCACTAGCAAGTCGTGATTCACTGATCGGTTCTTCTGCTCTCGAGTGCATGCGATGGTAACCGACGCGATAGAAGCAAGGATTATTTTTAGGTTTCGGAATCAGAACTCGTGAGTCAGCACAAGAGGTTTCTAAAATAGGGCAACTCATTCTCATCGACAATCGTCGGACCTGACCCATCTCAATTGCGATGGGAACTTGCTTCAACATGTATTTTTAAAAATAGGTTGCACTATGTACTCTGGATCCGCTTTAGATTGGCCTATTTTTGAGAATAAATTCGATGATATTGTGTGATACAGAGGAGGGCTCATCGGTAAGTGGAACATTTACATTCACATTTACAGCCTCCAAGACGATTTCCACGAAGTAGTAACTACAGTTTGAGGTAGAGGTCACATGGCACCATATCTGGTGAATATGGTGCCTGTGAAGCGAGTTTTACAGATTTTTTAACAGTTACAGTTCGGAGTTGAATTTTTGATAGTTACGTATAATCAAATCCTCGACGAATAGCATCACGTCAGTATATTGTGACAACTAGGTAATAGTATTTGTTGGACATTATATATTTCGGAAGAGCTCATAATAGACCATAATGCCATAATCGAATAAGACAATCACTAAACAAGGGCCAAATTACTTTGGATCGATCCTTCAAATTTTCAAATGAAATGATGATCTAAAGTGGCGGAAATAGGCCGACGAAAAATAAGCGAAGATAAAAAAAAAATTAAAAAAAAGTGCGCCCGGGTTGAGAGATGTTGGTAATGATGAATGTAAATTAGTCCTGTCGTCAAATGTTCAAAAATAGAATTATTCATCGCGCTTGATTTTATCGCATCTCTGGAACTTAGTCCGTCTTTTTCACAAAAACGGCCCGGTTCAATCTGTGCAATTTTTCAGACAGTCACTCACAAATAATGCCATTTGCGATGGACAAAGCGGACAATACGAAAATTTTGATCATGTATTGGGGTAGAAACCGCTTTGTTTATTGAAGGCAACAGTGCCTATATTGAATGTTCACGAATGAAGTTAAATAAGAAATATTTTCTGAAGTTTTCTCACTCAATTATATCTTTTTCTTTGAATAAATAACAATAACGCCTAAAAATACACAATAGCAATATCACAAAGACGCGCACAGTCCAGAGCACATAAATTACGATTTTTCGCGCGAGTATACTGCCGTTCTACGCATAGTTGTCCCATGTTCCAAAATCAGAAACTTAGAAAAACGCAATCAAAGTTTCCTCGCATATTTGTCTACCAAAAGCTTTAAGCATTTCAATTTAGCAATACACTGGGTTTTTTATAAGCACTATACTATTGTTTAATGAAATATGATGAGATCTCCTCACTGAATCAATCAAGCTTGATTACGGGTTTTAAAAATTCATGATGGTACTGTTATGCCTAGAATATCAACATGGGACAATTGAACTTTTTCTTCCGAAAGATTATGCATAAAAACATCGTTTTATGAAGAAATAAATAATCTGCCACTCCTTCGCCGAATATAAATCTCATTATTATTAAGCATTCGCTGACAAGGTGTACACGTGTTCTGTTGAACTTTTTCTTATTTGTTTGAGAATTAGTTCGTTCTTCCAAACCAGAAATGAATGCATTAGCCCTGCTGAATGTGTGACATGAAATTCTTGTAGTACTTAAACCGATTTATTCGATATGAATCTACAAAATATATATGGTGAGACAGTTATGAATAGAATATCAACATGGAACAATTGAGCTTGATGTTGTTTTTTAAAAGCTGGGAACAAACTATAAGTTTTTTTTTGTGTTTTTCCGTAAGATTATGCATAAAAACAACGTTTAATGAAGAAAAGTGAAAATCGTCAAAAAGTAACATAGGACAACTATGCGTAGAACGGCAGTATAGGAGTGTTAAGGAATTGTTAACTTTGGAAAAAGGTACGCTGAAAAAGTTCATCCTGGTTTTTACATCAACGTGAAGGAAAACTTTGAGTGGATTGGTGCAGAAGCTCTTATGGGTTTCGTACATCGTCGTACATCGTTTCCATATCATTAGGTGAAGAGTATGTATGTACGAGAATCGTGAATCGCACGTAAGCATTGTTGATTTCATACGTTGAGAATGATAGATAAGGGTAGTGGTGAAACATAATAAAATGATATCGAGTGTCTAGAGAAAATGCATATTTCGTGATGAGGACACAAATGCTCATAAGGACACTGTTCTCACGAGAATAATTATGAATCATTAATCAAACTTTTTTATATCAGTTCATCCAGTTCTTTTCTTGACCGTCAAAAATGCTGTATGAAACTGAATAAATTTCGTTTAAAACTGGCTTTAACCACTCGCTCGGTTTTTCTAAATGCTGCCGGTTCTTTCCTGCTCCGGTATAACGTCAATCTGTTATAGAATCTTTTAATAACCCTCAAGAAGGATAAATTTTGATTTTCTCAATTTAAAAAATGACCACAATTACCGATTGAAATTACTTGGAATTGAAGCAATAATTTTGATGCATCTATCTGGCGTGAAATGACGTGAAACAACAAGTTATTCGAATGCTTGATCTTTTTTTATTGAAAGGGTGAATAAAAAAGCCGAATTTTTCGAATAACTTGGTATTCTATGTAGTTTCACGCCAGCTATTAGCATTGAAACTGACCTAGTTGAAGTGCATTCGCATCATATTCGACTCACATCAGATTAGTCCTGGATATCAAAATCAGAATCTTCAATATGCGAAACATAACAATTCCTGAAGTTTGCAGAGTACTCAATGACTTCTATAATTTATATTATACGTGATCTTCACTAACAATGCATATTCAAGATTTACAGCAGTTGTCATAGTCTGTAACAAGGCACAGCGAACATGGTAGACAACCTCATCAGACATTTGTTTGGAGCTCATCGTCGTCAATGATAAGTATTGTTTCTTATTTTAGTCAGGTATAGCAGCATGCATATGTATATCTTAGAACATCTAATTCATCAGCGAATGGTGCTCGGCGTGTTGAAGCCCATTTTCCGTTTTCAATCGACCAGCGTAGACAGGATAGTTCATGCTCTTATTTCAGCCAATGTAAGATTCATGCAGTATTCGAGTACATTGTACAAGTTAAAAAATTACCTCCGGTGGAGACCATTAAACAATATATCTGTCACATGATCGATTTCTAGTTATCTAGTCACTCCATTTTTCATTTCTTTCATTTTTCCGAAATCTAATTTCAATTGCTTGAAAATTGATTTGAAACAGGCTATCGGAATCACACAAATCCGTATCACAAACTGGCACCCGTAATGAAATCCATTTAGTTTAGTCTACAGTCTCGATCACTCGCCTAAGCACTATACTCTTCTCTCCCAATCCCATTTCTTTTCTGCCGCCGGACTGAATGGAGGCTT
The DNA here is from genome assembly GCF_029784135.1 of Toxorhynchites rutilus septentrionalis. Taxonomy (NCBI): domain Eukaryota; kingdom Metazoa; phylum Arthropoda; class Insecta; order Diptera; family Culicidae; genus Toxorhynchites; species Toxorhynchites rutilus. Next base: position 90,565,255 of record NC_073746.1, read on the forward strand.
TAGCGAAAAACGAAGTATCAATGATAATTCGATATATCTTTAGAGACAGAAGAGAATACGAAATATCAGCCATTCCATGTCAAACCGATACAGTGGTTCTCAGATTTTCGTGGGAAGTGGAAATTTTGTTCTTTGTCGCAAACCTTTAGACCCGTATTTTTTATTTTTTTGTTAGGGTGACCATTTCCATTTTAGGGTGGCACTTTTTTCAAAAAATGACTTTTAAAAAAAAAATCATAACTTTTGAACTACTGAGCCGATTTGAATGATCGATATATCAAATTGAAGCCAATTAGTTGGTCTTTAAAAAAATATATACCAAAGTTGCACAAAATTTCAATTTTGGTTCCGTTATTGATGGTTGTATTTGTTTTTTATAGTGTTCATGGTCTCGGGACCAAAGGCGCCATATTCTTTTATATTTTTTTTGGAAAACTGAGATTTTTTCACATAATATATCTCAAAACCAGGGAGGCTTTTTTTTGGTTTTGAGTTATTATTTTTCAAAGATAACCGGTGGTTCGAAAAATTATTTTTTTCCCATTTTCCACTACAAAAAATCAGAACTTTTGATCCACTGGACCGATTCAGATGATCGACATATCAAATTAAAGCCAATAAGCTAGTCTTGTTTGAAAAAATATTACACTCTAAATAGAAATGGATTTTGTTTTCGTAATTATTGATTATATTTGTTTTCTATGTTTTCTATTACATCGTTCCGGAACCAAGAGCGCCATGTTTTTCTTTATGTTTTCCTAAAAGCTGGGTTTTTTTCACATAATACATCCGAATACCAGAGAGGTGTTATTTTTCGTTTTTAAGTTATGATTTTTCAAAGTTAACATGTTTTCAGTTTTCGTTCAATATTTCTATGCGACTAGACTGGATGTATGTGACTATAATCCAATTAATTGGCAAGTGTGTTATTTTTTCAAGAAAGGCTAGCTAGTAGGCTTTAATTTGATATGTCGATCATCTGAATCGGTCCAGTAGTTCAAAAGTAATAATTTTTTGAAAAAAGTCATTTTTGGGAAAAAAGGGAAAAATTATTTTTTGAACCATCGGGTAACTATGAAAAATAATAATTCAAAAACGAAAAAAACGCTTCCCTGGTTTCGAGATATGTTATGTGGAAAACCCTCAGCTTTCCATAAAAAATATAAAATAATATAGCACCCTTGGTACCGAGACCATGAAAACTATAAAAAACAAAAATCCAATCAATAATGACAAAACCAAAACCTGAAATTTTTGCAGGCATAGTATTTTTCCGAGAATAACTAGCTAATTAGCTCTAATTTGATATATCGACCGTCTAAATCGGTTCAGTAGTTCACAAGTTATGAATTTTTGAAAAATTTCATTTTTGGAAAAAGGGGAAAAAGTCGATATTTCGAATCACCCTAAAATATAAATAGACACCCTAACAAAAAAATAAAAAAATACGGGTCTAATAGTTTGCGATAAAGAAAGAAACTACCATTTTTTACGGAAATCTATCGGTTTGACATGGAATGGCTGTATATCATATGGAGTAAAGAATCTTGGGTTTTGGAGTCAGTAACAAAAAAAATCAGTTCTACGTCTTTCAATTAAGGTGCCCAATCCGAAGACATGTCACGTTTTTGTGAAATTTTCTCGATTTCTCTGAATGAGGATATTCATTGTCAATCCAAAGCAAGGCTGGCGGTTGGACTTGTGCTCTGGTGGACCCTTTGGCTGCAAGGGCCTCGTCGGGACCGTATCGGCTCTGTGGCGGACATGACTGAGTATTGGCTTGTCTTTGGAAATTGCAATTTTTTTGAACTTATATCTGTGAATAAAATCAGTGCGTTTTTTTTGTGTTTGCTAAACTGATTTCAATGTTGAGAAAAAATAAATAAATTATCTTTTAGATAACTCGTCTTGCTCAAACCTCTGTAGGGGAAGGAGGCGGGACCATCATCATCTTAACTAGTTTCAACGTAAAAAAGATTTTTTTCTGCGAGCGTATCTTGATAATTTGCCATCGGAAATTCTCTAAGATTTATTCGATATGCCGTGAACTACATATCCCCTGTCCGTTGATGGTTTAAATTCACGATAATCAGGAACGTATTCATGTTCTTATGCATTCGTTTCGTCCATTTTTGTGCTTTCCTACGCGTGCAATCGATAACGAGCGACAAATGTAGCGGCGAGGCAGAATTCCAATATACCACTACGAATCAATCGCGCGTAAATCTCTTGTTCTAAATGCAAATGCAGTGCTTGCTCCACGGACATTGAGGAGGAAAAAAAATATTGCAACTTAATCTCCGCCCTTTTGCGAGGGTATAAAAAAGGTCACACTCGATATCTATTACACAGTCTTGAGCCAATCAACGCACAGTTGAGAGCTTTTCTGAAGTTTGAAAGAGCAGGTCTTCGTAGTCAAATGATTGCGCAACTGCTTACTGGACGCACGATCTTTAACTCAATCCCACCATGACCCTTTGACCATTTTCTAAATGACCTTTTTTCAAGGGCTAAAAGCAATCGAACATTAAAGTTTAAAGCCCCCAATTGCGAAATACGATAATTTGTACAATGTTACTTTTTGTAAATAGGGTTCTTCTTCCTGAATGGCGTTAACGTTCGCTGTGGAACTTTTGCCGTCTCAACACATGCATTAACTAGCGTCATTTATTAATACTTAGTCGAGATTTCTTAAGCCAAATAACACGCCTTGAATGTATTCCGAGGTGCAAGCTCTAGATTACGCGTGACTACAGTGCAATTCGAAGGAAATTTCTCTGACGAAAAATCCCCCGGCCAGAACGTGAATCGAACCTGAACACCCGGCATGATAATTTGATTTTTTGATTTTATATTTCTCGATTTAGCGATACAAAGTATTTAAAGTACATCAGTTGAGATATGGAATACCTTTCAACAACTTAATAATTCTAATAGCACTGAGTTGGACCTTTGGATAAGCTATTTATCATTTGAAGGAAAATTTACAAAAAACCTTCGATTATTGCGAAAGGGTTAGGGGACAGTATGAGGAAAAATAAAATTTGTTATCCTAATATCACAGTTTTACTGCGCCAGCCGCTGCAACAGTGGATTTGCTGAGGTAGTGCATCCAGTCCAAAATTTAGGAAGTATTCGCTGAAACCATTTGTCGAGTTCTTCCATATCTGCAATCCTGTGGACGTCCTCGGTTGGATGGAATGGGTTCAAATTCAACATCATTTTTAGGAGCCGGTTTTGCTTCACTTGTAGCTTCTTCCTGTGCGAAGCAGCACAGTCATGCCAGGCAGGAAATCCATACGTCATTGAAGGTTTGAACACCGTTTTGTACAGCAGTAACTTCGAGCGTTTGTCGAGACGCGAGCGCCTTTTTATGAGCGGGTAAAGGGTTCTTGTGAGCTTGTCGCATTTGCTCAGGGTGTCCTTTATATGGATAGCAAAATTCAACTTCCGATCCAAGGTAAGACCTAGATACTTCACGTTATCCGACCATGGAACTTGTTGTCCACATGCGGTGATCTGACTGAGAGGCAGGTTCCGTGGGCTTCGTTTCCGCGTGAAGAATATTGCTTGAGATTTATTAGCGTTGATTTTGATTTTCCATCGCTTTTGATAGTCTTCAATAGCTTTTTGAGCCGTTTGCAGTTTGGTGACAACTACCACTGGGTCTGAGTCCGACGCAATGAACCCGGTGTCGTCGGCGAACAGAAAATACTGAACATCATCAAGCATCACTAGGTCGGCTGTGAAGATGTTGTACAGTGTGGGGCTAAGAACAGCCCCTTGTGGAACTCCGAAGGGCACGGTTTTTGATTCTGATGATTGGCCGTTAACCACAACATGGAATGAGCGGTTCATCAGAAAGGAACGGATGATTTTTAGAATAAACAAGGGAAAGTTTCCTTGAAGCATCTTATGCAAGATTGCTTCCTGCCAAACGGAGTCGTATGCCTTCTCAACATCTAAGAGGACCATTCCCGAAGATCTGCCATGTGCGCGGTTGCTTCGAGCCTCCCTTACTAGTCTAACCAGTTGATGATTTGTCGAGTGCCCTCTCTTGAAGCCAAACTGCTCATCAGGGATAATTCGTGCATTTTCCAGGTGTAGTTCAATACGAGTTAGGATTATCCGCTCGAGTAGTTTGCTGAGCGTAGGCAATAAGCTTATCGGCCTGTAGTTCGATGGATTCGTTGGATCCTTGTTTGGCTTTGGGATAGCAATGACCACTGCATGTCTCCAACAGGAAGGGAAGTATCCTAATCGAATACACGCGGAAAAGATTTTGGCAAGGAACACGTGAGCCTTTCGAGGTAGTTTCTTCAACATACAGTTACGGATGAGGTCCTGTCCAGGCGACTTCCTGGATTTTAGTTTTTTGATAGTCCCGACAACTTCCTTCGGGCGAATAAGCCAAGAATGTGCGTCGGTAAGGTTGGCCTGCTCTATGCGGCTAATCGAGTCGTTTACCACTGCAACAGTGTCAGCATCATCTGTCATTTGATTGCTGTGCGCCTGAGCAAAACTCGTTGCCAGTAATTTCGCTTTCTCGGATGAGGATGCTACTATCGTTTCACCTTGACGTAAAGGTGGGCTACATTTAGAAGATTTACGCATCGCCTTGGAAATTTTCCAAAGCATATCGCGATCACCTTCCATTGTTTGCAGTGTTTCCTCAAACTTGTTGAAACGGGCTTCATCGCATTCTGCCCGGATTCTACTGTTTAAAGCTGACATTATGTCCTGGTAGATAGGGTCTCTTCTTCTGTACCACTGCCGTCGGCGCTTGTTACGTAGTGCAATCAACCGTCGAGTATGATCGGGAATCGTCGCTGTCTGATAGATGCGTTGCTGCGTTTCCGGAACTGACACAGCTTCTGCCTCCAATATAGCAGTCGTCAGGAGTTCAATTGCACCGTCAATATCGGTGCCGTTTTCCAGCGTGGCGAGGTTCGGGTTCAGCAGGTCTATATTTAGGTTTACCTCCTGCTGAAAACGGGACCAGTCAGTACGTGCATAGCAGCGAAATTTTGGTACTGACTCTTCGGTTTGAGCTGTTAAGCTAATGTTGAACGCTACTGGGAGATGATCCGATGATAGCTCGTTTAGCGTGACTGGTTTCGTCATATCTAGCAGGTTATTTGACAGAACCAAGTCCAACGTCGAAGGGCGCCCACGACCGTAGGGACAGAATGTAAATGAATCTGGAAAATGAATGAAAAAGTTTCGATTGGCTGCTTCCTGAAACAGTACCGTTCCAGCTTTGTTGGCTCTAGAGCAGTTCCAGTAACGATGGCGTGCATTCAGGTCGCCCACCACGAAGAAAGGTGCAGTCCTTCTGGTGATGGTGGAAATATCTCGACGAAATTGAGTCCAAGTCGAGCATCGTCTCTCACCGGGAAAGTAAGCGGCCAACAAGTGTAGCTCTCCATCCGCAGTGTGGATCGAAATGCCTACAGTTTCAATTACCTTCGATGAAATATTGAGCTCAGTGAATTTTATCCCTTTGCGAACGGCAATCAGCACTCCCCCTCCTCGTTCTGCATCATTCGGAGTACGGTCAAAACGAACACAAGAAAACTTGGGGTGAATAAATGAATGCTTATTCTGCAACCAAGTTTCTGTTACAATTCCTACATCCACACTGTGTCGTTCTAAAAAATCAAAAAATTCTAACTTTTTGTTGAACACGGATCTTCCGTTCCAGTTTATCACATGTAAGCTGTCTACATTAGGCATTGTAGACATACTTGATCATTAGTTCCGAAATGGCTAAATATTGCTGCTGCTTGTTCTGGCAGTTCGATAACCGAGCAAACAGTTCTCGGGCTAGAGCTAGAAATTCTGTCATACTGAAAAGTTCTGTATTGCTACTCACTTGCCTGTTCAAAACGGAGGCATACGATCCTGACGAAGGGTGATCTGAGTTTCTGGATGGAACGTTACTGTTTTGTGTGAAAGTAGTAGGAGGATGATGTGGAAAAGCAGTTGTTGCTGGTGTTCGCTGCGATTTAGCCTTCAGGGTTTCCAGTCTCATAAGATAATTCTTACGGGATGGGCAACCACGGTAGTTTGCAGTGTGCTGCCCGTTACAATTGGCACATCGTAACGAACCGCGTGTTCTTTCCTGCTGCTCTATTTGTAGATCTGCTTTCTTGGGGAGTGAGCATGACGTCGATAGGTGCTTCTCGCCGCATTTCACACACATTGGTGCAAGATTGCAGTTCCGCATGCCGTGGCCAAACTGTTGACACCGGTGACACTGTACTGCATCCGAAGCTCGTCGTTCGTAGTAACGCCATTTCACGATAATATTGAAGATCGCCTTCACCTTCCTCAAATCCGCCAACTTGACCGAGCCTTTGGGGAAGTGTAGCAAGTAGAGCGCACTCTCTTCTAGATCTGCAGTCTTTCGGGAGAAAAGTTTCGTCTCGGTAGGCTTGACACCGTGTGCTGCCATTTCCAGCTCCAGTTCGTTGATCTCGTACACTGATAATCCCGAGAGAATGACTTTGACTGGTTGCTCGGCAGCGGGTGTGTATGTATGAAACTCGATGTTGTTCGACTTGAGTGCGCCCAAAGCACTGCGGAAGCCATCCTCTTCCAGGCAAAACAACTGAACGCCCGTTTTGGTCGCTTTCATGTTGTATTTGTCCTGGCCAATATCAATTTTAGCCATGAATTCGCGCACCTGCTTTGTGGTTTTCTTGACGATGGCGATCGGAGGAACACGTACCTTTTTTGCTTTGGGCAGCGTGGTTGTCTTCGGGACCCGAAAGGATACTGAAAGGTCGTTGGGAGTGTCATTGTCGTCACCGTTATGGCTCAGCATCTCGAAGTCGTTCCTAACGGGAATATTCGCTTTTACGGAAGGTTCGTCGCTGGTGGAAGCTATATCCACGAGAACTAAATTCGGTGAAGACATCGATTTCATATTGGCCAGATCAGACAATTTCTCGCGGGAGCGAGTACGATAGGGGCTCTTCGCACGGGAGGCACCGTCTTCGGGGTTATGTGCGACTTCGAGTCGGTGCTTCATATTTTTACGGATGGCTAAGTGCGGTGTTTTGGTGGCCGCATTTTGACCGGCCGGGTCCCCGGGGGTCTTAACTCGTCCCAGGGTGATGACTCACGAATTGAACCGTCGAATATATAAAAGAAATCGATAAGTTTGTAGCGCGGAAAAAAAAACTCGGGCGGCATGATAATGTGAGACGCTATCCACTCGGCCACGGGTGCACTAGAATGTTACAATACGCGTTCGAAAATGATTGAATGTTCAGAACTGAGGCATATGCGTGGCATATAAATCATTCAAAGGAAGATATCCACTGCAAACATTTGCAAAGAACTGAAGTCAAAAATCAAATAAAAAGAAACAACAGAGCCTGTATGCTTTTGCGGTGATACACGAGATGTATTCATTGAAAGTTAATATTGAATCAGAGATAATAACAAAACCTTCGACTTTTCCCCAAAAATTACTTTTTTTAAATTCATAACTTTTGAACTACTGAACCGATTTAGGATTTAAAACCAATTTTTATTAAAAAAAATATTGAACTTGCAAAAAAAGCGGATTTTATTTTCGTAATTATTTATTGTAGTCGTTTTTTATCGTTTCCATAGCTTTAGACTAGAGGGCGTTTTTTTAAAATATTTTTTTTCTGGGAAGCTGAAGTTTTTTTTACAAAATATATCCGAAAATCAGAGAGGAGTTATTTTCCGTTTTTGAGTTATTATTTTGCAACTTTAACGTGTTTTTAGCCTTCGTTCAATATTTCTATGTGACTAGACTGGACCAATGCAACTATAATCTAATCTTCCCGCAAAATGTGACATTTTTTCGAATAAGGTTAGCTTATTGGCTTCAAATTAATCCCCCTTATTCTACGTCGTGAGTGACGTGAGATAGCAAAGTTCCTCGCTTCATTGTGGAAGCTACATTACTTTTCAACTTCTTTTTGATACCCGAGTAGATAACATATGAGAACACGACTTCAAATCTCACCTAGTGACAAACTATAGTCACGTCATTCGCAGTGCAGTGACTTGAGCCATCTCACGTCATTCGCCGCGTAAAATAGGGGGGAATATGTCGATCATCTAAATCGATTCAGTGGTTCAAATGTTATGAATTTTGGCAAAATGTAATTTTTGGATGAAAGGAAAGAAAAAGATTTTTCGGACCACTGTTTAAATTTGAAAAATCATCTCAAAAACGAAAAAAAAACATCTCTGATATCGAAATATGTTATATTGTTATATATGTTATATGTTATATATGTTATAAAATCCTGTTTTCAAGAAAAATACATGGTACCTAATTCCACTAATTGAGGTATTTTACAGCTCCATTCAATTTCAAATTTTGACATCTCTTCAATGGAACCAATAATCATTCTAAGTAGCGCACTTTTTGTTCAAGGTCAGTTCAAGGCAAACAATTTGAGCTCAAGAGAGTTCAATAAGTCTGTCAAAGTTGAGATCTGACCATCGATTTTTGACGTAGAACTACGTCTTTCAGGAAGGGTGCCAAATCAGAAAACAGGTCACGTTTTTATGAAATAAAGTTAACGGTAATAACTATTTTCACTGTGAACGAATTCTCATGATTTGCATACCAATCGAATCGGAGATTCTGTAAAATTTGTTTGATATGCTATACCTTACAACTCGATAATCTCTAAACGGTTTAAACTCATGAAAACTGGAAGAATTTCCTTTTTCCCATATTTCTACGCGTCTATCACCATTAATAAAATGTTATTTTTCATTAGATGAACAATTGAATAACTGTAAAATTTCAAGCGTTATCTAAACGCCCTAACTACAACGTTTTGATTGGCCTGATTTATGGTTTCCCCAACACAGATTTCTAATCGATGTATCTGTGGAAATCCGCTTTGCAAATATATATGCAAGTCGGGGGTATTTTTGTTCCCACCGAGCTGTTTCCCTAACACGGACTTCACAATCGATGTGCCTTCACAATCAATGTGCCTGTATTTTTTGACGCTTGTCGTTGTGCAGACCGGAATATGTTTCCCTAAACCGTACTTTTAAACTGAGAAGCCTAGGAAAATCGTCATTTCAGGTACTAGAAATGAATAAACTTATAAAACATGAGATGTGCAATAAATTCAAAGGGAAATGTAAAATACAATGATCGTTTAACAATTCTTCCGTTCACATATTTTGGTATCCAGAATTTTTGAATATAGATATACACTGCATTTGTTTAGATACAACGTATGCTTATGCTTTCAAATACCCGTAGGAAAGCCTTACTGTTGCATGTTGTGGGGTTCGATTCCACCTCAAGCGGAATATGGGTGCATAAGTATTTATAGTTTGTGATCGATATCTGAGTGGGAATGAGAAATTCTGGTGCGGATTGGTAGCGCTGTTCAATCGTGAATGTAATATATTAATATATTATATATCTAATATGTAAATCTACAGTCTGGTACCGATATCCGTATTATTCTCTATCAGGCCAGGCCTACCATGTTGTTTTACTACTGAAATAGTAACAATAAAAAAAACTAAAAAGTTATTTCATTCTTCAATTTTCAATAATATTAAAAGTGGTAAACAAGTGGAAGTTCTAAGTCTAAAATGCGGTCGTGTCCTAGATACAGCCCCTTCACAATTGTTTTTATCAAATAGGACCCTCTATCACACTATAAAATATTTGCAATGAGTAACCTAACACACTGTATAGGAATGCTGCTAACAATATTTTGAATTAAATAGAGTTTTCGATTTCCATATAAAAAACGTTTGTTTTGTACCTGGTTCCAAATTTACATACTTTATACCAGAACCAGTCCCAATTTAAAAGTGGTCTGATACTCTAGTGTAATCTTTAGTTGTGTATGTATGTATGTATGTGTAGGTCTTCCAATTCATGAAAACATATTTTATCAACTGTGACATGTTCCAGAAAATAGAATTCATGATCTTGTTGGATAAGATAATTTTTTATCACAAATATCAAGCATCAGAATGCATCAAATGAATAAATTTATCATTATGGTCACGCTTTCCACGCAACAGATTTGTGCATAGCATTGCCCTTTTGGCTTCGTCACTAATAAGGGACCTTCGGGTTAATTTATCCGTTATTTCTCTCCTCCCTGTGCTCCATTGGAACCAAGATTTATGTTTTCGAAACACACCTCTCGAGCCCCGCCGTGATAAAAACAGAAGAGAGAACGAGACAAAAGAACACATTCACATTTCGAGATGTAATTTGATCCACACAGAAAAGGGGCCACTTTCTTCCCGGTTTTATTGCGAAGTCAGAAACGTGATTATGCCCAGATCGGTTGACTATAAATGCCAAATCCACCAAAGCTCGGGCTCCAGTTAGCCGTTTGAAAGCAACCGCGATGGCTAGGATAACGCTTCTAACCATTTCGATGCTACTAGTGGTGAACAGCAGTTTTGTGTGGTCAGCTGCAGTTATCGCGTCTTGCAGCAATTCTTGTGGTCCCGCTCCAGCAGTCAAAATTCAGGACGGTTGCCTCTGTGGAACCCGGATGAACGGGTTGGATAAGGGCCCATTCGAAGCATTTTTGGGTATCCCCTTTGCCAAGCCTCCGGTTGGTGCGCTACGATTTGCGGTAAGTAAAGCTGGCTGCGTATACCGGAATAAGTACAAAGAAATACTTTTCAGAATCCAGTTCGCAACGATCCGTGGTCCGGTGTTTACAACGCCAGCTTCCCGAGGAATATGTGCCTTCAGAAAAATGATTTCCTACCCGGGGCAACCGTTCAGGGCACCGAAGATTGTCTCTATTTGAATGTGTACCGACCAGGGGTAAGCGTTTGACTTACATTTCTCATCCCGATGATCAATGTAGCTTACTCTCCTAGAGCATCGAACGCACCCTTCCTGTGATGGTATTCATCCACGGAGGAGGCTACATCGCTGGATCCGCACATCCTGCCCTGGCGGGGCCGGAAAAATTCATGGACACTCGGAAGGTCGTTCTCGTTACGCTTCAGTACCGGCTGGGAGCATTGGGATTCCTTTCAACCGGTGACAAGGCAGCTCCTGGCAATTTTGGACTCAAAGATCAGTCAATGGCACTTCGATGGGTCCAGGAAAATATCCGACAGTTTAAGGGGCGTCCCGATCAGGTGACCATTTTTGGCCAAAGCTCTGGGGCCAGTTCCTGCCAACTGCACATGATGAGCAACCTGAGCAAGAATCTTTTCTCGAAAGCCATTCTGCAAAGTGGCAGTGCCCTTTCATATTGGAATCAGCCATACGGGGATCCACTGGAACTCGCCAGAAAACAGGTGGTGGCTGTGGGAATTTCCAGTGCGAGAGTGGCGCGAATGAGCACGGTTCAACTGGTAGAAGTGTTGCGTGATGTGAACGCTAACCTTCTGGTTTCTAGTGTAGACAAATTGAAAGTTTTGGGTGTTCAACCTGTCATCCTCTACCGACCGGTGGTGGAGAGTTTCGTGAATGAGAGTACCTTCCTCAGTGACAACCCTAAGGTACTCTGGGCTAAGGGACGGTATCACAAAGTGCCATGGATGACCGGATTTCTTCCGAACGAAGGCGCTGCCTTCTCGTTAGGTATCCTTTCAAACTCAACCTTTCTGGAGGCACTTATTGAGAACGCCGCAACGTACGTCCCAATGATGGCTGCCCAACCGGCATCGGTAGCATCTCTCCTCAACAGGAGATTCTTTGGAGGTGTGCCAATCAACAGCACGAATGCCGATGGGTTGTCTAAGGTAACACATCATCGCTCATGGTTGATTTGCAGTAGTAATTCACTTCATTTTCCCTTGCCAGATGATAACAGAATCGGCCTTTGTGTATCCCATGATGAACAGCGTTCAACAGCACTTGGCCAACGGTTATAACGATCGCGCTCCCGTGGCTTTGTACTATTTCAACTTCAAAGGAAGATATTCATACGCGGTGCTCTATACTGGCAAACCACCAACCAAAGACTATGGGGTCTGTCACGGTGATGACCTGCTGTATTTATTCGCACAGCCAGTGATTTTCCCTGATTTTTCTCGCGACTCACCCGAAGCGGAGATGAGCCGAGATTTGGTGCACATGTTTACTCGCTTCGCAATTAAGGGGTACGACGCAAGCTAAACTGAATTATACCTTGAGGCTAATTTCATTATTTTCGCAGGAACCAGGATCTAGTGGGTAAAGCCCTTGAGAGGTGTAATTGTCACACCGCAGTCAATGACTCTCTGAAATTGCCCACAATTGTCGAGTTCACCAACTCCGACAACAGCTACGATTTGGTCAAAACTGATTACGTACACGAAGGTGACGCGGTGTCGAATGCACTGAAAAATATATTATCGTGGTGGTCGAACTTAGAGAAATCGGTGGGTAGCGCCGCTTAACCCCAGAGCTCTTTGAGAATAGGGATAGTTCCATATCAATAAACAAAATATGTATTTTAATTCTATAAACTTTACAATTTTTTTATAATCAGAAGAGCGTAATTTTTTTAATTCATCCAAATCATTCCTAGGCAGAGCTAATTTCATGCGTTCTGATTTCATCTGAACCCTGCTTTAGGTAAGGAAAATTCCCGCTACCTGGAAAACCTAAAATAGCTTGACGTTAGAAAAGGTTATTCATCGCAAATCATCCAAGAAGTAGGGCGACGTTTGGTGCGCGGAATTACGGCCGCCGCCGCCAATAACCGTATCCGTTTCCATCGTGTCGATTTGGTGATATCGCTCTCAAAAATCTCCCCGGGTGTACTCCCCTCCAGCGATCGACCAATTTATGCGCTAATGACAAACCGAGAAGGATTTCCTCGAAAATTGGATTGGATTCGTCGACGCTGGTGCGCGTTATCTACGCGGCTGGCGTTGCCGTCGGTTGACCCATAATTGATACAATGTTTGTTTTCCCACGGTCGTTCGATAACATCACAGTTGTACTTTGACATGGGAAGTTGTTTTTGTGCGTCCCCCTAGGGCAGAATGCAAATAGCAACAGTAGAAACTGATCAAAAATGCAATCAATAAAAACACGCACACAATCGCATTGGGATGAAGATGAATTCGGATGGACAACGCCGCAACCATCCATGTTTACATTGTTGGACAAATGTTATGTCAACAATTTCGAGAATTGGAGATGAATAGAGTTGATGGCCGGAAGGAATCCGGCTGCAACAACATCCAATCAGGACTGAGCTGGATGGATCCAAGCTGCAAGGAAGCGGGCTCCTGATGCTGATGAATATTCTGAAATCGAATGTACACGGTGCTCTGAACCTTGGCCACGGGGGGCAATGCTCTCCGGATTTTTCAAGTTTATTCCAAAGCCAAAAGCGAGGTTCTGTAGCCTTTCGAAGAAAAGTTATTTTCCCTCCAAAGTCAACGTCATTTGGGTCAGTAAATTGGAAATAAATTATTGAAAGCAGATCAAACTATTTCTAGTTTTCCTATATTAGATGTAGAAAATTATGTTACACGTAGGGACGAATTCCAATGTCTGATTCCAATATGTTTCCAACAAGTATGACGATTAAAGGGACAGTGCCCGTATCTTTCAAGTGTTTATTAGAGTCTGCGTTGTTCACACAAATCATCTTTGTTTAATTCGACGGTTTGAGATCACTAATGGGGAGCGACAACAAAGGGTAATGTCATTTTTTTCAAAATCTCAATGATACATCACTAGAAGGTACACCAAAACTCTATCTGAACTTTTCTATTGGTAAGCTCAAGAACAGAATATCTTGTATATGCAAAGATTAAGGATACACATGTAGCAGATGATATATTCCAGATTTAGATAGAATCTAGACAGACCTCATATACAGGTTCATGATTACAGTTTAGAGAATAATTTTTTCACAAATTACAAATTCCCTATAGACGAATTTTATGCCAAATCGACTGGCCATTGGCAGCAAAATCTCAGATTACAGGGAAGCGTTGTGAGTAAAAAGACATTGGTAATTTAAGCACCATTCCATATTTGAAATAATAAAAAAGACTACTTTTTGAAAAGGGTTGATTGTTTTAGCATATTTTTTTACAAATATTTATAACTTAAAAACTATAATATTTACAAAATTTTGGTCAAAGAAATAAATGTAGAAAATCGTTTAAATTTCAATAAAGAAATACCAAAAAAATATTTTAGAAATTCAAATTTATTTTTTTCAAAAACGTATTTTTTCAGATTCAAAAAAAATTATGAACAGCCCTTGCAAGTTCCAACATCCATACATTGGAACACACACATTTACACATTTACAGGCAAAAAGGTTTTTCTAACAACTACGATCAATCGCATAGATATGGTGGAGTGACATACATCAACGGTATGAGTAAATGCTGAGTATGTGGAGCAATTAGATGTCGAATCCGAGGAGTTATAATGCTAAGAACCAATGTTATTTTAATTTTGCAGAAATGCAGAAATTTAGGTAATTATAACATTACCTAAATTGTACAGATTGTACAGAAAATAGTAATTATATGAGTAGTGTTTCAATGGTTTCTTATATTCATCTATTAGGAGACACTATGAAATAAAACACTATCGTGACAGGCATGTTTGGACTCTACAAAGAATTTGATTCAAATGTAGATTTAGCTTATAGCACATTATAATTGTTGATTCTAGAACGATGTATGAAAGCTGTATGGAACTATGTCAATTATTTGGACAAATAGTGATTTTTCGTAAACGTTTTATCAAAATTGCTGATATGTTTTCGAACTATAAGACCTACAAAATGTTCGTTAAAGCATAAAATGTGGGAAATTATTTAAGTTTTCAATCGAAAATATCAAAAAAAAAAAATTGAAAAAAAGAAATTTAATTGAAATAAAATTATTTTGAAAAGTTATATGAATAAACCATATACTTATCAACAACCGGACGAAGGGCACTGCTACATGTAAAAAGATTTCCCAGCAACAACGTTTAATGTTGCAAATTATCGCAATTGACATCTTCTGCAAACTTTAATTTATTTTTTTATTGTAGTGTGACTAATTACTTGGTCACCACTGTACAACCTTAAACCCACCAATAAAATAAAACGAGCCAAGTCAACAGCCTGTGATGAAACACACAGGAGTTTGCAATTTAACTAGAACCTTTTTTTACACCCTTCTGCATTTCTCTTCCAGCCTACCCGCTATGTGAGGTCCAGGCATAAGCGCGACTGCAAATGAGGCGTCAAATTACACGTGGCGAACGCAAAGGCGTTCGACCCGCCAAATTGCTAGAAATGCATTTACTGATTTTTGTCACTCCAATCGTTTCCAATATCTGTCTGTTTCTTTCTTTCATATTTTCGATAAGCACAAATCAAGCAAAGGTTATGTAGAGTTCATATATGCAGACAATTGTAAGCGATATAAAAAGAAACGAGTCAATAAATCCACACAGAATAATTCTGAGTCTGAATCCGACATGGTGTATTTAATAAGTTGTGGTTTGGTGTAATTAATAAGTTGTATTGTAGAAGAGGAGTTGTATTGTAAACCAACATGTCAAACACGAGAATTTACACACAAAAATGTTACGCGTGAAACATATTTATTCCAGGAGTTTCCATACAAATATGCCATATACTCCACCGTAACCGTAAAAATAGAATTGACGTCGTCCAGAAGAGACCCTTTTTTAATAAGATCTGAAACTTTGTCGAATACACTATATCGCCATCTAAACTTTGAACAAAATTGGGATTAGTTGTAATTTTTTCGAAGAAAACATGAAAAAATTGTTGTTAGTGATTTTTTTCTCTGTTCATGTGCTCATCTTCCAATGTATGACTTGTTGGAAATTGTAAAAGCAATTTATATAATTTTTTTGAGAATTGAACTTTTGAGAAAAAAAATACGAAAACACGCTTTTGAGAAAAATGAATTTCAATTTTTAAAATTTGTTTTTACAGTGTCTTTGACCAAAATTCTGTAGGTATTTGAGTTATAAATTTTTGTGAAAAATTAAGAAAAAAATCGTCCTTTTCAAAAACCAGTCTTCTTTGAATATTTAATTTTTGCTAAAATGATCAATGTCTTCTCATTCACAACGTTGCACTGCTATCTGAGATAGTGCTGCCAACTGCTAAGATGAGTTGTCATGAATTAGGATATACCAGATTTTTTTTCCCGATTAGTTTTGATGTTAAGATCTGAAATATGATTTCGGTTCTTGTTCCTCTTTTCCACATTTGAATAGTATCCATTGTCATAGGAGGGTTAGATATAGAATAGCATGCAAAAGGGGTTCGCACTAATAGTGATATGAAATTCAAAATATAAGTATACAAATTCAGTTGGGATCCATATTGATCCCACTGTCCGTTTTACCAGCACTTCCCCTGAATATGAAATACTGAATCTTCAGATCTGATCTTTGTTGAACAAAGACACGCGAGAGCGGGGATAACGAATATGATTTGTCATTTAAAAGAACGAATGAACGCTTTTTGCGATTGCTAGCACCTAATCTATAACTCAACCTTATTGAATTTCCTGTTCCAATCACATCTGAATTACTATTTTAATTAATTTTATTATTTTGAAATAATTTCAATTCGATCTTCGATGATTTTCCACCAACTGTCGTAAAATATTTGCATTCGATTGCAACAGCTCTCAGATTTACTCCACAAACACGAGTGAGCGGAAGTCTTCTATCTTAGCCTTAGTTAATAATTTTCCCCAATTTTATTTCTCAGTTCTTGTCGTCATTCCAACCGAAGCGAACTTCCTACCCGCAGCACACCCTCCTGTCTGTAGCGTATCTTCGAGGGAAAGAAAGACAAACAAAAACAAACATTGCTGAGTCACGGTGAAGCGCTGCGCGCAGAGGTATAAACAAATTCAAAGTTCGCCCCGCTGAAACATAATTCTTTTCATCTGGTGCGCCGCGCATATTAAATCTCGTCTTTGTTCCTTCCCCAGGGGCTTTCAGCCTCCGGGGAATTCATCTGCCCGAAGAATCGGTGCGTGTGCACCAAGCTGGAAACGGGATGCAAACATACATTTTGTCAGGAATTTCGTTCCATAAAGTCATCATAACAAAGTCCATGCCCAAATCCCTTCCGCTGACACTCCGCATCCCGCGTGGGATCGTGGGAACACACACAAACATCCCTCTCTGTCTCGGCCAAATGTTCAAACACAGACAAACAGGCAAACAGTTTGATAAATTGCCTATACGAAGAAAGATCTAATAAATTTGCTAACATATAGTATGTTGGCAGTCAGCTCGAAAGTTACAATCTCCGTACATTTTCGACTTTGTCTGGTTGACATTAGGAACTGCTTCCTCTGTTAGGCTGCGGGGGAAGGAAACGAACCGCGATTCGTCTCCCCTCCGCGTCCATTCATTTTATTGATTGCAGGTTTGTAGCGCTCGTTTGAGGCTAGCAATCCTCTCTCGCCTTGGGATCAAACGGCCGGAACGCATCGATACCGAGCAACACCCGCCCAGGAATGGCGTGTATGTGTGTGTGTGTCGTGTGCCACCCACGATGGACCACGGCGATGGCACCTCATTTGTACGACGCCCATGTGGAAACACAGTTTGTTGTTTGGGGATGTTTGTTTATAAACAGCTCTATTCAGCTGCCAATGGATCACACTTACGGCGTCGAAACGGTTACATAGCGTGGGTGAGAGGATGTGTGTGGTGTAGCAAAGGTTGAGTTCAACGGTTACATTTTTGCTCCATTTTGGTTAGAAGGTGTGACTTGCGGATGTAGCATGAGGGGGGTGTGAAAAATGTGTTCTATCGTTCGAATGGTTCGGTAAATTGGTAATAATGGTAACTTTCAATACATACTCATTTTAAAGTTAGACAATATACACAGTGCCTCTTCCCCTTTGATAACAAGGGCACAAAACTTATGTTGTCTAAATGGAACTTTTAAGACATTTACTCCATTTATATTGAGCGCACTAATTGTTTCAAGAGAAACTTTGCCGTTTCTTGGTTGATATTGTTATGCCAAATAATATGCTTCAAGGTTATTTTGATCGGCAAGGACAAATGTATGAGAATGTCCATATGCTTATACGGAGTAATTGTAAGCAACAACTCACCAGCAAACGAAGAGTGACTAACGGGATGTTCGAACCATTTATCTGCCATTCACGACGCATACCATGCGGTAGACGGCAGGTACTAATCATAAGCATTATTTTAAACCCTTATTACGGAACTAATTCAGCATCTCCAATGCCAAATAGCGCGATATCAGTATTTTCAATTGAAGCCTGTATTGCCACAACCACAGATCTAGAAAATGTTTCTAGAATACATCAAATTCTATGTATAGATCGTAGGTTAAAATGCAGATCCAAGTTTGCATATTTGACATTATAAATAGTGCATATAATTTGGTTTCTAGATTTCAGATCTAATATCGAACTTCACATTCAGAATTCTTAACCTAGGATAACACAGACCGTGTTAAGATTTCATAACATGGATAATTCAGGTTTCAGAAAATAAAAGCATCGCAAAAAAAGAAAATAAAATCGTTTTTTGCATTTCTCGGTATTTTTGGCTTAAAGCTACTGCCTCAAAAATCTCGATGTTGCCAGGTGTTCCCCATTTTTTCGCCGAGGGTCATTAAAATTTTAGATTTAACGAAAATTGCAATTTCAGTTTCATGTTGTACATTTCAAATTTATGACAATTCATTTAAAACGATCCACGAGCGGTGGCTCTGAAAAAAACACGTCAACGGAGGTTTTCCTACGAGAACACAAAACGAACAGCGAAAGGCGAGCGCCACTCTAGAGATTTTTTTCGTATTCTGTTCGCACTTTTGGGGGCGTTAGCTCTCTTTATTAGCATTGTCATCACAAAGACAGAAGAAGAAAAACATTTATTTAATTGGTTCAATCTGTAATCCTAAAACCGCGCCGTCCAAAGTGAGCAATTGAAGTACCAGTGAGGCACAATTTTTATATTTCAATACCGTCCGTTATTCAATCCACGGGAAAAAGAATTAGGGTAAATGATCTTGGTTTGTCCAATTTGGGGTATTTTTACGCAACTAGTAAATGCAAATCGATTTTTCTTCATGAAAATCACACATAATCGATACGAGTTTGGGTTTGTTGAAAAGCCCCAAGTCTCTAGTTGGTAATACTACCATAAGGTGTTGAAATTATTCAAATTTTTATGTTTTTTGACGATTTTCCTTAAATAAGAATTATGATCATGGTTTGACCACCTCTGATCATGGTTAGCCCAAAAAAATGATCATGGTTTGTCCGGTTTTAGAAATTTCCATTTTTGAATGAAAACATTCGAATTCACAAGTAGATGTTGCATTTATCATTCCTTGAGTTTACTGTCATCATATTGATTCATTTATAATTTAGGCTTTCTTCAGAATATTGCCTTTTCTTGGGCATTTTAGAAGAACACACTCAACACAGAGAAACTTTATTTCTGCTATCCGCGAAGGACACCATAAACAAACTGCAGCGCGCCAAGCGGTTGCCATAGAAATCATGTGGACAAAATAACATTATTGAATTGGACAACTCATGATCAGAATTGAGTTCATCAAAATGCGGTAATTTAATGGTTTAGCTATGTAAATCCGATACAAATGGTGAGCAAGCATGATGTTTACAATATTTATAAGTGTTGCAATCCAGAAAAGGTCTGAATACGTGCCAAATAATCATCTGGTGATCGATTAAAAGTTAGCTCGAATAAGGGGCGCATTGACACAAATAGAAGGTGTATTTTATAATCCTTTAAAACATGTGATTTCGTAAAAATATACTATCAAACTACTGTAAATCATGTAAAAGGCAATTTCATTTATATGTTTCTAAACATTCGAAGGCCTTATTTGACACAGGAGCGCTGAATTAGAGCATTCAAAAAAGTGGGCAAACCATGATCATATTTTCGACTGGACAAACCAAAATCATTTACCTTAGAATCAGCGAGAAAAATAATGTTTAGATTTGCTGTCGTGCTGAACGCACGTGCAAATTTGTTTGCTTCAGTCTACATTCTCAGAATATGCACAAAGCAAGCTTTGCATTATTTTGTTCAAAGCGCAAAGTTGAGCTTCCACGATCCACAGTTCATTAAACAGTTATTTAGGGTATTTTCACGCAACTAGTAAATGCAAATCGATTTTTCTCCATGAAAATCGCATATAATCAAGAGTTTGTGTTTGTTGAAAAGCCCCAAGTCTCTAGTTTCTAATACAACCATAAGGCGTTGAAATTATTCAAATTTTAAGGTTTTCTAACGATTTTCCTCAAAGAGAAATTTTGATCATGGTTTGTCCACCTCTGATCATGGTTTGTCCGAAAAATGATCATGGTTTGTCTATTTTTAGAAATCACTTTTTCTGAATGAAAAAAATCGAATTTAAAAGTATATGTTACATTTCTCATTGCTTGAGTTTACTGTCATCATATTGATCCATTCATATTTATGCTTCCTTCAGAACATTGCCTTTTCGTGGACATTTTAAAAGTGTTCACCTCAATACACTCAACACAAAGAAACTTTATTTCTGATGTGCGCGAAAGACATCATAAACAAATTGCAGCGCGCCAAGCAGTTGCCATAGAAAACATGTGGACAAAACAACGTTAATGAATTGGATAACTTATGATCAGAATTGAGGTCATCGAAATGCATCAGTTACATGGATTTAGCCAAGTAAATCTTATAGAAATGGTGTGCAAGCATGATGTTTACAATATTTGTAAGTGTTATAATCCAGAAAAGGTCTGAATACGTACCAAATAATCATCTGGTGATTGATTTAAAGTTAGCTCAAATGAGGAGCGTATTGACACCAATAGAAGTTGGATTTTATAATCCTTTAAAACATGTGAATCCGCAAAAATTTACTATAAAACTACTGTAAATCAAGAAAAAAATACTTTTATTTATGTTTTGAAACATTTAAATACCTGATTGGCACAAGTGCGCTGAACTAGATTATTCAAAAAAGTGGACAAACTATGATCATGTTTTCGATTAAACAAACCAAAATCATTTACTTTATGTTTCTCATTCTGAATTGACCAACAAAATATTTATTCCTATGTTTGAGACATACTGCTTTTTGCACGGTTTTTTTTAGCTGTTTGTATGTTCGTAAATTTTTGCCACCAATAGGGGTATCAAATGAAATGGCTTGACTAGTAAAACACAGTTATTTATGAAAAATGGAAATCCAAGATGGCGACCGTTACAAAATGGCACTCTACATATTTTGTCAAAACCCCATCAATATGGGTATGAATTGAAAGAACTTGACTAGTAGAACAGTTATTTATGGAAAATGGAAATCCAAAATGGCGGCCGTTCAAAAATGGCAGACTACAAATCTTCTGAAAACCCCATCATATGGATATCAGATGGAAGTGCTTGACTGGTAGATCACAGCTATTTATGATAAATCAAACTCCAAGATAGCCAATTACCTTTTTCATGCAACTCCCGCATATGGGTATCGAATGAAGTTATTTGACTAATATAATACAGTACATCATGAAAACATTCAGGAAAAAATGAAGTAAGAAATAATTTTTTTTAAATATGTTTGGGAAATAAAATGGGGAGAAAACTGTGTCGTTATCGACACCTGCTTTGCTCTCCCGACTGATAATTCGACATGTTCAACATTATAAGAATATTATAAGACAAATCAGTTCTAGTGATTATAAAAAAGCTCTGTAATGAATTGATTTGGGAGCTTTACAGCTTTATAGCTTTACGGAGATTTACAGATCCTGAGTCAGACGAATTAGTAGCCTAATCAATACTGCTAGATCCTCGCCCCAAGCAGTAAGTTTTTGGGGGTAACAGAAAGTACAATAATGTACACCAGTTGTTGATAAGGACGCCAAAAATGACATTCATATAATACACGCCTACAAAATCAGCACAAATTGTTGGTGATAAAGCGCGGTCATCTGCACGGGTGGAGTTTGATGCATTGGTTGGCAATTCTCACATGATCCAGAAGCTGCTGCAATAGCTTCTGTAGATAAACATTTAGCGGAGCCAAATTTGCTGAGAATAAGCGACCCTTTTTTCTTTGGTGGAAAAAAAAGAAAATCTATCTATCGGCGGCTCTACGATTTTGTTTAAATATATGTATTCCGGCGACTTCAGTAACATGTGAGCGAATTTTCCCTAAAGCAGGACAAGTTTGCATTGAAAGACGTAGTAGACTTTCATCAGATAACATTGAAAAGATAATGTTCATAAATCAAAATATGTAATGAAGATTATTGTGATGGAAATATATCAGAGAAAACCTTCAGTATAGCAATATTTTTATTATTTTCTGCACTAAATATTGTTTCAAACCTTATTTTTTACGTCTTCCATTCTTTACATATCTGAAAAACCGCTTCTTGAAAAGAACCGCCGAGCCGCTTAAAAGAGCCGGCTCTTTTCTTTGAGCGCACGGCTCTTTGCCGCTAACTTAAATGAACCGTTTCGCCTATTTCTAATGCAAAGTGACGAGAGAGTGACGCTGGAATGAAAGGTTTTGAACGTTAATACCTCTTGGCCGGCTGAACGGAGTGGTATGAAAATCACTTCATTCGAAAGACCAAATGTCCAAGATTTTTTTAATTATCGGCCCGTAAAATTGTTTCAATAGCTTAAAAATTGCTTTGTAATTCCGAGGAGGAGCCCATTTTTTTTATTAAGCGTTAATAATTCTGCTCCGGATCAACAAAATAATATGATAATATTTTTAAACAAAAAATAATATGTCGAAGAGTAATATGCTTGCTGCTTAGTGACTGGAAAAATAGTTTCAATAGCTTGAAAATAGTTTTGAAAACAGACTAATGAAAACACCAATCTATATACAAACTGGTTGCCCGTTCCGAAATCCATTTCAGGAACGTCGTTTGATGTTTGCTAAAACGGACAGGGTTTGCTGAGGAGCGTCGAACGACAATGAAGTGTCTTTGTCAAGGCAGGTGGAAAAAAAATTGGTTTGGATTGTCCCCAAAGGCCCTTCTCAGGGCTACACCCAAACTAGCGTTGGCAGAAAACATTTCATCTTTGGCAGAAATGATGCCATTTCGTGTGCTGAAGAATCAAATGCGCAAATAATGAGCTGTTTCAAAAGCTTAAAAATGGTTTGTATGTATGCGAGCAGACATCTCTTTCCGTTTTCTTTTCTCTTTTCATTTGGGATTGGGTCAAAAAAAAGTCCATACGACGTCAATGGGGATCGAGCCAAGGCCGGCTGGAATGCAAAGCTTTTTCACACGACCACGCTATCCATATAGCTGCCAGCGCTGTTATATTGATGCGTGATAATATTACACCTCATCATAAAATGATGTTGGAAAGTGTTTTCTAAGCGGATAAAGAAGAACATGAACGAGAATATATCTTTCTCTGCCTGGGCCGTGTATTTGGCAAATTATACGAAAAGCTTTCATATGCTTTCATTTAAATGTGTCTCCTGTTTCACTCGCTCAAATTGGCTCTAGCATATGTATTATACAAATGATATACATGTATTGGGAAATAGAACATTTTCTGTTATTTTTCAGCTCATTTAATGTAATAAATCGGGATGCCACAACATGTGCTAAAAATTAACTTTGGTTGTAGAGACGCGTTAACTGCAAACGTTTAAAGTCTATATAATTCAAGAAGAAGAATAAGAAGAAGAAGAGGACGAAATCCATTTAGTTGTGATTGTGAAATGACATGAGAATGGTCTCGCTAGCCCGCCAAGCACTATGCTCTTCTCTCCTAATCCCAGTTCTTTTCTGCCGCCGAACCGAACGGAACCGCAGTGTTTGGTAAAAGCAACATCTGTTATCGAATGTTCACGAATGCCGGACGGATGGGTAATGTCGTGGGCATAACCGGAGAGACGTGGGACTTTCTCACTTATTTGCTCCACTTTTCATTCGGCGGTAATATTTCTATGCTGATTATGATGGACTGACTGTCGAATTGTAATTGGTACTAAAAATATAAATATAAACAGAACGGACGATGTATACGTCTATTACCCTCGATGCAACTTATTCTCAGAGAATCATGCTGCATCGAAGCGCGATGCATATATAAGAGAAGAGCGGTAGATGCAACATTAGAGGCGAATGAACTGCAGAGTTTAAGCCTCTTGAAAACACAGAAGTGAAGTGAAGAGAAACAACATTCAGTTACACCCCGACCAGCTTGATGTGTTGACGTTGAGAGTTTATTTGAGAATATTGTTGCTATGTCCATTTTCGCGCCACTCAAACTCTCAACACTTATCATGCTGGTCGGGATTTGACTGAATGTTGTATAGTCCGCCTTTCTCATATATATGCATCGCGCTTCGATTATGATTATCTGAGCGATGCGAATTGAATGCTTACTCTCGAATTGAATTACTAAGCAAAGCTTACTCTCGAATAATATTTAATGGAGGAATGCTGCTTGTTGTATAGGAAGCATGTACGAGTAAAATCGACCTCTTTCATTGCTACATTGTTCACTGGTTTAATTATTTTCACTATATATGTCGTGAAGAACAAAACATACTTGGGTATCTTTTCTCTCGATTTGTGTATTTGGAATCAAAATCCATCAATTAATTGAACAGATACTAACGTTCAAAATTGTTCACTTTTTCCATCCGAAAATTTTAAATATGCCCCTATATTGAAGGGTTAGACGTAGTCCCATGTTAAAAAGAATCGATATTTCAGTAGGCGTAAATACTGATTCCACTTCATCTCAATCGGTTAAAATTAATCAATCGAAAATTATTCTGGCTCTAGTAATAGTAACAAGGAACAAGTCAGTAACAAGTAAAATAGTAACAAGTAAAATCATTTTCATTTTTTTGACGTAGGACTACGTCTTTCATTTCTATACCGGGGTGTAAAATCAAAGTTTCGAAAACGAAAGCGTTACGCCGGAGACCGAGATTTTGAGCGTTAATAGCTCCTAAACAACTGAACGAAATGGAATGATAAACACTTCATTCGAAAGATAAAATGTCTACGCGTTCTATACTTGTTACTTTTTGATCCAAAAACTTATTTCAATAGTCTTAAAATTGCTTTCAAAACAGGCTATTGAAATCACCAATCGGTATATAAGCGAGCGCCGCTCGGAGATCCACTCAGTTCTAATTGAACAGCGATTGGAGCATGTTGTCGCTGTTGTGGTGAAGCTCTTCGTTTATCATGAAAGCGCTGATGAACGGTGTCACCAAGAGCCGGTTTGTGCACCTTAGGCTAGACATGAATCCATCAGGAGGAGAGTGATTCCACAAACGGTTCCCCGGGAAGATCTCGAAGCAGCCGCTACACACACACACACATACACGCACGGAATTCTTGCCGTTTGGATGCCATTCAGCATCGAGAAAGATCCGGAAAATAATCTGCCAGTTCCTCTGGGAATTTAAAAATACATTCATGTGAAAGAGTTTATTTGAATGTTTTCTATTCTGTGACCAAATAAATTTGGTTTTGTGGTTTTTCAATCAATCGCAATTAACAGGATAGCTTCTGAAGATTATTCTTCCCCATCAGTAGGATATTTGCGTATCCAATATTGTATGCGCCCGCAATCGATTATTGCTCAGTCGCCGAAAGTTCCGAGCTCAGAGAGTTCATTCCCCTCTAGTTTGCCTTCTAAATTGCCATCGTAAACCACACCTTCTCTCGATTCAATCACACACAAAAAGCATACTTAAGCGATATTCTGGTGGTGAGACACATTCATTTTTCGTGAGGACATCGACTAGACAACATCGTTGCTTAACGTGCTGGAGGAGGTGGACGGCGAAGGATCGACACATACACGCGCAGAATTCTTTCCGTTTGGATGCCATTCAGCATCGAGAAAGTTCCGGAAAGATCTAATCATTGCTGGGAAATAATCAGGCAGTTCCTCTGGGAATTTAAAAATACATTCATGTGAAAGAGTTTATTTTAATGTTTTCTATCCATAAAATATCCATATAATACATTTGGGTTTGTGATTTGTCAATCAAGTACAGTTAGCAGGTTAGCTTCTGAAGATTATTCTTCAGAACAAGGTTTTTCGTATCCTATATTGGATGCATAAAACCTTGTGCCTCCAACGTAACGCTCTCGTTTTCGAAGTCTCCCAAATATTCATTTATTCATTCATTCAGAATGGATTTAGATTCAACTTCAAACAAATGATCTCTAAATCAACGATAGTCCTAAGTCATCCTTGCGGTTATACCATAGATATAACCCACTTCCTGTTTTTTTTCGAAATTAACAATCCCAGCAATCAATTGTTACAATAACTCTAGAATCATATAGCTCAAAGTATGTTGGCAGCTCTGAACTGGAATGTAAACTCATCAACAACGAGCGACAATGAATAAGTTTGGTAGCGGTGTGTTATTAATTAATAGAAAATCATTCAGTTTATTGACCATGGGCATACTCGTAAGAAGTTTTGGAAGCATACACCATACACCAGAAAATCATTTAAAAACAAGCGTTTCGGTCAGCAAGGAAAAGCTACACATGGAATGGATCTGTTGTCGAATGCTGTTCAAAAACGATGAACATCCGAGATCAATGTTAAATTTTGTTTGATTCTGTTCAGTATTGTTCAGTGGTGAATTCAAATTTGATTTGTTTCAAAAGGCATAGGACGAGTTAGACGATTGCTTGGCTTTTTATTTTTTCAGTTGCTTAGCTTTTTATAGTTTTTTTTTTAATGTCTACATGAAATTGAGTTTATAAATGAAAAGCTAGAATCGTTCTCATATTTCGTAAACGAGTATCTTTTGCTTCGTATAAA
This sequence comes from Toxorhynchites rutilus septentrionalis, assembly GCF_029784135.1. NCBI lineage: Eukaryota > Metazoa > Arthropoda > Insecta > Diptera > Culicidae > Toxorhynchites > Toxorhynchites rutilus. The sequence continues at coordinate 90,592,073 of NC_073746.1, forward strand.
CCTGAACTCTCAATGTGTTTTTTTCAAGAATTATGATCACTTTTGCATATACTTGCTTAACTTATGTTTAATATTGTACCATACTCTACTGTCTAACTATGATTAAGAATAGTCAAAATCGTTTCGGCGTAAAACAGCCATGGATTCCATGTGAACATCCCAATCTGATTTTCCAACCAAACATTGCGTGAATGAACCACTTATCCGTTTCTCGGAGTTAATCAGAACCGATCCATTATCGTTCAGCAGCAGTAAACACTCCACGATTTTACTGCTGCTGCTGCTTATTATCCACCATCGCAAATTTCGACACCACCACCGAAAGAGGTGAATTCTCAATTTTTCAGGCCAAGTATAGCGACATAAATATTTACACTTCGAAATGCTCCCACATAATGCCGTGTCAGAAAGTAAACACAAGAGCATAAAGTTACGAATCAACGCCGAACTAGCGCTATGATTTGGCAATACAAATTACCACCGAAACGGCAAAGTAAACTTTTCGTGGAATGTTGATCTCATTACGGGTTTCCATTACTGGTGAGCAGCAGCAGCAGCAGCAGCAGCAGCACTCAGAGCCTGGGGTGATTGAGTTAGCCGCAAAGTTTTACACTCACTGTCAGATTGGGGTGGCGTAATCTAGAAATTTCACAAACTAATTTTTCGAGTGTTCACAGATTGCCCAAAATTTAATCTAATAAGGATCGAAATATATTTTTTCTGTCGAATAAAATTAAATAAAGCATCAAATCAAGCGTAACAAAATGCGAATTTCGCACATGTATTCATCCGGAACAAGACAAGAAACGATTAAATGCTCAACGTATAAAGCAATTCAAAGCAACACCACCCGCAGCATGTACAGAGCAGCAACAAGAGGAAGAAATTCAAATCCCGTTGGCTGCCAGAAGGCCGGAGACTCCCTCACTTCCCCCGGCCAAGACTTGAACCATTGTCGTTTGCTCGCTCAGTTGGTGAAACTCGGCTGAATTTTGCATTACATTCGGGACCATATCTGCCGCCGCCGCCGTTCTTTGTGAGTAGCGACTATTTTTATGGACCATTGGAATACAACATGTATGCCTACCGCCGCCGGCGGTGGCACCGGGTAACCGGGTACACTCCCCCAAACTTTGGCTCACAAAACACAGCGGCCCAGTTCGTAGTCCCGCCGACCGGCTTTCCGGGCTGGCAATGAAATGCTGTGCACTGTGTAAAGACAACGGGCTGCAAAAAAGTCCTATTGCTGTATAGGAAAGGAAAAGGAAGAAAAGCACTTAAATTTCTCTCCGGCGACAGCTGCCTCACGATGGAACAGATGACGAAATACACACACAGAGACCCACAGACCCAAGATGAGTGACATCCAGCAAATAACTGTATGGAAGATGCTACAAGGCAAGATGTGCTGTAGAGGTAGTCCTGTATTAGCGTGCCTGTATCTTTGTCGTCTTCCCGAGTAAGGAATGTCAACCCGAAGGAATTCCCACCAACAGCGTGTGGAGTTTAAAAATACTGTACGGCACGCGCTAGCGCCTAGAGTATCGGTTGAGTTAATTTGATGTACAATACATCGTTCGGTAGCGAATATTATGGTGTTAATAAATTGTGGAACTGTGTCCGTAAACCAATGTTCTGTTGCAGTGACAAATAGAACAAGACCAATTAGACGGATGTGAGAAATTATTTCCAATTGGTAAAATCTTTATCAGTGCCAATTCCACATGTAGAGGGATGAAATATTGCAATCCAGAGTTTTGATTATCGGTTATCGGGTATTCGGTTATTATGCCGTCTGGAGGAGATCGGTTGTGTATTTTTGCATGTCACCTACAGTTAACTTCCTGAAAAGGAGCGAAAATTGCATCCCACCGCACAAAAAATAGTTGTTCGCAGCGAAGTGGATCAATCACGATTCGACTGTGATCGAGATAGGAACCAGTCGGTGGTGGTGGCGAGGTCGTCCGAAATGGCTTTTTTCAAGGCCGAGA